>NC_084707.1:12489470-13207362 GCF_033807575.1 Cydia pomonella
CGTCCAAAAGAGAGGTATGGGCATTGTGAATGTCATCTCGCTTTGTGTGGTAGGGCACAGCCAGTGGGTGTCATTCCAGATCCAAATTTTCTTGCGTGATTCGGCATTGGTCCCATAATAAAAGTTGTTCAGTATGACCTGTAAAGTCACTGCGCAGAGTATGGCTGGTGGTTAAAATTTCATCTTATACCTATATTCGACACAAGTAGTAAGTACTTACAGACCAACTATGATACACATTTTGCCTGTATAGTGATACATAGTGAATAAATTAATACCTGATTTAAAAAATAAAACAAAAATAACAAATAGCATGTTATTTAATTCAGTAATCACTAATCAGTCTTAAACAATGAACATCATACTTTTAGATTAGACAACAAAATGTATATTTATACTGTGTTTCGACTTGAAAGATTTTACTGCTTTAAAACATAAGACAAACCTACCAAGTACCAACCAAATGTATAAAAAAAAATGTTTTTTGTGATTATTATTTTCCTATAGGTTTCACGTAAATGTTTGTAAAAAGGAAATAACATAAGCTATTAGTTGACACCTCGATGAATACAATCGGTTAAGTGGTTTTCGAGATACACCGCCAAAAAGAATAGGTCCGGACGCCATCTTTGTGACGTCATTACTATCCCCTCCCACCATTTTTCCGCTTTACTACCGCATGTACGGTGATCAGGAGAAATGCCCGAACACATTGATACCGGTTGTGGTAAGGCCGAGCTGAGTCAATTAAATCTGGCCTCGGAGCGGCTTGGGGACTACTAATAGTAAAAGTTGTTCAGTATGACCTATAAAGTCGCTGCGCAGAGTATGACTGGTGGTTAAAAGTTCACCCTGTATAAAATTTTTAAGTAAAAAGAAATATGTACCTACCTATGATTAAGACGAAAAAAGAGACTAAACATCGAAGTAAGGTAACATTATTGTGTCTGGTTTTTATAATTGTCATTATAATTTCAGTAATTAAAACCGATACTCTATAAATTCCATTCAATACGTATCGTAACAGTCACCACAGTTTCGACCGGTAAAAGCCAGTTATCGTTACCCATGCGCAAATAAATGAGTGTAGCTTCATTGTTTATTACTCGATCTGTATGTTTTAAGGCTCATTATATTCCTTGATAATGAAGCAATATGTTTTATATTAAACAAAATTTGCGAAATGCTAATATTTACGGAGATTTTTACAAAATAAAAAAAAAATTAATTTTATAAAAAAACTGTTTTTTGTGATTATTTTTTTTCCTATAGGTTTCACGTAAATGTTTGTAGAAAAGGAAATAATCTCCATAATATAAGCTATTATTTGACACCTCGATGATTAAAATCGGTTAAGTGGTTTTCGAGATACACCGCCAAAAAGAATAGGTCCGGCCGCCATCTTTGTGACGTCATTACTATCCCCTCCACCATTTTTCCGCTTTACTACCGCATGTACGGTGATCAGGAGAACTGTCCGAACACATTGATACCGGTTGTGGGTAAGGCCGAGCCGAGTCAATTAAATCGTGTTTCTAGAGGGCTTTTGAGATTTGGCGACCGTACTAGTTGAAAGAACCACAAAGTCAAAAACTAAGCGAAGATTGCACTATGGGTACTAAGTAGGTAAGTATCTACTTAGATATATTAGAAAACATTCTTAACCCGGGATCACCTATACCGGGATTCGAACCCAGGACCACCGACTTCATAGACAAGGTCACTGACCACGACGCTAAACGGGCAGATTAATTGACCTCCTTTACTTATACTTTATAGGATAGGATTGGTATTGCAGAACATGTACCTAATATATATATAGTGTTTATAGCAAGCATATAAACCTACACGCACGCATGTTTACGGACAAAAGAGGCTATTACTTAGATAGGTACATTATATACTTGCCGATTAAGGTTAGACACAGGTAAGATTTCTAATCTCTGCAATTAAAATAAGTACCTACTAAGGTCTAAAAGTATTTATGTAAGTACCTACGTATCAAGTATCTAATGATATCTCAAATTAAATCGCGGAAAGTAAGTAGTACTTAATATTTATATTATTTAATATTTTTTCAGTACTGAATGGGTTCAGTACCATATGTTTGAAGAGTTGTATATTTGGGAGACTTGCAATGGCCTTTACAAAACAATTTGCGGATTCTATTACATTACACATTCCAATGGTTTCAATTCATTTGGTTTTTGGATAAATATCCAGGTTAACAGACACATTGGTCCGACAATTACTTTTACTTTATTGGATCGTAAGTATTTGGCGACCCCTACGCCGGCGCCGTCAGGACATGCGATGCCTAATTGCATTTAATTTGACTAGCGCGCGCAACACGAAAGGGATCACCACCCCTAACTTTTTTGCTCCAATGCACAAAGCCTCGTTGAGCATGATACCTGTGATCAGAATTAACTAAAACTAATGGTAATTTATAGGGCTTTAGCTGGCTAATTGTACTTACATGTTGCATGGTATATGTTAATATTCTTTTTTTACTATATTCGTTACACTTTTCTAGGCCAATGGATAGAGGTACCTTAGAGTACCTATGTACCTAATAAATCAGTGGCTAGTTACGGGCATACGAGACAACGGTTGCAAAGTAATCTATGTCGTGAAGAAACAAATGATTTTCAGGTTACCGTATGAAAGTATACAGTCTTGCGTTCGTTATAGGTACCTGTTTTGTAATTGGCCCTTCGAACCGGATAACTAAATGTAAAGAATGTAAACATGCATTACATACTCATCACTACACAATTAATTAACACAAAAAAAAACTGTTACCGCAAGTAACTTACAGTCACAGTAAATCACATCTCACAGTGATTTAATGTTAACTCCTGTTCCAGGGCTATGAATTTACTGCTTTCTTAATTTTATAATTTTAAAAATAAATAAATATCACTCAATCCAAAAAATATCCTTTGCTATCGCTACATCTTTTGCCTTATTTGACACTTTATGCGGAAGTAGCTAAGTCGTCTCATTCGCATGAGATACTATCGCAGGTTATATTGTGACCGACGGCACCTTGACCGTCAAAATTGAGCAGGTAGCCGACATGATCTTTGACGATCGACCGCAAAAAACTCGGGACGTGTACAAGAGAAATCAGAAACGAACGTTATCCAGATCCCGTGCACAATGAACCCGTGATTTATCAGGCCATTCTTTTTGCGCAAAAAGCGCAGGTCAGTGTCGGAGCGAAGCACCAAAAGGGCATTTCGTGTAATCCGCGTACAGAGCGTGGGAAAGGCGATCGCGCTTAGTCCTACATGTACGGATAACAAAGTGTTCAAGTAAGTTCATTTGGTAAACCTTAAGTATACTTACTATAATAAAGTCGGTTAATAAGCGTATTACAAAATTAAATTACGTAGGCAAGTGCCAAAGTAGGCAGACCTACAATAATTACTTTAAGTACTAAGTAAGTAGGTAATTATATTCTCTTAGTTTGGCAGTAGCATATTTACACACTTTTCTAGTAGTATTAACGTGGGTAACCAGTTGTCTACTACATACCTTTTAGTATAGTGAGCGCTTAAGCAGGGCATACCTACCTAATAAACTTCATACGTTGGAATTCGTTTAAGCGTAGTTTTCAATTTAAAACTAAAGGGTTGTATGGAATTAGCCAACTCTATATAGACAAGCTCACCTGAAATCAAATCAAATATCAGAGGAAGGTTTATTCGAAATACTGTATTTTACCAAGAAACGATACCCATTTCATTTTATCTCAATGTCCAACCAGGTAAGTTACAACTTCATTCGCAGCCTCCAAACGGTGATAAATCTTTCACCAGTCCACTGCCACTGTATTGTGGGCCTGATAGATGGCACTCGCGATAACTTACACACAGCGGCGTTAAATGCACTTGCTGACAATAACTCTTGTTATTAATCTTGCTTACAAAAATTTCGGTAAGTATTATGTAACTTCCTGGCACTTGGCAGCATCAGGTGGAAGTTATCGTGGATAATGTATTCACAATACCATGAAATAAAGTTCGATTAAGCTAACTATGCACCGACTTTTAACGAAATTCCGTCTAAATCTGTCTAAATCGTCTAACTTTCCCACATATTGACCAATAGGAATTTATGATAGTTTAGTTTTGATTTAATAGACGTTTTTTTGCCGGTATGTAATCAGCCTTTCGGTTACCATCTAAAGGCGGACCACTGATGGTGCATCGCTGGAGGTTTTATCCTACCCGTGTCCGCGCCGTTTACTTACATTTAAATTAAACCTGACTAAAGATTATTGAAGACTATAATAAAATAGTTATAGATTATTGAAGACTATAATAAAATAGTATAAAGATGACCGGCCCCCAAAAGATGAACGTTTGGCCTTAAAATCGATATAATTGTGAATTATTTTGCGCACCTGAGGGTATTTTTTCCTAACGCGGCTATACATGCCAAGGCTAAAATTTAAACTCCTAGACAATTGTGCTGTGCGTGTGGCTAAGAGCGGTCATCAAATGCGCGGTCCACACCAAAATCGCCATTTGTATGGAAATCTTAATAAGATTAGTGCTTCAAAGTATAAGCTTATAATTGCGTATAAAATTGAATGACCTATGCATTTACTTACATGATTTTACACAGAAAAGATTCTAGTCTAATTCCTCTAACGTTTTTGTTATCAAGTATTGCATATTATATTAAAATATTTGCAGTTCAAGTTATGGTTCCAATATTGTATGCTTAAGCCAATAGATGACCAGCGGTCAACTTTTGGGCAAGGGCTTGTTTTTTTCAAATACTTTTAAAAATGATAATTTACTAGTTCATCTTTTGGGCTCAATTCCAATGCATGAATTTCGCATTAATTTTGATAGTTCATTTCTTCAATACCGTGTCCAAAACTTGAACCAAGTAATTTGTTCGTTCATGTTTTGGGTAGCATTTTCAACACTAAACAAGTTTAATTGTAAAAATAATGAATTATATATCTTTAATCGGTACCTTAATTACTTTTTTATATTATTTACAAATACCTACAAATTTAAAAAGTGTAGAAGTTAATTTATTAAGTCTTTTTAATTTATTTGAGGATCATATTTTCTTCTTGGAGCAAAATTCCAACTAGGGCATTTTTTTTCTCTCTCTGGCACAAATAATTTAAACTGCGATTTTATACACCTTTTTTCGCTACCGATTATAATTGCTCAGTGGTCAGAATTTAACAAAAGGGGCAAAATTACACTCTATCTATACTTATTCATCTATTGGCATCTTGTCGTTCAATATTAGGGTACTTGATTTTGATTTTATACTGGTTCATCTTTTGGGGTCCAAACGTTCAGAGATAGGGCCCCGTGTTCATCTTCTGGGCATTTTGCCCTTTTTCATCATATAATATTTTTTATAAAAATACTGAATTACAATATGAGCATTTGGAATAATTAATTCGAATCTAGATTATATGCTAAATCATATAAAAAAATTAAAAGTGTTAAAAATAAGTTACAACATATGTAAAAAAAAATCTAAAGTTGGGGTAGTCACTTAACTGGTCATCTTTTGGTGATTTCACCCTATGTACGGACATTAATTGTTGACCCATCAAGCTAGTTTGGTTGTCAATACTAACGCTCTTCTTCAATGTAAAGTAAACCCTAAATGGCTCAACAATTTAAGTCCGTAACTGTACCTGGGCGTTAATATACAAATTCGTAGATACTATAAATTAGATCTTAGTACAAAAAATAAACTTCAAAATCAGGTAAAAACTACTTTCATAGATTATTTATAAATATAATACATTATTATATTCGTGTTGCTTAGTTCAATACTTACAGTGTATGAAAACGTTCAGTGACAGGCTTAAGCCGGGCCGAAGTAGAAAGTTGTTTATACTCAACACCCCATAGAAACTACGTTGTTTGCAACATACACCAATAACGTTTAATACAAAATGACCAATTTAAGTCAGACCTCCGATTATGGATAGTATTACGAATCTCCGAGTGAAGTATTACCGGAGACTAACGCTTAGCCGAGACATTATTTTGTGAATGAAGAGGCAGGAGGATAGGAGTCATATGGCTTCCCGAAGACACGCAAACCGGCTCGTCTCACACGTGAGTGCCCATGAGGTGGGCATGATCGAGGCTTCTTGCGGTTTTCGTATCGCCCCTCATTATACTGAATACCTAGTATAAAATTGATACGATATCAAACCACAAGATCATAACATTTCTTGTAAGAAAACATAAAATACGTAGGCACACGAACATGAAATGTGTAAAAATAAATTTTATTTTTACACAAGCAAATTTTATTAAATCTTCTACAATTCTACGATCGTTTAATCTTTATATTTAATTATTTCCCATTCAACATTGTCTCATTTTTAGGGTTCCGTAGCAAAAAGGTACAAAAGGAACAATAAGGAGGAATATTGCAGGGCTTTCATTTGCCTGCTGTAAGAGGTGGAAATATGTCAGACATTATGTTCCGCATGTATTTGCCAACCCTGAATAATATATTATTAAAACAATACTCAATAATCTTTTAACTTAATATAGTTAAAATTTAAAAACAAAATGTATACTTCTTATTTGCCCACCCTGTACTTAAGGACAAACATCAGTAGGAAACCGGAAAATCAACGAAATTTCCAATTTATTACAATAGGCATGTACCTACGCTTAACAAAATGAAGATTCGTTTTTAATGTTCCACTTTGGTGTTGCAAATCGGTTAAATGGTTCTTTTTTTAATTGATAAAAATCTTGTAATTTACTATTTCATCCTTTAATATTTGAACTTAGAACGTAGAATATAGTAACCAACCGAGGAAATTTGTAGGTACAACGTCTTAACCTAATAAATTTTTATTTCCGCGCAAATAAAGGCTTAGATATATTATAACCTTGTGAAAATTATCCGGTTCGAAGGACCAAAAATGTCTAATATCTGGGAGACCAAGCTTTGCTCGAAAAACATATAAAAACTCAAAAATGCGCGTATTCCCAGAGATATGACGTAGCTAGATCAATTTTTTGCCCCCAAAAACCCCCCATGGGGCCCCATGTACTTACCTATCAAATTTCATTGAAATCGTTATAGCCGTTTCCGAGATCCCGAAACATATAAATACACAAATAGAATACACATATTATATATATATATATATATATATATATATATATATATATAATGTATTATATATACGAGAATTGCTCGTTTAAAGGAGAATAGTTTTAAGAATCTTTGGATATGCTTCAATAAGTTTTACCGCAGAAACTCATCCGGTACTTCGTCTATCTGCTATTATATCCACCCTAAAATTTCAAGGTTTATCGTAGTATATATTATGTACTTTAAAGAAAAATTCCATATTCAATTGTTCAATTAGGAGCCTCAAGAATTGCCTACGTAAATACCTAAAGTAGTCAAAGCACTCTCCAGCCCGCGTAGCCAACATGCTCATTATCAACGCTCCGTAGCGAACGAAACGCACCGGTCACTGTCGCACTAATGTGGAAGAGTGATAGAGCGCCACGTTACGGAGCGTTTGACATGTTGGCTACGCAGGCGTATTGTGGCTCGGCTCTCTTTGCGCAATTAGTGGCATGTCCAGACTCCGGTTGTTAGACATAATAGATAGCTGCCTGTGGAGTCGCCCAGCAGTTCATAGACCTATAATATATTATTAGCAGTTCATAGGCCTGTAATGCTTTGTAGCATTGCCTGTAAACATTTTTGCATGTGGTGTTAAACAAAAATTTTCTCTGTTGTATATTATGTTTCAGTTTTCATAGGATGAAGATTCCAGCCCTATTTCAGGCCATTCAGTGATGCAGAAAGTGTTATTTTATTCACTTCTTGGACCTAATAAAAACATTTTATTTTGTTATTTTATACTACGTCGGTGGCAAACAAGCATACGGCCTGCCTGATGGTAAGCAGTCTCCATAGCCTATGTACACCTGCAACTCCAATCCAATACATCAAATCAATATTACATAAAACCAAATTCTGAAACATCAAACCATCAAGCGATACTCGTTCCAAATAAATAATTATCTACATTTTAATTATGCCAAGTTAGAAGTTAAATAAAGCTGTTTGTTTATCCAGGCAGTCCTAAATTACACGCTGCAGAGCGCACATCAAATGCTGAGTTTATAGCCCAAACGCGCCTGCGGCACTTTGAAACGAGTAGCACCATCTCACGCATATGTTTCCTCGAATTAACGTCTGTTTTCTGTGAAGAAAACGACAGTCGTTAAACACGTATAGATTACTGTATAAAACAATATAAACGGTTTGTTTATAATAAAAAGAAAAGAGCTAAGACATCCGGTGACGCTGTCGGGGTTGTGTTATGACATAAAATCTCGATCAGTTAATTTTGTATTTACGATAAGGCATAGTTGTATGAGTCATCATTTAAACCTAACAAATTGACAAATCATACTGGTAGAAGCATATTTTTACCACGATCATTCAGTATAGTCTGTGCGGAAAGAGAAGAGTCGTGGAATGTATGAGGCCCAATACATTTCACAACTCTTCTGTTTCCGAACATACTCTAATAACATGTCAAAATTTTACTGGTTAGGAAATAGTTATTTTGTTTTACAAGGGGGCAAATGTACTAGAGCAAGCTAAAGATTTGAAAAGTGGAATCTTGAGCGTTGCGAGGGTTTCAAGGCGCGAGGGTTAAAAAAATTCACCACACCAGCGCGGGAGATATTTATTACTAACCGTAAAACATGAAACAACATCAAAGCCAAACAAATCCAATGGACGTTATTAAATATTTATCATTTAATAGTCAATTATACTAGCTAACATAAGGAAACAACTCAAAATAAAAATATCCTGAAAGTAGGCGTCAAGGGCTCTTTTACAAGTCCATACAACATTTATAGTTAACATCATATAATGACATGAAAAATACATAACAACATTTACAAATACAACTGCCAATACCTGGGTAAACATTACAAGTAATTAATCTTAAAATAAATAATTGCTACTATACAACAGAGATGTATAATCTCTATGGTTAATAATACATTAAATCTGGAGATGGTTACTTTTTATCAGATTTAGGAATATTTATGTTTTTTCTACTCAAAATCACGACCTCTTTCGATCCTAATAAGAATAAAAGTGTCTCACAATTTCCATACATTATTCATTCCTTCCATTGTTCAATTCGGTTACCATGAAAAGAGCTCATGATTCTGAGTAGAAACAACATACAAATTCCGAAATCCGAAAAAGAAATAGTGTACAACTTAAAAAAAAATTTGCCCAACTGTAATGTTTAAAAAAAGCACAAAAAGCATTAAAAAAAATGAAAATAAGGTCTAAAATTAAATTTCTGTTTGTCTACGGCTCAGGTAATTTTACAAATGTTTCCATACCTATTGCAAATGCATACTTTGGAAATACAATGTTCATCACAAGCGTCCAAACGAATAAATACCGAGTGAGTCCGGAGAGGATTAGCTGTGTGATTCCACAGCTTCTGCAAATACTAGCTGCCCCTGTGCTCATTCGATGCTCTATTTGTGTTAAGATTATCGCGCGACTCAATATTATTTCACGATTAAGCAACCATTCTTGCTTGCTCAAAGCAAGTGTCAGATTTTTTTTATTATTTGCACTATTTAGTAAATAAACGTCCCAATCTTACAGAAATCGACCTACTTATAGTTCGTTTTTTTTAGCATTAGAAAGAAGGTAAGGTCTTGTCGTGTGAATGTGAACATCAAAAAAATAAGTCACAGGAAATACCTATGTAAAAATTATGAATCATAAACGATTATTTACATTCTTTTGCTTTCATAAGTAATATAAGCAAATTTATTAAAGCATTTTTCAATAATTTTTGGTTATTCCCACTAGTTACCACCAAGTTGTTACCAGTAGTACCTAACTACTGGGATTTTTTTTTTAGAGAGATAGAGATCTTTCTTTGCATACCAGAATGATACATATTAGGTACATAAATGACCCTGGAAAGGGTGTAGCAAAACATGTTGTTCACAATACAATACTTATCTTACTTATATAATAATTTAATAAAATTTTCCAAATTTCACTTCCTTAATTAATTGGAATAATAATATTTTATGTTATGACAAATAACATTAATCATAATAACTATACTTATTACCGTACAAAGTTACATATATATTGAAGGCGTCGAGGGTTTTGGCAAAATTTAAATAAATTTAGATTTTTACGGACTAATGTAGCTATTTCCAAAATGTATAAGGAGGGGAGGGTCAGTAGTTTTAAATTTTTATACTCACTGATTAATAATACTTATTATTAATCAGTGATGGAGCAAAGCTGTGTAGAGGGCAGGTATTAAATTAAAATGGTATTATATCGCAGGTACTGCTCACACATGAAGGGCACGCAATAAATGATAATCCCGTAGCACGTGTGGGATAATCTCAGCTAATTGAAGCAGCTCATCCCGCGCGTTGATCCCTCCCTCGCGATAAGAAACGGAGAAATTAAATTAATAGTATATTATTGCAGAAAGCGGGAAAGATTCGTGGATGAATTTCGATTATATATGCCTCGGCAGGAACAGCAATCCACGAATTGCTGTTCCTGCCGAGGCATATATAGTGCTTTTCTCCAAACATGCGAGGAAATCGGGTAAAATAATCATAATTGAAACATGAACCAGCACTCAAATCGAACCTTCACATCAAAAACGTCAAAAATAATTTCCCTCTTTAATTATTTTTTAAAAGTTAAAGGCGCAACTATTCTGTCATTCAGTACCATTCAATATAATTGTATTGCACAAGCTCCTTAAAAAATATAAAAGTTATATAGTATAAAAGCCCCCTCCAGACTATGCGCGTGATTCGCGGCGCGTCTTCGCGGAGCGAACATACCGCGACGTTGACGTAGACTCCACACTCGCACAACTTCACGGCGATTTCGCAGTTTGGTTCGCGGCAAGATGGCGCCGAAGCGTCAGCTGATCGGATTTAGTTTGCGGCAAGGCACTGATTCATACTGGGAACTATCAAATTGATTTTTGGTTGATCAAGTTCGCACCCAATATAACCAAGTAGCCGCCATAGAAGGACAGATTAACCGACTCGTGAGCGAATCGCGGCGCGAAGCGATTGCGAGTGTGGATTCTTGCAAGTTCGCGCTTTGCGTCTCCTTTGACGCGGGCCAAATACCGACAAAAAACGGGGAATAAGGCGCGAAGGCGTGAACAATCTGCGAAATCGACGCGAGGGCCATCCACACTCGCGTTCGCGGCTTCGCGCCTCGATTCGCGCACGAGTGTGGAGAGCCCTTTACAATTGGCTACTTGACAGTTTTTGGTAAATAATGTCAAACGATCTTGATTTTCCTGAGGATCAAATGTCTATATAGGGAGCGTGCATGAACTGTAGGAGGCAGCACAGGAGCCGTCAGATTTTTGGCGCGAGGCGTAAATGTATGTTTATTGTTCCGACGTAGCCCATAAGATGGCAGAACCTACTATGCACAAGAAAGCACGTGACGTGTAAATGTGCATGTTTATGGTTCCGATTCAGGCCACAGGATGGCAGACCCTCCAACGCGTACGGTCCCTATAGGACTCATGGAATTTAAGCAACACAAAGGTCAAAAATGAGAGTTAAAGTCTGACGCTCGCACTCGACGATTGAAACGCCTCTAACAAAATGATAACATGATGTGACGTCACATTATATAAGTCTGTCCTAAATGTATGGAAGATCAAGGAAATTGCCATTTTGACCCGGAAATATTGCGTTTATGTGTATAGTTGTCATACAATTTATTATTCAATAAAATGTATGGATTCGAATGGTACTATTTTTTTTCTATTTTTGAAGGCCAAAAATAATTTTTTTTGAGACTGAATCTCAGTATAATTTTTCAAATTCCACTTTTTTTATAATGGATGGCTCATTCTCTATCCATTTAACTAAATTTTGTTATTGGGACCGTGCGAAGTGCGTGGTGGGGGTAAGTAAAGCGATCCCAGCGCATAAGGTGGTAAAAATTTGAACTAACTGCGGATAGCGTCTTTAACAGTTCGTACAATTCTATGGCTCGAAATGAAACTTTGATTTACGATTACTCCTGAAATATTCATTTAAATTGTATGGTGTAAGGGACCATTGTAATCTGTATGAAATGCTTAATATATCTAACGTATTTATTTTGATAATTGTTAATAATGTATCCATGTAAATAGCTTTGCAAATGCCACATATTACGTGATCTTTTTATAGAAGTTAAGAATGGATATAGTAAGTTATCCTTAAAAGATAGACATTTCACATCGCGGACTTTTTTGTAGACCTATGAATGAGAAACAACCCCACCATACATTGTGTTGTTATAGCTCAAACGGATTAGGCAGCGTTTTCAATTAAAGCTCTTAGCCAGCGTGATTTTTTCCGACAACATCGTTATATTTCAAACAATTTACACGAAACCCTAACAAGTTATATACTTAAGCCTTCCTCAAGAATCACTCTATTGATAGATGAAAGTCGTATGAAAATCCGTTCAGTAGTTTTTAGTTTTGGAGCAGTTTTATAAGATGTAGTGAATTGACGTTTTCTCCTAGACTTGCGGACACTAGGTTGCGTGACAGTCGTGCACGCTCCCAATAATATTCAACATATGTCAAGTACCCAATTGGTAATATTTATGGAAGGTAGAGGCAAGGAATAGAATCTCCTTAAACAGAACTGTTGCAAGTGTCCAGCTGTCAGCTATAAATAATAGTTCCAAATCTCTCCAGAGTAGCGCTAGAGAAGCTAAGAACCTAGGCGTTACTGACGGAGTGAAGTGCGCTGTCTTGCTATCCATGATTAGATTTTTATCTCAAGTATTGTAGCGCCACCTATTTATGGTTTTTTGTCGGACACTTTTTGGTATATGAAGATTCTATTCCTTAAGTAATATTGTTAATGATGTGCTGGTATGTATGGACCTGTACAACGCCATCTCGTTTACCTGTCAATTTCGAAGCACGAAATTGTCTTATTTTACGCATCTTACTCAATGTATCTTTGACTGTAGGTACCAACACTCAACAGTACATGCTAGTGACATCTATTTTCAAAGTTTTGATTACGCATATGAAAATAGTTTTATATATATTCCCGACAGATGGCGGCACAAATGCGGTAGTTTTTTTTCAATATTGTAATGTTGCATACCTGATACGCGTTTGCTCAGTCAGCCGTCGTACTCTTTGTACTTCTAATATACAATGCCGTCTAAAACGTAGTGATTATATGCTCTTTGATACCGTCTACTCTTATCTGTGGAACCCTGTAAACCAAAAAAAAAATGAAAATGTCACTACACACTTAGCTGCTTTACGTTTAAGTTTTGATTTTTATAATTAATTACTTTGTGTATTATTGTTTAAGTTTTGGGGCGTATACTGTAATGGTCAGACCTGTAGTTCATAATAATTAAAAATGAGTGAAGAAACAAATAGTAACGTCAAGGAAATAAGAGAACTTTACTCCATGTTCCATCAGGAGTACATAATTATGGCAGAATAGTTAGTAAAACTACGATAAATTGGCTCAAAAGTTAACATGAGGATAAGGCCCATGCCCCAATTAGTAATGGGTTTTGTAGATATTTGACAATGTTAACAATCCTTAATTAATTTAATTTTGTTAATTTTTCAGTCGTATGCTGCAAACTGAAAATTTGGAAGGGATTTATGTGATACCGTCATATGAAAACTCATTTCGTAAGTTTTACTCATGCATACATTAATATATTTATTTATTATTATTTATTAATCAGGCAGGCAGTTGAAACAACTGATAGTTGCCTGTATCCGAGTGATCTTCACTTATTATGTATTCTTTGCGCTGGTTAAGTATTTGTCTAGTCTGTTCTTAAACTGATTGACATTCAGTGCTGAGACCACATCTTCTGGTAGTTTGTTCCATGCTTTGACCACTCTGGTCAAAGCATATACTTATCAAACTAAGTGTAATTTTTGTAATTCATGACTTTTATGTGGTTACAGAGTGGTTTGGTGTAGTTTTTGTGAGAGCAGGGTTTTATGAAGGTGGAGTGTTTAGGTTTACCCTTACATTACCAGACAAATTTCCCAATGAAGAAGTTCCTGTAAGTACATAAAATACTAATATGAATGTTGCCTGTTTTTCATAATGGTTAAATTATTGCTAAAAGCAAGCGCTTAGTGTCTATTATGAATTATGAGATAATACTTTGTGACACTAATACTATTACTATGGGTAGTTTGTTCTAGAAAATGCAAAAAAATAAAAAACCTTTTAACCGTTTATTATTTATTCACACATAATCTTGCACCAAAATTAATATTTGGCTTAGCACATTGGTTGGCTGGTAGAAATCGCCTTGGTGTCAAGACATCATTTGTGGCTATTCATATTGTACAATAATGTTAATACATATGAAGGAGTTAAAATATTTTTTATGAAACAACCTATTTACCTTAAGGTGTGAACATGGCGACTTGATCGAGACGTTCAAAATAATTCACAGATACTACAAATGTCCAGAACTAAGAAATCCGAATCGTGCTAAGTGAACTCTGATTTAGACATACCAGCATCAGCTGCCTGCCTAAAACTAAATAATAATAATATTTTATTTTCAGGTTTTAGCATTTACTTCACATTTATATCATCCTGCAGTTGATGCCAACACAGGCATTCTTAATCTGAGCCAAGTTTTCCCTGAATGGGACAGAAAAAGGAACCATATATGGCACATTTTGAAATATCTACACTTGATATTTCATAATTTGAACATGAAAACACCCAGTAATGTAGAAGCTTCAGTAGCGTAAGTTGATGTTATAAAAAAGATTTACAACATAGGTAATTAAGCACATAGACTATTACAGTAACAGAATTTAAATTACCTTTTTCAGCTATAAAACAAACAGAAAGATTTTCACAGAAAAAGTGAAAGAGTGTGTAGTGGCCAGCATTGACCATATTTATGATGAACCACCAACTGAAGACAAGCACTACATAACATTTAAACCCTATGACTCAAAAATCCATGACTCTGCAAGACATCAAATGCTGAAACCATCAACACCTGATGAAGGCATGAATCAGGGCATGTCATGGGTGCAACCGGGATCTTACCAGCCATTCTCCAAGGATGAAACCACATAAGTTATTATTAGAATATTAATTCAGATTATTATACAGCCATATTGAACACCTGTGATAAAGAAGCAATTACATATTAAAAGCCACCAATTGATATCATATAATAATATTTCTCCAGAGATAATAAGTAAAACAAATATGTTACAAGTATTATAAAAGTTTATTCAGGTATCACAGGGACACAGCAGTGGCCCAATACTAATAAGACATCACTAAAGACCATTGTGCGGTTGACAAATTTTATTAGCATAAAAGCTGTTACTATTTACAGTATTTCGTAATATTTGTTATGATTCGTAAGTTTAAGAGAACTCATTTTGTACAAGTAATTGTAATATATTTATTGAGCTAATCAGGATCAGTCTTTATTTTTATTCCATGTTTATCTACTTTTTCTTGGAACCAATTTTGATCTAGTTCATATTTCTCATTATTCCATGTAAAGTGAGTTGGTGGGTGTCCATCACCACTGTGAAACTCAAAATGTTTACTTAGTTCTATAGAAAGTTTGGATCTTACCAAGCCAATTCCTCCGTACCTGTCATCAGCAGGGTGATACACTCTGCCAGTCAGGGGTAACATGTAAATTTTTTGAGGTATGAATGGTGTGATTAATAGTTCACCTGCATACCCATAAGTTACATAGTCTTTCATATCTTTAGTTATAATGTGTGTGTAAACAATAGGAACATCATCACATCTTATAAAATTTCTTTCCCTACCACATAATGATATAAAAGGAAAGTCTTCAGTGTATCTCCCAGTTTTATTTAGTCGAATCCTTTTAAAAAAGAAGTCTAAAAATTGTTTCTCTTTAAAGCATGATGTAAAGTTTTTCATTCTGGAATCATCCAAAAACAACTGTAACAAAAGCAGATGAATGTATGATTGTTATAATTAACTGTATACAACGCAAGAAAAATCTTTCAAAAATTGATACGTACCATCCCTTGATGATCTATGTAGTAAAAGTATTCTCTTATTTTAGGCTCTGGTTCTTGACCTTGCACATAGTGCAGCATACGCTTTTGAACTATTGTCTGATTCCTCAAACTACCTAAGTATCGAGAAACTTGCAACAACGGCAAAAGTGCCTTCATAATTAGCAAATAAATTTAAAATTATATTCACAATTTCGCACTACTCCAATGTACTGTTTTGAACTTTGATAGGAAACGTCATTTTGGAGCTGCCAGTGCAATGAAAGGTAAACAGATAGACATGAAGAATCCATAAGGGTTCCGTTTTTTTGCCATTTGGCTACGGAACCCTAGTAATAAACTTGTAGGTGAGGTAAGGGCTTTAGTGTAAACAAAATCTTGTATTTAACTATACTTGATTAATCGTAATCGTCTGTAGATATCTCCTACTGGGTATTGTATTCTTTGATAGGTATACCATATGGGCCCTCCACACTCGTGCGCGAATTGAGACGCGAAGCCGCGAACGCGAGTGTGTAGTCTACGTCAACGTCGCGGTATGTTCGCTCCGCGAAGTCGCGCCGCGATTCACGCGCATAGTCTGGAGGGGACCTTTACATTTAACTTTAATAGCTTTGGCAGATGGGCGTACCAGATTGCGTTCGATCCGGTACGCACGTCTGTTAAAGCTTTTATACGTCAAATTAAATTTGTATATCTGTGGTACTTGCTAATGTCATAATCCATCCAATCCATTTTCATTTAGTCTGTTTCTAAATAAAAACAACTGTTTAGTAAATAGCTCAATCAAGATTTCAAGTGTTTTTCCCTTACTGCATCAATATAAATTTAGGTTCTACAAATAACTAATTGCGACATGCCTATTTAATACATTTTGGCTTTCTTCACACAATTCGCAAGGTTAACTTCTCCGTAAATGGAATGGAACTTTGAAGACTACCACTAATCATGGACTTAATCAGAAGATCATGGAAACTACGTATGTATGCCTTTCGAATCAATACGTTTTCGTGGTATATAAATGAGATAAAAGTTAAGAATGATACTATGTTTATGTTACAGAGGAATTTGTCGCCCACAAGGCGAATGTCAACTGTTTGGCCATGGGGCATAAATCCAATCAAGTTCTAGCCACTGGTGGCGATGACAAAAAAGTTAATCTATGGGCCATTGGCAGGCAAAGTTGTTTGATGGTGAGTTATCAATAATAAATTGTAATTGTTCTTGTATTTATATTTAGGAAATGGCATTCATTCAATTGAATTTTTTAGAGTTTAAGTGGGCACACTACCCCAGTAGAATGTGTGTGTTTTGGCCACTCTGAAGATTTAGTCTGTGCCGGCTCACAGACTGGAGCTCTGAAAATATGGGACTTGGAGGCAGCAAAGCTACTCAGAACATTTACAGGACACAAAGGAGCTATTAAGTGTATGGATTTCCATCCATACGGGGATTATTTAACCACAGGCTCTTGTGACAATAATATCAAACTGTGGGATACAAGGAAAAGAGGCTGTATTGTGACATATTCCAGTCACAGACTTGCTGTAAACAGTTTGCAGTTTAGCCCGGATGGACAATGGATTGCCTCAGCATGTGAAGATGGTAACATGACACATTTATTACTCTTATTTTTATTAACTTAAGTTTGCATATGAGATATAAAAATGCAACAATAGACTGATTCACTAAAAATTTAGTAAGATGAACCCAGATCTTCCTGAAATTTGTTGATTTGTGTTGGTTGTGGTGTACTTTTAGTACTAATAGCACAATATTTTATTTTATTTTCAAATAACATCAAATTCAGTATGAAATATGGTACCAGATTACACTGACATGCAAAAGTTGTACCGTTACCCTGATAAGATAATGATTTATTTGCGTAAACATGGTAAATTGAAGTTGACATAATCATTATAAGCAGTAGGTATCACATGTTTAGCCAATGGCAGCATGCAAATATTGATCTTAAAATTAAGCTATATACATTATATACATTCATTATAAACTATGTATTAACATTACATTAATTTCCCATTATACCTATTAATTAAATGTCATATTCATTATCATTATTCCAATACTTAACTACACATAATTCATTTATAAATATCTAAATTTAATGTTATATTGACATTATTTTATTTATTATTACCATTATTCGTCCAAAAATTCTCTGATTGTATAAAAACATTTATTTATTAGCCATTTTTTCAATTTTCTCATAAATAATGGGTAATTTACGCAGTTCTTCTGGTATCTTATTATATACAGTGATTCTCATGCCGTAACAGTTATTTTTAAATAAAGCGGTTGAGCATGATGGCATTAGTAATTTGTTCTCGTCTCTGTGTCTAAGTCGTTGATTGGATTTTTGTGCTGTATATGATGAGAACTCTTTTCAAACATAACCTGCTAATTCTAGAACATACAGGCCAGTTAGTGTAAGCAAGCCTTGTTTTTTTAAACAAAGGTTTACAGGAGTCCCTAGGTCCGTAGCCACACACTGCTCTTACACATTTTTTTTAATAACAAAAGCTTTAGAAGAATCTGTTGAATTGCCCTATATTAGGATGCCATATTTTAAGACCGATGTTACATAACCATGATATGTAAGTAGTGCGGTCTTTTCTCCTGCAACCAGCCTCACTTGTTTTAAAGTTGTTCGAATACAAATTTTTCCAGTTTATTACATATAGCTGTTATGTGTGCTTTCCAAGAACAGTGTTCGTCTAATGTAATGCCCAGAAATTTTGTTTCGTCAACACATTGTATTTCTTTGCTCTGACATAATATATTAAGGTCTAATTTATGTGTTTTGTAATTATGAAACTGAATATAACAAGTTTTTGAGACGTTGGTTTTTTAATTATTTTTACTTAACTAGGTATCAATTCTTGCTATGGTGTCATTTATTTTATCCTCATATGAGTTCGTTTTGTCTTCTTCTGGTATAGCAACAGCCTGTATCAGAATGACCTAACTGATGAGTAACAGTGCTTTGTTTGTTTTTATCAGGCATTGTCAAAGTGTGGGATGTAAGAGTGGGCAAGGTTCTGCAGGAGTTTAGAGAGCACACAGCAGCCGTGACTTGTGTAAAGTTCCACCCCCACGAGTTCCTGCTGGCCAGCTGCGGTATGGACAGGACTGTCAACTTCTGGGATATGGAGAAATTTCAATTGGTATCTAAGTTTGAAAAGGAGAACACTTCTATTAGGTAATTTTGCCATATAAGTATATGCTTTACAGTGATAGATTTCAGTAACTTGCCAATTTTGAAAAACTTTAAATACTGCATCTTTTTTTTGTAACACACCATAACCTTAATTGGAAACTTCAAATTAACAATTTAAATCGTAACCGTGCATGTCTTTGGCAGTCAAAGTGTTAAATACTACTTCTAATACAATAAAAATGAACAGCTTAGGAAATGTGAGAAAACAACCACATGTTGTTGTTATCCTAAGGTACCCCAGAGGTGCAAATGGCCTTCACAAGCTCGCAGCACGCCTTCCTATCTTCGGGGAACCTTCTGGCCTCGATTCAGCTCAACCAAATGTGATACAACAATATGCCTTGGCTTAGTATTTAATATCTCTTATACCTGTTGCATTGAATGATGGTCCCTATGAAAGTTCTGGCAAGTCTCTTGTGGTTGGTCATAATTTAAAAATATTTTTTTTCGTATTTTTATCAGTTCAATGTTATATTTCTACATAAATTAATGCACTGAACTTCCCAAAATGTCTGCTAACATTTTACGTGACAGCTCCATATAAAAATTTACTGTCATAAGAACCATCATTCAATGCTAAAGGTTCAGTGTATTTAAAAAGTTTCTCCCTGTATCTTTTCTTATCTTGTTTGATTTTAGATACATAAATAAAGCAACCCAAAACTGCATTGTAATTTAGACTTCAATGCCTGTTTTAGGTCTATGGTGTTCAGTGAGGATGGCACAACGCTTCTGGGGTGTGGTAATGACGGATTGCATGTGATTGGCTGGGAGCCCGCTCGAGTGTTTGACACTGTACATGGCCACTGGGGCCAAATACATGACATCACAGTTGCCCATACACAACTTGTAAGTACCACAATAGCTATTTGTACTATACACCGTGTTTTTTTTGATTTGCGTTAATTTCGAGGGTGCATTCCTGAGCTTAAATTAAGTAACTTTCTCAAAGACACCGATATTCTAATTAACTCCATTTCGGAGATAATCAATCATTAATTTTTATCTTATAAGGCCCTTACGAGCGTGTACACTTGCCTTAGGGCCTATTTACTTATTGATTAGAGTTTAGTGCGAGTTCATACATTTGCTACTAAACGTAAGAACTATCTCGGACGATCGACGTTCAAAATGACATTGATATGTCACAGTTTTCAATTGTTTTGTTGAGTTAAATGTAATGCCCGTGTTACAACAACGCTATATGCAACATTTAGTTACTTTTTATAAAAATAAAAATAGTAAAAAAAAAACAATTTTTTTTTTTTTTTTTTTAATTAACTATGCCATTTAGTTTCCTTAAACGTACTTACCGATACCCCGAAGTTAACGAAATTCAATAAAAACACGGTGTATAGGTCATTGTTTTTTTAACGCTATTACCATTTGTAAGATAATCTTTCGGACTATCCTATGACACTACTTTCAGAATGGTTTGTCACAAAATTTATGTATATTTTGTAATTACAGATTGCTGGATCATTTCATTCAACCTATGTGTGTTTGTCAGTGGTTGATCTCAATAAAGTCCATCCATTTGGAGGCCCGCCACCAGTGACACCACCTGTAGTTCGAGATTTGTCACCCTTCCAAAAAGGACAGTCTGTCAGAAAAAGTTTCTCAAAGGAAAAACCATCTAAAGAAGGTAGTATAAAACTCCGAACATGTTACATACATTCCATAATTCCAATGTTTATTAAATAGGTTGATTATTGGGACAAGGTGGTCAGGTTCAAACTATTAATTTTAGTTTCATTTATAGTCAAGGGTAATTCCACAAGAATGTAACGTCAGTTACCAATTCTTTCGTGTGTTCTTACATTAACTAAGCAAATTTAAGTATCCAGATATCTACATGTTAGGGCTGCGCCAGAGATACAAACACTTAAATTTGCTTCATTAATGTAAGAACACACGAAAGAATTGGTAATGACGTTACAGTCTCGCGGAATTACCCTCAACTCTTTTATGGAATAGTATTTATCTGACATTATATAACCGTTTTTGTTTTTATTACAAACCATTGCATTGCAAGCATTGCATTCATAGTGAAGCGCGGTTTGAACTTCTCGTGATCTAAAACTAAAAATATTTTAGTTATAAAATCAATAAAATACTAATAATTATTTGGAGAAAAATTAATCGAAGCAAAGCATAGAAACTGTTTTCATGTGGGTCAAATTTCTGTCGGCCATACTATAATTTTTCTGACTCATTTCACATTTCAAGTGATCCATAAGTCAACACCCCTGGATGAGAAGACCGCCGAGGAGTCTACGTCCGGCACCGAGGCGGACGAGGACGGCGCGGTCATATCCAACATTCATGACTACACAGAAATTTTTCGGCCTTCCAGGGCATGTGAGTATATTCTCACCTGCTTTCTGTTCGAAAGACATTCTTTAACTTGTAATCAGTTTTTGGCTTGGTTGGAATGAAGCTCACTAAGCCTGTTAAATAAATAAATTGAACTCTGGTTTTCAAATGACACGATAATACTTTGTTTTTAGTGAATCGCACGCCACCACCAGCAACTAGTTTATCCTCTGAAGATTACTCACTACCAAGTAAGTATCAATCTATTATTTTAGGAATTTAAAAAAAATCATCATTGTATCAACTGAAAGACTTGTATTTTTTTGTTAATTAAGATGCACAGTGAATAGTTTTGCACTTTGTTATGTAAATCGAAAAAAAAATGTACTTATACTTATCATTGTCACTTTATGCTTAGCAAATATTGACTCATATAGGTCACGCGCGGTTTTTGTTATCGATTAGTGTTAAGTGCGAGTTTATACATTTCTGACTAAACGCAAGCAAGCAAATGTACGAACGCACTAATTAAAATCGGATGTGTAAACAGATCCTAACCCTCTGTTGCAGCCGAGGAGTGCGTGGGCAAGGACGGCGCGGGGCTGAGCGGGTCGCTGCGCGACCTGCTGCTGGCCGAGCCGCCGCGCCCCCTGCTGCTGGCCGAGCCGCCGCGCCCCCTGCTGCTGGCCGAGCCGCCGCGCCCCGCGCCCGCGCCGTCGCCGCCGCAGCGCCACCGCGCCGACTACTCGCGCATACCCACATCCACTACTGTCAAAGCGGAGTCCTTTTCAAGTAAGATATGGCTTTGATAAATATGTGTATTGCTTGGTCAAGGCCGGCCTGATGTCCCGTCCCTCCTGTGAGCCATCCGTCGCAACCGCCGCGACATCGCAAGACTGCTTGCGCATACCCACCTCTACCCTCAAAACAAAGCAGTTTTCAAATAAAATATCTGTAACTTGATAAACTTGCTAAATAATGTTAGATATTGCTTGGGCGACGCCGGTATCTAAATTCGTCATTAGGCGACCTGATATCAAACGAATCACTGCTGTGACGCCGCTTCGATTAATCCTGGATTTCAAACCTACCTCGACTGCCGTCATAGCGGAACTGCTTACGCGCTAACTGATTTAATACTTATTTGCTCATAGACTACGTCTTACAAAGGTTACAGTGATTTTGACACTTATGTTTCTATAAATATGATGAATGGAAAATACCCCTATTTATCATTTTAGTAAACATAATTTCTATACTTGGTATCATCCACGATGACGCGCAGATTTGTCAAATCTCATGATAACACCTTTAATAACATGATGACGTTACGAGTCAAGGCACGCGTCGTCGTGATTGACACGATCTATAGTAAGTTTACCAAAACTCGATATTTACCTTAAAATCTTCACAATAATGATGATTACTACAAATCTCAACTATATTAATGTATTGATCATTCATTCATTTTAAAAGTCGTACAGAGGTATAATCTTCAACAACATAACAAAATTAGTGACTCATAATATAGAGACAAGACTCATATAATCATGTCCAAATTAACAGTATATATGTATTTTTCATGCGCTCATTTAACCCAGGGTCGGTGGAGAACAACGCTAAAGAGGATAACACATTCACAGCGCCGCCTAAGACTGCTTCCCGGGACTATGTCATGCCTCAGCCGCACGCCGCCAACTCGCTTAACCGACATAACTCATGTAAAGAATCTAAATCTACCGACACGTGTAAGTGTAGTTATTGTCTGAACTGGAGATCATCTTTAAGATAACTCCAGAGAAAGATATACAATTTTGTGAGTAACGAAAGCAGCAGTCACTACTGATGAATAGCCGCCAGGTACCAGGATCCGGTAATAAACATGGTACCTAATAAACTAACTGAAGACGTATTGTTGCTTTCGAACTTGTATATCTTTTCCGGAGCTGGATCTTGTCTATGAGATACGAATATTATAATATGTCGCAATTGAAATATAGTTATTTACGATACAAGTGCAGAAAATGGGAAATTCGCAACGAGTGGTGATAAATTAAAACACTGCCGATGTTGAAATGTTTTTTTAATTTTTATTTTCTAAGCTTGAAATAACTATAAACTAAATTAAAAAAAAATTACAACCATTACGCAAGAAAGACTAATAATTAAATAAAAATAACCCTTTTTTATAATATGTTTATATGTTTTTTGTATTGTTTTTGTGCGTGTTTTTGTATTTTACTTTTACATTAAACAACCTAACATAAGAAGAAAAATGTATAAATGAAATAACCCTGAAAATAAATAGTTATTTTCTAGATTTTTATTGTTGAGATGTAAAGTCGCGGCGGGGTAAATCTGAACAAAAAAACTATCAAATTATATTTTTTTTTAGTTTTTGAGGGTATTTTTTTTTTCATTATTGTATATAGAAACCTATTTTATATGGAGGCCCACAAACCCTCTCTCATCATGTATTTAGGATAGTAATTTCAAGAGTAAGATCAATAGTAATATGTTTTTCATTTTCAGCAACGGGTAACCTATTAAGATCCAGCAATAGTGAAATGTCATTAGTACCACCGTCACTGGGACCACGGTCTCTTTCATTCACCAGGACGTCTTCAGACACAACAAGGTACTGTCTAATACAAACAAATAATGAAATACAAATACACTTTTTGAAGTTTTTTTTTATATCTCGTTTATTTATTTTTTAGGCGAAGAGTAGATAATATAGTAAGGGAGACCGTGGTGGTGTCTCGGCCTACAGAGCCGGATGAGCCGGAGTTCGTGCCCTTTGCCTCAGACAGACCCGTTGGGTTGGACCTCGACGAATTTTTACCAGTACGTAAAAACTTTTACTATAATAGTATCATAAATGCGAAAATAATTGTCTGTCCGTCTGTTACCTTTTCACACTTAGCCCTTTTGCAGGCATGGTATACTTTTTCGACCGGTGCCCTATTGATTTTCCGACAACCAATACGCCGATTTTCCGACAACCAATACGCCGATTTTCGATTTGCCGATTTTCGATTTGCCGACAACGATTCGCAGACGGGTTCTTTGGCCGAGTAACTATTGTCAGAATGTCATTACGCATAGTAGTCGTTTGCACGAGTAGTCAATACGCAGAACATTGATACGCATATTTACGTTTCGTAGAATAATTATTTAGTAACTCTCACAATAACCCGAGAAACTATTGGTCGAATAATCATTTGGTATTAATATTGATTAACAATACTTCGCTCTAGCTAGACTAAAACATTACTAAGCTACACAACAACTGTTAGTTGGAGTCTGATAAACATGGTTTTTATATATTTAATTATATATAACACAATTGACCATAAAATTGTATGCCTTGAAAGGAGCAATTCTTGTAGTCTGTGCGGAATGAGAAGAGTCGTGGAATGTATGGGGCCCAATTTAATTTAATTTATTTATTTCAAAAGACAACAATGGTCCATAATGGTTAGTAACATTTAAGGTTTAAAACTAAGTGTTAATAGAACAAATACAAAAAGAAAAGCGAAAAGTACAGCAACAATAACAAACAATCACCTGGTAGCGGTCATGATACCCTCAAAATGTCGCACAACAGGTGAGTCGTATCGGCCCGCTACCGTAGCCAGGATGGGGTTGGAGCTGGCCCGCACTCTGCAGAGCAACGAGGCAGTCCTCTTTCGTATTATGGCATAGTAGTCATCTGTGCGAGCTTGTGCAAACATGCCCGATGTGCTGCAGAAACGGGGCAGCCCCAACAACATCCTGAAACCATTATTATATTGGACGCGCAGGGAACTGATGGTCTTCTGCGTAAAACTAGTCTAGAGGCTGCACGTGTAGAAAACTTGACAATAGGCTTTAAATGAAGTTATTTTTACCTGTTGGCTACACCGTGCAAACCTCCTTATTAGCATGTTGCATCGGACCGCCAGTGCCCTGCGCTCCCGTTCTATATCTAATTGGTATTTAACGTCGTCGGTGACATATTGTCCAAGATACTTAAATGTATACACGTGCTTGAGCTCATTCTTATTAAGTTTTATGGCAGGTACATTTTCCGGTAGCTTGCCCCCGACGGCCTTAAATACCATATATTCGCTTTTCTTAGCTTTATATAGTAAGCCATATTTACTTACGTATTCTTCACATATGCTGAGTAGTTTTCTCAATGCCCTGACTGTTGGACTGTGTTGCACCAAATCGTCTGCATAGCTGATGTTGTTGATACTAACATCATTAACGATCGAACGATCAGGTCATTAACGTACAGGTTGAATAGCTTGGGGGAGGTTATACCCCCCTGCCTCACCCCACACTCCAACCTGTACGACTGAGAAAACCTACCAGCCCATCTGACGCTATTGCTCTGGTTAAGGTACCGATACTGAAATATTCGGAGTAGCTCCGCCGGTATTTTTTGCTCCCTTAACTTATTCCAAAGGAAATCGTACGACACGAGGTCAAATGCTTGGTAAATCTTGATAAATCCAGGAAACAGGCGTATATAGGTGTTTGACGCTCAGTGTAGTACTGCACCGTGTGTTTTAGACTTAAGATTGCACTTTCCGTGGATAGTCCCGGGCGAAACCCGAACTGCGCATAGTGTAAGTTTAAATGCCTTCCAAGTTGTGCGTCCAGTAGGCTATCCAGTACCTTAGCCAGCACAGTAGCAAGTGAGATTGGCCGATAGTTGGACTTACTAGAAACATCGCCAGTTTTATCTTTGAGGGTTGGCACAACAATGGTCTTCATTAGGTCATGGGGAAGGTAAGAGTGAGACATGCACAAAGAATAGAATTTGGCCAGAACTGCATGTAACTGTTTGCCCGCAAACTGTAAGTGTTCTATACTGAGCCCGTGGTGACCCGGTGACTTTCCTCTGGTCATTTTGGTGATCACATGTTTGACCTGTTCAGAGGTAAAACGAACAAAATCCGACTCACGACAGGCCCCGTCATCAACCGTTTGCTGCGCTGGGCCCAATGGAGAATCTATTTTAAAATGACCAACCAACATGTTAGCAATACATTCCGGCTCACTCACTTCTCCAACGCTCACGGGCACGCCAGGTTGACCATCCAGTTTCTTGACGGCCTTCCAAAATTGTTTGAAATTTTTCGAGCTATGGTGCGACGCTAAGATGTCTAACTTAATTTGCTAATTTTCACGAGCAAGGCTCGGTCGTCCATTAAAAACCTATATTGCATAGGTTCGATGGCCCACATTGTTAACTGTCCATCAGTTGGGCCCTATTACAAAAGGCATAAGGTCCACCGGTGGACAGTTAAAAGTCTTGCTGTTTATACAATACTTAAGCATAGGCTTATGTTCATATTTAAGTAAAAAATTAACTATGCTTAACGCATATAGTTAAAAAAGGCTAATATTTTATTTCATCCTTTCTGAAGTCAGTTTTTTTGTAAGTAAAGACTTTATTTCGAAAATAACGATGTATAAAATGTGAAACGTTAATGGACTGAACATTCCTTTAACGAACAGATTACTATGCCAAATGAAAATCGTCCAATAATAGTTCTGCTAATTTACACAGAAGCGAACTGAACTGTATGTGAATCAAGAGGCTGCGTAACGTTAGTCGACCGAAAGTTACATCTACAAATGAATCACTCTGCGAAATGATATTCGGCGAATCGTTGTCTGCAAATCGATAATCTGCGAATCAATTTTCGGAGAATCATTAGGTACCCTTATCGACCACATACGCTCCAATATAATTTCAATCTTAGCAATCAGATTCAAGGTTCAAATTAAATTGAACTTAAAGCTGTTTTCTCTGTTCAAAGGATTCATTGGAATATATTCGGATGTGAATGTGAACATATTTATTCAATATAGTTAAGATTCTAGAATACATTTATTACTTATGGCTTTACAAAATAATATAATAAATATGTCTTTGAAATAATGCAGAAGTAACAGTATACTCATCATATTACTTAAAACAATCAAATCACGACAAAGTGAAGTTGGCTTTAAATACTAATAAAAAATTAAAAGAAGTAATAATTGAACATAATATTTATTTAATATAGTGTAACAACATTAATACTTTGTAGCAAAGCCTTTTGCTTTAATCACTGCTTGACAGCGTCTAGGCAAAGACTTCACAAGAGGCTCAATAGTAGATTGAGGGATTCTATGCCATTCGGCCAGACGGCGTCGCAGGCAGAAGCTAGTTTTGTATATGTGTTCCCGTGTGATGTGATTACGCCTAGTGAACGTTATTTGGTGCACTCGGTCCTTGATCCTTGTTTAGGCGTATGTTCTTTGTGGGTAACTCAGAGTGCGCGACAGCCGCAACAGTCTCTTGGCTCTTAAATATAATATAATTAACTAAGTATACCGCTTCCCGACGACTGTGATGACCCGGGGCGCCGCGCCGCACAGTTAGGGAATCCCCGGACTATGCTATTCGACTTGCTGTTAACTTTTACATAATATCGAATTTGTTTGTGTAGAGGGCGCTAGCGGTGGGCGGCGCGCGGCGCGGTGTACGCGGCGGGCCCGAGCCCAGCGAGCAGGAGGTGCTGGGCGTCATGATGCGCGGACACGACTCCATGATGGCCGTGCTCAGCGCCAGGCAGCGGGCGCTGCAGGTACTGTACCTAGGATACTACACGGCGGGCCCGAGCCCAGCGAGCAGGAGGTGCTGGGCGTCATGATGCGCGGACACGACTCCATGATGGCCGTGCTCAGCGCCAGGCAGCGGGCGCTGCAGGTACTGTACCTAGGATACTACACGGCGGGCCCGAGCCCAGCGAGCAGGAGGTGCTGGGCGTCATGATGCGCGGACACGACTCCATGATGGCCGTGCTCAGCGCCAGGCAGCGGGCGCTGCAGGTACTGTACCTAGGATACTACACGGCGGGCCCGAGCCCAGCGAGCAGGAGGTGCTGGGCGTCATGATGCGCGGACACGACTCCATGATGGCCGTGCTCAGCGCCAGGCAGCGGGCGCTGCAGGTACTGTACCTAGGATACTACACGGCGGGCCCGAGCCCAGCGAGCAGGAGGTGCTGGGCGTCATGATGCGCGGACACGACTCCATGATGGCCGTGCTCAGCGCCAGGCAGCGGGCGCTGCAGGTACTGTACCTAGGATACTACACGGCGGGCCCGAGCCCAGCGAGCAGGAGGTGCTGGGCGTCATGATGCGCGGACACGACTCCATGATGGCCGTGCTCAGCGCCAGGCAGCGGGCGCTGCAGGTACTGTACCTAGGATACTACACGGTGGGCCCGAGCCCAGCGAGCAGGAGGTGCTGGGCGTCATGATGCGCGGACACGACTCCATGATGGCCGTGCTCAGCGCCAGGCAGCGGGCGCTGCAGGTACTGTACCTAGGATACTACACGGCGGGCCCGAGCCCAGCGAGCAGGAGGTGCTGGGCGTCATGATGCGCGGACACGACTCCATGATGGCCGTGCTCAGCGCCAGGCAGCGGGCGCTGCAGGTACTGTACCTAGGATACTACACGGCGGGCCCGAGCCCAGCGAGCAGGAGGTGCTGGGCGTCATGATGCGCGGACACGACTCCATGATGGCCGTGCTCAGCGCCAGGCAGCGGGCGCTGCAGGTACTGTACCTAGGATACTACACGGCGGGCCCGAGCCCAGCGAGCAGGAGGTGCTGGGCGTCATGATGCGCGGACACGACTCCATGATGGCCGTGCTCAGCGCCAGGCAGCGGGCGCTGCAGGTACTGTACCTAGGATACTACACGGCGGGCCCGAGCCCAGCGAGCAGGAGGTGCTGGGCGTCATGATGCGCGGACACGACTCCATGATGGCCGTGCTCAGCGCCAGGCAGCGGGCGCTGCAGGTACTGTACCTAGGATACTACACGGCGGGCCCGAGCCCAGCGAGCAGGAGGTGCTGGGCGTCATGATGCGCGGACACGACTCCATGATGGCCGTGCTCAGCGCCAGGCAGCGGGCGCTGCAGGTACTGTACCTAGGATACTACACGGCGGGCCCGAGCCCAGCGAGCAGGAGGTGCTGGGCGTCATGATGCGCGGACACGACTCCATGATGGCCGTGCTCAGCGCCAGGCAGCGGGCGCTGCAGGTACTGTACCTAGGATACTACACGGCGGGCCCGAGCCCAGCGAGCAGGAGGTGCTGGGCGTCATGATGCGCGGACACGACTCCATGATGGCCGTGCTCAGCGCCAGGCAGCGGGCGCTGCAGGTACTGTACCTAGGATACTACACGGCGGGCCCGAGCCCAGCGAGCAGGAGGTGCTGGGCGTCATGATGCGCGGACACGACTCCATGATGGCCGTGCTCAGCGCCAGGCTGCGGGCGCTGCAGGTACTGTACCTAGGATACTACACGGCGGGCCCGAGCCCAGCGAGCAGGAGGTGCTGGGCGTCATGATGCGCTGAGACGACTCCATGATGGCCGTGCTTAGCGCCAGGCAGCGGGCGCTGCAGGTACTGTACCTAGGATACTACACGGCGGGCCCGAGCCCAGCGAGCAGGAGGTGCTGGGCGTCATGATGCGCGGATACGACTCCATGATGGCCGTGCTCAGCGCCAGGCAGCGGGCGCTGCAGGTACTGTACCTAGGATACTACACGGCGGGCCCGAGCCCAGCGAGCAGGAGGTGCTGGGCGTCATGATGCGCGGACACGACTCCATGATGGCCGTGCTCAGCGCCAGGCTGCGGGCGCTGCAGGTACTGTACCTAGGATACTACACGGCGGGCCCGAGCCCAGCGAGCAGGAGGTGCTGGGCGTCATGATGCGCGGACACGACTCCATGATGGCCGTGCTCAGCGCCAGGCAGCGGGCGCTGCAGGTACTGTACCTAGGATACTACACGGCGGGCCCGAGCCCAGCGAGCAGGAGGTGCTGGGCGTCATGATGCGCGGACAGGACTCCATGATGGCCGTGCTCAGCGCCAGGCTGCGGGCGCTGCAGGTACTGTACCTAGGATACTACACGGCGGGCCCGAGCCCAGCGAGCAGGAGGTGCTGGGCGTCATGATGCGCGGACACGACTCCATGATGGCCGTGCTCAGCGCCAGGCTGCGGGCGCTGCAGGTACTGTACCTAGGATACTACACGGCGGGCCCGAGCCCAGCGAGCAGGAGGTGCTGGGCGTCATGATGCGCGGACACGACTCCATGATGGCCGTGCTCAGCGCCAGGCAGCGGGCGCTGCAGGTACTGTACCTAGGATACTACACGGCGGGCCCGAGCCCAGCGAGCAGGAGGTGCTGGACGTCATGATGCGCGGACACGACTCCATGATGGCCGTGCTCAGCGCCAGGCTGCGGGCGCTGCAGGTACTGTACCTAGGATACTACACGGCGGGCCCGAGCCCAGCGAGCAGGAGGTGCTGGGCGTCATGATGCGCGGACACGACTCCATGATGGCCGTGCTCAGCGCCAGGCTGCGGGCGCTGCAGGTACTGTACCTAGGATACTACACGGCGGGCCCGAGCCCAGCGAGCAGGAGGTGCTGGGCGTCATGATGCGCGGACACGACTCCATGATGGCCGTGCTCAGCGCCAGGCAGCGGGCGCTGCAGGTACTGTACCTAGGATACTACACGGCGGGCCCGAGCCCAGCGAGCAGGAGGTGCTGGGCGTCATGATGCGCGGACACGACTCCATGATAGCCGTGCTCAGCGCCAGGCAGCGGGCGCTGCAGGTACTGTACCTAGGATACTACACGGCGGGCCCGAGCCCAGCGAGCAGGAGGTGCTGGGCGTCATGATGCGCGGACACGACTCCATGATGGCCGTGCTCAGCGCCAGGCTGCGGGCGCTGCAGGTACTGTACCTAGGATACTACACGGCGGGCCCGAGCCCAGCGAGCAGGAGGTGCTGGGCGTCATGATGCGCGGACACGACTCCATGATGGCCGTGCTCAGCGCCAGGCTGCGGGCGCTGCAGGTACTGTACCTACTACACGGCGGGCCCGAGCCCAGCGAGCAGGAGGTGCTGGGCGTCATGATGCGCGGACACGACTCCATGATGGCCGTGCTCAGCGCCAGGCAGCGGGCGCTGCAGGTACTGTACCTAGGATACTACACGGCGGGCCCGAGCCCAGCGAGCAGGAGGTGCTGGGCGTCATGATGCGCGGACACGACTCCATGATGGCCGTGCTCAGCGCCAGGCTGCGGGCGCTGCAGGTACTGTACCTACTACACGGCGGGCCCGAGCCCAGCGAGCAGGAGGTGCTGGGCGTCATGATGCGCGGATACGACTCCATGATGGCCGTGCTCAGCGCCAGGCAGCGGGCGCTGCAGGTACTGTACCTAGGATACTACACGGCGGGCCCGAGCCCAGCGAGCAGGAGGTGCTGGGCGTCATGATGCGCGGATACGACTCCATGATGGCCGTGCTCAGCGCCAGGCAGCGGGCGCTGCAGGTACTGTACCTAGGATACTACACGGCGGGCCCGAGCCCAGCGAGCAGGAGGTGCTGGGCGTCATGATGCGCGGACACGACTCCATGATGGCCGTGCTCAGCGCCAGGCTGCGGGCGCTGCAGGTACTGTACCTAGGATACTACACGGCGGGCCCGAGCCCAGCGAGCAGGAGGTGCTGGGCGTCATGATGCGCGGACACGACTCCATGATGGCCGTGCTCAGCGCCAGGCAGCGGGCGCTGCAGGTACTGTACCTAGGATACTACACGGCGGGCCCGAGCCCAGCGAGCAGGAGGTGCTGGGCGTCATGATGCGCGGACACGACTCCATGATGGCCGTGCTCAGCGCCAGGCAGCGGGCGCTGCAGGTACTGTACCTAGGATACTACACGGCGGGCCCGAGCCCAGCGAGCAGGAGGTGCTGGGCGTCATGATGCGCGGACACGACTCCATGATGGCCGTGCTCAGCGCCAGGCTGCGGGCGCTGCAGGTACTGTACCTAGGATACTACACGGCGGGCCCGAGCCCAGCGAGCAGGAGGTGCTGGGCGTCATGATGCGCGGACACGACTCCATGATGGCCGTGCTCAGCGCCAGGCTGCGGGCGCTGCAGGTACTGTACCTACTACACGGCGGGCCCGAGCCCAGCGAGCAGGAGGTGCTGGGCGTCATGATGCGCGGACACGACTCCATGATGGCCGTGCTCAGCGCCAGGCAGCGGGCGCTGCAGGTACTGTACCTAGGATACTACACGGCGGGCCCGAGCCCAGCGAGCAGGAGGTGCTGGGCGTCATGATGCGCGGACACGACTCCATGATGGCCGTGCTCAGCGCCAGGCTGCGGGCGCTGCAGGTACTGTACCTACTACACGGCGGGCCCGAGCCCAGCGAGCAGGAGGTGCTGGGCGTCATGATGCGCGGATACGACTCCATGATGGCCGTGCTCAGCGCCAGGCAGCGGGCGCTGCAGGTACTGTACCTAGGATACTACACGGCGGGCCCGAGCCCAGCGAGCAGGAGGTGCTGGGCGTCATGATGCGCGGATACGACTCCATGATGGCCGTGCTCAGCGCCAGGCAGCGGGCGCTGCAGGTACTGTACCTAGGATACTACACGGCGGGCCCGAGCCCAGCGAGCAGGAGGTGCTGGGCGTCATGATGCGCGGACACGACTCCATGATGGCCGTGCTCAGCGCCAGGCTGCGGGCGCTGCAGGTACTGTACCTAGGATACTACACGGCGGGCCCGAGCCCAGCGAGCAGGAGGTGCTGGGCGTCATGATGCGCGGACACGACTCCATGATGGCCGTGCTCAGCGCCAGGCAGCGGGCGCTGCAGGTACTGTACCTAGGATACTACACGGCGGGCCCGAGCCCAGCGAGCAGGAGGTGCTGGGCGTCATGATGCGCGGACACGACTCCATGATGGCCGTGCTCAGCGCCAGGCAGCGGGCGCTGCAGGTACCAACCTACAACACGATCTAGGATACAACACGATGAGGGGTCTACTGCGAACTCCAATATTCTAAATTAGGAATTGCATTGTCTCCTGGGCGAAAACTCGTAAAGTGGTTATGGCCGATGTGTAATGAATCCTTGTGGATAACAGCTGCCGCTCAGTTGGTGGGTTGAGGAATGGCAGCCTCCGAAACACGAAAAAAAAAATGAATTTAGTTATCGCCTCTCGATTGTAACTTTGCCAGAAGATTGTTAAGTTGTTACTGTGAATTAAACAAATCGTCAGCCGGTTGTAACGCGGTGAAAAGGCCGTAGGGTGGTTGCATGAACATGTAAAAATATGCACCATAACTTTTTATGTTATCATGCGCTGGTGGCCTAGCGGTAAGAGCGTGCGACTTGCAATCCGGAGGTCGCGGGTTCAAATCTCGGGTCGTATCTTTACCCACAACATCTAAATGTTCAGTCAATAAACAGTTCTGTCAATAAACGAATTTTATCTTTATCTTTTTAAACTTTTTTTTTTTTTTTTAAAGAATATTTACTTACTTATATTTACTTACTATCATCTGACAAAGAAGCAATTGGGAGACGATAACTGAAAAAAAAAAACATGTTTACGTGACCAGCTGACTGACTTTCCACGCGACACAACCGGCTAACATTTTTTTTACTTCATGATAAAGGGTCGACCGGGAGGCGATGACTGACGAAATCTACGCCTGGCCCGCGGTCTATAAATTGTATTTTAAATTAGTAGAACTTAAAGTTAAACTTTCTACGTATAAAGGAGACAATAAATGTAAACTTAGCCTCTCGTAAACAATCTCCTCTCTGGTTATGGCATGCCGACATGCGACATGCATAGGACCGTGAATGTTGCCCGACGTTAATAATCGGACCAGATTTTGTTAGATTATGCGAGACATTTATGAGGTACCTTGAAAAAAAAAATGTAGGTATGTTCATGTTAAATTACTTGTGTGTTTTCTATTTCAGATATTCCATTCAGTTCGAGTCAATAAAAATCTGAAAATTGCCTTAGAATCAGTAATCGCTCTGGAGGATACATCAGTAATTTTAGATATTTTGAACGTCATGGCGCATAAACCGTAAGTTGTCCCTTGAAAATAAATGTCATACACTTTTGCATAACTGTTCCAGTAAGAACCGGTTTATTTTATTTTGTTGTATTGTTTCAGGTCACTCTGGAATTTAGACATTTGCCTTTTAATGCTTCCTAAAATATACGAATTGTTGCAGAGCAAATATGAATCGTAAGTATAGTTTAAAATCATCATGAAAATAATACACTATACACTTAGGTACATACACATACCTATGTACCTAAGTATTGGCATTTCTAGTTGACGATTTTTTTTTACCGATTGTATGGAAAATGTGATCATGCGGCATTGCATTCTATAAGGAGCTAACTTATATTTAGTCTTGGTTACAAATTCGTTTACTTTAAAAAATACTGTACCTACTTAATCTTTCTGGCCATTGATTGACTGGTAAAAATGCCTTAAAGCATTAAGTTCGCCATTTGTACCTTCATGTATTGTGCAGTAAAGATTGAATAAATAAATAACTTAGGACGTTACATCGTATCAGGTACATGCAATGCGGCTGCAACGCGCTCCGGCTGATCGTGCGCAACTTCTCGTCCGTGGTGCGCGCCAACGTGTCGGCGCCGGTGCGCACGCTGGGCGTGGACATCCCGCGCGAGGAGCGCTACGCCAAGTGCGCGCAGATCCACCGCCTGCTGCTCGACGTGCGCGCCTTCCTGCTCAAGCGGCAGACGCTGCAGGGCCGGCTCGGCGCCGCCTTCCGCGACCTCCACACGCTCATGCAGCAGGGGCTCGACTGACCGTCGCAACCGCGTCTCGGTTATATAACATGCCATAGACGAGACCTATAGTACACGTATACGGTTGAGCATATCGTGGAAAGTATGTTTACTATACTTCTTATGTCTATACATACGATGCATTTTTAAGTGGCCTTTTAATTAAGTATTAAATTGATGTATTTTGTGAATATTTCCGGAAAATGTATACGCGACTATACATTTTTTTCTATACTGCCTTTTTGGTTTCCTGACTGGCAAATAGACCTAAATATGTAACATTTTAGTTTTTGTGTAAGAAACTTATGAATATGAACAGTTTTATAAGAGAGAGAATCCCTTATACCCTCTATGAAATTAAAAAAGTATTAAATTTGTCATCATGGACCCCAGGAATATACATTAAAACGGGCATATTTCCATGTTTGTCTTAAGATTTATTCTAACTCAATTTCGGGCTACCGTTTTTATGCCCACCAGTTGGCGCCACTGTAGAGTGAGGTCCAGAAAAACAATCGCAATATTCTGCTATGCTAATTAAAAATAATAATATGTTCTAATATACACAAAGGTATTTTAACGTCTAAATTTGCCTTTTATAAACCTGTTTATTTTTGCATATAGTTTAGATGGCTCTTTTTTTAAACCACTATAATATTTCTTCTTCTAATGTTTACATTGATTAATCGATCAAGGTTGGAATTCTGTGCATTTGACATTTTGGAAGACCTTCGTCTACACTAGCGCCACTAACGGCCAAATTAAAGGCGATAGCCTAGCCCTCATTGCTTCTTAACTTTAATTCCGTCCCTCTTTAGTTACAGCGGCCCATTAGTAATAAGTAGGTATTTAGTATGATTTTATAATTAACAAATTGATCTTTATTTTTTATCATGAGACTCATTATCGCTACACCTTATAAAACAAAGTCCCCCGTCGCGTTTGTTTTTTGTACGTATGTATGTTTGCGATAAATTCAAAAACTAAATGGATTTTCATACGGTTTTCACCTATCAATAGAGTGATTCCTTAGGAAGATTTAGGTGAGTAAATTCTTAAGGTTCTACCCATGTATTTTATTAGATAACTATACTTGATTGTATACATTTTGTACTGCAAAGTGTATCCATTTTCAGCGCTGGTATTATTCTTCTATCATCTATGACTATCACTCTTTAGTGGGATGTTTTCAAAACCGACTCAATTAAGTTTATAACATGTACTTAACTCATTAACTATGACCATGACAACAAACATTCCTAAATCTGTGCTGTGAAACGGGAAAGTTTTAGCCAACTCGAATAAATAAGAATTTTACTAATACCAGCGCTGCTAATGGATACACTTTGCAAAATTTATACAATTGAGTATAGTTATCTAATAAAATACATCGGTAGAACCTTTATCATGAATTTTATAGTTTCAAAATTTTATACATTTTTTTAGTCCAATCAAATTGAATTGTGTTAGGTTAGGTACCTTTATTAGTATGTATTAGGACTATTAGGTACCTAGTAACCTGGCTATCTTTTATTTAAATCTTGTCAGCTAAATTTAAAATATGACTTAGTCTGAGAGATTAGTTTTGGTTTACTTCAGTGATTTTGAAGCAATCTCATCTAATGCAACCATATCAGGTTCAAGCTCATTAGTCTCAAGGTCCACATTTAAAATAACACCTACTGTCTAGGCTGTCAAAATAGCTGCCAACTTCCCTTAACACCTTAAAAAAAATTCAGAAAATTCCTGTAACAAGAACCCATGTCTACTTACAACTGAAATTCCCATACAAACTATTAAGGGAAAATTTGGTCAGGCAGTAATTTGACAATTTTTCATTGGTTTTGTGGTTGCATTGTGATTTTGTTCGTTAAATAATGTTTATATGGCAGTATAATAAGATACACCCTAGTCTAGAGTTGAACCAGGAGAAAAACAGATATGTGTATTGCTTTAACACTTTTACTTGTTATACTGTTGGTTCTATGCTTCTAGGTCAGATACAGGCAGTACAGTGAACTGCCATGCCAGAAAATTGATGAATTGAATAATACTTACATCAATGTTCATTTTGTTTTAGTAGATGCAATAGTTTGTCATCTATGTAGGGTAGTTGTACAGATTACACATGCATGTTTTAATTTAAGTGATTAGACATCAAATGATAATTGAATAGACTGAATAATCATGTAAAAACTTGACAAAATAATTATTTAACTTCCAAGACTAACTAAATCAACTGAAATAAATACCATTTTCAATATCTGTTATATCATTTTATTTCTACCTGATATAATGACATAGTAAACCAATTCATTATTTTATGTATACAAGTTTATTAGTGTTATCAATAATTGTTAACACTAAACTGGACATACTAGTAATTTGTACATCCAAAGTACATTCCACTATTGTATTCAACTTGGGTGGTCCATTTTAGGCATAGTATGGACAATACTTAAATATTTATAGTTTGTGTCATCCATGATGATGCACAGATTAGTCAAATCTAACCTTTAATACCCTGATGTTATGAGTCAAGGCACACATCTTGAATGACACAATCTATACTCTTTACTCAGGGTCTACAACTGTAGTCCATGAGATTGTTTTGGAAGCTAATTTTGATGAATCTGATTCCAGATTTTTGCCCATTTTCTTGGGCTGTTCATGTAATCTCTTCTTCTTATTGCTAGGTCCTCGTGGTTTTTTATCACTTGATTCTCTTTTTCTCTTATGAAATGCTTCCATTTTCTTGGCTAGTATTTCATCAGAGATATCTTTCTGCATCTCCCCATCATCACTATCTTCATTTTGGTCAGCTCGCATAAGACGTTCGATCTCTGGATTCATCCCTTTAAAAGATAGTCTTCCTTCCATCAAGTCTTCGCAGAATATAAAACTTGACTCGGATACATAGTTGCCAGATGCAGTACGCATCTCATCGGTGATAATATTTGAGTATAAATTTTCATGGCCTTGAGTGTTTTCTAATTCTTTTTCTAACCTTTCTTTAGTTTTTCTCATAAATTTCATATCCAACACAGATTTTGGTAATTGCAATTTCTTTTTTGATCTATCCATGATGGTATTTTGTATGAGAGGTATTTTCTTACGTAAAATAACTGTAGATTTTGGCTTCTTATTGATGTCTTATGGATAAGGGACAATATATAACCGTTTAAAGCAAAAATAATAAAAAATGTATCATCGCTTCAAACACAAGTATGCTAACCATGCTGTATTTATTGACATATTTGACATTAATGCAAAGAGCATAAATTAATCACTACGTTTTAATTAATGTGACAGTCTGACAGATAGCATAAATTTGACGCAGACAAAATGCACTATTATTTCCTTAGATACACGATGCATCCATAAAGTAATGCATCACGAAAGACACATAACGCCTCGTGTTATTGGCAAACGTAGTGATTATATATTTATATATGGATTATAATTATGCTCTTTGTTATTGGCAAGATAAACTTATTTAAGCCATTTCTTAAACAGCTCCTTCGCTGTTTGAGTATTTCAAACAGTGTGTACAGTATTTGTCTGTATTTATGACAGTGACAGATGAAGGAAGTATAAACATGGTCATGCCGTGTAACCTAAAGTAGAAATAAAAATATAATAATACTTATAAAAAATGCAAGTGCTTGAAATTGATAATGTTAAGATTTTCAATCTTAGCGCTGGAAAATCTTTACCAGATGTAAGTTTACTGAAGATGTTGTTAATGTGATTGGAAACAAGCACACGCAAATCATGGTATTTATTTGTGCACATTTTGCTGTTCTTTCAGTGGTTAACTGAACGAAAGAAGCGAGCGTTACTGAAAAAAAATGTAGACCTTCGAAGAAGAATCGAACTCATCCAAGAGTTCGATATGCCAGGTGTCAGTACCAGCATAAGGGCATCTAAAGATGGACAATATATAATGGCAACAGGCATTTATAAACCAAGAATAAAATGTTTTGATGTCAATAATTTATCTCTGAAGTTTGAGCGCTGTCTTGATTCTGAAGTGGTTACATTTGAAATATTGAGTGATGACTATACGAAGGTATGTTTCTGTATACTATTGGCAGTGTTTTATATTCTTAAATATATGAATATTAATTACTTATTTCTATTTCAGATTGTCTTCTTACAATGTGACAGATATGTAGAATTTCATGTTGGGCATGGTCGCCATTACAGATTGAGGGTTCCCAAATTTGGCAGAGACATTGCTTATCATCGACCCTCATGTGATCTCTTTGTTGTTGGAGCATCATCTGTAAGTGAACTATTCCATTTTTTTCACCAAAAGTTTATGTCATACTTTAGCTAGACTATTAAAATTGGTATTGTTTTTACATGTATGTGTGTAAATATATCATTAGACTTTGTTATTGAAGTTTTCAGTTACTTTAATTTGGTTTCATAACTTTAACTCATCCTTTGACATAGGTTTCCTCCATTGCTTTCCATTTATTTCTTTCCTCGCAGTTTGCATCCATTTACCTCGTCCAATTCTACTTAAATCATCTGACCATCTCAACTTTTTATTATATGTAGGGCACCACTCTACAAGGTCCTTTGTCCATTTATCCAGGTTTTCTCTCATCATGTGGTCTGTCCAGCCCCAATTTGTTCTTTTATTATTTTAGTTATTGTTTTTGATCTGTAAGTGACTATTCCATTTTGTTCACCTAAAGTTTATATCTTACTCTAGCTAGACTATTAAATGGTATTGTTTTTGCTTGTATGTGTGTGAATAATTAGGTAATATTATTTTTATTATTCTATGGCGACTGACTGACTTTTTCCTAATTTTTCTAATTCTCTAACTATTTATGCTAATGTCTTAATTTCAATTTTGTTATTTTTCAATGCTTAGATTTGACACATTATATTTGCACGCTTGCTTGCAAGCAAAATACACATTGTACCTGAATAGTCCTAACACCTTATGTTACTGTATTTTTGCAAATAAATAAATAAATGATTGATTGATTGATTAATTTTATGTTCAGGGGCTTTCCAGAAAGGTGTCAGGTATGTGACAATTTTTTAACACTTCTCACGAAGCTAAGAAGTCATTATTTGGTATGATAACTTAGCTTTAAATTCAACAGTTATATATCAGATTTGTGCAGGTTATTAAGGTAGTTGCCAAAGTAGACCTTTTTGTGGAATGCCCCTAACAGTCAGGTACAACATTCGGTTTTAACAATATATTATATATGTGATTTTGTTATTTACTAATCCAGTGGTGGGAAAACTTCCTTCATGAGAGGCCAGAAAGTTTAAATTTCAGAGGGCCAGAATTGCAGCATAATGCTTTTTTATTATTTTGCTGGCCATATGAAGTGGTTTTTTGTTTTCTTTGAAAGGACCACATAAAATCCTTTTCGGACCTTACTTAGCCCACCACCGTAACCACCATTTGCCACAAATACTAACTGGCGACTGAGATCATAATGTTATCTCCTTTACACTTGTTAAGACCAACCAAGAGTGAAAGAGACGGCATTATGACCTGACTCACCACTTAGTTTTACTGCAAGTATAATCCTATTTTTTATTTTAGGAAATTTACAGATTAAACTTAGAAGTTGGCCAGTTCTTGGCACCATATGTTACAAAAGCCCATGAAATAAATTGTTCAGCAGTTAGTGAAGATCATGGCTTGCTTGTGGTGGGCACAGAGAGTGGGCATGTGGAGGCTTGGGATCCACGAACAAAGTCCAGGCAGGGCATACTGGACTGTGCCTTACATTGCACAGACTCGGAATACAGGTATAACCACTACAGAGTTATTTTATATGATTGATATAATGTATTATATCAAAATATATTCAATAATATTAAAAATACATTGAAAATTACACATTGCAACATTCCAGGTTTTTATAGAACCCTATAAATACCAAATATTTGCCTAAATGTAATGAGATGCACATAAGAATGTATATATACAGTAGAACTAACACTAAAGTGTACATTTGTCACCAATGTCTTCCTGTGAAAAAATTGCTTCCAAAAATTTATCTAACTTGCAAATAAATTTTAATCAAGGTGATTTTTGTCTTGGACCTAGATAGTTAACTTGAATGTTGTTCTGTTTTCAGAAATGAAAGTTTACCTGTCATTACATCCGTAAGATTTGATGGACCACTGAGAATGGGAGTAGGGACAAGCACTGGCCATGTCCTTCTGTACGACATCAGATCCAGCAAGCCTCTTTTAGTCAAGGATCACATGAATGGCCTGCCAATTAAAAATATACAGTTCCATGAATCTAAGGAATATGTGTATTCAATGGATTCTACTGTTGTTAAAATATGGGATAAGAATACTGTAAGTTGCTGAATAATGAAATCATTTAATATACAAGTTTGTATACAATAAATACAAATGTAAAGAAATTGACGTACAAAAAATTTAAACATAAGTATAGGAAATAAAAATCTAGTTTGTTATTGTCACATAGCTTTGAATACATTTGTATTCGTCCTTAATAACACAGTTTAAAACAGAATAAATTTAATATTTAACCCTTTGACCGCTAAATACGTCAACTGATGCCCGCGGCTATAACAAACTATTAACCATTGAGCATTCCGACAAGTCTTACAATGACGCGCCGCATACGATAGGCGTGGCGTTCATAGGGGTACGACACCCTTCCCAATATTATTATTCTAGATTTTATGATAATGTCATGATTTCTTAATAATAATACTAAATAGTGTAAGCAAATATGAGTTTTACGTTGGCAACATTCCGATAATACCTAAATTAATGTGAGAGTAATGGGTAATGTTTCATGACTTACCTGGCAACACGTTAGTTAGGAAGTGGTAGGGGTAAGCGGAAGCTAAGGAGAGTGTTGTACAGACTCGTTCACTTGGATTGGGGAAGTCAAAGAGACGACATCTTGATGGTAACGGGTTGAGCAAAGTTAAAGAGGCACTTCCATTTTATAATTAGAGCAATGGGATATATTTCTAATAATTATTATCTAGATAGAAAATCAAATATATATATAAAAAAAAAAAATTAGACTAGACAAACCCAGGTTTATCTTTTTAGAATCTGGATCTTAAAATTTTACAACTATGCAATTTTTACTATCTAATTAGTACATTTTTGTTCAAGGGCAAGCAATATACAAGCATTGAATCATCAGCTGACTTTAATGACCTCTGCATCATTCCCAATACTGGACTAAGTATGATGGCAGTGGAAGATCAGAAGATGCAAGTTTACTACATTCCATCACTAGGTAAATTAGACTTCACATTATCATAAAATAGACATGTCGCGCACAGTCAACAGCAGATATATGGAATAGCCGAATAGAGATGTTGCCTGTATTCAATAGTACATTACGATACAAGTGCGAAAAATAGGAAACTCGAAACAAGTGGCGATACATTAAAACACGACCGAAGGGAGCGTTTTAAATCGACACGAGTTGCGAATTACCTATTCGCACATGTATCGTACAACGTTTTACAGTACATATGGCCCTTTAAATGTTCGACACAGTAACGTAATATGCTAATTTTCGCACTAGTGCGGTAAAGTAGCACCATATGTACTGTAAAATAAATTTCTTAACACGATGTCCAAAATAAAGCACCAGAAAAATATTAGAAAAATCTAGAACAGCAGTTATTTTTTGACACAATTTCTTTTGAACGTGCCAGCTCTTCTCGAGCCTGCTGGTATTGTAAGAGACGATGGTAAGAGACTGGACGGAATGTCACTAATTCCGTGGAAGATGGGACGGGTGTTGGAGTGGGACGCCACATGTGTAGACACCCTAGCCCCGTCTCATCTCCACGGCACAACTGCAAAAGCTGGCGCGGCGGCAGAGGCAGCCGAAAAATTAAAAAAGATCAAATATAGGGGTCTCGGCCCCGAATACGATTTCGTACCTTTTGGCGTCGAGACCCTTGGCCCGTGGGGTCCGAATGCGTCTACACTATTCAAGGATTTAGCCAAAAAATTAGCAGACGCTACCGGTGATCGTAAGCTGGCAGCTTCCTCGCACAGAGAATAAGTATTGCGATACAACGAGGAAATGCTGCCAGCATCTACGGCACCACGCCGCAGGGGGATAGTTTTTAATTATTTATTTTAAGATTAGTTTTATTTATTTTTAGATTTAGATTTTAAGTTTTATATGTATTATGTTGAATGAATGAATGAATGAATGAATGTTTATTTGAGACAAACAAGCGTATATCGTTGGGTGTTACATTTTTGGTTTTGACCGATCCTTGTTTTGCCATGATTGGCGTACAAATATTGTTTTTTACTTACTAACTAAATTAACTATGTACAAGATATAAACCTAACCTTACATACTACGATAAACATTACAATGTCATGCAATTCATGCAAGTAATAATGAATTACAAATAAGGTTTTAAATAAAATAAATAAATAAATAAATAATACCATTGGCGGAATAATTTAATATTACAATTTACATTTGGTAATGAATTCATTAACAGAATAATAACAATTATCAATTAAATAATTAAATAATTTCTTCTTAAAAATATTAAAAGGCATTTCTTTAAAAGTATCAGAGAGAATATTATATATTTTAATAGCCATACAGTATGAATTTTGCCGTGATAATGCTAGATTGGTTTTTGGTAAGTTTAACTTAATCCTATGTGTCCCTCTCTTAGAGTTAGTGACTCTTACATCAAACAGTTCTATATTTTTCTTTACAAATAAACACATTTCAAACACATACAAACATGGAAGTGGCAGTATACGTTTGGATTGGTAAAGTGGTTTACAGTGGTCTAAGAAATCGGCTCCACATAAAGTGCGAATGCATTTTTTTTGTATTTTAAAAATGATTTCAGCATCCGTCGAGTTTCCCCAAAGTATGAGTCCGTATCGCAATATTGATGCCACATAACCGTGATACGCAGAAAGGGCTGCTTCTTCTGAGACAACATTTCGTAACCGATACAAGACATACACAAAACGGTCGAGTCGCATGCGCAAATTATCAATATGACTCTTCCAGTTACACAAGCAGTCCAATGTTATTCCCAAAAATGTCGCAGACCTTACCTCTTCAATTGATTGATTATTATATGATATATTTAAATTAGTCGTTTTACTTTTACGTGTCAAAAATTGTATAAATTTAGTCTTTTCCAAGTTAATGCTCAAATTATTATCTTTCATCCAATTAATTATGTCATTTATGGCTTGATTTATTTCGTATTCAAATGTTAAAACATCATTACAATTTATAAGTAAGGTAGTATCATCCGCGAACAATATACATTTGTGATTCGTTGCATCTGGCAGGTCGTTAATATAAAGAAGGAATAGCAATGGACCTAATATACTTCCTTGAGGTACGCCGGTAGGATTTAGCTTGTAGTTAGATCTATATGCCAATCTGTTATGACTAGTAATTCTCATGATTTCTACACACTGCTGTCTGTCACTGAGATAACTAATAAGCCAGTCATAAGCAAGACCCCTTATTCCATATCTAAATAGTTTACTCATTAATATCTTATGGTTCACAAAATCAAATGCTTTTGTCATATCTAACAAAACCGCTACTATGGGTAGTCTATTGTCAAGGTTTTCGATGACATGTTTTATTAGATTAAAACATGCCTTAGAAGTTGAGCTGTTGTTGTGTTTGTTCCGAATAAATTGTTTATTTCTTTTTAATTAATCAGATATAAATGTAGAGTTGGTATGTACTTCGACCGTGACATCACTTGTTCTGTTTTTCGTTTAAATTCTATAGTGGCTAATCATTAAGATAGTTTGAAAAAAAAAAAGGAACTGATTTGACTAGTCAGGCAAATATCCTTTGATATTGAGTTTCTTACACAAGAAAATAAGAATCGCTCTCTGACAACGAATTTTTATGTGTGTTATCCTGCACTGAACGTCGAAATTTTATTTATGTTATGTTTTCAATTTTCTCATATCTAACTTTTTTAAACGTAGGCCCTGCTCCAAGATGGTGTGCATTCCTAGATAACTTGACAGACGAATTAGAGGGAGAAGGAAAACAGACTGTCTATGATGATTACAAATTCGTGACCAAACAAGAACTGGAGTCTTTGGGATTGGACCATCTTCTTGGCACAAATCTTTTGAGGGCATACATGCATGGGTAAGTTTTTTTAATAAATTATGATTCGAAATCAACTGCATAAAACTTATGTTATTTAGGAGTTTTATTAAACATTGGACACATTTTAGATACTTTGTTGATGTGCGACTTTACAAGAGAGCCAAGTCAATAGCAGATCCATTTGCGTTTGAAGAATACAAGAAACGTAAAATTAGAGAGAAAATCGAACAGGACAGGCCATCAAGAATTAAAATTGAAGACAACTTACCTAAAGTCAATAGGGAGTTGGCGTCCAGACTTATGGAGGATGAAGGTAGAAAGAAGAAGAACCCATCCAATCTTCTTAAAGATAACCGTTTCAAGGCAAGTTTTATTATATTACAATTACATAGCATTTTTAAATAATTTGAAAAAAAGGACAATACCTTTCCCGTAACTAAATGTATAATAACACTGATGAAATTAATTCAAGCGAGCGTAGCAAGCTCAGTTAGTTATCAGCGTGTTACTATACATATTTGATTAACACTAGGCCCCAGTATCGGGGGCTAATACTTGTATGTAAGTAAATAACTAGGTATTTGCTACCCATAGATCTAGACATTAGTAAGCGTAAGGACCTATTTTAAGTATGGTTGTCGTAACATCACGAAACCATCAATATAATGCTCATTATTTGACTTCCAGGCTATGTTTGAAAATCCTGACTTTGAAGTGGACAAGTCAGCTGAAGAGTACAGATTACTGAATCCGGTGCTATCCAGGCTGGATAAGGATAAAACGAAACCTAAAACAGCAGAAGTTGAGCCTATGGAGGTATGTATATATTCGTAACGCCCACCACACAAAATGTTGGCTAGGGAAATTTAAATCTACTTGTGTAGTTATTAAGTTTTAATTTATTTTCTTCGATTTTTTTAACGTAACAAAGAAAACCAATATACAAAAATATTTTTTGCAATATTTCTTTAGATATGGGCTTAAACGAAAGGATTTATTATTAAACAAAAAAAAACCCGACTGCATACAAATATTTTTGAAAAAGCTGACGCAGTCGGGTAAAAAGAGAATGGAATACAGTAAAAAGTTTTAGATTTTACTTACTATTAAATCGATTCGGTTATTCACATGTACATAATAATAATTAAGTCTTTATTAAAATATTTTTAGTCTGTAACAATGACTTATGGTAGTGTTTCCTTTTAGCCTTAATTCGTTGTCATCAATAATGTGTAATGTATTATAAAATAATGTTTTATTTAGGATGAACCGGAGGACAAAGACTCAGATAAGGAGCTTTATCAGTCTAGCGACGAAAGTTCGGACGACGACCGCACGTGGGTGAAAGAAGTGAAGAAACAACACAAGATAATCAGAAAGAAACACCAACACGAAGATGACGAAACAAAACACAAGGAAAAGGTATACGAATTCAGTGAAACACCGAAAACAACTAATATCAAAACAATCACAAAAGTCAACAAGGCCAGCTTAGGAGATCGATTAGCAAAGGAGACCTTCTCAGCAACGGTCGCCGGTACAGGAGGAAACAGAGAGATGAAGTTCACAATGAGAGGCAAGAAATCAGAATCGGAAGCACAAAAGAAAATTAAGAAACACTATCAGGAGAGGAAACAGATTGTTAGAAGAACAGGATATTTAATGAAAAAGAAGCTACCTAAAATGTAGAATAGGTATCATGTTGCAAGGACGACTTTAATAAATTTAATATGTTGAACTTGTTTTTTTTTCTATTTAGGGACTTAAATCACTTACATGATTGTACTATTTTTAGAATGAGTTATTATCAGTGATTAAAATCTGCAATGTTGTTGGCTAAAATTCTAACGAAGATATTTAAGTACCGTCTGGGACTCTGGGCGTTTCATAAAAACAGATTGCATTCTTTCTCCATATTTATCTCTTTAGGGTTATCAGAGTTCAACCTTGATACAAAACCTTTGGTTTTATTTTTAATTTATTAGTCTTTTGATGACGTCTATACAAATACATATAATAGTAGTGTTGTATTGTATGATTATTAATCCAATTTGGATATATGTATTAAATAGGTATTATTGTATTCAATACCAAATCCAACTTGATACTTCCAGAAAAGACGTGACATATCTCAATATCTACAGTATCTAGCGGCAAATAATCTATCATATTTTTCAGATACATTTTTATGATTTTTTTGGTATCTTCTCAAAAACCGCTTTAGCGATTTCGATGAAATTTACAATAACATAACAAATCGACAGTTCGATCAACCTAGGGTTCCGCATCGGCATTGTGCTGACGTGGCATATATAAATATGGTCGTGATGATGATGATACAATCATTGTTAAATTGACATAAAGTCTAATTTCACGAATTTACGAATGAATGCCTTAAAATAGCAATATGATTGTTTTTTTGCCGCTACTGTAAATATTAGAATATAAATCAACCCAGATGTAAGTAAAAACTTCGAATTAAGTACTATTTCACAGCCATTTAATATGACACTTAATTAAGAAAATTAGTCTGATTTGCTTCTGATTTCTGACCTTTAACTTTTGTTTTTACATTTACGTACTCAAATGTAACATAAAGGTTGTGCACCGCTGCATTTAAGTGCATTATTTTGACGTTATAAACAATTAACAAGTGCTTCGTTTGTTGCATCCTTTTTTAATATTTGATATTTTCTCAGTGAGAAAGAGACAATGTTACATAATAAATAAATGTAATGACTGACTTAATAGCTCACAAGTACCATATGATGCACAATAATAATGGATCTTATGGCAGCGGTAAGTTACAATTACCTTCGTTTAATTAAATGTTGAAGCTTGTTTGTCGCCACAATGAGTGACTACCCTGTTATTATAATGTTAAAGTTATCTATTCGCATAATATGCACAATGGTAATTAAAGTGTAGATATGGGCAATAAACTGGATAATGTGAAATTTTCAAACGATTTCGTAGCGAGTGATCTACTGGACAGCCATGTGCTGGGGCGAGACAAGCTGGAGGAGCCCGCGATGGAGAGATCCACGAGGTCCAGCCTGGACGCCAACAGTGTTGACGTGAGTCAAGTATACTATGTGCATCTACCATACCATATAATTACGCTGTTTAACGACACTTTTTCTTTGCACTCAACGCTTTATCGAGTTTTAATGTCTTCCTGGTTCAAGTCCATTTTAATTTCAGTTCAGTTTTTTTTAATTGAGCTTGAGTGCGTAGCTTCAATGAAAATGCAAGATGTAAGCAGCTATTCTTCAGTGTTGATATCTAACGTACTACTTTTAGGGGCGTTTCCATAAAATAGTACCTGTTGTAGGGTTTGATTTATTTTACACGATATAATTATTTCAGATCGGTGAAATAACTGAATCTCCAGATACTGAGTATATGAGTACGTCTGCTATTCTACACTATTGTAAATCTAAGGTTAGTAATTATCATTTCTAATTTCTTACCTGTAGATCTAAATGTATGTTGTTATTTATAGAAACATTTGGACACCGTTTTGACATTTCATAGGGAGAAATTTGATTTTTACAGAAACTAGCCAAGTATTATATTAATAACTAAAGTATTCGTAGAATCCTTATTTAACATAATATTGTTTTAATTTCAGATATTGCTTCCGTATCTTAAGCTTTTAACAATAATGGGATTGCGTCCAGTCGTCGATTCCTCGAATTCCTCAAGAGTCTCCATATGTTTGTCACACTTCCATTCTGCGCAAGTTGCAGTATTTATGTGTTTAGGATACATTCTTCAGTATATGGCATGTTTCAGGTAAGGTTTACAAAATTATATAATTTTAAATACTTATCTATACGACTTTTTCTAACCCACTTTACGAGTATGTAATTCAAATAGGTACCTATCTTTACTCTTTAATAGATGTGCATGAAAAAGTCTTATTACAAAATTTTAAGATTTAAATTCGAATACTAAGTGGTCCCCAGTATACTTATAAAAAGTAGCCAATGATATACCTTGTCTGCGCCCATGGGCTACGACGTCCACTTGCTTCCTGTAAGGCCGTACGATGTATGATGATGATGAACCTCAATAAGACTTGTGTGTGTGTACTAGTCGACGGTATATATAAGATATAGTTATATAAGTATTTACATAGAAAACTTCCGTAACTCAGGAACAAATATTTGTGATAAATAAATGTCCTTATCCTTACTAGAATTCGACCCTGTGATCTCCTGCTTAGGCAGAGTCACTACCGATTAGGCTGTAAGGCCGTCAAAGTTTACGAATTTTCAGTTTATAGCGTGTCCATCGTCGTGTAAAAAAAATATATAATATACTTTTTTATTACAATGTCGTTGTTCGTTAATTCCAGACGAGACCGAGGTTTCTGCTACAAGCTGGTGCCGCTGGCGCTGGAGTCCTCACTAGAGTACGAGACGTACAAGCAAGTGTGCTACGGGAACGTGACGCTGACGTACGTCGGGCCCAGCGTACTGCACTTCCTGGGGTTCCTCTACGCTCTCTATTTGTTTAGAATATCCGATAATGAGCAGCTCCAGAATCTTATGGAAAGGGTAAGATTCGTTCACATTTATATACAAATTGTTAAGTTAGAATGGCGGAAAAATGCCATAACGATTGTCATGATTTATTTATGTTTACATTAAAGATAGCAGTTGAGTATTAATTTAAATATGCAACATTGGATTACCCCGATAAATACAGGGGCAGTTGGGAAAATAACATTATACTAGGTACTGGCAACACGGTAGGTAGTGGGGAGACGGATCAGGTTGGACAGGCTCGTTCACTTGGGTCGAGGCAGTCAAACAGAACACATTGTGAAGGATCGATCTGATCAGAGTACCTTTTGGAGGAGTGTACAGGTTTTTAAAGGGTCGACAACGCGCATCTAACACCTCTGGAGTTGCAGGCGTCCATAGGCTACGGTGACGGCTTACCATCAGGCGGGCCGTAGGCTTGTTTGCCACCGACGTGGTATTAAAAAAAACCTGCAAGTACCTCGATTGTTGTATTAGTAATTGTTAGAGTAACCATACGACAATAATCTTCACACGATGTAGCCAATGTTTTTTCACTTGGAAATGTAGCAATTCATAAAATTACACTTTTTGAAGCATTTGAGCTTGCATTGACCAATTAATTAACACGCCATTGAGTAGTATTTATTTGTTGAATCTATTTTCCAGGTATTTCTGCTATCGTCGTATACACAGCAGGGCATGGCCTCTGCCAACCCAAAGCGGCTCTTACGTCTGCTGTGGGCGTTCATCATACTGAGTGTGTTGTGGATGTGCCTGTCGCTCTGTTCGGTCAACCTGATGATGGCTGAGGGTACTATTATGTTTCGGTGGATGGAAGAAAGGTAATTTTTATATGAATCTATATTATATAGCTATCTGTCCGATCGAACACAGAACGTGAAGTACGGACCCTATATATCCGAGATTTACGGCTCGCGTTCCGGCATTAGTCAAGGGTCTAACTTGGGATCATTCCTCTTTGTACTGCTCATAAATGACTTGCCATTAGAAGTGCACTTTTGTTTGCAGACGACGTAAAGCTAATAAGATCGGTCGAAAGCGAGAAGGATTGTCAGGAATTACAGGTAGATGTCGACGCGGTCTACCGTTGGAGCCTCAAAAACAAATTATATTTTAACTCGAGTAAGTGCGAGACCTTTTCGCGATCGCGTGGTCCTATTGAGTACGAGTATGCCATCGGTGATGTTTGTATAGCGCGGTCGGCCCGCGTCCGTGATCTAGGTGTGCTCTTCGACCCTGCACTTTCATTTCGCGATCATGTTCACGCAGTGACTGATGCGGCGTACAAGAGGCTCGGATTAGTTTTGCGTAATTCTGGGTCCCTGAGCGTTTACGCCACTCGCGTGCTCTATACTGCACTCGTCCGGAGTTTGCTGTAGACGAATTCTGTAGTCTGGAGTCCGCATGAGAATAAATATATTCTTATGTTGGAACAGGTCCAGAAAATGTACCTAAGGGCTTTGTACAAGAGGATATACGTCTATTATCCTTACATGTACCCCACCTTGTTCTTACAGGGTCAACTAGGGTATGACTCCTTACAGTTGCGAAGGTCGCTCTCCTTAGCCAAGTTTATATTAGCAATCTTTAGAAATAAAATTGATAGTATAAAACTTGTCGAAGTCTGTGTGCGCCTGTTTGTACCTAACCAATACACCCGCGCGCGACGGCACCCGCTGCTGGCGGGGCGGGGGGCGCGGCGCGCGGGCGGGCACGCAGGCGCACGCGCAGGCGCCGGTCGCGCGCGCTCACGCACTGCTCAACTCCCTGCTCGAGGCGCTGCCACAGTGCGATTTGTTAGTGAGTGCGATGGGGCGAGTGATAATGGAATGCAAGAGGATATTAGAAAGAGAGATGCCTGAGAGTACTATACCGTTATGAATTCCTGTGTCTTAGCTGCTCATGTGTTATTGCTTTATAATGTTAATGCTTTATGTTGTTAATGTGTTCCAATCTGTGCCGCTTTGGCAAGTTTGGCATTAGCTGTAAGGCGCAATTTGTTATTTGAAATAAATAAATAAATAATAATAAATAATATTACAATTTAACACTAGGTACACAAAAAAAAGAAGGCACGAAATGTCATACATCTGTCCAACCTGCGTTCATCGATGGAACAAGATAAGCGAGATTTAAACGCTGGTAAATGCGTTCTCTTTTAAAAAATGTCGCGAAACAATCAGCGAGCAAATTCTTTTCAATATTGTTAGTACCCCTGTGACCTATTTGGTAGACTGATTTTACCTCCATTCTAAAAAAATACAATTACCATAGTATTCTACCGTTTTACCCCCGGTTTTGGAACGGGTGCAAAAGACATTCGTATTTCCACGATATGAGTAACGGATAAAAATAGTATAAATTTAGTGGGTAAATATTAAGATATAGTGAAATAATAAAACTTTCAATTTAGACCGTTTTCGAAGAGAAACAAGTACCTAATTAATATTAGTGTTTTCAGTTCAAAACAAACCCTATTAATCCTGAAGATCCTGCTGGTAGCATGCACGCTGGTCCACGACATGGTGCAGGCGACCATCATCACGAGCTACTGCCTGCAGGCGCAGCTGCTGCAGGCGCACCTCATGTACCTCAAGGAGCGGCTGCTCAACAGATCCACCACGCCACTCAACTGGATGCGAGTGAGTCCCTACTCAACGTTATTACATTAAATCAATATGCTACAATAAAGTGAACATGTTCGTGTGACGGTTGATGATTATTTTACTTTATTTCCTCGCATGTTTGGAGAAAAGCACTATATATGCCTCGGCAGGAACAGCAATTCGTGAATTCGTCTTTTTTCGAAAAATCGAAACTCATCCACGAATTGCCATTTCCCGGCCTCTGCAATAATGTACTAATTTTCAAAGTAGCAACCCGGCCCGGTTTCGCACGGATACCTATAAACTTAACAAAGTATATAGCGTATAAAAATCCGTTCAGTAATTTTTGGGTTAATCGCAAACATATAGACAGACAGACGCGGCGGGAGACTTTGTTTTATAAGATGTGGTGACTATGTTGGCGGAACACGCAAAAAAATGAACACAAAAAAGCGCTGCTCGTCATTAAATAACGACGTGCTATTCGCTCCGTGCATGACTGTGGCGCCGCCCTAGTGGGTGTGGGATATATTGCTTATTTGACAGTTGACAGCTGCCAAATAGTATCAAGATGTCGTCCCACGAAAGTTCATATTTTCACCACGCAGCTGTTTTCGCTTGTGATTCACCCACCACCAACTTCGGACACAGGACATAATGTCATTTGAACCACGATCCTACTTAAATGTCCGAAGATGTTCTTGTCGTTGTTCATATCCTGCGGTAATGAGACACATTATTATTACAGGAGATCGCAGAGTTCCAGAAGCTCCTCAAGTATCTGAACGACGACCTGGCGCCGGCGGTGTGCCTGTTCACGATCGTGAACATCTCGTGGGTGGCGTCGGGCGCCATGTGGATGTACAGCCTGGACAAGGTCGACACGCAGACGGAGCCCATCGTCGGCATCAGTCTGCTCAACTTGCTGTTGTGGGTCTCGGCGGCTATCGTGCCCTTTATACAGGTACACACTTTGTCAAAGGACCATGGGCAACTTTGAATGGAGCTTGGTCCAAAAACCAACAGAAACGAGAGTTAGGTAATTAGATAGATCTATGTCCTTTATTTCGTTCAATGGGCACCAAGCGAAATTCCATTGCAGAACTAAGTTATTTGCATTTTAGTCAAAATGTCATCACCCTTATTACCTAGGCAATATAGCCCAAGTAAGTAAATTAATTGCTGCAGGGTAGATGTACGCGCACCGCTGCGAGCGCGGCAAGCCATTTGCCGCGCTCGCCCAGCGGTGGACTCTATTGCCTAGGTAATAAGGGTCATGACATTTTGACTAAAATACAAATATCAATTCTGCAATGGAATTCCGCTTGGTGTCCATAGAACGAAATGAAGTATATATGTATAAATACCTATCTAATGACCTAATTCTCAACTCTGTTGGTTTTCGGCCCGTTTTGACGCATAGTCCTTTAACATCAAGTCACAAAATGTATGCCACGTTTTAATTAATCTACTTTAGCTGTCAAATCTGCGGCTACGATGATTTGCACTACTTTAAGTTTTTTAGTATTCGTTGTTGGTAACTAATTTTGACCGCGGCCGGCAAAACGTCCCACTTTGTCGCTTGCCATAAAGACGAGATTTGCTTGTATCTTTATACGAATAACCTGTCAAGGCATACTTATGGCAAGCGACAAAGTGGGACGTTTTGCCGGCCGCGGTCACAATTATCAAGTCTATCTTTGGTAACCTGCTAAAGCCCAGCCGTATAAAGAGGAACATTTAAAACTTGCTCGTGAAATGTTAACATACAGTGTACCTATTAAATACAGTTGATGTTGCAGTATTTAAAAATTAAACTAATTTATACAACTGCAATACTCTGTGTTCAAATTGAAAACGTTTTAAATTTTGTTGAACTACTACAAGTATTTTGTACCTCGGGCAGTGGGCCGTAAGAGCGTAAAATACAGACTAAACTCTTCCTTCTTTAACTTCTTCTTCTTTTTCTTCTTTCTTTAACTTGTCCTGTTAGTATGTATGGCACAAATCTTGCAAGTTAAATTTGACCCACTTCCTGGTTTTCGATGAAGCTGAAAATTTGCATACATATGTAAGTCGGGTGACAATGCAATATTATGGTACCATCGAGCTGATCTGATGATGGAGACAGGAGGTGGCTATATGAACTCTGTGCAAAACAACGCAACCTAATGGTTTTTGGGTTTGCTTTGGTCTCGGACCGTCTAGAACGCAAAATTACTAGTGAAATATTTTGCCTATATCCCTTTTAGTCTACATCGCAAACGGTCTAGAACACAAAATGACCACTTATAGGTAGGTTAGGTTAGTTAGTTATCTTTTAATGGCCGAAGGCCAAACCGCACAGTAATAGGAGCCCCGCGGTAGCGGGGCTCCGTCGACATCGCTAACGTAAAGGTAAATCGACGATACGTAGATAAATAAAGGTCTAAATAATTGTAGTCATTTTGTGTTCTAGGCCGTTTGCGATGTAGACTAAAAGGGATATAGGCAAAATATTACACTTGTTATTTTGTGTTTTAGACAGTCCGAGACCAACCCTTTAAAATTGTCTCGATGAGTATTAGTTGCCTGTGGAAAGAAAAGTACAGTCAGCGATAAAAGCTTGTACCAAAAACTTATTATATTATAATTATATTCTTTCTACATAAAGCTATTATTTGTCGTCTTTCAGGCAGCGCGCCTCTCAAAAGAGTGCCGGCGGACAGAGAGCGTAGGCCACGAGCTCTGCGTCCGTCCGTTCCTGCATCAAGACACGCCGCACGAGGACGTCGCCGCCGTGCTCATGTATTCCACGACTCTGCGACTGCGCGCCAAGTTGTTCCACCATCCTGTCGCCGGCCGATATCTCTGGCTAGTGCTCACAATCACACTGGTTGGGCTGTTCTCGCTGGGCATGTGCCATTATATATAACGATAACGGCACGGCCATCCTGCTATTGGTCACGTCCCACTGGTACTCAGAATCAGAATTAAAGACTTGCGAGCGTGTGTTTAATAAGATTACCGCGTTACGGGAGCTCCGGCTACTGTTCATAATCACACTCTTTTTCTCTCTGGTCAGTCAGCAGCAGAAGTGGCTACGCTGGCCGTGTTCTAAGTTCTAACAAATCTCTACACACTTATTCTCTTAATAATTTTTAACATATTGCCCAATTACCTGTTTCTGCTGCTGACTGGATGTGCCATTCAGAACTGCTACCTATGGCTAGCCGCTATCGGCTTTGAACACTTCATAATATATACAAACCTTATCAAGTCTGGTTAGCTAACCGAAATTATTTTAGTTAATGATATCAGCTATTTTTAACCTTTTAACCGCCGTCGTCTGATATATAAGGCACATAATATCCAGCTCATTTGCCGCAGTCTGATAAATAAGAGAAAACTTTGTGTAACTTCGTACCGGCGACGACACGAGCACGCTCGATGAAAGATTCTAAGCGTTAACCTTTTGACCGCCAAAGACGTCATATGTCGCGCGCGGCTACAGCCCAATATCAACCTTCATGCGTACCGACAAGGTTCACGATTACGCGCCGCGTATGATAGGCGTGGCGTCCAAAAGGTTAAAAGGGTAGAATTCTTTCTCTAGACTGAAATGGAAATACTCTGAACTGGTTTGAGTTCGGACTTGCCTATGTTTAATTATAAAATTAGAAATCTAGTTAAATAAATAGATTTAGTATGGATTGTGAGTCCTCTGGCTGGATTCCATTATTGTTAATTTTAAAAGAATGAATGAATATATTTTTTGAAAATGACCAAAAGGTTTTGGTGTACATTAAATGTAACTTAACCTAATGTTTTGTAATGTCAATGAAATAATAAAATGCATTTGATTAAATTAAACATACATTTATTTAAATCAACATTGTTTTTTGGCACTAGAACTATTAAACTAAGTAAACTTAACAGTACGTAATTGTAATTAGGCTATGCGCATGTAGAGGATACACATAAATATGTATCTACAAAATAACACTTTCTAAAAATTAATATATAATATGAAATAAAGTCTTCATACTAGGCGCACATAATTACATTAAGTAGACTAGAACGACTAGGATAGACGCCTACCCTAACAATTAGTTAAATTAGCTTTCGAGATCAAACAAAATAGAACTTTGGATAATACAAATAATGGTAGCACAATCGGAATAGAGCAAACCTCGAAATTTCTTGGACAGTCCTGAAATTTGGTATGTAAATTAAAGGTCCCTTATTCATGTCCATACCATTTGATATTTGGGGACCTCGAGGACTCTTTTCTTTAATAAAACAAGTGTAAAAAGGTTGTGAAGGACAAAAGGAATCTACCGATATGTCATTTTTCCGGTCCGGCCATTCCTAAGCTACAGGGTGTACTGAATCATCAGTACTTAAACCCATAACCCTACTTTCTGGTGAAGTTGCAGTCAAGTAAAATGTTGATATAGGGGTAGATCATGTACAAATGTGTACAAGTGGAATTCATATTCCTCCGAGATTCCTATGTGTGTATGTGTCCGCTGGAAATGTATATACGCTAAACCTAGATTCAGCAAGTATTTTCTATAACAAGATGTATTTTTTCGCAAAGATATCTAAGACTTTTTTTGTGTAGAATTTAATAAGCTTTAATGTTTTCCTAGATGACGTAGATTTTGAGTAAAACGCGAATTTCTCCAGGATGGTACACATTTTCCAAGATGGCTGCGATTCCTCGAGGTCCCCAAATGTCAAATGATATGGACATGAATACGGGGTCTTTAATTTACATACATACCAAATTTCAGGGCTGTCGAAGAAATTTCGAGGTTTGTTCTATTCCGATTGTGCTATGGTTACACAGGTGTGTCTGCAACATTGTTGTTACATTATTTAATTAATGAAACCTTACAATTTGTTGGTCTTGTAACCCGCTTTTCTAAAATAGTAATATACCATAAGTTATGGGGCGTATTCGTTGAATTAATTTTATTATTCAGTAGTCTCACCCGCGGCAATAGGTCACGAACTATTTTTACTGAATTCCAAAAATAATTGTTGTATTTGCTATGCTTTACTTGCTAATTAGTCTTGCTTAAAAAATCGTAGTAATTAACAGTTAAAGACCACCTGCATGATTTTTCACAAATAACTAAAAATTTAAAATTAAATAATCGAAATCTGGCCCTCGCAAATGAATGAATTCGCCAGCGGTGAAATACCGCCTTACTAGCGCGCTGTACTATCATCAACTCAGTTAAATAATGTTACCATCAGGCAGGCCGTATGCTTGTTTGCCACCGACGTAGTATAAAAAAAAAAAAAAAACCACACATGAAGCTTACTGCAAGGAGATAAAGGAAATGTGTCGGCAGCTAGTCTCGGTCCTGCAGCGCGTGCCGCGCGAGCTGCGCGCCCCACCAGGAGTGCACGTCGCTGAGCGCCGGCTGCTCTTCACTGCGGATGTGTCGGCAGCTAGTCTCGGTCCTGCAGCGCGTGCCGCGCGAGCTGCGCGCCCCACCAGGAGTGCACGTCGCTGAGCGCCGGCTGCTCTTCACTGCGGATGTGTCGGCAGCTAGTCTCGGTCCTGCAGCGCGTGCCGCGCGAGCTGCGCGCCCCACCAGGAGTGCACGTCGCTGAGCGCCGGCTGCTCTTCACTGCGGATGTGTCGGCAGCTAGTCTCGGTCCTGCAGCGCGTGCCGCGCGAGCTGCGCGCCCCACCAGGAGTGCACGTCGCTGAGCGCCGGCTGCTCTTCACTGCGGATGTGTCGGCAGCTAGTCTCGGTCCTGCAGCGCGTGCCGCGCGAGCTGCGCGCCCCACCAGGAGTGCACGTCGCTGAGCGCCGGCTGCTCTTCACTGCGGATGTGTCGGCAGCTAGTCTCGGTCCTGCAGCGCGTGCCGCGCGAGCTGCGCGCCCCACCAGGAGTGCACGTCGCTGAGCGCCGGCTGCTCTTCACTGCGGATGTGTCGGCAGCTAGTCTCGGTCCTGCAGCGCGTGCCGCGCGAGCTGCGCGCCCCACCAGGAGTGCACGTCGCTGAGCGCCGGCTGCTCTTCACTGCGGATGTGTCGGCAGCTAGTCTCGGTCCTGCAGCGCGTGCCGCGCGAGCTGCGCGCCCCACAAGGAGTGCACGTCGCTGAGCGCCGGCTGCTCTTCACTGCGGATGGGTCGGCAGCTAGTCTCGGTCCTGCAGCGCGTTCCGCGCGAGCTGCGCGCCCCACCAGGAGTGCACTTCGCTGAGCGCCGGCTGCTCTTCACTGCGGATGTGTCGGCAGCTAGTCTCGGTCCTGCAGCGCGTGCCGCGCGAGCTGCGCGACCCACCAGGAGTGCACGTCGCTGAGCGCCGGCTGCTCTTCACTGCGGATGTGTCGGCAGCTAGTCTCGGTCCTGCAGCGCGTGCCGCGCGAGCTGCGCGCCCCCCCAGGAGTGCACGTCGCTGAGCGCCGGCTGCTCTTCACTGCGGATGTGTCGGCAGCTAGTCTCGGTCCTGCAGCGCGTGCCGCGCGAGCTGCGCGCCCCACCAGGAGTGCACGTCGCTGAGCGCCGGCTGCTCTTCACTGCGGATGTGTCGGCAGCTAGTCTCGGTCCTGCAGCGCGTGCCGCGCGAGCTGCGCGCCCCACCAGGAGTGCACGTCGCTGAGCGCCGGCTGCTCTTCACTGCGGATGTGTCGGCAGCTAGTCTCGGTCCTGCAGCGCGTGCCGCGCGAGCTGCGCGCCCCACCAGGAGTGCACGTCGCTGAGCGCCGGCTGCTCTTCACTGCGGATGTGTCGGCCGCGAGTCTCGGTCCTGCAGCGCGTGCCGCGCGAGCTGCGCGCCCCACCAGGAGTGCACGTCGCTGAGCGCCGGCTGCTCTTCACTGCGGATGTGTCGGCAGCTAGTCTCGGTCCTGCAGCGCGTGCCGCGCGAGCTGCGCGCCCCACCAGGAGTGCACGTCGCTGCGCGCCGGCTGCTCTTCACTGCGGCTGTGTCGGCAGCTAGTCTCGGTCCTGCAGCGCGTGCCGCGCGAGCTGCGCGCCCCACCAGGAGTGCACGTCGCTGAGCGCCGGCTGCTCTTCACTGCGGATGTGTCGGCAGCTAGTCTCGGTCCTGCAGCGCGTGCCGCGCGAGCTGCGCGCCCCACCAGGAGTGCACGTCGCTGAGCGCCGGCTGCTCTTCACTGCGGATGTGTCGGCAGCTAGTCTCGGTCCTGCAGCGCGTGCCGCGCGAGCTGCGCGCCCCACCAGGAGTGCACGTCGCTGAGCGCCGGCTGCTCTTCACTGCGGATGTGTCGGCAGCTAGTCTCGGTCCTGCAGCGCGTGCCGCGCGAGCTGCGCGCCCCACCAGGAGTGCACGTCGCTGAGCGCCGGCTGCTCTTCACTGCGGATGTGTCGGCAGCTAGTCTCGGTCCTGCAGCGCGTGCCGCGCGAGCTGCGCGCCCCACCAGGAGTGCACGTCGCTGAGCGCCGGCTGCTCTTCACTGCGGATGTGTCGGCAGCTAGTCTCGGTCCTGCAGCGCGTGCCGCGCGAGCTGCGCGCCCCACCAGGAGTGCACGTCGCTGAGCGCCGGCTGCTCTTCACTGCGGATGTGTCGGCAGCTAGTCTCGGTCCTGCAGCGCGTGCCGCGCGAGCTGCGCGCCCCACCAGGAGTGCACGTCGCTGAGCGCCGGCTGCTCTTCACTGCGGATGTGTCGGCAGCTAGTCTCGGTCCTGCAGCGCGTGCCGCGCGAGCTGCGCGCCCCACCAGGAGTGCACGTCGCTGAGCGCCGGCTGCTCTTCACTGCGGATGTGTCGGCAGCTAGTCTCGGTCCTGCAGCGCGTGCCGCGCGAGCTGCGCGCCCCACCAGGAGTGCACGTCGCTGAGCGCCGGCTGCTCTTCACTGCGGATGTGTCGGCAGCTAGTCTCGGTCCTGCAGCGCGTGCCGCGCGAGCTGCGCGCCCCACCAGGAGTGCACGTCGCTGAGCGCCGGCTGCTCTTCACTGCGGATGTGTCGGCAGCTAGTCTCGGTCCTGCAGCGCGTGCCGCGCGAGCTGCGCGCCCCACCAGGAGTGCACGTCGCTGAGCGCCGGCTGCTCTTCACTGCGGATGTGTCGGCAGCTAGTCTCGGTCCTGCAGCGCGTGCCGCGCGAGCTGCGCGCCCCACCAGGAGTGCACGTCGCTGAGCGCCGGCTGCTCTTCACTGCGGATGTGTCGGCAGCTAGTCTCGGTCCTGCAGCGCGTGCCGCGCGAGCTGCGCGCCCCACCAGGAGTGCACGTCGCTGAGCGCCGGCTGCTCTTCACTGCGGATGTGTCGGCAGCTAGTCTCGGTCCTGCAGCGCGTGCCGCGCGAGCTGCGCGCCCCACCAGGAGTGCACGTCGCTGAGCGCCGGCTGCTCTTCACTGCGGATGTGTCGGCAGCTAGTCTCGGTCCTGCAGCGCGTGCCGCGCGAGCTGCGCGCCCCACCAGGAGTGCACGTCGCTGAGCGCCGGCTGCTCTTCACTGCGGATGTGTCGGCAGCTAGTCTCGGTCCTGCAGCGCGTGCCGCGCGAGCTGCGCGCCCCACCAGGAGTGCACGTCGCTGAGCGCCGGCTGCTCTTCACTGCGGATGTGTCGGCAGCTAGTCTCGGTCCTGCAGCGCGTGCCGCGCGAGCTGCGCGCCCCACCAGGAGTGCACGTCGCTGAGCGCCGGCTGCTCTTCACTGCGGATGTGTCGGCAGCTAGTCTCGGTCCTGCAGCGCGTGCCGCGCGAGCTGCGCGCCCCACCAGGAGTGCACGTCGCTGAGCGCCGGCTGCTCTTCACTGCGGATGTGTCGGCAGCTAGTCTCGGTCCTGCAGCGCGTGCCGCGCGAGCTGCGCGCCCCACCAGGAGTGCACGTCGCTGAGCGCCGGCTGCTCGGCGCGCGGCGCGGGGCTGTTGTGCGCGGGCCGCGTGCTGCTCTTCACTGCGGCTGCGGCTGCGGATGCGGCTGGGGGAGAAACACAACTATTTGATACACATTGGATCTATGTACAGTCGTCATCAGATTTTTTTTATCCCAGTAGTCACCACTATAATTTTGTTTGAGTTCAATACTAATGAAAACAGTAGAAATAGTATAGTATCAATAAATAGTGATTTAATAAATAATTACAAGTCGATTAGTGTTTCAGTAAACTGCCTTAATACAAGTACAAATAATTTCATGATTAGGTACATATTCAATTTAATTATTACACATTTAACTCATTTTAATAGGTTTAATATAATTTAAGTATTTATGTTTTATAAGGTGACTAGGTGATAATATTTATATGTTAGGGAGCTCGAAGAACTCGTCTATGGAATAGAATGTATGGCTAAGAAGCCACTTGCGCAATTTTATCTTATAGGCCACCGCAGAAGCTGCATCCTTTTTTATTTCGTCCGGTAGTCTGTTGTACACTGACGGACCGACGACGTTTTACGCAAAAGTGCCATTAAAAGTGATCAAAACTATTAAAACAGTTTTACCAATGTAAGTGCCAAAACTAAAATGTGACAGCGGCCGCTAAACGTCCCACTTTGTCACTTGCCATACGGACGAGATTTGCTTGTATCTTTATACGAATAACCTGTCAAGGCATCCTTAAGGCAAGCGACAAAGTAAGACGTTTTGCCGGCCACGGTCACAAATAGTTAAGGAGAAATTAACTGATGTTGAGAGTTGAAAAAATTGGATGAACTTTAACCATAAATTGAATTAATTTTCTGTGAAAAGGGACCTTTTGTCAATAGCGCTTACGGCGCACTGCGTAGTGTGGCGTTGTATTGTGTTAACGAACAAACAAAGCAGTCAATAAACGACTATTTATGATCTTTGATCACTCTTAAGGCAGTTTACTCATACACTAATCGTCACATAATTATTTATTTTAAAAATAATAGTAAATAAATTATTTATTCACGACCAACTTGGATCATTTTGTGTTAGTGACAATTTTTATCTTAACGCTAATGTTAGTATATACATATGTATTTAATTATAGCAAACTATATACTATACTTGTGCTTTTTATAAATAAATAAGCGGATTCAAGATAATCCGCCTAGAGTACCTATTTATTCCTGCGCACATGAATCATACAGCAGTTTAAATATAGGCCATCAACCCTGTCCACAAGCATGGTCAGGATGCTGTTGGAGCTGGCCCGTACTCTGCGCACCAGGGATGTGGCTCGCTTGCGCATCGTGGTGTAAAAGAATTCTACCCGCGCTTCCGCGAACATCCCTGACGCGCTACAGAATCTAGACAACCCCATCAGCACCCTGTACGCGTTGTTATATTGAACGCGCAGAGCATTGTACCGTTTATACGTATAGTCTGCCTACAGGCTGCTTGTGTAAACACTAGTACAGTAGGCTCTGAATAAACGGACTTTAACTTCTTTTGAGCAATGAGCAAACCTGCGGGCTATCATATTCGCTCTGACGGACAACGCTCTGCGCTCGCGCTCAATATCCGCATCGTTTTAAAGGTCCTAAATATTTAAATTGATCAACGATATTTAGCGGTTAACCATTTAATCTAAATCTAACAGGTGGGAACACTGGCGGGCATTTACCCTTGACCTTAAAAATAACGCATTCGCTCTTGCTGACGTTGTAGACCAACCCATGGCTCCTGCGTATCGTTCACAAATAGAGATAAGTTTGGCGAGCCCACACGCCGAGGCGCTGAGCAGCACCATGTCGTCGGCGTAGCTTAAATTGTTGACGCACACTCCATCTATAAAGGCGTTTATGTACAAGTTAAACAGTTTAGGCGAGGTCAGCCCGCCCTGCCTCACGCCACATTCGAGGCCGTACGGTTGCGAATATGCGTCCGACCATCTCACGACATTGACCTGGTTATGGTACCAGTATTTAAACATACCTTACACATCAACTGGCATTTTTAGCTCATCCAGCTTTTGCCACAGAATGTCACAATGAACTGGTCAAATGCCTTGGATAGGTCTAGGAAGCACGCATAAATCGCCGTTCGTCGGTCCGTATAGTACCTGACGGTCTGCTTCAGTGCCGTGCAGTATTAAAGCACTATATTTATATTATACTATTAATACTGTTTTCATTAGTAGTAAACTAATAAAATTTTGGTGGCTGAGAAAAGAAATCCCACCTTTTACCAGCGGTAACAACTTGGTGGTCCAAAATTCACCAAAGTGAGTTGGTGGTAACTAGTGGAAATTTTTATTCTCAGTTTTACCACCAAAATATTTTAATGTTTAATACTGTCAAAAATACCTACATAAATATAGTGTGGGTTATCGCTTCCATTGACAGCCGATTCGGTTAACTGCTCTAACAAACGGTTTTGAATAAGTTTATAGGTACAAATATGAAAAAAAAAATGAAAAATATCTTTATTATCTATTTACAGACATATAGTAAGCATTTGCTGGGGCCTCTCTTTAGGCTTACAGAGCCTGTGTCGACGTCCCGCTCTTCCACAACCGTAATTACTTGTAGTTACATTCTATTACAAAATTACAGAAAATCTTATTATTATTATTTTTTTCATATATTTATATATATTTATTACATATATTTTTAATGTTTAGGATAGGAGTGTGTTCATGTGTGTGTGTGTGTGTGTGTGTGTGTGTGTGTAAGCGTGCGTGCGCTTGGGAATACACTCTTTACAGTTGGAGTAGTCGCTCCGTCTCATGATAATTTTTTGCCTGAAGCCATTTTGGAATAACTGTTTTACAGTGATGGTAATTTTATCCATATATGTTAAAAATATGAAATAATTCTACACAAATCAGTTTAACAATATAGCGACGATCAGGAGAAAATATTTTATATTATTAATTCACCTGTCGACTTAAAAAAATCCCACTACATATTAATCTACGTATTTTTGTCAGTAGTGGTAGCTAGTGGAAATAACCCGTTTTATTTAAATTCTTCGAGTTCGACCGTGTACCTATACATGTACAGATGCACACACATGTACTTTGTACGTTATCTTATTTTTAGATTCTAGAAATCATCTTCCTTTCTATATCTTTCCCACCGCATTAGTCAACGAAGTCCGCAACAAAAAATGTATACCTGTTTTAGTCCTTTTTCGCCTAGCAAAATTTGGCATGTCTATGACTAATATATACATTAGAAAGGTTGCTTGTACTTACGTGGAGATTTTTTATTGAGAGCCGGATGTGGGTCACTCAGGGTCGGTTGTAAATACCTCTTCTTACTTTCAGGACTTTCAGGCCTATATAACAAAGATGTTTTACTTAAATCATTTAGAAAAACGACACTTCAACGTTCGTATACTCAAAATACATTTAATTGCCTTAATTAAAAGTAACATAATATAATAGTTCTAAAACAAAAATGTGAATATGAGTATCAATAAAGGAAATATTTGAGTTAAACCCTGCCTATGAAGCCGATGGTCCCAGGTTCGAATCCCGGTAAGGGCATTTATTTGTGTGATGAACACAGATATTTGTTCCCGAGTCATGGGTGTTTTCTATGCATATAAGTACGTAATTATCTATATACGTATATATATCGTCGCCACTAGGCTAGGATGTATGGGTACTAACCCATAGTACAAGCTTTGCTTAATTTGGGTCTAGGTCGGTCTGTGTAAGATTGTTTCTAAATATTTATTTTATTAAATGTAGTTATGACTTACGACTTACGTCTTTCCTTGTTCGTACCTGGGTAAAATCGCGATGGATGGTAGACCGGGCCTTTTGAAGGGCTGCTTTGTGGAGGATCTCTTAGGTTGTGAATCGAAGGACGATGTTATGTCTGAAATATAAACATTGAAATTGAAATATTATGATGCAATAAGTAAAATTATGCATTTACGCATAAAATATCACACATATGGATCCGCACGCCGCTCAGGTGTGTGAGCAAGAGAGTGCTATGCGCATATATATATTGGTACCCCGCTCGCGAACCGGAGTGTTACGTTCTACGTTTAATTCCTTACTCGATATTGCTGGTTGCGATGTGGATTCTGTGATTTCTGTACGACCGGCGTTGGCGCTGGTCTGCTGCAAATACAGACAATAATAGGTATAAAAAACTGTGCACAACTACACACAAAAGTGTTTCCTGGATCAAAAAACTGTGTAAGAGTGCAAATCAAGACTGACCGTATATTAAAACAAGAAATATTACATTGCTAATCCGCGAGAAAATAACGTGTTAGTCAATCAGTGCTAACCCGTTATACTTACTTGCGTATTTTACATGCAATTAATGTTCCCACCCTCCCACCGCAAAAATAAATACGCAAATAAATATAACAACCCACCACCAAAAGTACAAAACTCGACACGTGTTTCGCCTGTTTTCTCGCGGATTAGCAAAGTAATATTTCTTGTTTTAATTAGCATGGATTTCCGCAAAGTATGATTCTATTAATTATCTGACCGTATATTTCACGATTATTTCAGGGCAAGGTGTTAAAGATAGAGCACGGATTAGCTGCGTTTAGCATATCTGCCGCATGTTCATGTGCTAATTGAAATAAATTTATAACTATCACGTTACCTTTAATACAATTCGCACAGGTACGGCGGACGAATGAAATATTGGGTTGGATAGTACTGTTGAGATGTTGGTTAGTAGGATATTAGATTAGAAATTCTACACAAAGTACCTGGGCTTCTGCTTCCTGTTTCTCTTTCTCCAGTTTCTCGGCCATATCGACCACTTGCTCATTAGTTTTTCTTAAACCAGCGATTAAACTTGTTTGTTGTTTCTGTAATCAAAAAGAAAAGTAAAAGGTAATTCATAAAATATATACAATGTAGTTGATGAAATCTTTTCACCTGACTTCAACTTTATTAATGACATGTCTCCAGCTGTGGCAGCATGGTACCATTCTTATCACTTGTCACTATGCCCGTCACTTTCGCGCTTACATACTTGTTAGAATGTGACAGGTATGAAAAATGTTAAAGAGCCGACCATCATAGCCCTACTGGGTCACTTTAAAGGCCAATCCATCAAAATATTTACTTTGACAAGATTGTGTGCTTTTTTATTTGAATAACAAAGCCAACTACTGTTTTGTTTTAAGCCTTTATAAGGCAGAGGGAATATATTTCTGACCTGATTTTGATCTTTATTTCAAAGTGTTAGGGTTCAATTTTGCATAATTCCTGACACCTTTATGCCTTATAAAGGGTTAAATAATACTCTTGTCTCTTGGGTCACGAGCATACTCGGGGTACGAATACTAAAGTGATGTTTAATAAAGTGAATTTATTACCTTAAGAGGCTCGAAATTAGACATAATATATGGTTTTAAATGAGCTAATGTACAAATATACAATATCAAACAAAATATATACGTATTAGTAAAATTCAACCTTTTAACCGCTTAGAATTTTCCATCGAGCGTGCTCGTGTCGCCGTCGGTACGAAGATACACGACTTTTTGTCTTATTTATTTCACCAGACTGCGGCGAAATTAGCTGGATATTGTATATCTTATATATCAAACTACGGTCGTTAAAAGGTTCATAATAAACATCACTTTAGTATTCGCGCCCTGAGTTAGCAAACATAGGTCACGAGATATGAGAAAAACAACAGTAGGTACAAATAATAAGTACCGTAAAACTACCCAACTATAGTCCAATACTGCAACTATGGTCCACAAGTTCAAAAGGAAATTAAGTATCTATACCAATGTTCCTTGTGGTTTACTCCTAGTTTTACCTTCCATTTATAAACATACTTTGCCTTAGAACTACAAAAATATAGTAAAATACACACCTGAACGAGAAAAAATTAGTTTATTTGTGGACCATAGTTGGGAGCTTTGGACTATAGTTGGGTGGTTTTACGGTAAAGTAATACTAACACTGCTGTTAGCGCGTATCTTCTTCAAACAGCCCTCGAGCCAGGTGCGGATGGTCTGCTTCGCAACCTCCTCCTCGATGAGGAACTCGAACTCCTCCCTGGCGAGTAACTCTTCCATTTGCAACGATTTGCGAATGTCCACCGTTCGGTATGAGAGCATACTGTAAACATTGTCATCATTATTTAAGATAATTATATTAAAGAATATTGATAAACGGCATATTACACATACACAATATTGATTTCAATAAAAAAATTACAATTATGGAGAAGGCATGCAGCAGCAGATGATCTAACTAACCTAATGGAAACTTAACCTAAGTCCCAACTATAGAAAGAAAATTTGAAGCTACAATGTAAGAAACAGAGTTGATTTTGTTTTGTTTGAAAATTGAACGGAACAAAACAAATGCCTATTCCTATTGAAAATGATTTAATATTCATCGAATTTAATTATAGGACCCTGAGCCTTAGAATGATAAATTATGAGTAGTTGGGTAAGTCATAACTCAACGATATCAATTCAAACACACGGGTGAAGGTAATTAACGACATATAAATAAAGTTACGTCTCGATTTTTCGAGATGATGCGAGTTTCCGACGTTAGGTGCTGTTCGTCGTTAAGGACCTTCAACATAATTACATCACAATTTTTACAAGACGGCGATTCTTATTTTAAAACTTGTAACCAAGAAACCTACTTACTTTATAACATCATGGAAAGTTACATCTTCGCCATTATGAAGTCGTTCTAGTTCGTAACACATGTACTTGAATAACAACCGTTCTTTGTGCGTGTCGCATTCCAATCGACCTTTCAACAGGCGCAAAATGAACTTCACCTAAAATAAAACACGATAAATAGTAAATTCGGCACTATACATCTCATAGAAAAGACGAAAGAGCCATAGATAACATATGGCTTCATTAAGAACTTGGTTGCACTGGTAATTAAAGACTATAATAGATCATATTTTAGCAATGGGTAATATGTTAAGTTAACCTACCTTTCTAACAGGTATAACGCCCTTTTGATGCACGTCGACAATATTCCAGGTGTTCTGGAAATTCCTGATGTCGGCGTATGACAACAGAGCGTCCTCTTCATTTGAATAGAATAATGAAAAGTTCTCCATGATAATAGCTGGAAGAATAAATTGTACTTATAACGTATATACTATTTGAACATAAACTTTAATCCCTTGAGTCTTGAGGATATGATCGCGTCCGCAGTAAATTTAAATTCTAAAGGTAGTTTTTTGGCGGTCAAATGTAAAACACTCGGACCCAAAGGATTAAATAAGAACACCTAATTGTCTACAACTGCATTATTAATAATTACTCCACTCAAAGAATCTTTCATACTAAATAAAAGTGCGTAGTGTAACATACCCACAAGAAGATTGAGCACGATGTACGTGATGATGACGTAGAAGGTGCAGAAGTAAGCCAGCGAGGCGGTAAAGTTCCCGCAGTCGGTCTCCCAGTAGTTGTCGGCGGGCGTGCAGTACGGCGGCGCCACCATGCAGTCGTGCATTATCTTGTTCCAGTCCTCGCCCGTCACTATGCGGAACAACATTGCAACGCTGTGGATCGGTGAGTTGAAATTTGCGCGTCTGTAAGAAACGAGCGAGTTAACAAACACATATTAAAGACCAAATATTGACTGTATAAGCCTAAAGTTTAATATGTAAAAGTGTAAATTTGCTTTGCTTTGAATTTGATAATTGACATAGATGGCGCAGTACTACTTCGTACATTTTGCGGTAACTCTAGCTATCAAGCCAGTTTGACAATCCAGTGACCAAAAAACTAGATGGAACAGTACAGCGCCATCTATTTCGTTTGAAAAATAAAATACTAATTAATTTAGGTCATAATAGCCTATAGCTGTTAGCCACTATAACCAGGCAATTGTCATGAATGTTGTCAATCAATTTTACTTATGCTTGTAAACTTTAGGTATGTAATAAAATAATATGATTAACCCATTTCAATGTATTGCATTGCAAATTTATGAGCATACGAGTTACTTTATTCATACTGACCTCCCAATCCCCTCTCCATATTTAACGTTCCCGAAGACGATGGTCCCAGCCAGCGCGTAGAAGAACACCAGCAGGAACATGCCGAAGATGATGAAGAAGCTCTTGCAGACGCTCACGCCGACCGTCAGCATGAGCATCTTCAGCGTCGTGTGCTTGCCGGTGATCGTGAAGAAACGGAGGATCACCACCATGAAGCCCACGAAGTACGATAAGTCATTCTGGAAAGTTATGAAATTAATTTTATTTTCAACTTTAATTTTAAATATTAATCATTTTCGTGATTACTTTTAGTTTAAGTTATATTTAAGCGATCAACTGCATTTCTTAGTATTTTTTCCCGTTACCCAGGAGACCCTTTTTAGGGTTCCGTAGCCAAATGGCAAAAAACCGAACCCTTATAGATACGTCATGTCCGTCTGTCTGTCTGTCCGATTATGTCACCGCCACTTTTTTATTTTTAATATTTTTAACATTTAATGTTTGAAAATTGTAAGTTTACTTTCAACTTAAATTTTAAACATAATTATTTTCGTGATTACTTTAGAGTAGGTTATATTTAACCAATCAACTGTATTTGTTGTTTTCCCGTTACACAGGAAACAAAATATCAAAGGAATTGGTAGTAGTAGGGAAAGGAATCAATTATGAACAGACCAAATTATTGTTATTATTTCATTAAAATATAATAGATTATTGAACCACAGCAGATTATAGTTTTTTATTCCTTTAGATGCAGCAGGCAGCAGCAAACAATCTCAAAAAGCAACATAATTAAGTAATAAGAGCTCTTAAGTAACATTCGGTCATCTTAATAAATTCCAAGTATACTGAAGAATACCTTGAGCGTGAAGTGCATGAACACCCAGATGCAGCCGGCCACGGTGACGAGCAAGTCGTAGCGGTTGCGGCGGCTCTGCCAGTAGCCGCGCGGCGTGAACGCCACCGTCTTCAGCAGCACCTCCACCACGAACACGAGCGTCAGCAGCGCCGATACTAGCGCCAGCTGCTCCGTCGATGAAGAGTCGCGAGACCACTGGAAGTGGAACATGCAATTATAGCCGGTCAAACAACTTGGTCAGTTGAAAAAGGCGCGAAATAAAAAAAACCCTTCGCGGCTACATTTTTTAAAGCCGCTTTTTCTACAATAGACTATAGTTTTCATACGGTATATTAAAGTCTATGTATGGAAGTTCGTTGTGTACATGCGTGTGCTATCTACAATGAGTGAGTCTGAGCCGAACACTTAAATTGTCTTATGCCGCATATAGACGGTTCAAGAACTAGCATACAATATTGGATACATTGCTAACTATAGATTCATTCGATCGACCAAATACCGCAATGTAACAAAATCGCATGAAAGTTCTTGTATGTACCGTCTAAATAATGGGGCTTTATCTACCGCGTCCAATGTTGACAGTATTCATTTATTTCCTTACAATAAAAAGATATAATATGTAATAGTTTTTAACATAGTTTTCCTGTATATTCAATAGTTTCGGATCTTCCCTCATTGTCCCATACAAAGACATTTCAGGGTTATGTACCGGTTAATAATTAATTGAAATAATTACTATTTTCGCCAAGGGCAGTTTATATAGCTTTAAAATTGCCCCAATAAACAAATTAGCCCTCGGTTATATCTTGAGACTTGATTAAAAAAAACGTGGCTGCTGCCTGCCTTTGTATCACAAACGCGCCCTTCAAGATTAAACCTCACTAGAAGACCATAGGAAAAAAGTAATGTTTCGTTACATTTCACAGTAATCTAAATGGTAAATTATTCGCACTACCCATACTTACAGTGACAACCAACAGCCCGCTGTTAATAAGCACGACTATTGCTATGAACCTCTTGAAAATGATGTGCTGGGTTACGTCATAAGCGAAGGCACGCACTTTCCTCCCGTCGGGCCGCGGCGGCAAATGCAACGGCTGGGCAATTTTCAACCTCTTCTTTAAGTCACACCTGTGCACACGAAGACAATACCAAAGGATTATTGATTGCAAGTCTAGGAAATTAGAGATAGAAAGTCTAAAAAAGTTGGAAGCGCCCATGAAAGGTTCCGTACCATTTATGACGTATTAAAAAAAAACTACTTTCTAAAACTCGTTCCAACCAATTTTCGGTGGAAGTTTGCATGGTAATGTACATCATATATTTTTTTAGTTTTATCATTCTGTTATATTTAGAAGTTACAGGGGGGGGGGACACATTTTACCACTTTGGAAGTGCCTAGATAACCCCACACGTATGGGTTTGATGAAAAAAAAAACTTTTTTGAGTTTCAGTTCTAAATATGGGGAACCCCCAAAATTTATTGTTTATTTTCTATTTTTGTGTGAAAATCGTAATACGGTTCTTATAATCTTAATGCGGTTCACAGAATACATCTACTTACCAAGTTTCAACAGTATAGTCCATAGGTTCGGAAAAAAGTGGCTGTGACATACGGACGGATAGACAGACAGACATGACGAATCCATAAGGGTTCCGTTTTTTGCCATTTGGCTACGGAACCCTAAAAACCCTTTCTCCTAAGTGTTAGTTGAAGTAGATGACGCTGCAAGGTGTCATATTTTTTGTTAACGGAATTGTCAAACGTCGATTTTCGATATGACCACCAGAGATACCGCGTCATAAACGGAGCCGTACAGCGCCATTACATTAGCTATCAAATTCGAAGCACGGAGATATGGAGTGTGGATTTAAAAGGAGTGAAATCTCTTATGGTAGAACTGTCGCAATAGTTCCAAATCTCTCCAGAGTAGCGCTAGACTAGCTAAGAACCTAGGCGTTACTGACGAAGTGAAGTGCGCTGTCTATGATTTGATTTTTTTGTCAAGTATTGTAGGTATTGTAGCGCCACCTATTTAAGGTTTTTTGATTTTTGATGACACTTTTTGGTACATGGAGATTTAATTCCTTACCGCCACCTTCCATACACATTACAATCATATTTTACACAATCTATATATTTGCTACAAAGGTAAGGTAGGTAAACTGAACGTCATGCGTTTTTTACAACATTTAACGTCACAATGAGACGTTCGCACTAATAAATATATGTAATACTAAAGTATGATCATACCATCTCCTTTGATCAACAGTAAGCAGGGCGGTGCCTTTGTTTTCGGAATAGTTCGCAATCACGACGCCAACGAACAGGGTAAGTCCAATCATGCACCCCAGGAAAATGTATACGTGTATGTATATAGCATGCATCTGCAAACAAATTCATTTATTAACCAGTATTAGATATAATATATTAAGGTGTAAGTGATAAAAAACTGCTTTGATTGATAAACACACGAATCACAAGGTGTATTATGAGTGCAGCTATGTATCATTCAGTGTAATTTGGATGATCAAAATTTTGTTGTTTTTATTCTACCTAGTACATGAGAAGACAATAAACATTCCAGTATGGCATAGATAAATAGAGCAAATACAGTTTCTTATTTTAAGTAGCCAAGTCTTAATCCACATTGCCGCAGAAATTTTTATTCCAAAAGTGACTCAAGTTACTTCATGATGTTTGTCATCGTGAAATCTCTTGGGTCACTTTTGAAACAGTCTACTATTAAATATATTTAATTAGTTCTTTTATAACAATAAATCTCACGTTAAGTGTCACTTATAAGTATATACTTACAGGGCCAAGTGCTTTTATCAAGACGTCGCGGACGTCTAGCCACCCCTTAAATGAAAGAACTTCAAACAACGTCAACAATGCGTCGCCAATGTTATCAAAGTTGAACCGCTTAGGGTTTGCCCTGTAATAAATAACAAACAGATATACAATTAACATTTTACTTATAAAACATGTAAAAAGCGGCCAAGTGCGAGTCGGACTCGCGCATGAAGGGTTCCGTACCATTTAAGACGTATTAAAAAAAAATCTACTTGCTAGATCTTGTTCAACATTTTACCACTTTGGACACACATTTTACCACTTTGGAACTGTCTCTCGCGCAAACTATTCAGTTTAGAAAAAAATGATGTTAGGAACCTAAATATCATTTTTGAAGACCTATCCATAGATACCCCACACGTATGGGTTTGATGAAAAAATTTTTTTTTTAATTTATTGACGTATTAAAAAAAAAACTATTCACTAGATCTCGTTCAAACCAATTTTCGGTGGAAGTTTGCATGGTAATGTATATCATATATTTTTTTTAGATTTTTCATTCTGTTATTTTAGAAGTTACAGGGGGGGACACACACATTTTTTCACTTTGGAAGTGTCTCTCGCCCAAACTATTCAGTTTAGAAAAAAATTATATTAGAAACCTAAATATCATTTTTGAAGACCTATCCATAGATACCCCACACGTATGGGTTTGATGAAAAAAATTTTTTTTTTTAATTTTTATGACGTATTAAAAAAAAACTACTTACTAGATCTCGTTCGAACTAATTTTCGGTGGAAGTTTGCATGGCAATGTATATCATATATTTTTTTTAGATTTTTCATTCTGTTATTTTAGAAGTTACAGGGGGGGGGACACACATTTTTTCACTTTGGAAGTGTCTCTCGCGCAAACTATTCAGTTTAGAAAAAAAATGAAATTAGAAACCTAAATATCATTTTTGAAGACCTATCCATAGATACCCCACACGTATGGGTTTGATGAAAAAAAATTTTTTTTTTTAATTTTTATGACGTATTAAAAAAAAACTACTTACTAGATCTCGTTCGAACCAATTTTCGGTGGAAGTTTGCATGGCAATGTATATCATATATTTTTTTTAGATTTTTCATTCTGTTATTTTAGAAGTTACGGGGGGGGGGGACACACTTTTTACCACTTTGGAAGTGTCTCTCGCGCAAACTTTTCAGTTTAGAAAAAAATGATATTAGAAACCTCAATATCATTTTTAAAGACCTATCCATAGATACCCCACACGTATGAGTTTGATGAAAAAAGATTTTTTGAGTTTCAGTTCTAAGTATGGGGAACCCCCAAAATTTATTGTTTTTTTTCTATTTTTGTGTGAACATCATAATGCGGTTCATAGAATACATCTACTTACCAAGTTTGAACAGTATAGCTTTTATAGTTTCGGAAAAAAGTGGCTGTGACAGAATCGGACAGACAGACGGACATGACGAATCTATAAGGGTTCCGTTTTTTGCCATTTGGCTACGGAACCCTAAAAACGCTACCATTAACATCAAATTCATATGAAAACATGATCTTTATAGTGGCGCTGTCACACTCAGTCGCTGCCAAGTCGGTAAAAGTTTAGCTCAGATGGATTCAAATCCTATCTTAATAATAAATAAAAAAATAGTACCTATTCATTTTACATCTATGAATACAAATACATATTCTTACCACACTCTAGGCACCAGCATAGATGGAAACGTCTCATTCGGCCCGGGTCTGATCTTCATCTTAGTAACGAACACTCGTCTCATAAAAACTCCCACACAGTTTTCTCGTTCCAAAATCGTGGGGTCGTTGCATCGCGCTAACCTATCGCAATTGAAAATTATTGTGACATTAACTACTGATTTATTACGAACTTGAAGTTCAATTTTACTAATATTAAACAGGAAGTTTACCTTCCTCCGTATAGTTGAACGCCGTAACTAGCAAACACAAACATCAGTAGTATAAGAAGCGTTGATACCTGTAAAACATCGAAACATACATCTTAGGCCGTATTTAAAAACTATTAAAATAAAATACACGCATGAAACAATTCAAAAATGATTCCTTTTTAATAAAATAATAATAATGACCCAGGAGACATCACTAAAAGTATCAACAGTCAGTGCCGTTTTCAGTATTTTTAGTTAGTGCGAGATCAAACTGTGTACCGTCGCTAGCGAATGCCGCCCAACCCTCTAAACTGGGTCCCTGTTTTGGTTGATTTCAGCGCCCTATGACGGTCCTTGGCAGGCAGCAATAAAGTCCGTATCCTAATCATAATAATATTTTAAATGCATGAAGATAGATTGCATCCTGAGATTGTATCCTAACATAGGATAGTTTTTATTACGGAAATCATCATTCTACGTCAACGGAAGCGTGGGCTGGAGTTAGTTTTGAACCAACCGTACCAGCAGTATCTCCTTGAAGCCGCGGCACAGCTCGTAGACGACTTTCCTCATGTGCGGCACGAGCGTGAAGATCCGCAGGGGCCGCACGCAGCGCAGGATCATCAGCATCTGCGCCGCCGAGCCCGGCGGCACGCGCCGCGGCATCCAGCACAGGAACGTCAGGGACACCTGCAACATCCACACTGTTAACTGACCATTTGTTCATACTCATTTTTTTATCTCACCAGACCATTTTATTCCTCTAAGGGCCTGTTTCACAATGTCCAAGTAAAGTCCTGACACTACTACTACTGCTACTTGGCACTTATCTGACAAATAAAGTCGTTTTTGGCGTTTCGCAATCTTCAAATTAGCATAACTGGTAGATGAAGTGCTTAGTTTTGGATGTAGTTTTATCTGACAGTTAATTTGTTTGTTAATTAGCCATCCAATACTTTACTTGGACACTGTGAAACAGGCCCTAAGCGCTACTTGCACCATCCAATGGGTTTAACTTGTTGAGCCCGGGGTCACCCAGTTAAACCGTTAACCCGGTGTCAAATTGTACTGGTAACCATGGTAACTCCTGGTTTAACCAGTTAATCCCGGGTTAGTGGGATTTTGCAAGAGGCCCTATGAGTTTAAAGTGGCAAAGTAATTGAGCATACATCATACATGTCATACACAGACTTTATATTCGGACACTAAAATTGCAATTCGGTTGGGTTGACCAATCTAACTGCATAGACTTTGGGAATTGGGTAGACTTTGTACCCAGATGCTAAAATTACAGTTTGATTGGTCAACTCAATCATTCTGCTTTTGTACCAATTTTGTAAAATGACGGATCAGTCGGACAAAGTGGGGCAATCGTAGTGTCATTTTAGTATCTAGGATATACAAAAAGGATTAATTTAATATTTATAACTTACAATGTAAATGAAAACATCCAGAACTGCTGCCGCATCTTTGAGATACGCTTTCGGAGTAAAGAATAAGCCGTCGGCTAAGATTTTTAGTGCCAACTCGAAACTCATGAATACTACGAACCCGTATTCCGCAATCTGAAAATAAAAAAGTTAATAATGAAAACGACCTTAACTAATTATGCGGTTGGTTAACAATTTTTTCAACCCTTACCTGTAGAACGAAATTTTCCATAACCCTGTAGGTAGGTGTTTCGAACATCATAGAAAAGCATGACAGAGTAGTGACCATGATCATCACCCAGTCCAAATAAGTCACTAATCCCAGGAAGTTACTGAAATATAACATTCAATAATTTTCATTGTGAACAAACAAAGTTAACAGTATAATCAAATGCATATGACATCTAATTCAGTTTATAAGTACTTAATATCAAACTTAAATATGTCTGCACATCTTCACGCCTTCCTTTTCAAGCGTGACCCGACTCCTGAGTCTGACCACGTACCCTAAGGGCCGGTTGCACCAAACTTATTGTATGAGAAGTTTCATAGTAAAACCGCCGCGGCGCCCCTCGTGACGTTGATCAGTCTGTCAAGTGTCAAGTACGGATGGTGCAACTGGCACTAAGTGGTAGTGGCGTCAGTCTTGAATGCAGATGGATGCCGGTTTGGTTCGGCCTCCGGTACTGGACGTCCTGGTTACACGTCTATAATATGACATCTGTTTCAGTAATATAAAAAATGTCTTACTGAAAACTCTTGTAGTGCACCTTCCTCTCGTTCCCAGTGACGGGGTCGCGCAGGCGAGCATCGTACCGCGCGTCCACGATGGCGCGGCAGATTTTTCTGAAGCGCGACTCTCTCGGCACTATTAACAGCGGCGTGTCAAACAAAGGATGGTTTTCACGAAGATCTTCTTCTCTCTGATTCCTGAGAATAAAAGCATGTTTCGTAAGAATAAGTGCGTTTGTTTTATTGCAGAAACTACAACTACAGCGACCAAAGTGTTTTTAATTGCAGAAAAGCCGTTAAGCCTAAAAAAATTCGTGCTTCAAATTTTGCACCTGATGTAGATGGTTCTCTAAGGCTTCATGTATTATGCAGTAACTTTATCTATCGAAAGTTGACGTTTCACAATCCAGTTATCACAAAACATATGGCGCCGTACAGCGTCATCTACATCTGTCAAGCTGAATAATTCTTTACTTGAAACTAACTGTCCCATAGGGAGCGTGCATGAACTGTAGGAGGCAGCACAGGAGCCGTCAGATTTTTGGCGCGAGGCGTAAATGTTTATTGTTCCGATGTAGCCCACAAGATGGCAGAACCTACTATGCACAAGAAAACACGTGACGTGTAAATGTACATGTTTATGGTTCCGATTCAAGCCACAAGATGTTAGACCTTCTGACGCGCATGGGCCCTATAAATAGTATTTTGAACGCGGCGCGCCCACGCACAGCACGCTCTACTCAATTCCGTGCTCGAGGCACACCCGGAGTGTGACTTGTTTGTGAGTGCAATCGGACGACTGATGACTGAGTGTAAGAGAGTGATAGAGCGAGAGATGCCTGTAAGTAGTATTATATAATGTGATTATGTAGATACTTTTGTACTCAATGTATAAGTATTACTGTCTCCCAATTTGTGCCGCTGTGGCTTTAGCTGTTAAGGTATAATTGTAAACTGAATAAATAAACAATAAACTTAGACAACGCCGTCATAAGAGCGCCATATCAACGGTAGCACTAGGCATGAAGAGGCCCTACCTTCTCATCTCGGCCTGCTGTCGCTTGGCCTGCAGCAGGCGTATGTCGAGGTACGGAGGTCGTGCCCGTGAGGACGGCACGACGCGGGACGCGGCGCCTATGTCACCGTTCTCGAGCAAGTGCTCGTACGTCTGCTTTAGCTTGATGGAGCCGCTGCGCACAGACCGCCTTATGGATCGGGACCCGAATCTGGAAATTGATTCATAAGATAATAAGGAATTTTCTTAATTTCGTTATAAGGGGCACTTACTTAAACAATTTCTTAAAAGTAGTTATAAGATGCTCTAAGAACCGGGAAGAAACGGGAATCCCGGTACCGGCTATGCACAGAACCGGGCAATGAAATTCTTGATACCGGAACCGGTACTGCATGTCCTAGGTTCTGGGCTCGAGGCATTGCAGCGCGAAATAAGTGTAATAGCGTTATTGGCGTAAATTATTGAATTATTCAAAAGATTAGCTTTGCATGTCAATCTCTGTTGATTCGCGTTTCCATTCAGTAGGCATAGTATTTTAGAAACTATGGCGAAATAAAAGTTATAGAATAAATAGCTAAAAACGGTTATAGACTTACTTCTTTTGATCCACCCGCAACTGTTTCGCACTAGAAATGGTTCCCTGTGACTTTAATCCCGATTTGCCTCCCGTCGCCAACATAGCGGAATCTCCTAGAACCATGCGGTGATTGTTCGAATCTCTGCAATGAAATAGGGCAGTATTATTCATATAAATTACTCAGTACCTGGGCGACCGAGCTTTGCTCGGTTATAACTATTTATTGTAATATGGTGGTGATAATCTACATAAACTTAAAAAGTAAAATGTGAACTGACAATTATTATTATTTACAATCGATTTTAACCTTACAGCACTTCTCAGAGAGTTACGCCATCTATTGTCGATTTCTCTTATTACATAGGTCATTTTTTTACTAAATTAAACTTGTGTAAAACAATAAAAATTAAAAAATTATATATAAACTTGAACATATAAAAAAAAAACAAAAGTTAGTCACCGGGCGAGATTCGAACCCGTAACACTCGTTTAGCAGTCCGCGTCTTAACCCACTGGACCAGACGGACAGTGACCGGAAACACGAAATTAGCGACCATATTCTGCGTCGAAAGAAAAACGCATGAACACTCGAAAACACGCGTTTTCCCAAACATAAGACTAATCTAGATAGATTGTCTCTTCTTCTTCCTCGCGTTGTCCCGGCATTTTGCCACGGCTCATGGGAGCCTGGGGTCCGCTTAATCTAGATAGATTGTATACCCCTAAAAACCCACATATACCAAATTTCAGCGAAATCGTTAGAGCCGTTTCCGAGATCACAGAAATATATATATACAAGAATTGCTCGTTTAAAGGTATAAGATTTAGCATCGAAACCAATATAGAAAAGAAAAAAAAACCTTTACAACGACGTGGACACGAACAAAATCAATAGTACCTGAAAATAAATAAATAAAAGAAACGAATATATGCTTTTATGAATAGATTTTAAAGAAAAAAAATGCATAAAATATTAAACGAATGAAGAATCAAAAATCAATAACAAATAATTACATACAAAAAAATGTGACAAAATATTAAATAGTAAAAGTAAGCAGCACACTCCTCTAAAACATAAATACCGACTATAACTCCGTAGATAATAGTCCGTTTGGTGTTTTGTATACAATACAAGTTACACAGGAAAAACTGTAATTGGCCATACTATTGTGTAAATTAGCATAAGATAAAAACTCTGTTGGTTTATGGAAATGGATCGATAACCTTATTTTTTTGCTTTAAATCTACACTTTTCATAAGTCACCCCGGGCGACATTACCATGGCAACAAACATTGAATTTACATTACTGTGCACAATATCTGTGCACCCCGCCTCATGACGTCATATCGGCGCTCTAGGTGCGATATGCGAGCGCGGAGAGGTGAACGGGGAAGTAGGCGCGACGTCGCTTCTACTGAGGTGCATAGATACTTTGATCGGATAGTAACGTATTCTGCACTTACTCTATAATAGAAGCGACAACGTGCCGCCTCAGAGCCGAGCTGGGTCGCTGCGACGGCGGCGCCACCACCAGCGTCTTAACCAAGCACCGCTTGCGGTACGGGAAGGAGATCTTGTCGGCGCCGACGTACGCGCGGCGCGACTCGTCGCCGTTCGGCGCGCGCGGCTTCACCGGCGCTCCCGTGGCTTCTTCCTCGAGCTCTTCGCATACGAACTGGCGCATGAACGACTCACGGACCTGATAATACCGGGTTAAAAAAAATACTTGTTTACATTTATCGAATGTTTTACGCAAACAATATAAGCACTAAGCAGGAACTATTAATTTACCTTGATTTACGTCCAATACCTACTAAATATCGCATCCTAAAATATCACACCATACAAAATAGGCATTATATTGTATTTGTTACAATATATTTTAAAAAGTTCTTATTAGGTATAACGGATAAAAATAGTTATCAGTTAGCCAACGCGAATGGCTCTAGATAAAGTTCATCGCCATGGAGCGAAACATATAGTGGCTTTTTATGTGAATTGATGAGTAAACTTAAATTGAGTAGTGTACTTAAAAATTACATTACGCGATTCTAATCACAGTACTAATGTTCCACTGTTTTACAGCGCCATAATAAGAAAACAATGACAATGAAAATTATAAAATAACCTTTGGCAAATTGAAGTCTCCAGGTACTTTATGAAGCTTGGTCATTTGCGGGCTGTCGGGAAATTTCTCAAAGATTCTTAAACGAAATGGCAAGCTCTCTTTTATCTCTGCACTCTGTTGACGATATCTCAGCTGTTTCAATTTCTTTATATCTTCGTCTAACTCCAAATTGTCCAAGATTACCGCTACGAAAAGCGAAAGCACGATCTGGAATACAGATTAGGTTCATTAGGTATTTTTTGAGTATATTGTAAAAGGGTGAACCGCATTTTTTTATATTCTAGGTTTTATGGTATTTCAAAACAAATTGTTTGTGGAAAGTAGTGGCTTTATAAGCCCTTCCATGATGGGCCTAAGTACGTTAGTAGAACGTAGGTAGTATAACATTTGATCTAACAAACTGTGCTGCTTTTGTCCCCTGGCTGACGGGACAAAATAACAAAAATAAATAGTTAATTCATTTCAATGAAAATAATTCTTACCAGTGTGACGAATAGATGGTATAAAATGAAGTATATAGCCACCAATGGAGTCAACGTCTGACTTGTCCGAACCATGGTTTCATCCATTACTTCTACCCACGCTTCTTGAGTCAATATTTGGAACATAGACATAAAAGCCTGAAACATAAAAAGTTTAATCCAGCATTAATTTCAAGAATTATGGCCACACCACACCGCACCCTATGTAGCACGGATCTTCCTCTCTATGTTGCGTATTTTTATCTAATGCGAGTAATGCGTAGCGTAGGGCCCGCAACACAAGCGTATTGTCTGTATTATACGTACTTTCATTCATTCAGAGGTTATCAATGTGTGCTTACCTCGGGAAAGGCCTCAAACTTTGTAAATTCACACAAGAAACAGAACAACTGCATTGAGATTGAAGAACTAATAATTAACAAACACATTGTAAAAATTATGAGACTTCCTAATTTTTTTCCAGGACCAAATATCTTGTACACAAATCCTTCCAATAATGGCGACGCTTTGATTAATCTTACGATTCGTAGAACCTGAAAATAAAGTATACGGGTTAATTACATTTTCTTTAATTTTTCTGTGCCATCACCCAAAAAAACTCTAATATCGTCTCTAAAAATATTTTGCGTGATAACGTTCGCTATAATTGTATTCCAGGGCAGTAGACTACGTTGAATTAAATAACCCTACCCTTAACAGGTAAGGTTAACTTTTCGAGAGTGACCCAGGGGACAACACCATGGATTAAAAATAAAATAGGAAAACATTATGTACCAAATTTATCTAGGTTAATAATATAATTTAGTAAGCAATGAAAAAGAAACTGATTAAAAATCCACTTTTTTACCTGAAAGTATGTAAAGCCTGACATGTAGAGCTGGGGTATTATGTGAATTGTCGTTCCTATAGCCAATAGCAGTTCAAATTTGTGGACAGAATGTTTAAAATAGCCTTTCCAACCCAGGCACCATATTTTAATCAGGGCCTCTAAATCCAAGAATATAGTAAACGCAATCTGGAATATAAAAAAATGCATTAGCATATTGCTTTTAACAATGAACAAAAGTAATATTGTAAAAAATTTAATACGTTTTATTACTTTACCTCAATATAGTAGTATTTCTCGTAGAAAAATTCTCTTGGATTGCCATCGTGTTTGAAATTCATAGTAGCCGTTATAATGCCATTAGCTAGCACGACGCCCATGACTAGTAGCCGAAAGTACGCTGACCTTAACATTTTGTGGAAAATTTCCGGGGCAGTACCTAAAATTTTAAACAGTAATTACTGTAGTGGACACTGTATATTAAATGAATAATAAATATAAATAATAAATAAATATATAATTAGGATACGACACGAAATGAATGATAATACATTTCGTGTAACAACTTTTAATATTTTAAAAATGTCGATAAAATTACCAGTCTATGAAATAATTGGCTATTAATTGTTACAATTTTATTGATTACGATATCTAGTAATTAGTAAAATACTTTCCATTAGTGACCCAGGGGACCCCATTATAAAAACAACAAAAAGTTGAGAGTATAGTACATTACCTGAATGTTTATTTTCATCAATAGTGACCAGTTTCCAGCAGTTATCATCCCCAGTGAAGAACTGTGTGGTGCTTCCTTTCGTTATTGGGTTCCTTACCCCCCACATTTGCTGGAACTGAACTCTTATCTCATTGAATGTTTCAGTAATCACGGCTATGAAGACATTCTTCACTAGCCAGGCTAAAAAGAAGATCATGGTGCTGGAAAATAACAATAATGAAGTATTAATGCAGATTCTCCCTTTGAACGCCACGCCTATCGCGTGCGCGCGTCATCGTGAGCCTTGTCGGAATGCACGAAGGTTGATTTTGGCCACGCGCGTGATTTGACGTCTTCCGTGGTCAATAGGTTAAATGATACCAGAGTAGAATTTGCACACTCCACTGTCATGCAACTGAGAAATAATTATTCTGACAATATGTCCCTTGCAAGAGTTGCAATGAATCAATGAAATCGCTTTGCCTATTATTTTTAAGCACGACCGCTAACACTCCAGTAAAAAAGATCTTTAGTGTTGAAAAATGAGGCCTTACCTAAAATAAAGAGCAGACCTCCATGTTGGCAATGAGTCAATGGCTCGGTACATAATAAATACCCATCCCTCCTGAGAAGATGCCTGGTACACCGTAAACAAACTTGTCACTGAAACGAAAAAATATTGTAAACAATTAATCTCAAAGTTTAGGACTAGGCTCTCACATTGCGAGGAAATTGGTCTATCTTAACACTTAAAAATTAAAACCTATACTTATTTATAATACACTTCCTGATAGAAGTCTACTATGATTCTTGGAAAACAGACTTTATGATTACAAGAATAAGGTTTAAAATGATATAAAAACTATTTCTGGATCAAAAGACAACCAAGTATACAATACACATGCTCACCAAATTCCTCAAATCCTTGAAACCCCTGGATGTATTTGGACAGGTTGAGTTTCATACACTTCATTCCTTTAGGACACTGGTAGCCAGAGTCAGGATCAGGTGAACAAAATGTGTCAGGAATGGCCAGAGAGTTAATTGTTATATCACTGAAAGTTAAGATATTTATTAATATTTTTGAAATGCTGTGTAGTATGGTATAAAGGGTACAAATGAAATATAAATAATAGTGAACATAATTATGTTTTCTATATATGTGTATATATGTGTTTTAGGATTGTAGTTGTTCATAGAATAACTACAATGATATTATCTTTATTTTGTGCTTGGGATATGGTTTGTATACATTTGATTTTCTACCTTGTTGTAATAATCATGGGGTCAACATTACAAGCATTAATAAGATCATACAAGTCGGTGACGTGGTTTTGACTGTATTTTGCTTGGGCTTAGGATATTTAATGGATTAAAACCATCTCTCAAGGACTAAGTCACTTTGAAATACCTGTAGAAATCTTTAAAAAAATGCATGGCATTGTATACATAATATAGAGATGATAAAGTGGAGATCCTGTCAAAAAATGAGGGTCAAGCTCTTGTAAATCTCAGGTCAAGCTCTTGTTTTCAATGCATTGTATTTTATAATTGTTGATGTGCTTGTTTTTGCTTGTATGTAAATTCCATGTTCATGTGTAAAAGTGCCCTTGTGGCCTATTTTCCGAATAAATGTTGAAGTTGATGTTGAAATGCAAAATATACATCTAAAATATTTCTAAGTGCTTTGATAATGTGGTTAAAATTATCTTACTTAGGACTAGTTGTGTTTCTGACACAATGATGGGTGAGTTCTCCAAAGAATTGCACCCCCAGCAAACTGTACAGTGACATGAAGAAAAGGAAGAACAATGTCACATTATAAATTTGCTGGCTTGATCTCCTGCAAGACAAAAATACAGAGTTACAGAAGTGCCCTATATCATCAGATGACAACTCACTAATTACTACCACGTATTTAGAGCCACAGTGAACCATAGTAGTACCAAAACAAGCTTTGATTTTTCTTAAATATTTTTTTTTAATTAATTAGTTTTTGTTGTCACCTGACAATATTCTCATTAGACTGTTTTGTATTTCTATAGTTCTTTTGAGTATTATTTGTGCAAATGGTATTCTATAATTTATTTTTGTTATTCATAAAACAAAAAGTTCTAATTACATGTTGTGCATAAACTCCACAAAATTACTATTTAGCTTGTCTGTGGTGTCAGGTAATTGTAGGTAATACAAGAAATACAGAAGCATCAAAGCTCATATATATGCTATAACAGCCACATATTTGTAATATACATATGTTACAGGTAAGGCTAGGTATTGCATCCTCACTTCTGACATTACCCAGCCAGTGTTGGGTAGACTTAGATGTATATGGGTAAACGCAGAATACAAATTAAAGTTAATTTAATTTTCAGACTTTATCCAAAAGGTTTGGGTACTAGATGTACACAGGTAAATTTAAGTATACTTAAAATTTTAGCATTACTCATAACAAATACAAGGGCACAGATATAACTAAGTACCTATTTAATTTTATTGATAAATCATAGAGGATTACTTACTTAAATATCTGATTAATTCTTGATTTTGGCATAGAAAATTTCAAGAATACTCTCAGAAATCTTATCATGATTAAAGGCCTGGGTGCCCTCAAAATGCTGAGGTAGCTGTATCTTGGCACAATCAATGTCAACTCAAACATTTGCAGCAAAACTGATACCCATAAGAAAAATACCATAGATGCATCAAACTGGCACCAGTGATCTTTCAAATAGGCTACATCTCCCTGGAAATTACAAGAAACAACAAATAAACAATAAGTTTAGTTACCAATCTGTCTTCTACATTCTCACACTCACATACCAAACATGATAACCATATAATATTTCATTCATGTACCTAATAAAAAATGTCTCAATCTAATGAAATAATACCACCACGAAATATGAAGCAGAAGTAGAAATAAAGATATACATACATAGTGTGTATTTAGGTAACTTCAAATCACTTCTGGACATTAGGTAATTCTTAAACTGATTGATGGAATTATTAAGAGGGATATTTTGAATACCCATGGTCGAAAGTGGTTTGGAGCTAAATGAATACAACTTAGTGTGATTAAAATAAATCACAGCCAGAAGCAGGTAATGTTATGTTTGATAATGTTATGTTTAAAAAAAATTACCTTAAGTATTCCTCTAATGTGCATTTTGGCAATCATTTCTGCAGTGAAAAATAGAGTCACAGAGCAGTCTACAGCAAATGTAATTGTTTGAAGGGAAGGATATTTTTCAAATGACTTAGGAGTATTCAGTGATACAGATACTAAACTCATTAGAGCACAAAGTCTTAAAATTCTTCTCACCCATAGCTGTAAACAATAATAATAGTAAATGAAAAAATGGTCTTTGCAATGCAAGAGAAAGTGTTGATGGCAAACTTGCAAATTCATAGAATAATTTAAACTTGATTACCTTGTTTACCCATTCTATGTCAGCGCTTTCATTAAGGGACTCTTCGGGACCGTAGTCCGCGAGGACTGGTTCCCCTTTAAGACTTTGTTTTCTGCCTAGCATCTTGTCCCCTGTAGCAGCACTACTATGGTAATATTTTATGTACAATTCTGGAATCTTGAACTTAGTAATTTTGAAATATCAACTGAATCCGCTAGCTTTACCCATAGTTGTAACATTTTAAGCAAACTAAATCAAAAGTCTTCCTGAAAACTTTCATTTTCAGTCTTTTAAGCAAATTATCGATTTGAATCGGTGTGGAATGTTTATTTGTGACTGACAGTTCTCACTTCAAGTTTCCTTTAGCAATATATCGTGTAACGGACTGTATAGCGAAATAAATAAGCGTGTTTAAATTTAAAACATACATCAGAAATTCAAAAAGTTTAAATTTATATCTAAAAATTATTCTCAAAAAATTGTTTTTTCACATTATGTACCACAATATTACAAAAATATTTAGCTCAGACATGAAACGGAATGTTTTCAGCGGATCTTACACTGCCGGATCATCTAGTGATCCGAGTGAGTCTGATGTACAACATTCTTTGTTGTATGTGAACGTACCTTTAACAGACGCTTTCATTACTGTCACTGTCAAAACTGTCAAAACAGTTAAAACGTACCGAACTTACGTAGTTATTGCAGTATTTTTTCGTTATTTAAAATAAAAGTTTTCAATGAAAACGTGAAATATATAGAAGCAATTCGATATATACTGAAAACTTAATTCACAGGAATTCTTCCGTATCTCTGTTTTTATTATATGATGCGAACTTTGTTGCTGTATGAACACTTTGAAAAGTTATCGAATATTTTACTTGAATTACTACAACTAGAGTAGTAAATGTTTATTAATTAAAATAAATACGTTTACCTCCCGTTTGTGCATAAAACAGTCTACAACATGTTCATATATATGAGTAAAAAGGTACTTCTTTTTGTTATTCTTTAGGTTACTATGGAGACGAGACTTCAGCAATTTGCATTCTACGTAAAGAATGGTTTAATAAAATTTGGAAAAGTGTAAACAGCCCAATTTACCTAAATGCATATTTAAAAAAACCAATATTATCTTATCAGCAATGAAACACTTAAACCATTATAAGGGACATTCCATTGTGACGGGTGGGATATTTTGTTTTTTTTTTTACTTATACTATGTTTTATTTCTTCCTAACTGCTACAGTATTTGTATTAAATATTATACAGTCATAAAACCAAATAATCATTTTATACTTGAAACTATTGAAAAAAGTAATAAAATGTTTTTTCTCTTATCATTAGAAATAATGTGTATTAGAAGTGTGATGGATGGGACATCTCTAAATATGGAATTCAATATAAAACAGCTTATGTATTTTAACACCTATGGTGTCTCCTTCGCTGTCACCCATAAGTAAAAATACCTTAACCTACCCTTACCTTAAACACCTTTTTGGATTTCAGTTAACTGGCGAAGCATAGTGATACTTTACTGTTGTACAAACCTATGTTTAACAAATAAATCATTTTTTTGTTTTTGAGTTATTGGAATTTTGATTTTATTTCAATTAATCAAATTTGAAATTTAAATGACATAATCGCTTGGGAATCGACCAATCATTGAGTTGAATAATCAGCTATTTGCAAATCAGTTGTTTATTAATTTTTGCCCAGTTTCCACTGAATGCCACTACAATTATATATTATATATTTGCATTATATACTAAAAAATGACAACAAATCACAATCACATTGCTGTTAGATGCAGGTTGCTCATACTCAGCTACATAGGTTGAAAACATGTTTATGGACCTACTTATTGATAAAAACTATATTTTCAGATTGCCATTCCCAAGCAGTCAAATGTCACTTGTATATCATGGAATCATTCCTCAGGCTATATTGCAGTGGGCGGGGAAGAAGGAATGCTAAAAGTTTTAAAATTGGAGTCTGGTAATTTTTTTTCATTGTGTTATCCTAGAATAAGCATGCAGCAACATATAATTATGGTTGTATAAATTGTTAAAACCTACAAATCTTGGAATTGCAGAGTCATGAAAAATATTTAGATTATTCCAATTAGTACAGACATTAATATAATTATTTTGTGTAATTTATGGTTGACTAATGTTAGAATCTAATTTACCAAACTTGCCATAAATACTTTCTAGATACTATTATTGTTAATAAAATGTATCAATTAAAATGTTACAGGTGGTGGAGGAAATCTCTCTATGAATTTGAGTCTGGAAGGGCACACTGGCCAATTGCGTGTGGCTATTTGGAATGAGGTGTACCAGAAACTGACTACAAGTGATGAACATGGAGTCATCATTGTCTGGATGTTGTATAAGGTAGATATAACAATGAACAGCTTTATGTCAAAATAAATGTTTATTGGAAAAAAGTTAGAAACTTAATTTGTACTAACAGCAACCCTGTTAACCAACCATGTCTTTGAAAGTCACCTTTTAATAGTCAAGATTAAAAAAAAACATGATTGAAGCCTTATCACTTCCTTGAATTCCTAAAAATTCTGCATAAGAAAAAATATACAAAAATATCATGCTATTGGGTTGTAATTTTATTGCCATATGAAATCTGAATGTATAAAGGGTTAACAGTGCCTTTAAGGATATTATCAGCTAAGCTCTGTTCACAACATCAATCATTATGGTATTATCCTCCTAAGGTATAATCCTCCATACAAATAAAAATCCAAAATTTGCTAGTGACATTTGAACCTTTAGTGTTGGAAATAGAGTTGATTTTGTTTTGTAATGTAACTGTGTTCCAATTGAAAATTATTTAAACATAAAAATTAATAAGTAGGTAATTGAGACTTGATCCTAGGGGAGACTTGGTCACCCAAATTATAAATTCATAATTAATTGCCAATAAATGATAAATATCTGTCCTAAAAGGAACCAATCACTATAATGTTTTGATTTTAATAACATTACAGAGTTAGAATAGGTAATTTAGATCTATTTTAAATTGAATATAGCTTTATAATTTAGGAGACCAAGTCTCCCTACTATAGCCAGGACGATGAGCTTTAGGTTAATAAGCATTTTTCTAATTCTATTTATAATCTTTTCTTGTTCTTAAAGGGTTCCTGGTATGAAGAAATGATAAATAACAGAAATAAATCTACTGTCTCAAGTATGGCTTGGGGCTCTGATGGGCAAAAGATATGTATTGCCTATGAGGATGGTATGTTGCCCAAAAAAATACATTTATTCAATAAATAAACTAGATACAAGGAGATATAATAGAATATACAAACTAAAACTAGGGTTTTAAGAGCTTTTTATAAGAATTCTTTGCTTAAGCCAAGAATTTCTCTCCTTTTCTAGGTGCTGTCATTGTTGGATCTGTGGATGGGTCGCGAGTGTGGGGTAAAGACATAAAAGGGCCCGGCCTTACTGCTGCGCAGTGGTCTCCAGACAACACTCAGTTGCTGTTTGCTCTGGTTGGTGGAGAGCTGCAGTTGTATGATGACCAAGGAAATTTAACAGTATGCCAATGTCTATAAACCTTTACCCTATGCATATAATTTCACAATGTCTTTCTGTGTCAAATTATTTAATTCGACGACCAGTCTGGCCTAGTGGGTAGTGACCCTGCCTATGAAGCTGATTGTCCCGGGTAGCCTTATTGCGCTTACTGTGGGACTTAGTCAATTTGTGTAATATTGTCTTATAATATAAAAAAAAAATCGCACATATTACCTTTAAATCTTTACTGCATACGAAGCCATATATCGCGGATATGATCTTTATTGACAACTAAACTTTATTGATAACTAAAGTTCAAATTTCAACAAATATTTTTTATTGTAATAATAATAAATTATGTATAATGAACAATTAAACATCAACCCTTTATTGCACTAGCTTAGTAGTAATTAGTGGTACTTCGTAAGAAGAAAATTACCTCATTGTCTTCAGTGCTATATGCATTTCTATATTGAACTTATCAAATGCAACCTATGTTTAGAAAGATCAACTTCATGCGTAAAGACATAACATTGAAAATCAATAAATAATTTTAGCCAAGTCACCATTGTCGGTTCTATAATTAGGGCTGATTTAGACGGCACGCGAACTTGCATGCGATTTTAGTTACATTGCGGACTATTTAGGTTACAACCGGCCGACCGATAATATACCACAGTCAACTCGCATGCGAGTTTTCGCACCGTGTAAATGAAGGCATATCAATTTTTTTCTCATAATAACATACCGTTTGATAACGCTTTACGCGGTTATCACACTGATACGGATCCGCACGCCGCTCCTATGTAGAAGCGAGACAGCGCTATGCACGCTAAATACATAGTGATGTCCCGCTCGCACTTCTGGCGGCGTGGAGATCCGCATTCTATGTGGAGACCGCATAACGTGCCTCACAAGAACGAATTTTAATAAATTGAAAAATACCATCTGTATTTATTTTTTGTAGATGCCAGTTGCCATAAATGGTGTGACAGGATCGATGGAGGTGGTCGCAATGGATTGGTATGCCGGCAAGGCGCCGCCCAACCGACCAGTGTTGATGATATGTTACAAAAGTGGAATTATATTGCTGATGAAAAGTTGCGTGGAAGAAGGTATCTTAATAATGGCGTTTGAAAACATTTACCGGTTACGGCTTTTTCTAATAGAATAGTGGTGGAATGTTTGTCAGTGGCGTAGCAAAATGTGGGCGAATGGGGCCCTCGCCCACGCCACGCTAAAGCCAACCTTTTTATTACCTTGAGAATACACATTGAAAAGGGCCTCGCAGATGTGGTTTCGCCTACGGCTAGATTACTTCACGCTACGCCACTGATGCTTGTTGAGATCTGGCTAGGTAAGCTTTACGTAGTTTTGGCTCTCGATCAGATTACCAACCCGTTTACTCCGTAAAAAATGAACTAAAACGGAATGCTATTGCATATTAAAATTAAAAAAAAAATACTTTTTGTGTTTCGAGCTTAACAACGCATTTTTAATCTCGGAGAAAGACTGGCTACAGCAGTCAACAATATATTCTAGCTGCGCAAGTTTCTTGAACTTGTGAAATGTCTTGAACACTAGGGTTGTCTCTCGATCAGCACAGAAGATTAGGTAATAATAACCTCCGGTTTTTCTTTATGGATATTTGATGTGTCGATTAAATAAAATAAGCTACATAAATAAAATAAAACTGTTTTCAGATAGCATAGTAGTAGAAACCAACATGATGGCCATTGACTGCCATTGGAACCACAATGGAACTGTGTTGGCGGCCGCCGGGTGTACGTCGGACCAGACGAATGTGGTACAATTCTTCAGCGCCTATGGAGAGGTAAGACTACTTACATATTTATCTTGATGATTACTAAATCTTAAAATTTTAAAATAAGAAAATCGTATAAGATCAAAGGCCAAGCAACAAGAGGGTATAGAGGTATAGAGCCGTAGGGGGGGAGGGGGGGGGGGGTTGAAGATCTCATTTTTCGGCTGTCCGCGTATATCTTGAAAACTTTGCGTCTATGGCTGGGACTTTTAATAAGTTCACCTCCTACCTAGTCTAAACAATGTTACGAAGTCAAAAATTGTGTTACAAGCATTTCCCTCTATATTTTTTTTGAGCATTCGTTCCTGGCCTATTACTGCCTTGGACGATATTCAAAATGGTTTGAGGCGCCGATCCACGGCTCTGAGCTACCGAACTTTATTCGACAGTGGCAAATATTTCCAATAAGTATACGTAGTACTACGGAGCGCAAGACTTACACTATTTTAACGGACGTTTCTATCAGTAACAAATAACTATGTGCAAACCCATACCAAATTATTTTGAGCAGAATCTTCTACTAATTAAATGTACATGAAATAAAGGAATAACGGACAAATTTACCGTATCGGGGGTATTTCGAACTCTGCTATAAGTGCTATAACACCCAAGGCCAGTGATGTGAGCCGCGAGCATTATAGTAGTTTATGTGACTGCTACATAATAAAAGGCATTAAAAGACAGGAGTGTGGGCTTAAGAAACGAACGAAGTGAGTTTCTCAATAGGTTCACACGAGTGTTTTAATGCACATATTATAAACTTTTTATGAAATATTCACTAACCCAAATAACAGGGCATCGTTGCTCTCTTGGCGGAACTCGCGGACATGTCGTGGCATCACCGAAACATTTTTATCGCTCATTTTACACGAAACTTTTGCTATAGTTACTTTAAAAACAACAAAACATATTTATTTTATACTTAAAACTAATTAATAGATAAACTGTACGTCAAATGGCGGCAAATGAAAAAAAAATTCACGCATGTCACGCATTCGTAGTTTTTTTTAAATTCAGAGACAAACTAGTGTCGGGGGCCTATTTCAGTATCATTTGATACAAACTAACATGTAAGATATGTCAAAATTGTATGCAATTCACATTTCATTTCGAACAAAAAGGCATCTCGACTGATATTAGAATAGAGGTCAAATGGAATTGCTTTTTTTTTTCAGAGATGTTCCAAATTTGAAGTCATAACCAAATCTATTTTGATGTAGTTATGAAGCTATGGAAGGTAGAGGTAAGGAATGAAATCTCCACAGGCAGAACTGTTTCAAAAGTGTCCAGCTGTCAGCTATAAATAATAGTTCCAAATCCTTCATAGTAGCGCTAGAGTAGCTAAGAACCTAGGCGTTATTGACGGAGTGAAGTTTGCTGTCTATGATTTTTTTTTTAAAGTATTCTAGGTATTGTAGCGCTACCTATTTAAGGTTTTTTGATGGTCACTTTTTGGTACATGGAGATTTTATTCCTTACCTCTACCTTCCATATATGAAGCAATTACAACATCATCACAGATAAGAAATTTGTTGTAACAAAACAGTTTATCGTAATGTTGGCCATTATTTACGGATTTTGAAAGCATCATAGAGGGTTTATGATATGTGTGTAGATAAAAATGTTTTACAGTACATATGGGGCTACTTTATAGCACTAGTGCGAGAAGTAGCATATTACGTTACTGTGTCGAACATTTAAAGGGCCATATGTACTGTAAAACGTTGTACGATACATGTGCGAATAGGTAATTCGCAACTCGTGTCGATTTAAAACACTCCCTTCGGTCGTGTTTTAATTTATCGCGACTCGTTTCGAATTTCTTATTTTTCGCACTTGTATCGTAATGTACTATTCACTCAGGTACCTATTACCTTCCTTTACTGTTGCAGCATATTCGGACATTGCGAGTCCCCGGCGGAGCGATGCGCTCCCTATCCTGGGAGAAGCGGTCCCTGCGTCTCGCTATCGCCATCGACTCGTTCATCTACTTCGCCAACGTGAAGCCCGACCACAAGTACGCGTTCTACGGGAACACGCTGGCGTACGTGTCTGGCACGGAAACGGTTACTTTCTGGGATACAGTTACCTTACAGGTAGGTATTCATTTATTTATATTCCAGCCACGCGATAACCATCTACCTTCCTCAATATTAATAGAAACCATTTAGATAAAATAATAGAAGTATTTTAATGGTCAATAATATCAAGATGCCTAAATAGGCGAGTCCACACAGAGCGAGCATACGTGTGATGCAATTTCCTGGCGCACAAACCGGTTATTGTAGACGTGCCTTGGCCGAAACGGCGCGCGCGTTAGCCTCGCCTGAGCGCGCCGTTGCAGCCGAGGCACGTCTACACTACGATTTGTAAGAGACTTTGAGGCCTACATTGGGCGGGCGGTGTATTCGAATAATCGACATTATTCTGGTTTTGTTAAAGTAGAAAATCAAATCTAGGTAATGCTGCTCATGCAGACACTATCAGTAATAATTATATTACTGACATTGGTATGAAATGGAATTAAGTTATATGAACATTTTAATAGAACAAATGAAGACAATATGCATTTTATGCAGGTCTATTTTTTTACTAAGTGGCTGGACTGTATGTGAAAGCTATTATTTACGCGAGAAAGAATTCATGTATTTAGCAATAGCAAAGGGAATTTGAAATAGTGGTGGACTGTCAAAGAAATCTTTGTAGCCACAGTAAATTTACTGCCAATTTTCGACACATGATTAAAACTTTTAGAACGCCATTTGACTTTGATCCTTATTCTATCACTGATATGTGTTAATGGCGCCATCTTACCGGGCATCGGCTAAAGGTTATGGCGCTAACGCTCGAAACGATGCCCGGTAAGATGGCGCCACTTTGTGATATTTAACAAAATTAACACAAATCATATCAGTGAAAGAATAAGGATCAACATCAAATGGCGTTCTAAAAGTTTTAATCATGTGTAGATTTTCTTTGACAATCCACCTCTGTTTCAAATTCTCTTTGGCAATAGTAGCAACCCACAAACAAAAACCTACCAAGAAATACGAAATTGAGTTATTGGAGAATTAAATGGTTTCTTGCGACAGTTTGAGGTTAACACGGGTAATGAATAGAATCAGGCGTTACTTTGCGGAAATCCATACAAATTAAATCGAAACTTATTAAATATTTTTTGTTTTTTAAGTGGGTATTTTATTGTTACAGTCGTGGGTGAACCACATTCCGGACGTGATAGACATGTGCGGCACGGATGAGTACTGTGTTATCGCCACACTCAATATGCTGATTATCTCCAATCAGCAGGGGATCCAATGTGACGGTTTGTCTTGCTTAATTGGGCTTGTTTCGATCGGGATATTGACCGCGATTACCTTTTGTATTATTTTTCGAGCTCCCGATATTCAAATCAACAACACAGCAGGACGCATGTAACTGCGTCGAAATATCGGGAGCTCGCAAATAATACAAAAGGTAGTCACGGTCCATATCTCGGTCGATATACGTCTAGTGAAACTTCAACCGTGAATCGTGAATCATTCAAAACTGTTTTGCTTAAGAGCTCCGTCAACAAAGTTTTGTACGTAGCTCTCAAAATTAGCCAATAGCCTAAAGCGTTTAAACACAAATTATACTACTTAAGATTTTTGTTTGTTGTTGAATATTTACTTTCCTCTGCTTATATTATTCAAAATGGTTTCTTTTTTTAGCTAAGGCTGTAAGTATACCCATGGTGTACGTGGCTATCAACAGCAAAGCGACGGTGGTTGCGGCGTCGAAAGAATCATTCCTGGTCTGGAAGTTTTCTACGCCGGCTAGACCAAGTAAGCTTGCACATCATTTTTAACGGTCCTATATATAGTATTTATTAAGTTCGATAAAATATGATCACAGGTGCATTTGTTTTGTTTCGTTCAATTAAAAAAAAAAAGCTGCCAAGTGCGAGTCGGACTCGCCCATGAAGGGTTCCGTACCATTTATGACGTATTAAAAAAAAACTACTTATTAGATCTCGTTCAAATCAATTTTCGGTGGAAGTTTGCATGGTAATGTATATCATATATTTTTTTTAGTTTTATCATTCTCTTATTTTAGAAGTTACAGGGGGGGGGGGGCACATTTTACCACTTTGGAAGTGTCTCTCGCGCAAACTATTCAGTTTAGAAAAAAATGATATTAGTAACCTCAATATCATTTTTAAAGACCTATCCATAGATACCCCACACGTATGGGTTTGATGAAAAAAGATTTTTTGAGTTATTGGAAACCTCAATATTATTTTTGTAGACCTATCCATAGTATGGGGAACCCACAATTTTTTTTTTCTATTTTTGTGTGAAAATCTTAATGCGGTTCATACAATACATCTTCTTACCAAGTTTGAAGAGTATAGTTCTTATAGTTTCGGAAAAAAGGGGCTGTGACATAAACGGACATGACGAATCTATAAGGGTTCCATTTTTTGCCATTTGGCTACGGAACCCTAAAAATAACTCTCATTCCTACGGCTGTTTTATACATTTTGGCTGATCGGATGATTCGAAAGTCGATATTTTCTATGGGAGAGCCAAAATGGCCAACAATAGTTATTAAAAGGTGCTCAGCCTACGTAAAATTTGGCTGGGGTAAAAAAATAACCTATAGTATAGCAATAAGGTAAAATCAGAAATTTCTGAACGAATTGACTTTTTAAAGTTTCGCTGACAAACTAGCATACGACCTGCCTGACGGTAAGCAGTAAACGTACCCTATATGAACACCTTCATCTGCAGAGGTGCTACATTCGCATTGCCGGTCCACTCGAAAACTATACATCGAGTTTAAAAAAAAAAACCTATTGTGATCCCTTGAGAAAACCTTGACAGGTAGTTTGTTCCACAGTTGAAGCTTTCGCGGAAGGAAATTACATATAAACCGCAATCTGGTTTATAACCATAAGTACGTTTGCAGGAAGCACAGAACATTTATTTCGCGCCGACGGGACGCCGGTAACAGCAGGAGACGTCAGTTATCAAGACGATACCATTTGCTGTATAACTTGCTCCGACAGTCACCTGCTGGTCGGTAGAGATTCTGGCACGATTCTCTTCTTCTCACTTGTGAATTTCAAGAAGATTACTTCGATCAATATGAACTCGAGACCGTACAAATTGGGACTTAATTCTAATTCCAGGTACGTTTACTAAGTCTAAGCTAAAATGAATCCTATTAAACAGCGTTTTACTTGAGTTGAGGTAATGTGAATTTTCTATACAGTAATTACAATCCATATTTCAATGACTGCGCCAATGGACTCGGCCAGTAGGTAGCGCGTGTACAGATTGGTGCTGTGCTGACTTTGAATATATGTGAAATGTTAACGCGAGGAATGCCGAAGGACCAGAGGAAAAGCGCAGTCCAAGAAATACAGAGGGACTATGGCTATGAGAAAATTAAAAATGAGAATAAAATTAAAAGGATGTTAATTATGAGGCCGACCGTACCTGGGTATAGATTCCGATTTGATAACGGCGGCCGCCGTATTTAATTTTTGGTTCGTTCTTCTCTCTCCTTACTCCTTCACACTCACGTTTATCACTCTCGTTTATTATAATTATTTCATTGTATTATTCATATTATCAGGAAAAAAGTATATTGATTTTTCACTTCATTGACGTTGTCCAACCATTGACATGTCTTTAAATTTTTAGCTTTTTATTTTGCGTTTAAGTAGGTCGGCAAAAAGGCGGGTGATATGAGAATAAAAATGAGGTTGAATAGAGTAGATAGTATGAAAGAAAAGCGAGCGAGATGGATGAATATGAATGATAATGAATGAAAAAAGGGCGCGAACATTTCCCCCCCGACCTTAAAGGGTTCCTTTAAAGGAAAGAAAAATTAAATATAATAAATAATAACCCTTCTCATCAAATTAAACGAACATTCACAATAATATAGCGAAATAATGAACTAAAGAAAAAGTATTATTCTAACGAAGTATACTCCTATTAATTATTGGTTAGGCAGAGGGCATAATCGCACGACAGGACGGACGAAACTTCCATTATTTGTCCTGACAGTGACAACGCGGGTTGAGCCGTCCTTCGAAGGATGTACTGCCTCTACGACGCCTAAAGGCCATGAAAATGGCGGCGCATTATCTACTTTTATGACAACCACTGTACCAGTTACGATAGGAACTGATGGCGTGGTCCATTTAGCTCGAGACTGCAACTGATGCAGATATTCTGCACGCCAACGTTGCCAGAAGGACTGCACTATCTTATCCAGAAGTGCATGTCGGTCACGCAAATTACCTGACTCGACCAATGGAGCAGGTAAGGACAACAGCGGAGCAGTGTTGAGGAAATGAGCCGGGGTGAGAGCTGAAGGCTCAGCGGGATCACTACTCAGAGCTGTCAGTGGTCGCGAATTTACAAGGGCCTCTATCTGCGCAAGCGTAGTCAGAAGCTCCTCATATGACAGTATTTGCGTACCGATTACCTTGAAAAGGTGATTTTTTACTATTTTCACCATGCTTTGCCATGCGCCTCCGAAGTGTGGAGAAGCGGGAGGAATGAACTTCCAATCAATGCGGTTCTCCGCGAGCTCAATCTCCAAATGTGGACGATGACCGTCTAAAAACTTGTAGAGGTCACGCATGTAAGAGTTGGCACCGGTAAAATTAGTCCCATTGTCCGAATATATGCATTGTACGGGGCCACGCCGCGCCAAGAAGCGCTTTAAAGCAGCCAAAAAATTGGCGGTACTCAATTCCGTCGCTATCTCGATATGAAGGCAGCGCGTCGTGAGGCAAGTGAAAATGCATAACCAAGCCTTGCGACTCTTGACTCCTCTGCCTCGAGTAGGAGTGTACTGCAAGGGACCTGCATAATCACACCCCGTATGTGTAAACGGTTTATTCACTTGATTCACGCGACAGCTCGGTAAGTCTGCCATGAGCGGGAGAGACGATTGTGGATTCGCTCTGAAACACGTGTTGCATTTGGCAACGCGGTCGCGAATGACACGACGAGCCGACAGTATCCAATACTGAAGCCTAAGTATAGTCATTAATGACTCAGGACCAGCGTGCAAATGCTTTCTGTGGAAATAGTCGACGATCATATTGACTACATGATCACGTCGTGGAAGCACAATTGGGTGTTTCTGCGAATATTTCATGTCAGCATTTGACAGCCTGCCTCCAACACGAATCAGCCCGTCTTTATCTAAGAATGGTTTAAGCTTTTGCAAGGCAGGTGAGCAATACCTTTTGCTCTTTATTTTATCAATGTCGTCGCTAAAGTGTTCACTTTGCAACGATGAAATAATTTTACCCTCAGCAAACTCTAGGTCATTTCGGGAAAGTGCTGAGAAGCGCGGTTTCGGTTTAAGAATGCGGTACACGTATACAACGATGCGCAATAATCGAGACCACGACGATATTCGCTGAGCGAGTGAATAAAGTGGTGACTCTGACACATCCGTATTTGCAGCGTGTGCAAGAGGCTTAAGCTCCGGCACTTCACCGATGGACTCTCGATCGAGCTCCCTTAAAGGCCATTCCGATGGATGCTTGGAAGCCCAAGCCGGTCCCGTGAACCACAAAGGATGGTCCACGAGCTTAGTAGGCGTCAGGCCACGGGACAAGCAATCCGCGGGATTTTCTAAGCCCGCCACATGATGGAAGCAGTTGGCCGGAATAGCTTCGATAATCTTAACTACCCGGTTGGCAACAAACGTTTGCCAGCGGTGGGGGGATGACTGAATCCAGCAGAGAGCAACTTTCGAGTCTGTAAACGCGTAGACCTCGTTAATGTTATAACGAGGTTCGAAGTTATCTTGCACCTTCCGCATGAGCTTTGCCAGGAGGACCGCAGCACACAGTTCCAATCTCGCGACGGAGACTGTTTTAAGGGGACAGACCTTTGACTTGGAACACACCAGCCGAACTGCCACTTCGTCTCCCTTTAGAACCTGAAGGTATACGACGCCTCCATATGCACGCTCGGATGCATCACCGAAGCCTAAAAGGTTTATAGTACAACCCTGTGCTACTCCAAGATGGCGCGGTATTTGGATTCCATTGAGCTTTGGAAACTCCGAACAGAATCGTTCCCATAAATCCACAATATGGGGTGGGGGAGTCTCATCCCAGTCGCATTTGATCAACCAAAGCTCCTGGATGAGGAGTTTTGCGTATAAGACAACTGGAGCTACTAAGCCCACGTTATCCCATAGACGTGCCACTGCGGACAAGATCGTCCTTTTAGTGCACGTTGAGTCTGGCTCTGTCACCTTGAAATGAAAGTAATCACCAGATTTATTCCAACATAAGCCAAGGACCTTTTGGGAGACCCCTGGGTCGATTTCAATGTCTACGGAAGCCCGATGCGAAGCAGGTATTTCGCGTAGCACGGCGTCTGAATTGCAGGTCCATTTCACAAGATCAAATTGACCGCATTTGAATAAATCAATCAGCTCCTTAGCCGCGGCGATAGCAACAGACTCATCCTGCTGCTGCGAGTCATCTGACATAATGCTAAAGCATACGTCATCCATGTATGTACAAGAGGACGCGATCGCCGCTGCCGTTGGGTACTTATGCCCGTCGTCTGCAATTAGCTGACGGACGACGCGGAGCGCGTGATAGGGACTCGACTTCATACCAAAACACACGCGATTAAATTCGTATGTGGTAATGGGATCTGCCGGGCGGAATCTATATAAGATTCGTTGAAACTTGCGTTCCGCTTCGCGAACACCAATCTGTAAAAACATTTGGCGACAATCGGCCGAAAGCGCTATTTTGAATAAGCGAAAGTTCAGAAGGATTGAAAACAAATCCCCTTGAAGATTGGGCCCTGAGTGCAAAACGTCATTCAGCGACAGACCTGTGCTTGTCTTGCTACTCGAATCCAGGACCATGCGCACTTTGGTCGTTGATTTGTCCTCGCGTATGATAGCATGGTGAGGAATTATGTATGCGACAGCTGGAGAGGCCTTCATGGAGATAGTTACCTCCGATATGTAACCCTTACTGACGTATTCACGAATGATATCGTCATAGGCGGCACGTAACACACTCGATGACTCTAGCTTTCTTTCAAGGCAAAGAAAGCGCCTCTTAGCAGCAGAATGCGACTCTCCGAGCTTGAACACGTCATCTCGGAAAGGCAATGCGACAGTATATCTACCATTAGCGTCGCGCATAGTGGTGGCGCGAAAATAATCCTCGCATTCAAGGTCATCTTGACTTTGAGCGGGCGGAGCGGATATTTCCTCAAGTTCCCAAAACCTTTTGAGAAGGTTGTCTGTGGTGTCTTGAATAGAAGTACAACATGCTGAAGTATATTTACGCGGTGACTGTAAAGCAGGGACCGAACCCATTAAAATATACCCCAATACTGTCTGAATAGCCGGTGGCAGATAGTCCACATCGCTTTTAACAATGTGCGGCAGTAACAAATGTGGAAATATAGTTGCACCCACCAGTACATCAATTGCGACGGGCGTATCCAACGTGTCGTCAGCCAAAGGGAGGCCATGAACATGTGTTAGGGTTGACATGTCCACCGGCACTGATGGCAAATCGTCGGTGATGCGATCGACCACAAAACTCGAAACGTCAAAGTTGACGTTTTCGTCGAATCGCGAAAATATTTTAATATCTGCGTTACCCTTAACAATTTTTTTAGTTTTTCCAATGCCAAATACAGCGCTTGGCTTTTTATCAAAATTCAAACCTAAGCGCTTACAACACTCCTCAGTAATGAAGTTACTTTGTGACGCGGTGTCAAGTAAACATTTGACTACTTGCGTGCCACCCTTATTATCGCGGACGATAACCTTTGCGGTGGACAGCAATACCGTATCACACGAAGATGTTGAGTTTTGTTTTGACATCTTATTGTTAGAGGCCGCTAGTGCTTGAGTCACGATAGACGTGTTACAAGATGTGCTTTCCGGCGGCGGTGAAGACGACTTAGCTACGGCGCTCGCAGATGCACTTGACACATCAGACGTCGTAGCTCTTTCATCCTTGTCTTTGTCAAAATGCAACAGAGTATGATGCTTTTGATGACAAACTCGACATTTCACCTCGGAATTGCACTCGCGGGTGCGGTGTTTGATACTTAGGCAGTTAACACATGCCTTAAGCTCTTTAGCGCGTTTGAAGCGTTCAGAAGGCGTTAAACTGTTGAGGGACGGACATTTAAATAAATGTTCATGAACAATATTGTCACAAATACATTTAGTAGTGCTCGCGCAAGCAACATAACTTTGTAGTTTTGGTGCGGCACTACGCGGCTGAGACGACTTAACACCTTTTTCGCGCGATGGATTTGCTGCGGCGGAGACGACGACGGTGCTTGGTTGCACATTTTGATAAATCCTAAACTGACTCTTCATAAAATCTGTCAAATTGCGGAAGGTAGGCAATTTCGTATCTCGGTGTAACATTTCAAATGCTCGAAGAGTTTCCTGGTCTAGCTTCTTTAATGCCATATGAAGGAGCATGAAATCGCATAAATCATCGAGCTTAAGCGACTTAAGCGCATTCGCAGCTGTGACAAACTTATCGATGAATGTTTGAAAATTAGACGAGGAAGCGGGACCATTAATCTTTAAATTGAGCATTTGATCCATGTAGGTCGAGGCAAGAGTGCGCTTGTCTTGAAATCTGTCAATTAGACTATCGATGATAAGCTGATAGTTTTCAGCGCTCGGAGTTATACCCGCGATGACGGCTTGAGCTTTTGGTGACAATTTCCCAATAAGATAGAAGAGCTTCTCTTCATCAGTAAGCGACAGATTTTCGTGCACTCTGGATTTAAAACTAGCGTAGAAAAGCGGCCAGTTACGTATATCTCCATCGAACGCTACCAGTTCCATCGTTGGCAAAGAAGGTCTGGCTCTCTCCACTATAGAAGGCAGCGAAGAGGCCGGCGGTGCGGCTGGTTGCAGCCGCTTAACCACTCTCCTGATGCGGCAGTACAAATCTTCGAAGGCTATAATCGGCTGATAATTAGGGACAGCAGCCGCCCTAGCTCTTAGCAATGTGCGATTATACTCATTAACCACCTCTTTGAACTCTGAGCGGAGTTCGTCGATAGTGTCAGCAGCATCAAGGAAACTCTCGCGACTGGCTACATCGGTATCGACAACTAGCGATTTTTTGTAAATACCCTGGACGAGTTCAAAGAAGATATTGCGTTTTGCTTCAAGCATCGACAGCTCGTCTTCATAATACGCGCTGTCGACGCTTTCGATATTTCTTGTATCTTTCGCCATAATGCAGGAGACGGGTTAAGTAGTTTAATTTTATTTATGCGGTAAAACAATTTATGTTCCTATGAATAAGGATTAACTCTTATAAACGTATACCTAAATTGCGGGTGCGATTAAGAAATTATATTTAGGTAATTAATTTATAAGGGCGGCGCGGCGAATAGTAATACTCATACAAATAAATACCTAAACTGCGGGAGCGATTAATATAGAATAATTTAGGTAATATTTATAAGGGCGGTGCGGTGCGGGAGGAGAACGATTAGCAATGAATGTATGAGGAGAGAAGAGGGAAAAGAAAAGAGTATCCGGTTCGAAGGACCAGAAATGTTAACGCGAGGAATGCCGAAGGACCAGAGGAAAAGCGCAGTCCAAGAAATACAGAGGGACTATGGCTATGAGAAAATTAAAAATGAGAATAAAATTAAAAGGATGTTAATTATGAGGCCGACCGTACCTGGGTATAGATTCCGATTTGATAACGGCGGCCGCCGTATTTAATTTTTGGTTCGTTCTTCTCTCTCCTTACTCCTTCACACTCACGTTTATCACTCTCGTTTATTATAATTATTTCATTGTATTATTTAATTCATATTATCAGGAAAAAAGTATATTGATTTTTCACTTCATTGACGTTGTCCAACCATTGACATGTCTTTAAATTTTTAGCTTCTTTATTTTGCGTTTAAGTAGGTCGGCAAAAAGGCGGGTGATATGAGAATAAAAATGAGGTTGAATAGAGTAGATAGTATGAAAGAAAAGCGAGCGAGATGGATGAATATGAATGATAATGAATGAAAAAAGGGCGCGAACATGAATCGTACGTGACATTTTACGACAAAAGATTCGTTTATTTGTAATATTTATCAGAGTTCCACAAGCAGAGGCAGTGCCGGATTAACCATTAAGCAAAATAAGGACTTGCTTAGGGCACCACGTGTAGGGGGGCACCAAAATCGAAAAAAAAAAAAACGCGCATGCTGCATCAGCATCGCAGTCGTAGTGTAGTTCTTATGTACACGAAACTTTTTGATACGTACCCAAAGCTGGGCACCGTTAATCAAATATTTAACTTCGTTAATCGTTAATCCGCTACAAAAAAAGTTAGCTTCGTTAAACGTTAAAGCGTTACATTTCGGAAGAATTAACGCAAGTTAACGTTAATCTTTAATCCGTTAATATGTGTAAAATTACATTTTTATATCGTTGCGTTAGTGAACTTAAAAGAAAGGTTATGAATAAAACAAAATACTTGTATAATTCAAATGTGTAATTTAATCGTCGGGCATAAGGTGCATATTCCCCTTCATGAACATTAACATGTTGAAGTTCTCGTCTGAAAGCGAGGCTCTTTTTGGTGTCAAAATGTCTTTACCCGTGGAAAATAAACGTTCAACTGCAGCGCTTGAGGGTATAGCAGTATTGTATTTAATAAATAGATTTATGAATATTTGTTCCCCGAGGAATGCAGCATCGTTGAACGAGTCTTTTGATTTCATGTCCAGCCACATTTTAACGAGACTTTGCGCTTTATTCTTTAAAGAGTTGGAGCTCTTTGGTTTTTCTATAGACTGAGTGACAGAATTGAAAAAGTCTTCCTCCTCGTCATCATCGTTGTTACTCACATTGCTTCCTCCGCCACTTAAACTATCTCTGTCCTTCGAGTTTTCCGCTGCTTCTTGCCGTAAGGCATCTTCTACCCTTTTTTCCATGCACTTTCTTACTGCATCCACTCTACTGCTGTCATACGTTTCCAGCCATATCAACCGGAACTTTGGGTGAAATGCCGCGGCAAGTTGGCACTGTTCATCATTCAGGAGTGGTCCAAATCTTTTCTCTATGCCATTTAATAAGGCATTGGCTAAAGCTGTGCAATTTACTAGGCCCTTAGATTTAATATTTTTTAATTTATAGACAGTTGCTGCAATCGTCGGTAATAGTGATCCGAGATATGCTTGAGCTTCTCCTTGGATACGATCCAGGGCATTCGCGACAGGGGCCATAACCTGTAAATAAGTATTTAATATAAGTATTGATACGATGTGGAAAGAAAATAACTTTACTAAAACGTTATTTTAAACTATGTACATATATAAATTTACCTTTGCGTACTCCTTCATTACAGTCACATCTTGGTCATTGAAAGTTACAATTTTTAGTTGAGTCATAACTCTGTGAAGAGAAGGCCTTTTTGTTTCCAATATAGCGTTGAGAACGACAATAGCATCATAAAGAGAGTTCCACCTCGTCGAATTTGGAAGGACAAGTCGTCTGCTTAATTCAGCGTGAATGATATCTGCTGCTACCGTGCTACGTGATTGCTGATTCCAGAGAGTACGTGCCTTGGCTAAGGCACTTCTGTAGGGAGTTTTGAAAACAGTTATGTGTAGAGCAGCATCTGCATCTTTGCTAGCGACCAAATTGAACGTATGTGCAGCACATCTCATGTGAACTGGCAAAGTATTAAAGTTTTCTAATATCTGTTCATTGATTTCATTGCACTGGAGACGATCAGGAGCATTCAGTATGTTTTCTACTGAAATAAATTCTAAGTCATCATTTTCTTCTGAGTTTGGATTTAAAAGATTGGCAATATCAGGGTCAGACTCAGACTCTAAATCACACGATGGCAACTCTGGAAGTATGTCGATCTCCGAGCCGAATTGCACAAATGCCTTTACAAAGTTACTGCCATTATCCGTAGTAGTCCTAAAATAAAATTAAGCCAGCTTTTTAATGTATGTATGAATGTGGTTTGTGGTCTCACTTGTATACGTGCGAAAATAAAATAACCTAACCAACTTGAAAAGTTGAAAATCCCCCGACATTTACATTTCAAAGTACAATATCTCCTAAATAAAAGGCTAAACCGATTTTGATCAAACCTAGCTAAGAGCATTCTCGATCAAGCCAGCTATCAAACCAAAAAAACTAAATCGAAACCGATTCAGCCGTTTAGGAGCTAGGATGCCACGAAAAATAGTAATAGTAAGTCTATTTTACTGACCTTGTGATTTTTTTATCTATGTGAAATTCATAGTGAATATCTATCATTGCTTGGGCCAGGATGTCGTATGTATGATGACCTTTTAGGCGTATGCACGTTAATACTGCATGCATTCTGGCTCTTGTGATAGGATCTAACCAGTGAACTGTCATGCCCAAATAACTTTTGTTGTGAGCTGACCAACAGTCAGCCGTCGTTGCCACCCAATTAATTTTTCCAAGTAAACTGAAATTAAAATCATAAACAACACGTCACGTTTAAAAAAAGCTATAATAATAAATGAAAATTATATACCTACACGCATACCTATTTTATGAACCCCTAATTATTTTAACTTTCAAATAAAATTATACCTACGTAGGTTACGTAAGGCGAAATTTATCTTTTAAAAATAAATAGAAAATAGGTATTTATTTTAGTTACTTACCTAATCAGGTGTTGCTTCAATTCAATGTGTTCGTCAGTAATGCGTCTACCTAAAGTTCTTCTTGAAATTGAATTTTTGCTCGGGTTTAAGGTTTTTATCAACGCACCAAAAGACTTGCTTTCGACTACATGTAAAGGAATCATGTTTGAAACAAATAAATTTACTATACATTTTTCCACTTTGGCTTGGGGCACACCGCTGCCAGTAGCTGCAATCCCGAATGATTCCCCGATGCTCAGCTGTCGTCCCTGTTGTATTCTTCTTTTAACAGGATTAGGATTACTGCAACTTGTGCTATCATCGTCACCGTCAGAATGAGTTCTCCTTTTTGTCTTGCCCCGGTTAGAGCCCGCCTTAACAATCTCTTCAAACTGTACGTACTGTGACTCATGTACCCTTCTTACATGTTGTTTCAAATTATTCAGGCTTGATACATGAACTTTTATTTTGGTGTCTTTCGGCAAGCATCGCTTACACGCAAAAAGTATTTGCTGGCCCGATCTGGATACAAATTCCACATACTCAGTCAAATGTGGCCATGGATTCTCATCAGCATTGCTGGAATTCGATTCCATATCTTCCATGATACGGTTTTAATTACTAAACTGCACAATACACTATTTTTAACTAAATTACACTCGCAAACAAAACACTCGTCACTGTAAGCACCGGCTCTAAGTAATGAAATGATCAAACGAAAAAATTTTTTTCGCAGTTTTCTCACTCGCACACGCCGGCCAAATATATCTAGTTTTGTTTTTGTTTCACGCGCTGCCACGCGCCGCCCGGCACTTGTCATTTCATACTTGTCTGAACCTGTTTTTCGCGCCGCGCCGCGGTTTCGTGCGGTAAATAGTAGGCATTGGATTAACGATTAACGGACTTCTGCACATTAACGGAAGTTAACGTGTCCGTTAACATTTTTAAAAGTTAACTTAAAAGTTAATCCGTTAATCAAAATGTTAACTTCGTTAATTAACGATTAACGGATTAACGAGTTAATGCCCAGCTATGTACGTACCCAATAATAACGAAGGGTCGTAAGAGATTGAGGACACGTAAACACATCTCCAACCTTACGCGGAGGCCATCAAAGCTTTAGCCAAAAAATCTTACCGTCGGGCTTATGGCCAACCGATTTTCTCAACGTAGATTACCTATTTTGTAGCGTATTTTGCTCTCTTGCACACCAGATGTGTCGGCCAAGCCGAGTTGCTGCAGAGCCACGATCCTGCGACCTAATTGTCAAAGTGTTATAAAGGGCCCCTCGAAGGCCAAAAAACAAAAGTATCTTAACAAGCTGCGCTTTCGAGTTAAGTCAAAGGCCGAGTAGTAGGAGGACCGTGATTACATAGGTTCGATTTCAAGCCACTCTTTCGCAGTTCGGCGTTAGGCCTTATGCGACGCCAGGCCTTCTACTTTATGCAAACTGCCTCACTTTCGCTTGGCCATGGATTCAAATCCATGCTGTCCTCTCTCGCAGCTGGGCTGCCTTGCTCACACCTCGCCATTGGTTGTATTATATGATAACGCGCCGCGATCGGACGCTCCGGACGTCCAGCTATTTATACCTCGCCATTGGTCAAATTCAAGCCTTGCTTTCTTCCAGCTCGACCTTTGGCCTCATCCGTAAGCGCCGATCGAACACTCCGCGCGTTCAGCCTTAGACTTTGCCTTTAAAAACACTGATTTAAACTTTCACAATTTAGGCCAATCAAATTAGATCCAAAAATAGCGTTTTGAGAAATAAATTCCCAGCAAGCTGGAAATTGTTTTAATACATTTATTTGGTCCTAAATGCGTGTCATCCGAGTTTTCTCTATCCCAGGAAGTGCATACATTTCCTTCGGATTGCCAAACCACTCGATGTAGAAGGAGCCCACTATCAATTACAATAGCACTTGGTAGATCAGACACTGGTAAGAAAGCGTTTTAGGATTATTAACATGATTTTACCAAAAATAAAAAATGTCGACCTTTTTTTACAATTTACTACAAACACATATTAAGGTGCCCTGAATAAATATTATAGGACATTATTACACAAATTGACTACGTAAGTGAATCAATCAATCAATATATTTTATTGCAAGAGTAAAATTTTTTTTTATACCACCACGGTGGCAAACAAGCATACGGCCCGCCTGATGGTAAGCAGTCACCGCAGCCTATGGACGCCTGCAACTCCAGAGGTGTTACATGCGCGTTGCCGACCCTTTAAAAACCTGTACACTCCTTTTTTGAAGAACCCCATACTGTAGACTCTCGGGAAAACCTCGGAAGGGAGCTTATTCCACAGCCGGAGCGTCCGCGGGAGGAAATTCCTCTTGAACCGCACAGTACGCGACCATTTAGGTTCTAAGGTGTGAGGGTGAACTCCCTGCCGACGGCGAGCGGTGCGGTGATAGAAAGTGGCCGTTGGCATCATGTCAAACAATTCCTCAGAGCACAGCCCATTGTACAAGCGGTAGAACACACACATGGAGGCAAAGTCTCTCCTTAGACTTAAAGGTTCAATACCGCTTGTGAGTTTGGCATCGTCAACGATTCGCACAGCGCGTCTTTGGACAGAGTCAAAGGGTCCAAGCTGGCATGCAGGTGCTCCTGCCCAAAGGTGACAGCAATACTCCATATGGGGTCTGACTTTATTGAATTATATTTCGGATCCTCAGATCAATTTTAATAATACTCGTAATTAGAACAAATTTTCCGTCGGCCGTACAGTTTTCGATTTACAAGCAAAAAAACTGAAAAAGAGGAAACATTTATGCACACCTCCTGGAATGAAGCAAACTCGGATTACACGTATTTTTAGGTCCAAACTCGAAAAAATCTAATTGTATTGGTCTAATACACTTTAGTTTTAATATGTAGTAGTATAGTTTACATAGTTGTATATTTAGTTTAAAATTGGCCTTGAAAGTTGCATAATTAGATAATTACCCTCTCCTTTGTATTATGTTAAGTTGAAATATGTATTTCTCAGTAAGTGATTATTTGTACACATTATTATTAAAGAAAACGGGACTTAATCGCGTTTGACTAAGTTCTAAAATTACCTCCAACGTCAAAATAATGATGTCGACTTTACACAGTCTTCTCCGAGACCATGGGGACAACGCCGTCATTGAAACGTCTGGTCAGAGGTAATTTTAAAACTTACCCTATTAAGCCCCGTTTTCGTAAACAATAATTTGCTATTTTTTTTTATGCTACGTCGGTGCAAACAAGCATCCGGCCCGCCTAATGGTAAGCAGTCTCCGTAGTCTATGTACGCCTGCAACTCCAGAGGAGTTACATGCGCGTTGCCGACCCTAAACCCGCCCCCCCTCGTTGAGCTCTGGCAACCTTACTCACCAGCAGGAACACAACACTATGAGTAGGGTCTAGTGTTATTTGGCTGCTGTTTTCTGTAAGGAGGAGGTACTTCCCCAGTTGGGCTCTGCTCTAGATCTGGTATGACATCCACTGGCTGTGCCCTACCACACAAAGCGAGATGACATTCGCAATGCCCATACCTCTCTTTTGGACGTAGTACCCGGGTCCAATTCCGGGTCCGGGTATTTAAGACATTTGTGGCCCTTGGTACTTGTTCTGACAAGAACCAATGGTCAATGGCTAAGCCCCTTCTGAAGCTCGGCCTTTGCCCTCATGAATGAGCTTCGCAGGAAAGCTCTAGAGGTTGCAAAACCCTGTGCGGAGCACGGCCTATGTCTTACGTCTTCGCTTACACTTGGACCATGGTTGGCTTGGCCTCCGGACTTATGCGAAGCACGGTCTTCGAATTTGCTTACACTTGACCTTACCTACCTACTCTTGGCACATTACTGCTGCAGTACTGTCAATTTCCGTGATAAAATAATGTGACGAATTGAAAATTCTATTCTCAGAAGTAATGCGGCAATAAACGTCACTCAATTTACCAAGAAAATTCAATGTAATCTTGATGAGGGGGCACCATGGTCTAGAAATGCTTAGGGCACCAAAATGTCTTAATCCGGCACTGAGCAGAGGATATGCCTAACCATTTAGTATTTGCCATTAGGATTTGCCTAACCATTTAGTATGAACTAATGAAGGATAATTTCGATGAAATTTAATTTTATGCCATAACTCACGGTCGTGGTCATGTGTGGCTTGTGTGCCTTGATCACACGTACCGAGTAAACGGGCGAGACAGTGCTCTCGGCCGAGTACTCGTTGCGTATAAACATAGCGCCGAGTGCTCGGCCGAGCACTCGGGCGAACGAAGCGGTGAGTCAGTAGTTCGGTGGACGTTCTATCTGCTAGGCCGAGTGCCCACCCTCCCGCTTCCCCGCACTGTCTCGCTCGCTCGCTCGGCAGGTCTGAACGCGCACTCACTCGCCACTCGGTCGTCACATGGGCACATCGCCGCGCGCGTCATATAACTGACTGTCCTAATTTCAAAACATGTGTGAACAGTTACTCGCTTACATCACTGTCTCGGCCGAGAAACATTTTACTGTTTCCCCGTTTACTCGGTACGTGTGATCAAGGCATAAGGATGACAAAAACTTGCTAATCAATAAACGACCTTGAAGTTTTAAATTTATCATTTCATTTCGATTATTTCTGTTGACCTGATATCGTATCAGTGGGAAAGTAAAGGTTAAAGCTCCCATCTGACAAGTTTGACTTTATTTTGGAACGTTCTCAATTTTCAGCAAATTCTACGTAATAGACCAACCCGGTTCATTATACCTCCTCGACACCGACATGGCCAATAACATCAGCGTAGGACAGGCGCTACGCAAAGACGTGTGGAGCGCCCTGTGGGCGAGTGACAACCCACAGATGCTAGCCGTGGCTGAAAAGGCGCGCCTGTATGTCATGCGCGACACGGAGCTCGAAGAGCCGCTCGCGATGCAGGGCTATTTGTGCACATTCAAGGTAACCATATAGGTATAGCACGTGTGGGGCAGCGACAACCCACAAACGCTGGCTACGGCTATAAGGCTTGCAAGGCTATCTGTGCACATTCAAGGTAAATGTAGGTGTAGGACGTGTGGGCCGGTGATAGCTTTTAGACTACGTAAACGTACATATATACGTTTCCTCCGAGATTACCAAGCAAAATATTGGTCATGTAAATAATATTATAGTACTTGATTTCCAAACTATTGTGATATGTCAAAATTAAATGCCTCCAATTTTATTTAATATACGTGCCTAATTCAACTTTTCAGGAGCTGGAGATCACAACAGCGCTACTTGACGGTATTACAGATAAGTGCACACCGCAACACATCGTGCGAGTGGAAGTCAAGTCCCTGAGAGACACTCGGCAGCTCATCGAGAAGGTCGGCTTGAAGGAGGCCGAGAACTTCATTAAGGATAACCCACACCCGCAGTTATGGTATGTTTACACTAATGTATTTGCTTACAAAATATGTACTTTTTGTTTGAACTGAATTGCGTTGGCGTCAGTAACAGTAACCCTGGGCGGCGGCAATATGGGTTAAATAAGTGGCTCCAGCGTAGGCTTCTCCTGTCTAGTTTTTTTAAATGGGATTTGGCTTAAAGGGATACTTGCTAGGATTGACAGGAAACGGCACTGGCGCTATGTATAAAAAGCTTGGGCCGGCACATAACCCATTTGAGAAAATTACAAAAGATACTGTACAATATGACTGTCATCGCTACCATATATCTATATTTGCTGTATAAGGTCATTCTTGTATAGTATTTGGTAATTGAGCTGTGGATATAGAGATTTATAATTTTTATGTGTAACATGCTGGTAATATACCATACATTCCATTATCTGTCACTGTCGAGTAAATCGGGCCCCTTAACCAACAACTAATGCGTCGAGTAGAGAAAAATCTTTTTTTCTCTACATTATTATAATATCTGAAAAATAAATCAACGACGATGTTTTTGCATTTTGCGCGCCACATTAAAAAGAAAGAAAATAAATTTATTTAACGCCACAACACATAACCACAGACCTAACGGGGTACGGTTTATAATGAACATTCATACCTTCCAATAAGGTTTACTATAGCGTGCTCTACTATACTCAACTATAAAATCTTAATGCGATACCAAATAAAAGTTTATTATTTTCCTTCAGGTTACTATTAGCTGAAGCAGCTTTAAAAAACTTAGAAACGGAGTCAGCTTTGGAGACGGCGGAGGCGGCCTTCGTACGGCGTAACGACTACGCGGGAATTAGATTCGTCTCACGACTGAACGCGCTGCATTCGAACGCGCTGAAGAAGGCAGAAATACTCGCTTACTTTAAAGACTTTGATGCAGCTGAAAAGATATACCACGATGAAGATAGAAGGTAAGTACCACCTCTCCAATGTTTCGTTTAATAGCTTTACTAGAGGGCAAGGCACCGAAATTTCTGTCTTTGCACATACAGAATGTAACAAAAAGAGTGGAGGTCCGTTTGAGAGCGTATTTGGTATTGTGTTCTGATTAGGAAAAAGTAGAAAAAACATTTTTGGCTTTTGTATAGAAGCTTCGCCGACTTGGACGACATGCCCCATAGAAAAACATTTTTTTTCGCTGCAAAAATCTTTTTTCTTCTTTTTCTAATCAAAACACGATACCGAATATGCCCTTAAATGGATCCCCACTATTGTTGTTACATCCTCTATGTGCAAAGACATATAAATTTCGTTGCCCTGCCAATGCCCTTTAGTAAAGCTATTAAACTAAAAAACATTCTAGAGGTGGTACTTAACGTAAAGTAAATGAATTTTCTGCGGTATGACGTATAGTTATTAACAGTACCTGGGCGACCGAGCTTTGCTCGGTTATAACTATTTATTGTAATTGTATAGGTGATAATCTTAACTACATTTTTTTACTAAATTAAACTTGTATAAAACAATAAAAATTAATAAAAACATATATAAACTTGAACATATATATATATATATATATAAAACAAAAGTTTTTCACCAGGCGAGATTCGAAATTCGAACCCGTAACACTCGTTTCCAGCCGTCCGCGTCTTAACCCGCTGGACCAGACAGACAGTGGCCGGTAACCATATTCTGCGTCGAAAGAAAAACACTTGAAAACTCGACAACACGCGTTTTCCCAAACATAAGACTAATCTAGATCGATTGTATGCCCCCAAAAACCCCCATATACCAAATTTCAGCGAAATCGTTAGAGCCGTTTCCGAGATCACAGAAATATATATATATATATATATACACAAGAATTGCTCCTTTAAAGGTATAAGATATATAGTCATAGTCACTAACTTTAATGTGTGACCCACTTCGTATAGTAAATTAAAGTTACTTAGAATTACTATGTTATTGATAGGCTATGTTGACATTGAAAAATTAACAATTGCTCGTGTTAGGAGCTCGTAATGATGCTGCTTCATCGAAATTGTATGTTATTCAAACATGTATTACATGTGATGGTTATAGAATCTACCACCAACAATACTTTATCAACTTAGATCTAAGATTTAACTCGGACTATAGGTAGGTATATATTTTTTAAGAAAATACTGAGCAGAAAAGTAGAAAATTGGCTTCAAATCAAATAACTAGTCTATCATATTTAATTTCCCCCAGAGACTTGGCCATAGCACTCCGAAAGCGCCTCGGCCACTGGTTCCGCGTGGTCGAGTTGCTCAAGCAATCCGCGAGCACCACGGACGCGCAAGTCAAGCAGGCCTACAGCAACATCGGCGACTACTATATAGACCGACAGAATTGGTAAAACACGAGTTCAAATCATATTCATCAATATTATATTTATAGTATGTATGTGTGTGTTATATTTATAATATGTTTGTATTTATATGATATATATGTAGTTTATAAGTATATTAGTTTGCTTTTCTTTTTAATTCATTGACTTTTTTCTCTCTCTCTGCACCAATTGTAAGTGTCTCTGTTGGGCCCTATAGTTGACTGGTAGAGAATGCTATTTGGAAATAAGTCCGCCATTTGTACATTGTTGTATATATTTTGTGCAATAAAGTTTAATAAAATAAATTGGTCAGTAGTTCCGGCTGACTCTTCATTTTATTGTTGAAGAGTTGTAATGTCTAGAAATATCGTGCTTTGAATTTGAAATTATGTTGTAACTCTGGTATAATTTGTATATGAAAACCGTCGAGGGCGTCGAGACCGAGCCACAGCAAGAGCTCAAGTGAGACGAACTTGTGGACTCGCACTGTAATCTGTTAATAACTCATTGAAATCTTTGGGCACTGTGGATGACTTCCTGAAAGGAAACTGTCACTAAAAACTGACCTTATCGCTTTATTTGTACCTACAGTCGACGTCAAAGGCATATTTACACTTTTGCACCTTACTCCTTTCTAATAAGGCGAAAAATGTAAGCGTATCTTTGAGGTAAACTGTGCCTATATTTTTACTTACACTGTAATAGATGAAAATATTGTTGTCAGTCAGGGATATTAACTATCTCAAAACTCTAAACCTTAAATTACTTTCTCTAAATGATTACCAACAGGACCGGAGCTCTCGAGTATTACACGATGTCCAATAACACGGAAGGGTTGAAGAAATGTTACATGGCGCTCGAGGACAACGAAGCCCTGTCGAAGCTGTTCACTGGCTTGCCTAGGCAACCTAAGGTTTGGAACAAGTTTTGGTTTTTTTCAGTTCATTTTACAGATACAGCTATCTACACATCGAGACGATTTCGTAGAACCCGTCTAATATCTCAGTTATAACAGGGGTTAAACTCCATAGGAAGCGTGCGTGAACTGTACTGCACAGCACACTTTCATGTACGGTGTCGGAATATCCAGTAGTATGATACCACATAAGTTCAATTATCAATAATCAAAGTATGTATTGGTTTTTAGGGTACATATTAGTTTCATCCGAGATATTTTAAATACGTTAACTGTTTTTTTTTCAGGATGCACCCATGAAAACGAACATGGACGAGATGGGTGACATCATCAATGAAACACCTTCCATTCAAGGAATTATGCAGCTAAAGGAGACAGGTCGCATGTTACAAGCTGCGGCCATGGCATTTCAGGTACTTTACCATTACCGCCAACTTGTAAAATAATAAGGACGTTTTTCTTCAACAATTTTTATTTATGTTTTAGCTTGCTAACATTGAGGCATCAAAATGCGTGTCTCCATCCCGCATAAAGAAATTATACATCCTAGCAGGACACCTGTACACTCAGAACTCTGTGGGTAAGTAAATAATAACTACAAAGTGTGATGAATGTGGGTACAAACAACAACACAGCTAGCTATACACTTCAGAAATGGGAAATATTGCATGAAAGAGAGTCACACTTGAATGCGTATGTATGTGTGTGTTCTACGCTATAGGTAAGTTATGCGGGCTATTATTCAAAAGAGTTTTGAAACAGTATTTTTTCTTTTGTGTTTGATATAATGTCATTATTGACATTAAATGCCATATATTGAATTTATGGATTTATTTCCGATTGATATTGCGATTCGATTAATTCACGTTTACGCACAGGACAATAGTTCCATACACAGCTCCCAATTGTTGCAGGAATGGCTAGCAGGTCAACCTGACGTTGAGCTGATTCGGTGGCCGGCTAAAAGGATTGAGAACGTTTGGGGTCAAATGGTTCTCAATTGGGATCCAAGCGACGTCCGAAACAAAGAAAATTTGAGTCAAGTGGTATTTCACACTTGGGAACTTTTAAGAGGAAGTGACATGTGTTGGAATATGGTGGCGAATATGCATTCCAGGATTAATTTAGTCCTAGACAATGGAGGAGGGCACATCCCGTATTAATTTTAAATAGTAATAAATAAGCGAGATAAAATTGAAGTTTGTTTTTTTTTTCACCTTTTCTGCATTTTATTGTCAATCATAGTTTTATAGACATTGCATTTTTGAACTAAAATGCAGTGACAAACTAAATTATAAATATATGAATAAAGATAACAGAGTAAAAATATTAAACACCTATAGAATCATCAATTAATCAAAAATAATATAGTTTTTTTTTTAATTTATCCTGTCCACATCAAGCGAAAGTTAAAATATATTTTACAGTACATATGGGGCTACTTTATAGCACTAGTGCGAGAAGTAGCATATTACGTTAATGTGTCGAACATTTAAAGGGCCATATGTACTGTAAAACGTTGTACGATACATGTGCGAATAGGTAATTCGCAACTCGTGTCGATTTAAAACACTCCCTTCGGTCGTGTTTTAATTTATCGCCACTCGTTTCGAATTTCCTATTTTTTCGCACTTGTATCGTAATGTACTATTTGACAAAGTCACGTGTCTTGTTGCAATAAATCCTATACCTTCTCAGAGTATAATAGAGATGCTCAAACAACTATAGTGACAAAGGCACGTCACACATACGCAAATGTTATTTAATTTGAAGTTGACATAATACACATACATTTATCTCTTTCATTTTCTCTCTGCTCTGTCTTTAATGGTCAGTTAGGTGTGTTGTTGTTTGTACTTAGCCAAATATATTACCTAATATATAAGTGGGTAGCACTAGATTTCTTTGTCTCGATTAAATACTGTAACGAACGGACGTGTGTTATTTCTGCAACCCTTAGTCGGACGCCACCCCCTTCATCCCTATTTCTCACAAAGTATTGACAATGGTCCAATTACTGAAATAGATCTTGCTAGATCTATCTAGTAGTTGCACTCAACCGGTCTTCAATGGCAATCATCGTTAAAAGGACTATGCGTCATAAAGGTCTAAAAACCAACAGAGTTGAGAATAAGGTGATTAGATAGGTATTTCTATGTACTTCATTTCGTTCTATAGGCATTAGGCACCAAGCGGAATTGCATTGCAGAACTGAGATATTTGTATTTTAGTCAAAATGTCATCATTCTTATTAACTAGGCAATAGAGTCCAAGTAAGTAAATTAACTGCTGCAGGGTAGATATTCGCGCATCGATGCTAGGGCGGCAAACCATTCGCCGCGCTGACCCTGTGGTGGACTAATAGAGTTCATCATTCGCCGCGCTGACCCATTAGTCCACCACTATCTCTATTTACCTACTCATTTCGTTCTATAGGCACATAGCGGAATTCCATTGCAGAACTAAGATATTTGTATTTTAATCAAAATGTCATCACCCTTATTAACTAGGCAATAGAGTCCAAGTAAGTAAATTAATTGCTACCCTATGTTCGCGCACCGCTGCGAGCGCGGCAAACCATTCGCCGCGCTGACCGTGTGGTGGACTACCTATCTAATGACCTAACTCTCATATCTGTTGGGTTTTGTACAAAGTTGCCCATGGTCCCATGCTTGTATGATAAGTAACTTATCAGAAGTTTCACATTTGGTGGTAAATACGTTAATTGAACAAGATTTCCATCCGTGTAAAGTCAGTACTACGTACTAAATAGTGGTTTACGTTAAATCAGACGGAGCAAAGGGGCGGGAAGCCTTGCGAAGCTTCCGCCTGGGCGCCGCGCAGCACTGGCTGGAGATGGCGGCGGAGCGCGCGCTGGCCCGCCCGCCGCGCGCCGACGCCGCCGTGCGCGCGGCCGCCCGCCTGCACGCCGTCGTCGACGACTTGCATCCCGAGCAGCACCTACAGGTAGGATGGCGGCCCATTTAGACGCGCTGTAACGCTGGTTCCAAATCGCAGCGGAGCGCGCTTTGGCCCGGCCTCCATGCTCCGACACCGCATTTACACACCTTCGTAGATGACTTGCATCCCGCGCAGCACCTACAGATAAACAAGTATGATGGAGGGCGATTTAGACGCGCTGTAACGCTGGTTCCAAATGGCAGCGGAGCGCGCTTTGGCCCGGCCTCCATGTTCCGACACCGCATTTACACACCTTCGTAGATGACTTGCATCCCGCGCAGCACCTACAGATAAACAAGTATGATGGAGGGCGATTTAGACGCGGTGTAACGCTGGTTCCAAATGGCAGCGGAGCGCACTTTGGCCCGGCCTCCATGCTCCGACACCGCATTTACACACCTTCGTAGATGACTTGCATCCCGCGCAGCACCTATAGATGAACAAGTATGTTGGAGGGCGATTTAGACGCGGTGTAACGCTGGTTTCAAACGGCAGCGAAGCGTGCTTTAGCGCGGCCTCCGTGCTCCGACGCCGCATTTCCACGCCGTCGTCGATCACTTGCATTACCTATAGATAAATGTCAGGTCAAAAGACACGCACGATGCTGCTGCCCGGGCGCGACGCACCCCTAGTTTGAGATGGCATTAAAGCGCGCTATAGCACAAGGTCCTGACTTGATTAGGAATGCTCAGGGACAGAAAAAGGAGCTTTGCTAAGAACGAGGCATTCTAAATAATCAGAACACAACTTTATTATTAGGTTTATTGTTACTTCAGCGTGTAATATTGACCACCTCAAGCGGTTACTTATCTAATTCTGCTAATTGTAGGTACGAAGGTACCTTTGTATTGTCTTCATTCAATACTAGGAACTGGCAAACCTAATTAGTCAATGAAATTATACATAAGAGATATATTAGTATAACGTCAAGTCAATAAAAGGGCAAGGAGCACGAAGTCATATGACGCGTTCGCACGACTCGTACAAGTAGAACCAACTGACCTCAGCGAAATGACACGCACATCGCACAGGTTTCACCACATTTACTTGTTTGAAGTTGCACATTAATAATTTTAGTCTATAATAATAAATTAATAACAATTGGATAAGTTACAGTCGGATAAATAAACCAACTACTTGAATGTAGGTATACATTTATTTGCAGATTCTAGGTATGCTAAATGGTAAGTACCTACTGTACCTAGGTACATAGTTAACGAATTAATTTACAAGGACGTAATTTATATATGCTGATGTGCTCTGATTTTCTGTCTTCAGGTATGGTGCACAATAGCATCGATAGCAGTCGAAGCGAGAGCGTTTGAATTATGTTCGAAGGCATTCATTAAACTCGAAGCAATCGATGTGAGTATACTGTATAAGTCTTTCGTTCTGAACTCAGCTCGTCAAAAGAATCTATTCAATATTGTTTTTCAAACGACGAACAGGTCTTGTAATGAGATACGGTCTATGAGGTGAGGAATGTAAACGCTCGAGGTAGATTTCTGAAAATATTTAATTCTATTTTTTATTCAAACTAACAACATAAATATCGTCTATCGTTGTTGCTTGCCACCTTCAGAATGAATCGCCTGCAGATCTTTATTCCTTCAGCAGGGCGATAGTTCTGAATTCAAATAATCGTTGCCAGTTATCTACCACGAGACTGAAGGTTTCCAACCATCACAGTACCATATAATTTTTAAGAAAAAAAACCGACTTCATTGAGGGAGACCGGTGAAAGAACGATTATTGTTGATTTTAGATTTCATATAATGAAATTAAAAAGACAGCGTTCTACGCCTAATTATGTAGAAAAGGAAGTAAGATGTTTTTTTTGCCACTGCACCCACCTTGACACATTTCAGATTTACCATATGGTTTACTGGTAAGATACCCGCAATAGGGTATTTGACTGTATTTAAGATAAATTATTTCACACCATGCATGAAATAAAACACCAGATAATTATTAAAAAAACTAAATAGGATATAAATATAAAAATGTGCCTTGAAAACCTAACTGTTGGACAAAGAGAACAAATGGCCAAACGTGAACTATACATCATCGAAGAGTTCCGTTCTGTTCATCATCAGCAGTTCCACTTTATCAAATGTCACTTCTACAAATGTAAATACTTGATTTGTTAATGAAAATACTAAGATCACTATATATATGCCTTGAACATTTGAGGAGTTCCCTCGAGTCCTCATGGACCCCATCGTCAGAACTCGAACTTAAAAAAAAATTGTCTTGAATTTTCAAGTTAGATTTCTAATTTCAATATTGTTTAACAAACACGGCGAAGAGGACAAATCGCCAAACGTGTACTATGCGTCGTTGAAGAGTACCATTCTGATCATCATCAGCAGTTCCACTTCATCAAATGTCACTTTTTTAAATGTAAATGCTTGATTTGTTAAAGAAAATACAAAAATCACTATATGCATGCCTTTCATATTTGAAGAGTTCACTCGATTCCTCATGGACCTCATCGTCAGATCTCGAACTTGACAAAAGTTTATCTTGAAAATCTAATTTACTTAACAAACACAGCGAAGAGGAGAAATCGCTAAACGTGTACTATGCGTCGTTGAAGAGTTCCATTCTGATCATCATCAGCAGTTCCACTTCATCAAATGTCACTTATTTAAATGTAAATGCTTAATTTGTCAAAGAAAATACAAAGCTCACCATATGAATGCCTTTCATATTTGAAGAGTTCCCTCGATTCCTCATGGACCCCATCGTCAGAACTCGGAACTTGACAAAAATTTGTTTTGAAAATTTAATTTACTTAACAAACACAGTGAAGAGGAGAAATCGCCAAATGTGCTTTTTTGTTCAGTCCACACTTTTCCCTTCTCACACTGTTCCTAATTCTATCTTGTAATTTTACACCACATACACTTCTCAACGCTCTCATTTCCACTGCATTCACTTGACTCTGATGTTTCTTCTGCCATACCCAACTTTCGCTACCATGCATAAGTGTAGGCACCAACACCCCTCTATGCACAGCCAACCGTGCTTTTTGCGACACCTTCTGGCTGCTCATAAAAGCGTTGAGTGCCCCATTCACACGATTTCCAGCATTCACTCTCCTTTCAATGTCTTCATCATGTTTACCGTACCTAGTGAACAAGGTTCCCAGATACACAAACTCTTTCACTTGTTCAACTCTTTCTTGACCAATCAAAACTTCACAGTTTGTCGTACTTTCTCCCTTTTCAAATACCATTACTTTCGTCTTGCTCACATTTATTTTCATTCCTTTCCTTTCAAAAGATCTATACAATGTACAATGTTTATCAAATATCAATTCTATGGTTTTCAATGAACAATCAGATGTAGCGGGTGATCGACAGCGACACGCGTTCAAAGGGCGCGTGGCACTCCAGATAGATGCTACTGCTGCTGGATAGTACAAACACCTTTTGCGGTTTTAAATACAATATTAAATAGATTCTTTTGACGAGCTAAGTTCAAAAAGTAAAGACTTTACTATATCATTGTTTTCAATTCTCTCTCTTTTCTTTGTTCCTGTATCTGTCTGTAATAATCTAATCGTAAACGAATCAATTTAATTAATCTACTTGATATATAACTACTTTTTACTTTATTTCTCTGAAAGTCTACCATGAAAAAAGAATAGTGCACTAGCTTAAATAGTAAACTTTTAATAAATCAATCATTGTTTTTTACAGCCCGACAACTTCGAAAAGTTGGCAATTGAAATTTTTACGAGATGTAAACCTAAGGATGTAAAAGGAAATAAAATCGACTGCCCAAATTGTAACGCCGCCATACCCGAATGGTAAGTCATCAATATAATAACCGTGGTTTTAGTTTTCTTATCGTTGTGACATGCGTAAAAATAAAAAACTTGTTGTTAGTGCAAATAACTGCTAGCACGAATGACCGTGTGACTCGTACGGCACGCACTGCATATTACGCCATTGAGGTATAGTACTAGAGTCTGCATCTCAAACAAAATGATTCCGCACCTCACTTCATTGCGTTCAGAAGGCCTACCGCAAATCACGTTCGACGTGTTTCCTATCTGTCGCACTTGTAAATTCGTACATAAGTGCCAGGAAGGCAACACGTCGAACGTGGTTCGCGGTAGGCCTTCAGTACGACTCTGACTACTGACGAGATGCCACTTGAGATGAAACTTTAAAAAATAATAAAAATTACAAATGCCTTTATGCCTTAGGAAAATGTATTATAATAATATCTAGAAACGTAATAAAAGCGCGATAATAACAATCCACTGCGAAAAAGCTCTTGTTTTAAGCTCATTTAGATTATTTTGAAATGCCACTTTAAATACTCGCGGTGGTACGCCATTTTCTTTGGCGCATAGACTACCTTTCGCAGATGTAACACTGAGGTACTGATGATAATCTTTTTTTTTTACTACGTCTCCGTAGCCTATGTACGCCTGCAACTCCATAGGAGTTACATGCGCGTTGTCGACCCTAACACTCCTCCCTCCCTCGTTGAGCTTTGGCAACCTTACTCACCGGCAGGAACACAATACTATGAGTAGGGTCTAGTGTTATTTGGCTGCGGTTTTCTGTAAGGTGGAGGTATTTCCCCAGTTGGGCTCTGCTCTAGATCTGGAATGACATCCGCTGTGCTGTGCCCTACCACACAAAGCAAGATGACATTCACAATGCCCATACCTCTCTTGTGGACGTAGATTAAGGACGTACCCGGGTCCGAATCTACCTTATTGTTTGCAGAATATATACATAAGAATGATATATTAATTGTTATCTTGTAATTTATTGAAGTGTTTTTATTATATTTAAAGAATATATTATGTTACAAGCGTGATTTGATCACAATTGCTACCAGTACGAGAGTCAAATAGAAAGGGTTTTATGAATATTTTTATAAATCTTAATATAACCAGTGTCACATAAGTAAAAAATATCATTACACTTTAACGGAAATAAATACATTTTATCTAGATGCTTTACAGTCCCGCGTATTTAGGCAGAAAATGAACCGTTGTCATAACAGTTTCGCCTTTGGATAGCTATTATTCTTAAGCTTAGTGACAGACGTCAAACGCCGAAAATGGCGACACAAGTTGTTCTCGATAGCGTGTCTAGTATGTACTACATTAACCATCTTGTCATGTGTCATCACCTTGCTGTTTGCAGGAAAGCGGTGTGCCCCAGCTGTGACACCGTGTTCCCGGGCTGCGCGGTGTCGGGGCGAGCGCTGGCGGCGCCGCGCGCCGTGTGGGCGTGCGGCGCGTGCGGCGCGCGCGCGCAGCAGCACGAGCTCGTGCTGCGACACTCCTGCCCCATGTGCCACGCGCCGCTGTAAGCGGTGTGCCCCAGCTGTGACACCGTGTTCCCGGGCTGCGCGGTGTCGGGGCGAGCGTTGGCGGCGCCGCGCGCCGTGTGGGCGTGCGGCGCGCGCGCGCAGCAGCACGAGCTCGTGCTGCGACACTCCTGCCCCATGTGCCACGCGCCGCTGTAAGCGGTGTGCCCCAGCTGTGACACCGTGTTCCCGGGCTGCGCGGTGTCGGGGCGAGCGTTGGCGGCGCCGCGCGCCGTGTGGGCGTGCGGCGCGCGCGCGCAGCAGCACGAGCTCGTGCTGCGACACTCCTGCCCCATGTGCCGCGCGCCGCTTTAAGGCACATCCATTCAGATTGGGACATCGCTATCATTTGGCAAGAGTCGTTTGTCAGTGGAAGGCAGTGCTAGTATTATAACCCCAAAAAGTGGGATTAGTATGGGTTTTTATTCTAGACCATACACGCTGCCTGACTAATTGCTGGCGATTCACATTGGAGGCTATTAATAATAGCTTATTTTATTAAGAGAACACATTTATCCGCGAAGGAAAAATCTCCTCATTGCTACTCCCTTATCACCGCCGGTCGAACATCTGCATAAAACGATTAATTCAAATAATAAACTAGAACCTACCTACCTTTTTTTCATTTTAATGCTCAAGTAATATGTATTTATATATCTTTTTTATTTATATTTGTATATGATAATTATATTGCTTAGTTTTGTGTTTATTCTGTGCTAGACTTCTTTTATTGCATCTGGAACACCTACTGACATAACATTTTTTTTTTTTAATTCCGCTACCTAAAGGTTGTCTGGAAGAGATCGCTTTTTAGCGATAAGACCGCCTGTTGTTTACCTCTTCTTTATGTGTTGTATTATTTGTACTGTTTCTGTATTGAGGTGTGCAATAAAGTATATTTGTATTGTATTGTAATTTGGTTGAATACATACCTAGCTGTTTTTCAGTAATTACCGATTTTATTAATTACCTAGGCTGGTAAGGTATGTCTGTGTGCAGAGGTTTTATCACGCACACAATTAGCACGTAGGATTTAGCTGTTAATTTATGCCGTCCTTATTTTCTCGACAAGAGCTGAAGCTCTTAAACACATGTGATTGTTAATCCGTCCTTAGTATAGAATTAGGCAGATAGGTGCGAAGGATTAAAGTATTCAAATATATAGGTATCGAAGCTTTATTTGTTATTGGGGTTTGATTCCCTGAAATACTCGAGTTTTTAGTCTCCTAAAAACCGCAATTTGTCGAATAAAAAGTAAATGAAATAATATTTCCTTGTTTTAAATCACTTTATTGGTGGTTTAAAAAGATGTGTTTGACATTGTGTTATTGTTGGTACAGTAAGTAGTTGAATATGATGTGACTAGAAAATTACTGTTGTCTTCGTCTTGTAAATAACTGTTCTCTAAATGCAATGTTTTTAAATAATAAAGGTGTTTAAACTGTATGTGAATATGTGAAACGTTTTTTTAAATATAATTCCATAAAAAATAACAAATTTCCATTCCAATATCCATCCCTAAATAAAACATAATCCTTCGATTTCTCATTTGGCTTCAATTTGCAAACACCAAATATGGTTTTTCACGAATCTACATCACATTATTCTAGTACTTTAACAAAATTACTATAAATAATACCACATCTTTGTACAAAAATATAACCGGAAATGCAATAAAACAAAAATATATACCTAATTTTAGGTATCAAATAAACCCAATTGGATCGTTTTGAAAATACTTTTTGAGCAGTTATTTTCTTTTGAATACCCACATAGTGAAGCAAAACGACCTATCTAAAACTCAAACATACCTAAATGGTATGCCACATTGACAATACTTTTTAAGCTCCATACTACAGTATTAAGTAGAGCTGACGGTTTAGTGATAACCTATCTGCCTATTGTTCAGGTTTGCTCCGCAATCAGTGCAGGTGCTGCTTATTACGTCTGCATAAAAGTGTTTATTTTATTATCAAAAATTGTTTTATTGGCTGAATACTATGCAATAGGTAGGTCAGTTACACTAGCCTAAACATTCCACTAAATACTTTAGTATGGGTTGAAACAAGTTACATTAATTTGATCATAGTTCTGCAAGTAATAAACATAGGAAGAAGAAAATAAAAATAATAAGATGTCCTAATTACCATTGAAACCCTAAACCCTATTGCGCAAAGTTCTTTGGCATATCCATTTTAGAGAATTGTAATGTATTATCAATTATCTGAAACAATTCTGGTGGTTGAGGAATTCTTCCAGTTTCTAGCTTAGACCATAGTGGAATGTTATCTAGAGATATTTCAAATGCTCCGGATGAGACAAGTTGGCCTTCAAGCATGTTGGCAAGGAAGAACATCATCATGCAGGCATATAGCTTGTTCTCCAGGCACCAACTCCACCAGGCAGGCTGTGGCTTATTGAGCCATGCAAATATGTTCACTCCACTCAATATGCACATGATCAGCAACATTTTTGCAAAACCCTGAAACAAATAAACATTTGCAGCTTGTTATTATAACACAATGCCACTGACATTAGTAAGTTTTACTTAAACTAAGATACTACCATTACTAATGGTAGACAGTTATCAGTTATAGATCGTGTCATTGACAACGACGCGTGCCTAGACTAGTATTGTCATTTTATTAAAGGTTAAATTTGACAAATCTGCACGTCATCGTGGATGACACGAAATATAGAATGTTGCATCCGTATTCATTTCTATTGTTGAATGTACATGATGGATACAGTTATCTGCCCATTTGTAAACCTTGCTGCAACAACACAAGGTCTATGAGTGGTCCGTTAAGAGAGTAACAGTAACCGCAAACAATACTTAGTAGTTGTAACTGTAGTTAACTACAGTGTAAACAAGTGTGTAATCCTATGGCAGGTGATTGCAACACTGGTTTCTTTAAATAATAAATGCCTTAATTTATAAACTGATTAAAGAGTCTTTTGTAAAACTAATAATTTATTTAGTAATTACATGTCTATCACTAGAGTCAATAAATAAATAGAGATAAGAAGGAAATTGTGTGTCCACAGTAAGTTATGTTCACTATACCTATATATATATATATGTAGAAGATAAGAATAATGATAAGATGCCTCTACTCTCTTCATGCAAGGTTTCAAAGAGACTTTAATGGTTATATTATAGATAGCATGTATACTCTAAATAAAAGTAACAAAATTGTTTCCTAACACTAATTAAGAATTAAATTATAAATTTATTAAAGAAACGGAAATAACAAAATTAATAAATAAGATTAAACTTAAAATAACATTGATCTAAAAAAATAAATAAAACTAATCTTAAAATAAACTACTGAAATCTATCCCCCTGCAGCATGATGCCGTAGATGCTGTATTGCAATACTAATTCTTTGTGCGAGGAAGCTGCCAGCTCTATGATCACCCGAGGCGTCTGATATACTTTTTGATAATGCCTTAAATAGAGTCTGTGCGGGCCCTTGTAGTTGTGCAGTGAGGATGATATGGGGCTAGTCCCATTATTGTTAGTATTATTTAATAAGCAGGCAGGCAGTTATGACAACTGATATGACCTGTATTCGTTAATCATAAATATAGATATCATGAACAAGCACTAGATATAATATGATTGTCTAATTTATTTTTAAACTGGTTCACGTTTTGTGTTGAAACCACGTCTTCTGGGATTTTTTCCACAGAATTTGTGACATTCTGTCCGACACTTAATTAAAACTTAAATCATAACCTATAATTTAATTACTCCCTTAACCTAATAGTTTCCTCATAGGTGGATCCATGTTCCAGCATATGAGCACTATTTTTGGGTATTTGGGTCCATTGATGTGGTCATGTTGCACATAATGTAAAACATAATTCATTCCTTAATTAACAAAGAAAAACTAAGATTAATTATGAATTGGCATTGCTTACTATCATCCTTGAGAGGTACATGTTCATGCCAGGAGGGTCATAGTTGGCACCAATAACAGAGATGTCAGGATATTTTTGGGAAATTATTCCAGCATAGTCTTCAAACACTTTCCTGTACCCGCACGAATAGCTGCGAATAAAATTAAATATTTGCGTTATACACTTAATAATAACAGGAACTAGCTGTGGAAACCCTAAGTGGCGAGTTGGCTATATGTTTCTTTAAACATCTCCAGTGACAACTCTCTACCCTCTGCCCTTAAACCAGTGTTGCCTTTGAGCCATCCTAGATGTCACTTTTGTGGGGGCCCATCTTTTGGGGGCAAGTCACCATCTGCTGGAAATAAAATTGCATAGTTTTATTTGGTTTTTATAGCCCAGTATATAGTCCACCCAATAGCCCAGTTAATTTTAGATTCCATCAACTTCCAATAGCCTACACCCTGGCGGATCTTGCCTCTGAGTGCACCCCATGACACGGGCAAGGGCAGCATCCGCTCGGCGTACCTCTTACATGTCATTAAAGTGTTAAAAGGGCCTCCCCGTGTCGGCTTCGTCTCCGCGCACGCCTCCCAAATGTCCGGAACACCATTGTTCCGTGACGGGTAGACAGGATCTAAAATCAGGGGAAAAGTTATCCAAGGATCCTCACCAGTAGTAGATGTTCATGATATGCCCAACTCCTCGGCCTATTTTTGAGGCACTCACTGCTTCATTTTCATTAGCTTCCACATAATTATTAGCTAGGAATAGCAAACAACTAAATATGGCAATCACACTAATAGAAACCCGAGAGTGGTTGAGTAAGGACATGTTGAAGTAGATACCAACAGCGAGTAAAATTTAAATTCACGATTATTCAGTATTTTATGTAAAATCACGAGCACTTATTCTGCTTCATCCAATCCCAGCCAAAGCATCAAAAATTCAACATTCGTCATTCCTTGACAGTGACTCAAGTGCCACAGGGTTGCCAGGATAAAAAAATAACAGCCAAGTGCGAGTTGTGAGATTACTTCTCCGATCCGCACACCACATGCTAATAGTGTTCGTCAGCGTCACATGCGCGGTGTATAAGCACGACGCGAATAATGCATGCTGAGGGCTACCGTACTATCTTCTTAGTAGCCTACGCCATATTATACTTACTTTACTCTTTGCCTACGCCTACAGCAAATATATATCTAAAATTTAGTTTCTACCTACGCACCCCTCAACATTCACGGAATGCTCAAGAAAGCGGTTCATGCCATTTGAATCAATAATTCTGATTATCCCTATTCAGAATAAATAGTGTCGATATTATATTTAAAAAAACAAAACTATTAACTAGGACATCTAGAGTTTCAAATGTCAAAAGTCAAAACAAAAGTGACGTTAGGGTTTTTAATTTGAGCGACCGTGACTAACTAGTAACTATATTTACCTGCAAATTTATATTATAATAAAAACAAATAGATAATCAATATTCAAATGTCTCATAACCATTGTCACAATGAATGCCACGATCACGACCACTCAAGTTCAGAGGAATTGGGTATTCAATATAACCTTTACGAAAAAATTGATAAGGAGAATTTACAGTGTTTGAATGAGATGGTGGAAGGGTCAGGTAAAACAGTATTTAAGCCATGGGAAAGGCGACTAGATACAACTCATGTGAGTATTCAGTCTCTTAATTTTCGACTTCTATGTTATCTAAATGGAATATTACTATTAGAATTGATGAACAAACACTCATAATTAACAAACGTTTTTTTTACAATACACCTCAATCAATAGTATTAAAGTATTTACTACCAACGAACATTTTTATTTAAATACAAAATATCATTATGAGTCACTAGTTTAAAACTTATTGCCATATAACATGTCTAAAATCTGGGTACTATAACTTGAAAATTGTCAGCTCTCTCGAACGATACACGAAACGGTTTTGTGATGCGGTATGAGGGTGATTTAGGGTATGGTATGGGGTATGAGGAAGTTTTCACATTACTAATTGCATATTAATAACATAATAAAACTGATGTACTAATTGATTTTCAGTTTGTTGAGAGTGATGCAGATGAAGAACTCCTTTTCAACATCCCATTCACTGGCAATGTTAAACTTAAAGGCATAAAGGTAGCATCAGAAAATTCCGATGCACACCCATCTAAATTGAGACTGTAAGTACCTAATACTATTTTACCTGATAAGATTTTAGTTAAAAAATCAGATTGTTATTGTATGATGAGTTTTAAATTATAAATCAACCTCTGTAATATATATTAACTCTAATACTGGCCTCCTCAAACATAAAGGCTGCTAAGTCTACTACTCTGTAGAGACTAGTTCAATTTTAATGTTAAGTTTATTTTACATAATGATTTCAATAGTATAATTTTTTACTTTTATTAATTGGTGTCCTTGCTGTTTATCTGCTGCTAATGCCATTTTATTAAATGCAGTTTTAAAAAGGTGTTTATACTTTGTTGTATTACTGTAATTTATGGTGGTCCTAGGTATTTCATATTTTAAAGATTATTTTTTCTGTTGCAGATTTAAAAATAAACCTAACATGACATTTGATGATGTCACCATGGAACCAGATCAGGTGTTTGAACTTCACAGAGACAGCGAAGGTGTATTAGAATATGCTCCCAAGTAAGTGATATATTTATAACATTCAAAATATATACTTAATCCTCGAGTGCTCACACTATAAGCATTTTGCTGCCCTTGGCGAAAACACTGATTACTTGGACATGGTGCATTTGTCAAGGTATTTTTTGTACTACTAAATTTAAATCTAAGTTTATGATTACACACTAATTTAGGTATCCATTGTTTTTAATTTAAAAAAAAAGTTGAGTAAGGGTGACAAAATACTCTCCACCCGAGCACTGCCGTTTACAGCAAGGTGCAAATACTCTAGGGTTAACAACAACTTAATTGAAGTTGCTGGTCCAAAAGTAACACATTAGGCATATCCAATACTCATTATAGAAGACATTATTAGGTTGAGGTATTTGTGTTGCATCCAAATATATCCAACATTTTTTAAGACGGGGCTAATGCAAATAATTGTAAAAACTACAAGTTTTTATATTGAATTGTTAAACATTTTCATAAAGGTCAATGGAAATTAGACTATATTTGCGAGGGCAGACTCTGAGCAAAATCTTAAAAGGTTAAAGTTGGCTTGATAGAAAAAAATCACGTAATCATGTCTAATTTTGATTTATATTCAGTTGTATATTGTTACCTTGCATACGATAGCAGCATATTTTTTGCATAAAATAAATAATGAAAAAGCCGAGGGATTTGACTAGCAAAATTTTAAACCAAAGTATACTTTCAGGGATAGGTCTTAAGAAAAAACGTCAAAATCTGTTCGATCGCGAAATCTTCGTCGCAAATTTCGCGCAACGCGCCTGATTTTTTGTTATTTTCTAATTTACTGGCTTCATGCCCCTCTTAAATGAGCCTTTGGATTAGTGTATTTCTTGTATATCAAAAAGTCTCGTCCAAAATCCAAACGGACCCACTTTATTTTTTCCTGACCATGTTGTACAGATTTTTCGACCATAAAAATTAAGAAGCCTGTGTAACCCTCAATGTGCAAAACTGACTTCGACTTTCCTGGTATCAATGACGTAAAATTAAAAAAGATACACCGTGTTTTTATTGAATTCCGTTATCTTCGGGGTATCGGTAATTACGTTTAAGGTTTAAGGAAACTATGGCATAGTAAATATTGAAAAAAAACCGTTTTTATTTTTTTTTTATTTTTAAAAAGTAATTAAATGTTGCATATAGCATTGTTGTAACACGGGCATTACATTTAACTCAACGAAACAATTGAAAACTGTGACATATCAATGTAATTTTGAACATCAATCGTCCGAGATAGTATTTACGTTTAGTAGCAAATGTATTAACTCATACTTAACACTCATCAATATGTATACAGGCCCTAAGCCAAGTGTAAACGCTCATAGCGGCCTTATAAGATAAAAATTAAATATTGATTATCTCCGAAATGGAGTTAATTAGAATATCGATGTCTTAGAGAATGTTACTTAATTTAAGCTTAGGGATGCACCCTTGAAATTAACGGAAATCAAAAAAACACGGTGTATATTATATACCTATACCACACCTATACATTTGAACTTGAGTCCACCCTGTGAATGGACCTATGAAGAAATTATTTCAAGTGGGTAAGTACCACTTGTATAAAATTTGAAAAGTACTAGGCGTGTACAAAAATACGATCCCATCCGAAAGAAAGCATGAATCTTGGTATACCATATTGCTTATTGTAGGTATGTATAGGTACAAAAAATAATAATGAAAACAAGTCATCAATTGTTTTTAGTCAAATTATTAGCACCAACGTAGCAGTAGCTGATGATCACTAGGCTTCATGATATATCCACCGTAACCACTTTACAAGTTCTTGCTCAGTAAGAACTTGGTCATTAATATCTATTGTGGCCGAAATTGCGCGAAGTTGAATTTTAAAACTACCAGACAAGATCTAGCAACATACGTCTGGGACTAGTATTGTAGAGAATGTAATAGTGAATAGTCGGTATACTTATGGTTTATTCAGAGGTTTGATGGAAGAAGGTACTTACCTAGTTGGTTACTAAATTATGTTACTGCAATAATCTTTATCTACATAAAATATACGAACGAAAGTTGAATAAACTATATATTAAAATGAAGTACACAAAATCAGAAATTACATATGACAATATCATTCAAAATGGCCTCCTCTGGCCATGACACAGGCCCTCAAACGACGAGGCCAGTCATCAATAGCGGCACGCACGATTGTCATGTCTAATTCCGTCACTGTCTTAACTATGGCCCGCTTGAGGGAGTCCAGATTTGTGTGGGGTTTAGCACAGGCTTTCTCCGCAATAACCTGCCATATGGCATAATCCAGGGGGTTAAGGTCCGGGCTGGAGGACGGCCAGTCTTCGTGGGCAATAAAATCAATTTTGTTCTTTCGAAACCAGGCTTGAGTTGTTTTTGCCTTATGTGCAGGAGCTGAGTCCTGTTGAAAGACCCATGGCTGGTTTTGAAATAGGGTGTGGCTTAAGGGCTTCACTATTGGTTCGAGAACGGTTTCCTGGTAAACTTTGGCTCCTGTTTTCACACCTCTTTCACCGAAATGAACCTGTGTTAGCCCTGAGTATGACACACCAAGCCAAATCATCACATAAGAGGGATGATGGCCTCGTTGCACTCTCGGAACAGCCGCAATCGCCTCTTGACTGTTTTTTGCATACACTCTGTCATTCTGGCGGTTACAAAATTCTTCAATGGTAAAATTTTTTTCATCTGTAAATAGTATTTTTCGGTGGCCATTTTGTGCGTACCGCTTCAATAGCACGCGACTTCTCTGTAGCCTCATAGTCTTTAATCGTCCATTAAGCAAATGACCTTTTTGTCTGCGGTAAGCGTGTAGTCCAAGGTCTTCATTGATACCTTTTTTAGGGAGCTTCTCTTCACAGACATCTGTATTGCCAACAGCTTTTGCTCCCGGACGGGGTTTCTTGCAATTCTCGCCTTCACTGCCTTTATTAGAGCTGGGGTCCGAACGGTGCGTGGTCTTCCAGACCTCTTGCGGTCATCGAAGCTCTGAGTACTATTGTATCTGTGCGATAAACATAAAAATAATGGATAACTGCAAATCGCGTCACAAAAGTTGAGGAAACAGCCGCTTGACTAGGTACAGTCAGCATCAAAAGTAGCGGATCAAACAACGCTTCAGAAGTATCTACCATTCTGTAAAAGCTTAACAAATAGTGATGTCTTTAATATAGAACAACTAATACTGTAAAAGATATACTTTTGAACGCGAATTTTAGATTTTTTTTAATATTTGGAAAAGTTATTCGGAATATCAGATACTATTGGCGCGTTGTTTCATCCGCTACTTTTGATGCTGACTGTACTTGTTAGCAATGATAACTTACCATTTCTAATTATATTTGCAAGTATGATTATATGCATGCCGAGTTTCATGCTTTCTTTCGGATGAAACTATATTATTAAAATGTTTTAATGAAGCGAACCTTACTAATTGTCAATCTGTAAAATGTTGAATGCGTGGAAATAGTATCGTCGTACAGAAAAGTAAGTGTCGAAATATACCTATCGTTGCACATCTTTGTTACCATAGCAATAAGGATGTGTTCCGATATATTTAGCCACTTTTGTCGTCACTATCTATTTATTCCTGACTGTATATCCTATGTACAACACTATTTCATTTTACAAATTTCTGTAAGTGAGTTTACTTAGTTACGTCATAAGTTCTGTCACAAAGGTTTTGACTGATAAAATTTAATACAAAGCTTTTAATAAAACAAGTTTGCCATGATTAGGAATGTTGTTTTATACTGATCAAAACGTAATATAATTAGTTTAAAATTGTTAATTATTATTAATTGTTAATTAGTTTATACTTGTTTTTTACTTTGGGATTGTCGTCAGACGCGAATACGCGGCTGGATTGTGAAAAATTATACTTTACAAAAGGGAGTGAAAATCAGTGTCACATTAATAAAATAGATACAATTGTTTATTTGTATGAACCTACTTTATTAGAACGTTATTTTTTCAGCAGCATTTAGTTCTCCGACAAGTCCGTACTTCAGCTAATACCCTTCAAACTTAGGATACTTTTCAGTGACACGCTAATATCGTAATTGATAAAATACGTACAGTTGCATTTTGGCAATACCAATACACGAGAATTATATATTTTAAGAAAGATAAAAGATCCAGCTTTTGTTTTATGTAAGATTCAACCACGTAAAAAAGATAAATAAATAAATAGGGTTCAAAATTAGGTCGCGTATTTTAGCATGTTTTTCTATACCATTTTTCCGAATATTACATAGAATCATGCGAAACTGAGACAGCAAATTACGTTAAGTTATATTATAAGTAATTCAGCATTAAAAAAGCTTTCAACCCATATATATGAATAATAAGGGATCTGTACCTATGGCTTTTTTATCAGTCAAAACCTTTTTGACAGAACTTATGACCTGACTAAGTAATTGCAATAGAGAATACATTCTATATACTTTATTATTGTTACAGGATCGTCACGTTTTCTTCCGTAACCCATTTGACCATGCACTTTCCGAGTAACTTCGGTGCTGACAACACGAAAATTTATTATATCGGCCTGAAGGGGGAATGGGCGCCGGGTCACAAGCACGGCGTCACCATTTGTACATATGAAGCTAGGCCCAATCTCGACGATCATAAATTAAAACATTTAGATTCTGTATCCAGGCACATAGATTAGGCAATTCAGTTCATATTCGCTCAGCCTTACTAAAGTTGAACCAATTTAATTCAATTACACAGTAAAATATATGTCACATTTTAAATACAGATATATTACCAATTGATACGAGTAGTAGCACCGTTACTTGACTTTAATAGGTTCAGCTTGTATCAGCCAGATTGCAACCTAATTTATAACACCATTAACGTAATGTTACTTATGAAAGAAAGGGAAATGTGGAATGTGTACTACATTATTTAAAAATAAAATATTTCTATTATTACTGTGTTTTATTGTAATATAACATTTTATTTTCAATAATTAAAAATATTATATTTACAGAATGTATATCTTAGAAAATTTCAGTTTTATTTGAAGAAAGGTAACTAAGTAGGATTGACTTCACGAAACTATTATATTTATTTCAGGTTACTATGTATGTAATAAATACTGTGTATGTAACATTTTCTAGTAAAAAATACATTGTTACGTATCTGTACCTATGCAGAGTAAATCAGCATGAAGTAAAAAAATCCTGTGCTTAGTTGATTGTGACATTAACTACTATACAATGAAAGTCCTTGTTTTTATTATTTACACGAGAAAAACAATATAGGTATAGGTCGGGTAGTATTACAATAGTTAGGTAATAGGTATAAGTACTTATATGACAATTTACCTCAAAACTATGTACTTAGTTACAAATAAAAAAAATCTAAGATAATACATGTTAATATTGATCATCTAAGGATGCTATATATTTATAAAAGTCAAAGTTTCTCCAATATATATTTACCTTGCATTTCCAGCACATTGAACATCTATTAGGAAAATAATTACTTAAACTAAATTATTGCTCTAAAGAAGGCAGTGATACTTTATTAAATTAATTGTTACTTAAAATTAAACTAATTACTACTAGATACCTATAGGTCTCCTATAGATACCTATAGGTATAAGTTCATCGGCAGCAGTATCACACTCGTGTCACGAAGTGGTAGTATTTCATACTATCATCTTGCGAAAACATCAAAATATTCGAGAAAATAATTACTAATTCACTTTGGTATTTAATAATGTATTTCAAATCTTGCTCACCTATCGGTACCACTGTTTTTCCGAATGAAAATGATTAACGGTGTAAATAAGTGTTTCGAAAAAGACACGAGTTCTATATTATATTTCTACAAAAATCGTTCGATTATGAGCCCGGGTGTTCCTGGCGACGTCGGTTCCGCCAGCCGGCGACGCGCCTTCTGGTTCCTTGGTAGGGGTAGCCGGGCCGGCGGCCGTACGGAGGATACCTCGGGTTCTGCCTCACGACAGCGTTGGGCACGGCCCTTATGTCGCCTTGCTGTTGGCTAGACGCGGCGGGCCAGCGCCTCATACAGACAGAACATCTGCAAAGACAGAATGATCAATAAATTTTGTCAATAAATGTCAGTTCCGATACAAGTTTTTAACCCCGACTTTCTGGGACAGTTATTCATTTTTGACTGCTCGCGGAAGTTTTGATTTCTAACTTAAGTAGTAGTTTTTCAAACGCTTAAAATAAAATTTTGTAAGTACATACTTACACACAGACTGTGATGAATTCAGAATTTAGAATAATTGACTACATGCATATTTGTCTTAAACAGCTTCGGATCTGAGACATTCCTTAGACTTTACCGCCCTTTGTAACTATGTAAAGATTTACCTACACCTCATTGCCGTAGCCGGTAAAACAATAAATAAGTACCTTTTGATTACATACCTGCTAACTTTCCTGATATGGTCAGATTTAAGCGTCTCTTGGTCTGGTTTTGCGAACATCTTGTTATCTTCAATAGTAGAAAGCCAGAAGCCAATTCCCATCGCGAAGTAGTTGCACCGACCCAAACCGTTGCACTCTATGGAGGGGCGGATACGGAACTCTCGCATACAAGACCCGGGAGAGACCAAACTTTGTCCAGCTGCATCGGTTCCCGCTGTGTGCTGAGGAGTAAAAAATAATTATGTTAAATGTCTTATAATTCCTATGCATTTGGCATTCGAAGAGTTTTAGTTGTACTATACCTCGTGTGCGTAGGTACATTAAGGTAGGTATAATAAAGTTGTAGATAGTTTAATTGCCCTGTGCTACAGAGAAGGATCTGAGAACAGTGTCCTGGGTTTGTGTTTTCTCGTACTTGTGTTTATAGTATAGGTACTTATATTTACCATCAAAAAACTGTATCCCTGCCACAGTTCTTCCCAGCCGTTTGGACAGGACGGCGCTATTGTAGTTTGGCTGTGTAGTGCTATAGCCCTCGTTGGTGCTTCACACACTTGGCACCTGGAGCAATGATAAGGCTGGTTTTAGTGTCACGCGGACCGTCGGCGCGGAGCGTCCGCGCAAGTCGTTTTAGGGCCTACGCTAGCTGGCGCGGGTGCACGGAGCGGACGAGCGGGTTAACGAAAAATAGTATGAGCAACGCTAACTGAAGCGGACGCGTGCGGCGGATTTCACCTACAAATAGCACCCGCGTACGTGCGCACGCGGCGGGCGTCTGCGTCAGCTAGCGTAGGCCCTTAGTATCGCGCTGACCGTTTCGGACTACAGACGCGAACAATGCATCCAATCTGGAGAGTGTTACTAATTATTGTCCTGTATTACACAAGGAAAAAATTATGAGCAGAAGGAGACTACATATTCACCCTTTATTTTTTTATTATTTCAATAAAATACAATGGATACTGACTTAATATTAAATACAACGTCCCACAAAACTGTTTTCACAGTTTGACAGTGGGATTTAATCGAGCAGAGACCCGTCGCAGGAGAATTTGTTACATTATACGGCCAGTTTGTTTTATTTCTTTCTCTTCATTAATGTTTTCAGAGGGCGTTAACGATGTCCGCCCAAGCTTTATTCTTTGCGAGTCTGTTTTCGTACGGGGGGTCCGAGGCATCCCACAAACATTTCCTTAAATGAACTTCATCAATTACTCGCCCCGTGTCCTCATCGCGAGTCGCCATGATTGTACTATTTTGTACTGCGCGGTCGCGTGCGCTCCGCGCGAAACTAAAACGCTCACTGTTGTGCGAGGCGCGCGAGCAGCCATCCGCGCGGAGGGCTCCGCGGCGCGGACGCGTCGCGCGGAAGGCCGCGGAAGCGTCCGCGCGGATGGCCGTCTGCGCGGACGCCTCCGCGCCATTCTAAAACGCTCCTAAGCTTTAATACATATTGCTCAGCGCGGAGCGATCCGCGGCGACGGTCCGCGTGTCACTAAAACTAGCCTAAAATAGGTTTTCGGTCCTAATAATACATGATCCTTCACATGATATCCTTAAGAGGAAAAAAAATAAAAAATTAACATTAAATAAACTCTGACACATTATTCCATCACACCATCTCGAGATTCTCCACAAATATCTAACTATTCAAAAACCCGCGCTCCAATCCGTTTGGTTTCTATAATGCCACAGAGAGACATTCAGATACACACACAGTCACACACATGTTAAACTTATGTATGTCTCAGTCTATAGTCCGTTTGTTTGTTCAGATTAGAAATTTTATAGATACTCAAAAGTAGTGGTAACTTTTTTCCCCCAAAATTAAATCTGGATGACTATGTACTGAATTATAGTGTCGTTTACATATTATTGTACCGCAATATTAGATATTATTAAATTGTAAAACGGGACTTAATCACGTTTAATTAAGTTTTAAGATTTACCGACGTTTCCTGGCCAAGTCATTCTGTTTATTTAAAACATAAAACATTTTTATTATTGATATGATCACTATGATTCGCTATGTGCACGACTGTCACGCAACCTAGCGTCCGCAAGTCTAGGGGAAAACGTCAATTCACTACATCTTATAAAACTACTCCAAAGCTACTACTCAACGGATTTTCATACGACTTTCATCTATCAATAGAGTGATACTTGAGAAATGTTTAAGTATATAACTTGTTAAGGTTTTAAACTGAAATAAATGTCATATACTAAGAAAAAGTGACCAAGGCCTCCAGTGCCCCAGGCTGGAATCGAACCAGCTTCCTCTGTTATCGCGGCAGGTGCCTGAGCCACTCGGCCACCGGGGTCACGGCAGCATTTAGTTCATGAGATACAGCCTGGTGACAGACGGACGGATGGACGGACGGACGGACGGACGGACGGACGGACGGACGGACAGCGAAGTATTATATATATTACCCTATTACTGGGTCCCGTTTGACCCTTTGGGTACGGAAACCTAAAAACAACGGGGTATAGCTTCAGCCTGCTTTAACATAAAAGTTAACCCGAGCTTCAACACGCAAAATTTACATTCGTAGTGTGTACGAGTTACCTTACTACCTTAAGGGTTCCCCTAATGGGTTTTTACCATATTGGTATGTTATGTATATTGTGGAAGCTATTTATCAGTTAAATAAAATATTTCAGAGAGTGTTACCTTGATATATAAGGTCCGATGGAGTTTCCTCGAATGGGAGTCATGTCCATCGGCATGGCTTCATTAGTCGACAGCCAGTAACTGTAGTCCTCTCGTTCCGCAAAGTTGCATACACTGTTCAGGTTGCAGAACATATAGGGCATCGTAGTGAATCTACGCAAGCAGCTACCCGGTGCACCTGATAATTATTAATTGTATTATTGATTAACTATTTAAAATTAACTAATTACTGAACAATGTTTTTTTAGCAACAAAAAATACATACCAAGATCCTGTCCATTTGCTTTGCCGTTAGCAACGATATGCATCAGTGAGAAGCCATCCCACAGAGGATTAGATCCAGGCGGACACTGTGGAATCATACTACTTTGTGAATGTATTGCGAAATAATAGCCTCTTGATTTCGGGACCGGTGGTGGAGGGCCCGGTATACCAGGTATCCCTGCGCGCCCGCGGGTACCATCCTCGCCTCTGAAACCACGGATGCCTTTTTGTCCTTGAAGTCCCGGTGGTCCCGGCAAACCAGGGAATCCTTGGAAACCAATGTCTCCCTTTTCTCCTTTTATGCCATGGTAGCCACTTCTTCCTGGTGCTCCTGGTCTACCTGGTTCTCCCTTATAACCATCAACTCCTGGGAAGCCAATGTCACCTTGCGGACCTGGTATAATTTGTGAGGCTGCGACAACATCACCCCTTTCACCCTTTATGCCTTTTAGTCCTAGACTTCCTTTTTCACCCGGAATTCCCACATCTCCCTCAAATCCTTTTAAGCCAGGAGCGCCTCGCCTACCAATATAGCCATTTCTGCCATCATTGCCCCTCTCTCCTTTTCTTCCTGCAAGTCCTTCAGTACCTGGCCATCCTACATCTCCTGACATTCCCTTTGGGTTTATTATATATCCGACTTCACCTTTATCTCCTTTTTCTCCACTGAGACCCGTAGGTCCTGGTAATCCTACTTCTCCGGGTGCTCCTGAGAATCCTCGGTTGCCTGTTGCACCTTGATTACCCTTTATTCCTTTGGGACCATGAAAGACGAGGCCTGGAACACCTGGCTTGCCTCGAGGGCCGTCAAAGCCATATTCTCCTGGAGCCCCCTTTTGTCCCATCGCTCCATACCATCCATCCAGGCCATCAATACCAGGTGTACCGGGTTCACCTCTTCCAGCATTTAAACCACGCAAACCTGGCATACCTGGAGGCCCCTGGTTGCCAGTCTCACCTTTTCGACCAGGGAGACCGTGATCACCTTCCTGACCTCGATAACCCATTTCTCCACGTTGACCTTTAATACCTTTTTGCCCAGGATATCCGGGTGTACCTATTTCTCCGGGGTTTCCCTGGATACCATCCAACCCGACGTCTCCTATGTCTCCTTTGGTACCGTGCCCATAACTGATCAATCCCGGCTCACCTCTTTCTCCCGGCGATCCCGGTCGTCCTCTCTCGCCTGGTAAACCTTGTAAACCGGGTAAGCCGTCTAAACCAGCATTTCCGGGTCTTCCTGGTCGCCCACGGAAGCCCTTTTCTCCTTTACCACCAGAAAATCCAGGGAATCCAATTGAACCTTTCACTCCTTTCAGACCATTTAAACCATTTCTTCCTGGTTTCCCAGGTTGTCCAGGAAAACCTTTATCTCCTATTTCACCACGCTCTCCTGTAAGACCAATTTCTCCCGATATACCTTTACGGCCACGTTCTCCAGGTGGTCCATATAGTCCATTGTTACCCTTTTCGCCTTTAGGACCAGGGCCTCCGCTATAAACAAAACCATTATCTCCAGCGTCACCTTTTGGACCTATTAACCCATCTAAGCCTGGCTCACCAGGAAAACCCATCGCTCCTTGATCACCCATATCACCTTTCAGTCCACTGAAACTACTTTCACCAGGTTCTCCTTTCGGTCCCGTAAAGCCATAATCACCTCTGTCTCCTTTAATTCCACCCGGACCCGGTAATCCCATGCGACCCATATATCCAGAGTCACCTCTTCCTCCTTTAATACCAGTTGGACCTTGCATGCCCTGTCTGCCTGGTGTACCTACTTCTCCGGGTAGACCAACGTCGCCATAATCTCCATTTTCTCCTGGGAGTCCCCGTTTACCTTTTAAGCCCGGGAAGCCAAATGCTCCGCCTTTACCAGGTAAACCTGTTAGACCACGGAAACCTTTTTTGCCAGCCTCTCCTTTTATCCCATCTGGACCATCAATACCAGGCAGACCAGGTTCGCCTGGAAGGCCTGGGGTTCCTGCAATACCAGGCAACCCTTTTGGGCCATTACGCCCCGGTATGCCTGGTGCACCCTGGACGACGACTCCTTCCATGCCCTTACGTCCCTGTTAAAAGAAATACATATATACTTAATAGTAGTTCATGAGTTGTGGTGTGATCGTTTGGCATTACAAGGTTGCGAAAGTCAATCCATATTCCATATCCAAATTTTAATTGAATATAGTATGGTGTGTATAGTATGCGAAGTGAGCTTTCGTGTCCGTGGGCATGTACGTAAAAATCTGACTAGTAACTAAAGAAAAACCGGCCAAGTGCGTGTTGGGCCTCGCATAATGAAACGCGTTCCGGTACTTACACCGGTTCCGGAACTAAATGGGTCATGTTTCAAATAATTATTTTCTTGGAAAGTATTTAAGGCTGCACCTGACGCCAACGAACTCTCGCGTGTGGGTAGAGCTTATAACTTATACCCCTCACTGCACCACCCGCTACAAAAATCGAGCTCGCAGCGCCCTGTACGTAGCACAGGTCCGTCTAGCAACACGACACGACTTGCCTCGCCCTGACTATACGGATGATAATGGCGGGCGGGCGGGGTAATGATAGGAACCTAGGCGGGATTTAGAATAATTTTAGGGACAGTTTTAAGAATTTGCAATAAACAAGAAAACCAAATCTAATATTGTGTTATGAGAAAGATTATATGGTTTCATATAAATATTTTCGATAAATGTAAAATTGATTTCCAGAAAAACCATATCATTTACACATATCTTGTAGATTGTTATATATTAATTTCTGCTCAGAAAGTGTCATATTTAGTATTAAAAAAAATGGTTCAGAGTAACTCAGTTTTACGTTACTTTGCGGGAAGAGGAACCTTAAAAAGCTTTATTTGACTTTTGTCATAATTATTGTCAGCGTACAACCAGTCGTACAACATGACGCCATTAATTTCAAATTTCGTAATAACTGTTTTAGAAACTGTTTAGAAACCATAAAGTTATTTTTAAAGACCTGTGCAAAATTTACTGTTCTTTTTAGTTACATGAATGGAGTGGCCCCCTAAACCATAAAATTTAATTTCTAAACATATTATTATAGCTGCTCACAATATACTATATACAAATTTCATTAAAATATAGCTTATAGTTTTCCAGTGAATGGCTGTGAGATACTCACGGACAGACCGATGGACATGACGAAACTATAATTGTTATTGCCATGATGGCTACGGAAAATTAATATATTTAAAAAATTAACTCTAACATTTATAGAGGATTTTTTCTATAGCTTAATCCCTTATCTCACTAAGACATTTACAGAGTAAATATGTCGTAGTTTACTATAAGGTGTATTGAAGTTATTCTCTAAATGAGGTTAGATTAAGAGTCCGCAGCAAGCTCGGCCGAATTTCACCTTCCCGTACAAATGGAGTTTCGTTCTCATTTTAAAACTACGTGTTGGATTGTAATGAAACTTTGCACATACAATGACATAAGGTATCTATGCCTCTAATTAGTTTATATAGCTCCAGCTTATAATACAAATGAAATAGCAAAAATAAGTTTTGTATTAAAAACTTCAATTCGCTGTATTTTTTTAATTAGCTTCAGATAGAAGCTACTTAAAGTCAAGTTTAAGTAAAGTTTTAGAGCGGAATGTTATTTGGTGTTTTTTCTACATGTACTCAAATAAAATTAGCACCATGTTTACTGTTTTCTTGTCGTTTGTCTTGATCAATACCCACAATTTTAAACAATAATGTCATTAGTTTTAAGGAAAAAAAAAGACTTACAGTAGCGGAAAAAAATCTATCATATTGTGATTCTTCTGTAAAATATTTCAAATTAGATGAAACCAAGAACTGTATTTGTTGATAACCAGGGGTCGTACAAAAAGTGCGGATGACGTCAAACCACTTACAGGATGTTTTCAAATAGTATTTTTGATTTTCATAAACAATTATCACTTATCATTTATCAACCTCTTTATTAAACGATATCGCCACTTGAAATGAGTAAGTACGTTTTTGACTGACACATTGTCAATCAGATGAACAATAAATTGACTTCGTTATTGTTTAGCTATTGTATCTTCAGGATTATATTTAGCTAAAATTTATATTTACTAATGTATAAGAAAACGCTCTAAAATGTCATCTTTACTCGAATATTGTGGCAATCCCACAGACTTGTTCTAACTAATTTCAAATAATTATACCTTATGGTAACAAGTTTCGTGAAATTTATTTTATTCACTACATCACCCTACCACCTGTATTATTAATTCCATGGATTTATTTACGATTATTTTGTTACTTCATTAATACTACTTTGTTACTACATGTCACACGGAAGTTTAAATACAAACTCAAACATCACAGGTGTGCAAGATTACGTCATTTTTACGTCATCCGCACTTTTTGTCCGACCCCTGTTGATAACTAATCAAAAAAGGTTATATTGATTTATTCTCAACCAATTATACGCTAACAGGCCGGTACATATTTCGAAATTCAATTTGAATTCATTTTTCTGGAATTTAGCGTCCGTCACTAGTAGTATTTAAATCGATAAAAACGGAATATCGTGCTAATTCATAATCATATTTGTAAGAAATATCAGTTTCGTCATGGGGCGACCTCGTGGAAATAAAAACTTAACAGTAGCTATACAAGAAGCAATTATAAATGGCTATAGAAATGGCTTCACACAATCGACGCTGGCTAAGCAATTTCAAGTTCATCAGTCTACTATATCGAAGGTTTTGAAACGGGAAAAAGCTCACGGAGGTGTCAAAAGGCCCAACAGACCTGGTCGCTCACGCTGCACATCAAGTTTGGTAGACCGCAACATTTTGCGAATAGCAAGACACAATCCACGATTCACGGCGAGCGACATTATGCGGGAAATATCGTGTGGAAATTCAGTTTCTATGTCCTTACGTACTGTAAGAAATCGCCTGATGGATGGTGGACTTCGTGCTCGTCGTCCTGCAAAGAAACCACTGATTTCCAAGAAAAATCGAGCACTAGAAAAAAATATGCGAAAGAACATCTTTCTTGGACTGCGGAAATGTGGGAAAAGGTAATCTGGAGCGATGAATCCAAGTTTTTACTGTTCGGAACAGATGGAATTACCTATGTACGACGTGCCGACAATGCTCGTTATGACCCCAAGTATCAGCTCCCTACAGTCAAACACGGCGGCGGCTCCCTTATGGTGTTGGTCCTTTACACCGATTAAACGGCATTATGACGAAGGAAATTTATGAAGGAATATTACAAGATGTGTTTCTTCCCTGGGCACGCCAAAATTTTGGCAGAGCGTTTATGTTTCAGCAAGATAATGACCCGAAACATTCGTCTAATCTTGTTAAACAATGGTTCAAAAAACGTAGCGTGAGGGTTTTGGAATGGCCCAGCCAAAGTCCGGCTTGAATTCTATAGAAAACCTATGGAAGGAGCTAGGTCGTCGTGTGAGTGCAAGAAATGCAAAAAATGTCAACGAAAGATTTGAACAATTAAAGGAAGAGTGGGAACGCATTCCAAGTTCTTTCCTCGCGAAGTTGATTGCATCACTGCCCCGAAGATGCCAAGCTGTTCTTGATGCAAAGGGTTTCAGTACCAAGTACTAATCTAATATTTTGATTTTCAGTGCAGAATCTGTAATTTTTGTTGTTTTCTTTATTAATAAACCACTTTTACCTATATTTCGAGTATAAGTTATTTTATGCACTTTTTAATAAACTCGTACAAAACGAGTTTCTTATATGGTGTCATACAAATGTAGTATATGATTTTACTCTTCATCTAAAGGACTTTGACATGATAATCGTTTAGGCAGCCTTAGTCGTTCTCATAAAAAAAATACTTAAAAATACACAAATATGATAGATTATTTTCCACTACTATATTATATAACAAAATTACTCTCACAACTCGCATAAAAACCTATCGGAATAACTCCAGTAGACGCACCTTTATTTTAGCAGTGCATGTGCATGACACAATATATTATAACTTGAGTGCCATTAGTGCTCTCAAATATGACTAATTCTAATGATAGGTGGTACTTACTTGGGATCCCATTGGTCCTCTTGGACCTGGCTCTCCAGGTAATCCCTGTTCTCCTTTCGACCCCATTTGACCAGGACGACCAGGAATTCCCATATAACCGGGTTCTCCTTGGTCACCCACGATGCCTCGATTGCCGGGAAATCCTGGCTCCCCAGGTATGATTGGAAGACCCGCGTCACCGCGGAATCCTTTTAGTCCAGGGATTCCGGGGAAACCTGCATCTCCTTTCTGTCCGGGAAGCCCGGGTTCTCCGTAAAGGCCCCAGTCACCCTTTTCTCCTGCTATTCCTTTTATGCCCTTTTCACCGCGTTGGCTAATTCCATTAAAACCTTGATCGCCTTTTTCGCCAGGGTATCCGTCCAAACCTGTAGTCCCTCTTTCTCCTTTTCGCCCAGGTTCTCCTAAACACCAACATAGATATAAATATTATCATTTGCTACCACAATATAAGTCGAAGAAACGTGAACCTGTTAAACCACGTCGATCTACTTTTTAAATTTTACGGTGTCACTTTCAGTACGGATCAATCGAAGCGAAGGCTATTGTTAGAGGATTTTAAAAACTACCAATTTCTCTCCAATTTCAATACCAATTTACTGAAAGCTGTTCTGATGCTTATCGATGTATCGGCCCAAATTTCGCTCCTTTATATAAACCATGATATTTTCGGTTTTACCTTATGGGTGACTGGAAGAGAATGCCTAGCGGCATTAAGTCCGCCTGTTTTACTCTTTTTTATTTGCAATAGAGTTTAAATAAATCAATATTCGCTGAACATTATTAGCTTCAAAAGTTCTCTATCATTCAGGCTTTGTTTGAGAAGTACTGAACGAGACAATCTGTATTTTAGTCAAAAATAATGATATTTTAAATGAGAAGACTTGTTTAATTTAGTTTTTTACGTTAATGTTTTGTGCCCTTACACGGTGTCATGGACTGACTTGTATTTTATTGAATAACATCTTGATTTACTATGTACAGTCACGTGTAAAAATATGGGTGCACACAAATTGCTCAAAAATATGTCCCATAGGTCTTAAGTCGACGAATTACGAGCTATGGGACATATTTTTGAGTAATTTGTGTGCACCCATATTTTTACACTTGACTGTACATGACTTTACAATAAATAAATGATGTGATAAAATAACTTAAATATTAATTTCGCATGATTGGTTATTTATCAATTTTATCATATTCCTGCAGGTATATCTATTTAAAAAAAAACTATATTGTTCGCATATATGAATGTTGAGTTACAACGATACAAACTAAATGAAAGCTAGTACCTATAAAATGTCATTATCTACCTGTTTACCGAGAGTATACTTTCGTAACATAAATGTATGTCAGTTAAATGTTCATACCTTGAAATCCTGGTAGTCCTGTGAAACCTTTCTCCCCTTTGACATTAAATTCATTCCCAATGGCTTCTCCTGTTTCTCCGACAGGGCCGTCGTCACCTGGCAAACCGGGTAGACCTCTGAAACAGTCAAAGTAGACGTAGTACTCGTACATTAACTTTCCACCACAACAGATGACACAAAACAATCAAAATTTACTCTGTGCCGTAGTACATTAATAGAAAAGCTAAATAATCAAGGATACATAATATGAATTACTTGACGCCTGGTTCTCCTTTTTGTCCCTGAAGAAAATGAATGTAGTATGCGTTCGCATCCATGCCACGCCGCCCAGGCAAGCCGTCACTGCCATTCAGACCGTCTCGCCCACGCAGACCAGGCCATCCCATATCGCCAGATTGGCCCTTCATGCCTTGTGGTCCCGGGAGACCAGGGAAGCCGGGCATGCCTTGATCGCCAGGAATGCCAGGTTCGCCGATAAAGCCTACAACGTTTCAACTTACACTTTGAAGTTCTGAATGTAAACAACAATCATCAGAATTATCCGTTTGGTAAATAAGAGAATAGTAAGGTTTGCAGTATCGTACCTGTGTCGCCCGGGGGACCGGCGTCGGCAATAGTAAGAGCAAAAGATTCCCTTTGTAGTATACCGGGCGCACCAGCAAAACCTTTTCGTCCTCGGGAACCAGGCGGCCCGTCAGTTCCTTTGCTGCCCTTCAGTCCGGGCAATCCGTCTGTTCCTTTTTCGCCCATTGTTCCTCGGGGCCCGGGTAAACCTTCGGGGCCTCGTAAACCATCCGGCCCACGGTTGCCTGGCTCTCCTCGGGCTCCTCTAGGACCAGGTGCCCCTACAAACAAAATGATCATGCCAATAGAGATGATGACACATGTTGAAGAAAACATTTATGAGTCAGGAACAAAAATCTGTGTTCATCACATAAATAAATGCCCTTACCGGGATTCGAACTACGACTTCGACTGTCATTTCTGACTTTTGTATTGCTTTAATTTAATGCAATGGGTCCCATAAAGACATTTGATCCTCAAAACAAACCAAAATTAATAATAACCTTTTATCACTTAACGCTACTTGCATTTTATCTACACCTTGAAAGCCTAATTTTATTAAAAATTATGAAATAAGCCATGTTTGTGATTTGGTTCCCGCAAGCAGCTCCAACTATTTTAATCAATATTGGGTCTTAAATATTATGGCAGAAATAAATCTAGCTATAATAATATGGATTAAATTTTTAGTAACATTGGTTTTCGATTTTCGGCACGCAGATATTTATGATATCATTTATATCGGCGTATAATGTCTAAAATAAAATTTTGTTCTTCATTAATAGTTTTCGTCATAAATTATAATTTTGACACACCCACACTTTTATTGTTGACTGCAAGTACCTATTTTACTTCTCCAAACCAAAGTACTGGACTAAACACGAATCATTTTAGACCAAATCCGAGAGATATACTTATTCGTATTATTCAATATCACGCTTCAATCCGTTGAAATTCCTACAACTTTTACGAATTTTTGGTTCACGCGATTGCGGGCTGTGTTAATATTTGAGGCATTAATATTCAGATTAGACACACCAGTTTATTAAATGACTGTTGAATACATGACTAAACTTTTACGATTTCGCTATTAAATATCCTTACCTGACTGGCAAAATGGACAGTCATCACCACGTTGTCCTTTAGGTCCGTAATATCCTGGTATACCGGGATCACCAGGGTCACCCACTTCTCCGGGCCGGCCAGGCCTTCCGTCTTCTCCAGGTGGCCCGGCTCCGTAAACTCCTGTTCCAGGATAACCTGGTGGCCCTCTAAATCCAGTATCACCAATATCTCCTCGAAGGCCAGGCAATCCATCTAAACCCGGCACGCCAGCTTCACCGGGTTCACCCTTCACTGTATTGCCTGCGAAACCCTTAGGTCCGGCAGATCCTTGTCGGCCCGGGTTACCAGGTAAGCCTCGAGGTCCTTGCGCGCCAGGGAAGCCACTACTGCCGGTTTCACCTTTAGGCGATATTCCAGGGTTACCCTCGCGACCCGAGAATCCTGGAGGTCCCGGTGGTCCAGTTGGTCCCACTATACCAGGAGGCCCAGGTTCGCCGTCCAAACCAGGATATCCCATAAATCCGGTTTCACCCTTAGGACCCTGGGGACCCGGTGCACCCCTTTTTAATGGCTCGCTAAAAGATTCATCGAACACTCCTTTAGGTCCTTGGAATCCCTGTTCTCCCGGGACTCCCGGTCTTCCGTCTTCTCCTGGCTCTCCGGGTAGCCCGTCATTTCCATCTTGCCCTGCATATCCGGGAGCACCTTTGTCTCCTTTTGGACCGTCCGGGCCTGGTGCACCACGATGACCAGGTTTTCCTCTAGGCCCTTCTTCACCTTCTTCGCCTTTGTAGCCTTGCGGCCCGCGTGTACCATAAGGCCCCTGAGTATAAAAATTAACATCGTAAAGTCACACGTGTCTAACTCATCTGCAATATTACTCCGATCCTGATATATAACAATAGTATTATGAATTATGTTATGTAGTTTGTTTAGGTTATTTAAGTTTTCATTTTACAAGGAAAAACTCATAGTGCAAAACCCGGGCTTGATGCGAAAGAGCATTCTCTTAACCGGGTCAAACGTCGCCTTCGGGCAAAGCAGATAAATCGTGGGCGGTGCAAGTACAACTGTCACTTAATGCGGAGTTTCGGGAGTAATATTAATAGTAGTAAGAATAGATAGACTTACGTTTAGGCCTCTTGCTCCAGGTTCTCCCTGTCCACCTTTATCTCCTCTATCTCCACTTTCTCCTCTGTAGCCTTTAAATCCCTTGGATATGATGGTAACGTTATATCGCACTTCGTCTCTGCCCACGTATATAACGGTACCCTTTGATCCAGGCTCGCCATCGGGACCAACATCTCCTCTGTCACCTTTAGGTCCTACGGTGTCTTCGCCGGGTGCTCCCCAGCTACCTGGGTTTCCTCGAGGTCCCGGTGGACCCTAAATGTAGGTACTATATTTAGAAACTTGGTTATGTAAATGAAATCTACTGCTATTTAATTTTGAATCTGGACGAAAACGTAATATGGTTACGTCTTGAAATATACATAAGTAATCGTATTTTTTTTAACATTGAACATTTTTGCAGTATACCCAACAAGCAAAATAATCCTGGCATGTGATTTTATAGTCCTGTTTGGACTTATATGGCTACTATAATGGTTTCAGAATATGCCACCGCACTTATATCAGCATATATTAATCTTGTTTTTACTCAAGTACGCTTACTCTTACAATTTGGACTTATATCGGTATATAGGATCACAATTCATGGCTACTACTGGACTTAACCTCCTATAAGAGCATGTATTAAGATTAATTACTCTCAAGAGGAACTACTCCGACAACCCAGACTTATATGCGCATATAGGATATCGCTTTAAGCGCATTTTAATCTCCAGGCTCCTATATGAGCATATTCGAGGAAAATATGCACTGAGGAACAATCACTCTTTTTAGTCTTACTTATAGTCTCATATAAGCATTTTTTCTGTGACCAATATAAGTCAATTCAATTTAGACTACTAAAGAGCACTTAGGTTTAAAGTTTGTAATTCATATTAACATCAAATGGATTTTATTCCATAGAAAAGATATACTCGAATAAATCTAAAAAACCCTCGTCGGAAATCTTTAAAGGCTACTTTTGATCGAAATAACCTATATAAGCAAAAGCGAGCTTATGACGGTTTCACAAATCCGGAAAAACTTATATCACGACTCTGTAGGCAAAAACACACTTTATATGGGTTTATCATATGCCGATATAAGCCAAGGTCGATTTACAGAGGCATTCCACAGTAGCATTATAATCTAAAAAATCCAGAATAATCCTGGTTAGAACCCTAATAAGGCCAATTTTGCTTTAAATCACCAATATAAGAAAAAATGAGCTTTAAACGGTTTTACGAATCCAGAAAAGCTTATATCAGGACTCGTTAGGCAAAAATGCACTTAATAGGGGTTTGTCATATGCCGATATAAGCCTGGGTAGATTTAAATGGGTATTTCATAGTAGTGCTATCGTCTTAGAAACCTTAAATCAATCCTGGCTAGAACTCTTCAAATGCCACTTTTTCTGGAAACAACCGATATAGTCGAAAACACGATTTGAATGGTTTTCCAAATCTTACTGTAGGATTTGTGGCCAGCCATTATTGATCACTCATAATTCACGATTTGTTCTTTGTTGTTCTGAATGATATAAAAATGGATTTAGATCAGTGGAAGCGGTTTAAAAAGAGTGGTTCTTATAAACGAAAGGTTAAGAAAACCTACCAGGAAATGTTAACCGGAGTGAGCACTGACTTTTTAAATTTATCGGGTAAAGACTGCATCGCAAATTCAGGTGAGGGTTCCGGACAAAATAACTTTAGTAGTACTTCGGATGGAAGGGGTTCGGACTATGAAAGCAATAATGAAAAATCATCAAGCGATTATGAAAGCGATGAAAAGGAGGAAAATCTTTCTGATTACAACAAAAATTTCGAATTGCGTTATTCTATGAAAAACTGGGCTTTAAATTACAATATTTCTCATGCTGCTTTGAACTCTTTACTTCAAATTGTAAATATCAGATTAAACGACGTTTTACCTCGAGATGCGCGAACACTTCTAGGCACAAACAGAGAAAACCTACAAATTACCATTTCAGCCCCAGGACACTACTGGCACAATGGCCTGATCAAATGTTTGAAAAGAATTTTCGAAAATGTTTCGTGTCTACCAAATGAAATTTCTCTAAACATAAATATTGATGGACTACCAGTTTTCAATAGTTCGCGATACCAATTTTGGCCCATATTGTGTACCGTCTTCGAGATACCAAATTTGGCTCCGTTTGTTGTTGGTAAGTAACAAAACATCTTTATTAACTTAAAGTAGGTACTTAAAAAGTAGTAGTAGTGTTTTTCTTATGGTACTTACTTATACTTACCTATTTATTTTTAACAGGTATCTATGCCGGAGATGGAAAACCATCGGACCTAGACTCATTTTTGAAGCCTTTCGTGACAGAAATGAAGCAACTTGAAGAAGGATTAATACTTAACGCTGCTCATGACTCAAACGAAGAAAAAATTATCCACGTAAAACTGAGAGCTTTTATCTGTGATTCACCAGCTAGAGCAATGATAAAAGGTAGGATAATTTTTTTTAGTTTACAGACAATATTATTATATTGCTTCACCTCCCATCAAACTCTATGTACTAAAAGGATTTTAGAATTATCAGGCCAAGCTATCAGTAAAGGTATTTACACATTAATTCAGAAAAATCTTTAAGTACCGTCTTCTTTTTCGTACGAGTTACTTACTTCTGCTTACTAAGATGAACACCACAATATGAAGGTATTTAACCAATTTATACTATTTTTTTACAGGTGTTTCAAATTTCAACAGCAAACATGGCTGTCTAAAATGTACAGTCGTCGGAGAATATTCCCATAAATCGAATACTGTGACATTTATTGAGTGTCACAGTTCTAAAAGAAACAACGGTGACTTTCGTGCGAAGAAGTATGGACAACATCACAAGAAAGACTCACCGCTACTTAGCTTAAACATCGACATGATTGAAGATTTTCCAGTATCGGACTCGCTGCACTTGATAGATCTTGGGTTGATGAAGAGGCTTCTGATAGGTTGGAGGGATGGAAATTTCGGGAAATATTTAACAAAATGGAATGCGCAAAATATTGAGAAGGTTAACAGCTTTTTAAAAAGTTGTATTATGCCTAAAGAGATACACCGGTCAGTAAGAACCGTCGATGTTTTAGCTCACTGGAAAGGGTCTGAGTACCGTTGTTTTTTTTACTATCTCAGTTTTATAATACTTCAAGAAGTCCAAAGAGCGGAACCTTATAATCATTTCATGCATTTATTTTGTGCAATCACTATTTGCTCCAATGATAGTTATTTCCATTTACTTCGTATCGCTGAGGAAATGTTAAAACACTTTGTTGAACAATTCAAAACCATTTATGGGAAAGACTATATAACAAGCAACATACATAATCTCTTACATTTGGTTGATGAAGTAAAAAAATTTGGGATTCTCCAAAATTTCAATGCATATTGCTTTGAAAATAAACTTTACTCCATAAAAAAAATGGTAAGGCAAGGAAATAAAGCACTTCAACAAGTCGCAAACAGAATTAATGAAATGTCGTTAATGGATATAGAAAAGCTAAATGAAAACAAGAAATATCCGGCACTAAAGAAAGGAAAATGCAGAAAATCTGGCTTAATATTAGAATTAGGGACGTTTATATTGTCAGCAAAGAAACAAGATAAATGGTTTCTAACTAAATCAAACCACGTGGTGGAGTTTGTATCGGTTAATTTTAAAAATAATGGGAATCAAGAGCAGGAAATAGAAATACATGGCTATCATATAATAAACACCCAAAATGCCTTTGAAGAACCCTTAAGCTCATCGTTTTTCAACATTTGTAAATGTGATTGCAGAGAAATGATTAAAATAAAAACTGTGTATAAAGTTGCAGACATAAAGTGTAAGTTTGTAAGTGTGTTATTCAATAATTTTATATATTTAGTGCCATTACTTCATACTCTGTAGTTTATGGTTTTAATAAATAAGACAAATTTACAAAAATTTAACAGGTATTTTTATTTATCATTCAATCAACAACTTATCAAAGTTTAGTACAATAACATTCAAAAAACGGGAGTAACTAATTTGTACTTTAAATTACATTAACAGAATAGTTACTTTAATCAGTCTGGGTTTATGAGGTATTTATTATCTTTATCTAACACTAAAAGTAAAAACTTTATATAAAACTATTGTTAGAGACATAATAAACTCTTTAGCTACATACTATTTAACCAATCTTTAAATTCACATGCATCTTCACTCGGAATAATACTTAAAAAATACATAAACATTTTTATGTAGGTAATATTAAGGTCAAAAAAATTGCGGCACAATAACATACTTAACTTATTCAGGTATTTGTAGCCTAAAGCCTATGATACACAGGAGCGGGAATGCAGGATAGTTACGATGTAGGTCCGTTCCGGGGCGAGACATAGACAGTTACCACACGGACTGTGTGTGAGTCCGGAGCGGTCCCCATTCCTGATCCAGTGTAGCATGAGCCTTACTCTAAAAACAAATCAACTTATATACTTACCTATAGTAGGTAGGTACCTAGATTTAAAACTTGTTGTCAAATAAACCACAACGTAGATAATCAATACTCGTGCGTACTTGAAAAAACGAATAATAATTTCAACATAATTTCTTCTTCTTCAAGAACATAATTTTTAGGGCTTCGTAAGAGCCAAAAATTCAAATAAAAAAATAAACACTAGATAAATAAAAAAGGACTACAAAGATATGTTATCCAAACAGCAAATAAAATTATTGCATGAACTTTCAGTAGCTGTTGACATTAAATTTCTGAAGTTTCTAGAGTGTAGTAGAAATTTTTATGTAGAATACCTAACTGTTTTTTCTTTTTTAACTGGAGAACTATTTCAGTTTCATAGGTACAGCAACTCTAGAAAGTTAACACATTTTTTTGTTACTTAAGTAATTAATTTTCCGGCAGCACAGCAGCAGCACTGGGCAGGTTTATCACCTCTACATTCTCAAGTTGATTTTGTTCTGAGGATTCAGGTATTGCTGGAACTGGCTGATCTAGCAAAGGTTCGGGTGGAGGACGAACATTATCTTCTTGAGCTGGCTGTTCTATAGCGCACACAGAAGATGTTGTAGCAGTATCATTTTTAGTTTTTTTCCCCTTAGTACGTTGTCTTGCTGAAGATGCTCTCTTATTGCTCTCACAGCGCTGGTGAGCATTTTTGAGTATAATTTTGAAAAATTTTTCGCAATCTGCTTTGCTGAATGTTTCGTCTGATTCCTTCACAATATCATGGAAAAAATTAATTGTTCTTTCTCGGGCTTTGAAACAAATCTTTACCGGGTCTTTCTTTGATGAACCAGTCCATGTACAACTTTTCAAAAACTCTCTGTGAAATAAATGATCAATGAGGTAGTATGCATTTGAAGTACCCTTTCCAGATCCTCTGCTACATAACCCACGTAATTTTTTTTTTATGATCTTCTTTAAATACTGCATCTAACAGGTTTCTTTCAAAGTCATCAAAATCATTTGAAGTTTTTATGGTATTTATACCATCATCCCGATCCTGAGCTGGTAGCTTAGAAGACAGCTTTATGTATTCCTCGAATTGGGTCTGAAATTCTGAATGTTTTAAAAGTAATTTGTTTTGAAGTTCAAACAAAGCATTTTGATTAGTAAGAATTGTTTTGAGATCATGTTTAAGAGCCTGTATATCCTCTTGAATTTGCTGTAGTGGTACATCTTGATTTAATATCAAAATGTTTTGACTTTGGTTGTCTGTGTTTTCACAGCCTAGGTCAATTGTTTCTGGTAAAGAGTTTGGTTCCAGAGTTTGAACAATATTAACGGCAGCATCATAGTTTTCACCCGGTGGTATGTTTTCCTTTTCTAGCATAGCAGCAGCAATATTTTCTTGATCATTCTGTAAAAGTTAACTCTTTATTAAAAATTTCAGAAACCCAAGATACAACTCAGGTGCACGTCATCACAAATACGCATATTCCTTTCATTGTGTCCATTACAACAAACACATTATAAGGTTTAATTTGATGAAAAGTTATGTTGACAAATCAAAAATACTCAATTTAAATCGGCTTTTTTCGTCGTAAGATAAAATTGTAATTACCTAGTACGATATTTTACAATAACCGATTTCTAATGATATATGCACAGAATATAAATTTTGTTGTATTGAAGAATATGTTATTATTATTATGCGATGACCGGCTTGTATATATACCTACTTCTATAACAATATGTAAGTAAATAAACATACTATTTATAAGACTTTAAAAAAAATAGGCTGCACCACTAAAAACTACAATATTTTGTGCATTACTCTCGCATAAGTAGTACCTATCTAAAATAACTTTAAAAAGTTGGTAAAAATCATCTATTGGAGCAAATAAAAGAAACAGCTGATCCATAGTAATTTTCAATAGGTACCTACAGGATCAATGAATATGGAACAACTAATTTTTATTAAGCTGGAAAGTTGCTTCCTTTGTGTGCGGGCGAACCTGTGATACGGAATCTAATATCTAAACAAACTGTAAATAATTTTCTTCCATTAAACTTACCTCTACCAACTCCTGCGCCATTTTATTAAAAGAATGAGCCAACGGTTCTCTTTGGGTGGTTACAGATAGCGAATTGTTCCGATACTCATTCTCCGTCTCGGTATCGGACCTATCACTCATTGCATCTATTTGATTTTCTGCGTCTTTAAATGTTGGTAAATGGCTTCTTTTCAAAATACAATTAAAAGTTCTCCAAGTAGGATCTGGATAACAATTCTCGCGCCTTCTAAGTTTTTCCGCGTTAGTTTTGGGCCAGAACAAAGTACCATTTTTTTCCCACTGCTCTGGGACAGTCGTCAATCGCAGACAGCCTCGTTCCATAGTTTGAATCACTTTGAATGGCATCGTGTTTGTTCATAAACCTGCAAGTAGGTTAAGATAGTGTTAGTCTAGTCTAGTAGGTACGCTTTGACTTAAGATTATTCAAAATTACTCAAACATACGATACAAATATTCTACTACTAAACTCTCAGCCTAAAATCTATATATGTATACCTTGAAACTTTCACATTGAAAAACTAATAATATAATTCAACTAAGCGCGAGATAACGTTATCCGTGTACAACTAATTCATTCGAACTGTTCGCTCGCTTGTGCTATCGCGCGAGTCCAGTCGGGGCCTGAAGAGACGCGCGGGGGAGCGCCGGACACGGAGTAGGTACGACGGGAGCGAAGTGCCGAAACGCTGACGCCGCCGCTTATATATGAGTAACTAGAGGCCACCTGCGACTTCGTCTGCGTAGAAACAGATCCCGCGGGAATTACGGGATAAAAAGTAGCTACCTACATACCAAATTTCATTGTAATCGGTTCAGTTCAGTAGCTTTTGCGTGAAAGAGTAACAAACATCTATACATGCATACTCACAAAGTATGACAATGTTAATATTAGTATAACATAATTATTCTTAGTTAGATTAGTAAACAAAAATACACAGTTCTACTGAATTTCTTTGAAAGTAAATGAACTTGCGCGTGTGGTGTTGGTATAACGCTTTGAGTCAAACAAATAATTTCTCATTCATTCAAGTTGTAAATCTAAGTCCCTTTATATCCGATACCTACCTAATAATAAAGTTTTATTATACCTAAGTAAATAAATAAAATTTAGTAAACATATGCCAGGGTACTTATTCAATAAATTACGTTACATAGTCGTATGCGTGTATATTAGGTAAGACCTCATTTTACTCACATGAAACTATGTTAATAAATATTGTGTGGTGCTAGGTACTTAAGTAGTAAGTAGGTATGTATTTAGTTACATACTAGTACTAGCTACAAATTTCACACTCGTCTCTTGGAAAGTGATCATAAACTGCGTAGTTACAATTCTCACACCAAAACCAATCTTGATATAGCAATGATCTGATGTCTTCGTAAATCTTAATAAAATGTAAATCTCTATTGTTAAGTGACACAATGGTGTGACACCCGGGACATGTTTCTGATAGTAAGAAATGTGTAATACTCCAAGGCCATTGCAAGTCCCTTAGACTTCGGAAATCATTTTTTGTTAAAAATCGATCTATATCCAGGAACATCACCATACTATTATTTGGAATGCTGGAATTCTGCTTTGCTTGGAATTCTGGTAACCTGAATAAAAAAATTAAATTACTTACACACTATTCGTCCAACAAAATCATTTTCAAACTAATGCTTAACTTATTAATACAGTACCCACAGTAAACTGATATGATTTTTCTTTGAAAACTTTCCTAATCTAATCTTTAATCTAAATATTATTGTAAGTACCCGTTTGTTGATAATAATTTTCTAATTTTTGTACAGTTGGCCAAGGCGTTAGCTGAGCAACCTAAACCGCTTGTTTCTCTAAAAACGCGCGGTTAAGGCGGGTCAGCTAACGCCTTGGTCCGCTGTACCCGTAAAACTGAACAACTTTGCTTAATAGTATAAGGTAAATTGGACCGCCTATTCATAATTTTTAGCCATGAAAATATCCTCACTACATCCTCACTACCTACTAAATATTTATCATAACAGAATCTACGATTTTCAGTCCCCTGATACGACAGTATGTAGGTAAGAATTGCAGAACCCTAATTGTGGAACCCTAATTGGTAACAACATGGCGAATTTGTTTTGGTTTTGACACTTACCATTGTAGAACTAAATTAACTTTTATCAGTTCTATAGCATACTTGGATAATGTCACCCAAAAATGGCGACGTTTCCTAACATTTTGTTGATAAATAAATGAATACACAAAGTGTTAATAAGCCATTTTAAAATGGCGCTTTAAAATTTCAATCGAAACCAAGATAAGGTTCACAGAAAATTCACATTCCCCAGCAAACAGTCATCACAAATACTAAGAACAATAGGATATATTTTTCTACTATGGTTGACAATATTTTCTAGTTATCATATTAATAAATACCACTTACCTTTGCACAAACTATTTAATATTTTTCTACACTGCACAAAACCACACATCACAGTTTGACATTTCACTGAAACACTAGCTGCGTACTTAGTAGAGGCCTAGCTAGGCCCGAGTTAATCTCACTTTTTACTATAGTGCATTTATATTGGCATTCCCAGGTAATAGTACACTTGCGTAATCCCGATATACGAGCCATATAATCAAAAGTGGGATGGCTGGGGCCTGATATAATCGCGCTGTAAGCAAAGATAGACTTATAAAATGGGCCCTTTTCCGGGTTTATATGCAGATATAAGTCTCATATAATCCTCAAGAAATCATGGTTCTAGGATAGTTGAAGAACCACTTTTTGCTGGTTGGGTAGATATAGCTATTTAATTAGGTAGGCTTTGGTTTCATTGCACCTAAATATCATAATGATATTGTCCTTATAAGCCCTAAATTTCAAAACAACTTAATCGTTAAAATGGCCGAATGTCATCTTCTTCCTCATTTCCTCATGACTGAGGGTCGCGACCACATGAGATCGTTATTTTGTGCACCAAGGCTCTCCATTCTGCACGATTTTCCTCCTTTCTAATACCATAATGCCTTTTATTAATATCGTCCAAGTTTCAAAATGTCAAAAAGTATGTTTCATCAAATGCCGAATTTCCGATGGACTTCTTTTTAAAAATATATTAAGTTTAATTATGTCTTAAGTGCATTTTTATAACCTTTGACGTGTTTACAATATCTTTTAAACAATCTGCCGGAGCTAAAGACGGATAATATTGGATAAAATAGCACTCATGAATGTATATATTTCGTCATTTAGGTATTATTAAATCACGTCAATTTGAAGTTTAGGCATTTTGGGAATGTGGTATTTTGAGAAAAGTTAGATATTCTGATATTCAGGCAGTTTGGAACTAGGAATTTGGTAAATGGGTAGTATGAAATTAAGATTAAATGAAACCAATGCGGTAAAAGATGTCGGTACCTCTTCGCCATCTTCACCGGGTAAGCCAGGTTCACCAGCATAGCCTCTAGGTCCTTGTAACCCGAATGAACCAGGAAATCCTTTCTCGCCCCTGTCTCCTTTCGTGCCTCTCGAGTTGGCTCCTCCGTCGCCTGCCATACCTCGCGGGCCTTTTTCTCCTGGCAGCCCAGGTTGACCTCTCTCTCCAGGAAATCCAATAGGGCCCGGTGGCCCTGGAGTACCGTCAAAACCACTGCAACCATCCAAACCCGGGAGGCCTTGAACACCAATCGGTCCTTGCGATCCCTAATCGAAAATAAATGCGAAATATTAATATTGAATTTTAAAAACCACTTTGATAGATTTTGTTTTGTTAAACTGTTAGTTATGTACGGCCCGCATTTAGATACCTAGGGCCCCTAGGCACTTGGTATGGCACTTAGAATTTAGGGCCCTCCTACTCCATCTCAAAACCATTGCTAGATGGTCGGGGCCCCTAGGCCCGAGCTTTGTGTGCCTTGGCAGAAATCCGGTTATAGATTGCTTCTTTATTCATCATTTCGGTAAGTAGGCTCTAACCAATCTAACAATTTACTTACATCATTTCCAGGGAACCCCATTCGTCCGTATGGTCCATCTGAACCCTGAAATAAAAATAAACAATAATATAATATTGGTTCTTGCTGTGGTAGAATCAGTGAGCTGTGATGTACCCTAGTCACAAAATAAATTACCTAATATTATAACACCTTATTTGAAAAACTACTTTCGTTTAAAAAAATTGAAGTTACTCGTAGCTGAGGTATTCGTAGGTGACAATTTTATTTTAATTTATAATTGTGTCGATGTCAAAGTGTTAATACGAACCCGCTCTCCTTTGTCTCCTATATCTCCGGGTTCTCCTCTGTCGCCAATTTCTCCAGGGGGCCCTTGGCGGCCCTCGGGGCCGTCCTCACCGTAGTTTCCCTGGGATCCCGGAGGGCCCGGCGGGCCCGGGTCTCCTAGTTCCCCTTTGATCCCGGAGCAGTCGATAGGGCAAGCTGTCTGATTGCATACTGCCTGAAAAGTAAACAAAAAAGTACAAATAGTTTAATATTTCCAATCAGATGAAACAAGATAAAAGTGTAACATTTTAAATTAGTTCCAACAATTGTTTGGCGTGAGGTTTGGCTTTAGTCAATTAAAGCGTCTTATATCATTTAAAGTTGCTACGTAATTACTTACGTAATTTAGTTAGCTTGGTTTTGAGTTCAATTGCTTTACCATTCTAAATGCGTTGGCTTGTGATGGATTTTACAGCAAGGACACTGAATGATGTCATGAATAAGCTAGTTTTGTCATTTTAACATGAATAAATCATTTGAATTTACCAGCCTGTTAAGCCTGGTCGGTATTTAAGACAGTTGTCGTCTCCTAGTAACCGTAGTACAATATTTCGATCTTTAAAAGACTGACCCTACACATATATTAGGTATCGAAGCCATATACGGCCCGCCTTATTTATTTATAGATACATAAAGATAACAACACACATTTTAAGGTGATGTAGGTTCAGTGAGCGCAATTTTAGGTAACAATACGGTTGCCAAAAATTAGCAACCTTGAGGATTTTCTCTAGGAACTTCAGCAATTCGAATCCTGTTTTTATGACTTTCGCTCGAAAGAATAAATCATGAGCATACGATTGAACTGCACTTTAAACATATGTAACAATTTATGCACAAAAGCTAAAAATATGAAAATTGCTTCTAAAAATGCGCATTTTTAGTTTTGAGAGAACTCAGAGATTTTTTTATTTTTTTTATTTTAAAACTTAAACCAAATGAAAATTCACATGATATCCGCGGTCCCAAGCTCGCACATCCATTTCCCTCACGCTTACGATCAGTGAGAGCGAGAGAAGAACACGAACCTATGGGGCCTTAAGAGAACAACAACAAAATGTAATTTTCCTACTCCTCTACTGTTATCTGTCATTTATGCATTCATTAACACGAATATAAGAACATACATAAAAGATTTCAAGAAAAGTCTATATTGTCTATTCCTCATAAAAGCTCTTGTGCTTTTATAAGCTATAATGTTACTGCGATTAATGGCTACCAACCTAACAAAACCAAAACGAATACAGTTTTAAACTAAGTGCATTGATGCCAACTTACAAAATATTCATTTGGTTGCATAGTAAAAATAATTACTTCATAAGTCAGAAACACGCATGTGACACCCGTAATATAGCAACACCCATAGACTACGAAGACCGCTTAGCGTTGCTTGTTAGTCTCCGTAGGCTACGGTGGCCAAAATTGAGAAAAAACTTTCCAAAAAATTAATTTAGCAAGTAGCAAGTACCAGGGCCTCATGAGTTACGAGGAGGTGTCGCCGACCGGCCGGCCGCGGCCCGAGGCGGGCCGGGCGCGTAACAAGGTATGCTCGCGCGTCTTGGCTATATACTTTTGCTGTAATTTTTTTACCTAAATTAAGATTTATTTTTGTTGACTCGTAGGAAAAATATTGTATGCAACGTTGTATAAGTAGGTCAAAAAATTCTCGTGGCGTATTCCTTTACAATGTTCGCCTACGCCTTCGGCTCCGGCTCACATTGTAACTCACGCCACTCGCCTTTTTTGACCCTTCTTATACAACTGTTGCATAAAATACTATAATGAGTTATTAAATCATCGTTGTATTCATAGTTAGCTTTGCGTTAGAAAACAATTTGAATATTAACTGTAACCGTTTTTAGGGTACAGATACCCAAAGGGTAAAAACGGGACCCTATTACTAAAACTCCACTGTCCGTCTGTCTATCTGTCTATAACCAGGCTGTATCTCATGAATCGTGATAGCTGTAACACAGTTGAAATTTTCATTGCGGTGTGGGACAATCTAGGATAGGATCTGCGAGCAGACTTAAACTACTCCACATTCTACAAGTTAACTATTACACGATCGTGTGCGATCTTAGCGAGTATCATTATTTTTAACCGACTTCAAGATTTCAAAAGAGGAGGTTATCAATTCGGTTGTATGTTTTTTTTTTAAATGTTTGTTACTCCATAACTCCGTAATTTCTGAACCGATTTTTTTTGAAAATTATTTTTTTGAGTGGTCCCGTTTTTATCAAAACTTAGTTCTGACGATGGGATCCATGAGGAATCGAGGGAACTCTTCAAATGTGAAAGGCATACATATAGTGATTTTTGTATTTTCTGTAACAAATAAAGTATTTACATTTGTAGAAGTGACATTTGATGAAGTGGAACTGCTGATGATGAACAGAACGGATCTCTTCAATGATGCATAGTTCACGTTTGGCAATTTGTTCTCTTTGCCAAGCAGTTAGATTTTCAAGGCACATTTTTATATTTCTATCCTATTTAGTTTTTTTTTAATTATGTGGTGCTTTATTTCATGCATGGTGTGAAATAATTTATCTTAAATAGAGTCGAATACCCTATTGCGGGTATCTTACCAGTCAACCATAGGGCAAATCTGAAATCCTCTGGAGTTGCAGGCGTACATAGGCCACGGATACTGCTTACCATCAGGCGGGCCGTATGCTTGTTTGCCACCGACGTAGTATATGTGTCAAGGTGGGTGCAGTGGCAAAAAAAAAACATGTTACTTCCTTTTCTACATAATTAGGCGTAGGACGCTGTCTTTTTAATTTCCAGAGATGTGAAAAATAGTTTATAAAAAGTATTTAAATACAAAATACAAATACTTCCTTGATATACTATTTCAAATGCAAAATACAAAATAGTTTTCAAATTTGTATTTAAAATACTAAATACAAAATAGGTATTTTCAAAATGCTTTTTTAAAATACAAATACTTTGCGATAAAAGGTACTCTTAAATAGTGAATACCTAGTCTGAATTAAAAAGTTAGTATTGCTCGGAATTTACAAGTTCGAAAGGCTTTCTTTATTCTTTAAAAATGGTGTGTATATCAGTCCAAATTTTCTGTCTCCTCATGTTTACCGGTTGAATGGACTTTTAAGTGATGGTTTTTAATGGTCAATTATTAAAAGCATTAATTTAGAGCCCTCTCGCGCATGAGAGGAGGCCTGTGCCCAGCAGTGGGACGTATATAGGCTGAATTATTATTATTATAATTTAGATTTGTAATGTTTTACAGCTATATACCTCTCGTTGGTTGGTGAAAACGTCTCGTTTGTGTTTCACCAGGTCAGAAAAGTTTGTTTACCTCTCGTGCCTTGAAACCCTTGCAACGCTTAAGATTCCACATTTTTAATCTCTCGCTACGCTTGTGGTTATTTACGGCGTTACTAAACAGATTCACCAGTTCCATGTAAAAATAATAAATAAATATTATAGGACATAATACTATGTCGGTGGCAAACAAGCATACGGCCTGCCTGATGGTAAGCAGTCTCCGTAGCCTATGTACACCTGCAACTCCAGAGGAGTTACATGCGCGTTGCCGACCCTAACCCCACCCCCCTCGAACAAATTACACAAATTGACTAAGTACCACAGTAATAAGCTCATTAACGATTGTGTTGTGGGTACTAGACAATGATATATATAAATATTTATAAATAATTAAATACATTTACATAAGGTCGATATTTAAACGATAGATACAATAACAGCTTCGACAGGAAAACATAACTAAGTATGTAATAATAGTATTAAGCAAACGCGGATCGGTCCGCGCGATCTCGCCAACTATTACATAAATCCAAGAGGTTTTCAATAGTGGCTTATTGTGTTAAACGCTGTTTCAAAAAATTCATAGTGAATAAATAAACTAAAAAAAAAAAACATAGAAAACACCCATGACTCAGGAACAAATATCTGTGTTCATCACACAAATAAATGCCCTTAACAGGATTTGAACCCGGGACCATCGGCTTCATAGGCAGGGTCACTACCCACTAGGCCAGACCGGTTGCCATAAAAGAATGAGAGAGTTGCAAGGATTGTAACGTCAGAAGAGATTGTAACTCCTACTTACTTTACCTAATAAAAAGTATTTTGTATTTTGAAAATAGAAAATAGGTCCCAAAAACTATTTGAAATAAAATACAAAATAGTTTTCTTTAAAAGGTATTTAAATACAAAATACAAAATAGGTATTTTGCATTTTAAATACAAGTATTTCAAATAAGTCACATCTCTGTTAATTTCATTGTATGAAATCTAAAATCAACAATAATCGTTTTTTCACCGGTCTCCCTCATTGAAGTCGGTTTTTTTTTACTTAAAAATTATGTTAATTGTACATAAACCCTTGTAAACAGCGGCATATATATGTTGTAATTTCAGACTAGCTGTAAAATAGCCTTTTTATAGAATTTGCGCGAGTTTCATTTATCATTTCTATCCTCTCAAATTACCATGAATAAAAGTGAAGATCTTCGGGATCGTGTGTGATTGTTTTATCGTATACTTTTAGAATTTATTATGAGCTCATCTTGCGGTAATTTAAATGGCGCACGCACCTTAGATGTAAATTCCGATCCATGTTCACTTACAAATAATAGGTACCTATCATCAGATCATCGCCAATATGTAGAATGACATTTAAGACATCACAACCTATTAAAGCGTTATAACAATATCAATTTGCGTTTGTCATCAAACACTTGCGTTTAAATTTGCATGACGCAATACGCTTCTTAGTACTTACATGGTTTTATGCACTTTTGATTGGTAAATGTAAATACAGAGTGACATAGTTTCGGTCATTTCTCGACCAGGTCGTTGTCATTAAATAAAACTTATTTTTTTAATACAGTTGCTCAAAAAGTGCTACTTTACGTAGCTGTTTAGCGTGCGGAAAGTTGGATTTCGCGTACTAATGCTTTTTACTTTTCCACTTGTTCCAATTCATGACTACTTATTGATGAGTGTTAATGTTAGTTTCCATTAAAAAATCGTAATCAACATAAAAACCTACTGTTAATGTAAAAATAATAAATATAAGCATATTTCATATTCTATTACTTACCTCTTTATCATTATAACACGTTTATTTTTTTTAATACAGTTGCTCAAAAAGTGCTACTTTACGTAGCTGTTTAGCGTGCGGAAAGTTGGATTTCGCGAACTAGTGCTTTTTACTTTTCCACTTGTTCCAATTCATGACTACTTGTTGATGAGTGTTAATGTTAGTTTCCTTTAAAAGTCGTAATCAACATAAAAACCTACTGTTAATGTAAAAATAATTAATATAAGCATATTTCATATATTATTACTTACCTCTTCATCATTATAACACGTTTATTTTTTAATATTGAATATTGAAAAACCGTTCTTAATAAGTTGTCTGAATGGAACGGAATAGCTGCTGAAACGCCTGTCAAAGCAGAGGCGTTTTTTCTTACTGCAAGAATGTTTTAAGTTTCCAAAGGCAACATTCGATATTGTTTTCATACAATTTAAATATACGATACACAAATAATCGTAAATAACGATACTTAGGTAATAATAGTATCATATTTTATGTTTACAATTGTTTCTGTCTTATAGAACATGCATAAAAAAAGTACTTGTTGTTTTTCTTATTTTTTCGCAACTGTATTAAAAAACGTCGTTCGATACACGTGACGGAAATGTCATTCTTCTTATACTTTCCGCACTAGCATCGAAATGTACTATTACAGTACATATGGTGCTATTTTTCAGCACTAGTGCGTATATTAGCACATTATGTAACTATGTCGAAAATTTAAACGGTCATATGTACTTTAAAACGTAGGTACGATACATGTGCGATTGTTTTAATTTATCGACACTCGTTAAATAGTTCCCATTTTTTCGCACTTGTATCGTAATATTACATTACAGTACATATGGTGCTACTTTATAGCACTAGTGCGAAAATTTGCATATTACGTTACTGTGTCGAACATTTAAGGGCCATTGTAAAACGTTGTACGATTCATGTGCGAATAGGCAATTCGCAACTCGTGTCTATTTAAAACACTCCCTTCGGCCGTGTTTCAATTTATCGCCACGCGTTTCGAATTTCCTATTTTTCGCACTTGTATCGTAATGTACTATTATGATACAAGTGTGCTAAGTTGGTTTTTGCACACGAGGCGATATTGTGCGCGCGAGCTGTAAGCGAGTGCGCAATAAGAAAGCCGATGTGGGTAATGACCAATGCACACGCGTTTCATACAACGTTTTTCAACACACTTGCGGGGAAAAAACAAAACATAATATAAATTAGATTTTTTTGTCAAAAAAGTTAAAGTACAATTTTCAAAATGGTGGCTTACGGAAACGGATCCCAGGCTCCAAGGGTTCAGCATTCATTGAGAGTGGAACTGTTCCTAACGCGGCGCAAAAACCGATGGTGGCCCGCGCAAAAGTTTCTGAGGTGCAATATGGCCCTCAGGTAAAAAAGTATGGAGACCCCTGCTCAAGAGTAAAGAGCATATTACCACTAAAGCGATATTAGCATGATTCAATTTTGGAACAAATTTTGCTACCGAGCGTAACATTTTTCACTAATTTCACCACATCAACGCGAGGAAAATACTATCTGTAAAACATTACAAATCGAATCGAAATTAATGGTATTTTTGGTTGGTGGTGTTTTGGTGGTTTTTTGCGTTCACGCGCAGCATCCCTGGTGCGCCGGGTGCGTGGCAGTCCCAACAGCATCCTACGAATGATAGCGGATAGGGTCGACTGTCCCTACTTGTCGCACTGTGAGGGATTGCATTCCCCCATCAGTGTTGTTTTATTTTAAATTAGTGTTTGTTGTACCTACTAACCCCTTAGTTTGTAAGTTCTACTAATGAAAATATGTGTCCATGTGTTACATGTAATAACAATATTCATTCATTCATACATTCATTAAATATTTATCACTCAAAATCATCATTTATAAGTTCACCTTAACAACCAACATGCTTCTCTTATGGATAAAATGCCACTTTGCTATCTGTTTTTTGCAATGGCGGGGCAAGACCAAAATTTTATGTGGGCAATTTGTGCCATTTTGGCTACTGAGCCCTAAAAAGAGCCTTTCCGAGTGAATGTGATGGAAAATAGTTATTTGTTTACAAGGGGGCAAAGCTGTAGTTTAACCGCTCGTGCTTATATTGATACCCGAGCAAGCGAAATATTCCGAAATTGAACCACGAGCGTAGCGAGTGGTTCGAGAATTGGAACCTTGAGCATTGCGAGGGTTTCAAGGCACGAGGGTTAAACAAATTTTACCTCCGAGTGAATCACAAAATTTTTCACCTCACCAACGCGAGGAAAATACTAATTATGAAATAACAAAAAAAAATCTAACCAAATCGAATCCAAATGAACGCAATAAAAAATATATCATTAAAAATCATTATTTAAAAGTCAATTCTACCAGCTAACATAAGGAAACAACTCAAAATTTGCAACTGATAACTTTGCCCCACATGTAGATAAAATGCAACTTTCTCTTTAGTTTTTGAACAATCAAGAGGGCCTTTACCAGTTGATGTGGTGAAAAAAATATCCTGTGGTCTAGTGTCTTAATAACTTACTTGTCAGTTAAAAACTAGTCTTTTATTAACTATTAACTGAAGTTCAACATGTTATCCGGAATTATTGTACTTATATATAAATGTAAAAAGTAGGTAGAAAAGAGCGGCGTTATGCAATTGCAAAACGTGAAATAATTGATATCTCTTAATGATGGTGGACGGTTATGGAACGAATGAGTCATTAGTTGCAATTCAAGGAACGGGCTGGATAAACAATCATTGCTGTGTCCCAGAAGATAACGGCCATTCGCACATCCCGCGAGCCCTCCCCGCCCCGCGGCCCGCGCCTCGCACTTCATCTCGTTGCCACGAGCCAATAACACCCTCGCACAATATTAGAAGCCTGAGCTGAAGATTACGGCAAAACCTTTTTAAGGAACCCTTGTAGTTTTGTTAGTCTGGACGTCTGTCAGCTTTTCCTTTTGTGACTTGGCTCGGTGAAGAAGGTGACGTTCGGATGTTAGGCTGCGTTTCCACCAGAATGTGTGAGAATACGTTGCGAGGGACGTGTGATAAGAACTAATAGAATCACTTCCCCCGCTACGCATCTTCGCACATTTCTGGTCTGGAAACTCAGCATTAGTATAGGTCTATTGAGTTAGGTATAAGTTGAAGGTTCACCATTGATGTCTCAGTTCGGTACGAACCGCTAGTCGGCGTGATTAACAATTATAAATGTATGTCATATTACAGTTTTGGTAACTTTCGGATATCAATCAGCGGTATTAGGTAAGATTTCAATGTTTTCAACCACAAATTAAGCATTTGCATTCGAAAAGCGCTATTAAGTGGACTATAAATGCTCATAAAAACAAGAAGGAAGCTTCACATGTATTAGGTGAACTAATTTCAAATACAATATTTATAATGGAAAAATATTATTGAGAGAAAACGAGCTAACAAGTAGATATTACTCCCTTGACAAGCTTGTTGGGGTTTCTGTGACTACGTCATGCATGCAGTTACTAGGTAAGTATGTAAAAAGATATCAAGCGAAACTTATCAATGGGCCAGTAACGTAACTACGTTGAGAGTTGAGACTATAAATTACAACCATAAAAAAATTGTTGCTAAGAAGCCAAATATGGTAAAATAACATACTTGTTGTTTGTTAAGTGACCGCTAAGCTGTGTTCCCGAAATATCCTATTACTCATTTGCACATTCTGGAGACAAGCTTGTTTTTATGAACGTATGACATGATTAAAACTTCTTAAAAAAAGGTTATTTTTGAGAAAAGTTATATTGCTAGCGAATTCTAAGTATTATTTAAAAGGGATATTAAATCATTTATATATACAGAGAATACTTAACTAAATTAATAATGAGCTTAAATCTAAAATAGGCCGTTGTTGAGGCATTGTACCAAGGATGCTGGCGGCATTGTCTCGTTGTATCGCAATGCTGATACGTTGTGCGAGGAAGCCGCTAGCTTTTCGGTCACCAGTTACGTCAACCAGACGCTTCGCGATTTTTGCTGAAACCTTGTGCGCGCTGGGACCCCATGGACCTAGAGTTTCTACGCAAAATGGTACTCCCTACCGAGGCTCTTATTTTTAAAAATATAGTAAATTACTCTTAAAAAATAAAGTTCTTGCCCCCGCTAAGCATATACAGTTTACAACTTAAGCATACAACTTAGGCTAAGTTCTGGCTATAATTTATATCAGACCAAACCTATCCCAGACCCTAAGTACTAGTTTTAAGATTTTATCAAACAAATTACAATCTAATCTGTGCATGACCCATAAGGTCATAGTATTCATAGTATGTTGAAATTAGTTAACATGTGTAACAGTAAATGGACATGCGGCCAATTTGTGATATCACAGGCATTTTGGTACGTCGGGGCCAGTCAAAATCAATGCGCCCAGTGTACTAAACTTATAAACACAGAACATCCTTTGTCGTGTCCTAAGAAAATCAGTCATAGTCTATTCTTAAAGATACTGTAACTGTGTCAAAAATGGAGCGGTCGGTTGGGATTTACGAGCTGTTTGCCGGAACCCGGCGATGGTGACCCCGCTGCGCCCGCGCCGGGTCGTAAACCTGCTCCCAATACCCGCTTCATCGTTGTTAATAAATGAAATACAGGAGTTAATTACATTCGGGTGCGCTGGCGTTAGATTTAGTGGGTTTAGCAATTTTCAGAGTTCTTTATCAAACATATCAGTAGAGCTTTTGTAATTGGTGAATGAAATACAGCATAGGAGTTATCTCCAAAATTAAGTTAATTAGAATACCGGTGTCTTTGAGAAAGTTACTTAATTAAAGCTCAGAAATGCACCCTTGAAATTAAAGGAGTTTAATCAACACGGTATATAAGGCCGGGGTATGAAAATTTGTGGAGAAACCAAAAGTTACGTTATGTTTCGTGCGGAACATATCTTGTGCATTGCGCATCTTGCGCCCTAGCAGCGACTGCATGAAAACACTTTATTTATTCAATGTCAACAAATAACAGCAGTCAATTTGCGGAGTTTTCATCTTATATTTTATAATCGTTCGTAAGGAGTAAACTCGGCGGACATGACACACACACTTTTTTTTCTTATTCCTTTTTTCCACGGTAAGACGTTTTAGGTTAGTTAATAATAGGTTGTTAGTTTGTGCACAAGTTTATTTCTATTTATTTTCACGTGTTATAGGATTCTTTCATATACACTATATACAGTTACAATCGTATATGATGCAGCGGTGTTCTATTATTTCACACTTTAAGACGTGCTGACCATGCGGCTTTTGGGAAATATGTCGATGTCACCGGATTACTTAAGTTTTATTACTCGGAATATATTATTTCAATTAACATTACCTGAATGGAAAGCTAAACTGAGCTGTCATTAATCAAAGTCAAATAACGCTTGCTATCGCTAGACGGAAGTTTACATAGCTATTAATGAAGTTAGTGCATATCGGCAGGCACACTTCGTAGATCCTTCAGGAGAGTAACGCAATCGCAAGTTAATGGTGCCGGTCATTGCCTTGCGTTGGTTGCTCCACGAACGCCGAGTTTATCGATTATGTTCATTTATTATTTTTATATATTTTTTTACAAATCTACCCGTAATTTAACCTTGTTTCATATTGGAAGCGATGACAGGGTCAGGGATCGGTACCGGTTTTTTGCAAAAACATCGAAATAACCATATATTTCGGTTTATTTTATACTCAAAATGTAGGACTCAGTTGTGTTTTTAGATAACGACTTCGTATTATTAGATTGCCCTATTAGGAATGAAATAATTAACAAAGAACGAAAAAATACCGTTTTCGTTCCCATACAAAAAATACCGGTTTCCGATCCCTGGACAGGGTAAAAGCTTTTAAGCTTTTAACTTTTAATTTACCTGCTGAGTTTTCATAAAATATCACAACTAAGTATATATTTTTCAAACTCTTCTTGGCGTCTGATTTAATTAAAATTTGATAAGTACGAGTACGTCACCAATATACCAAGATCTTGAACAGATCTGACGGTACAGTAATATACCGATACAACGTTCTTAGAAATTATATTTACTTAAGCCAGTCAATCGTGTGGGTACAGTCAGCGTCAAATACTTTGTAGCAACCAAAGTAGCCAAATAGTTCGGTACACCATATATTTAGTATGGTGTTCCGAACTATTTGGCCACTTTGACTGCTACAAAGTATTTGACGCTGACTGTACAACAATTTTAGCAAATTAATACAGAGAGCTTCGCTTTACTCAAACAGTAATCAAGTTTATCGCAAAACATTGTTTTTTTTTTCAGTGAGGTTACCGTCATGACATGGTTAGTCCTACGATTTTACAACTAACTGTTTCAAATCTTCTGGATCTTTTAAAAATATTAACAATAATGCTAATCAATTCGACACCTTATTCGACAACTCGACGCATTATTATTGTTATCTTTATAGACCGTGAGACGATTAAACCCGACAGATTTTAACCATGCATTGACGTTATAAGGAGCAAAAAATGTTATACCTATGAGTTTTGGTCAATTTGGTCAAGTTTGGTCAAAAAAATTTTTTACAAAAATTGACATGATCTCTAAAACAAGATCGATTTCAGGAAACCTTGTACGAGTATGACAGTTTAGTCTCCAAATGCAGCTTTAAAATCTGTCGGTTTTAATAGGCCCACGGTGTATATCGATATTATCATGCCACGTTTACTAAACCTACTATTTGATTTTTTTTTTAAGTTACCATGTAGATTGTGTTTCAAGGTCTAGTTTTAAAGCGTCTGCGATAATTGCTTAGATATGAATTGACACGCATCCATAATAGATAAGCTTACGTTTTTTGTTTTTATCTAACCCAGTACCAAGTCTTTTCGCATAATATTGTAGGTATTCAAGTTTTCCTAACATAAATTCCTATAAAAATATAGGCAGCTTATCAAGTCTATACTTTGAGAAACGCAGTGTATGAACGATTTCTTGGCTTCAAGTAAATATACATATATGCCGACCCCATTATTTGTTTGTTTATTGATACCTATAAATATTTTTTCACTGAAATAAAGAGTACATAAGGCAGAATTTATGCCCTAAAACTTTGCTATCAGTCAACCATTGGACAAAACATAAACGCAGTAAGTTTAAAATTTCTTTATATGACCAAGTAACAAAATACGCTACATTACATCTAGCAAGTCAAAATACAGGTCATTGCTAAAACTAATCAATAATCATGCAATGTCTTATAGCCAAGATTCATTATTTTTATTTTTTATCCCTAAATTCATTGATTGAATAAAAAGGAGTTACATTGGAAGAAACGTTTATGTTAATGTTACATGTTAAATTCGTTAAGTTAGAAGGCAAGACATTGTAGAGGGTAACTTTTAGGAAATTACCTTGCTTAAATTTTTTGATTAGCTTTTTAAAGGAACGCATAGCTTAAGAGAGAAGATTTTTTTTTTTTTAATCTAACGAAGTAACGGTATTTTTTTATGAAATTCCATTTCGGGAGAAAACGTTTTCCACTAAGTAACTAAATCTTAACAAATCACTTAGTTTTATTATGTCGATCGCTTGAGCATAATATATTCTAGGTTAATAGGTTTCGCTTAAAAAAAAATTGTTTTGCAATATTTGAAAAAAAAAGGAAAACCTATAAACAGGGATCGGAACCGGTTTTTTGGAAAAACTTTGAAATAAACATATATTTCGGTTTGTTTTATACTCCAAATATAGGACTCGGTTGTGTTTTTAGGTAACGACTTCGTATTATGAGATTGCCCAATTAGAAATGAAATAATTAACAAAGAATGAAAAAATACCGTTTTCGTTCCCATACAAAAAATACCGGTTTCCGAATCCTGCCTATAAACCTAGTTTTTCATTGTGTCAATAACATACAAAATGGAGAATGGAAAAGGTTTAGAAGTGGAAAAACATTATCTCCTTTTCTATGGACGGAGACGTAGTATACTTCCCTCTTGACCTTGTTACACGTGCTATATATGTGAATGTCTTTCCTTGTTGAAAAATTATATTTACTTCTGCGGATTTCTAACAGTCTGTTAAATATAAATAATGAAATTTAATTAATTAGACTTTTTATAAAAAAAAATCTGGCTGGATTACTTACCTCATTATAATTATATACCGTGTTTATTTTTATTTCCGTTAATTTCAAAGGTGCATTCCTGAACTTGAATTAAGTAACTTTCTCAAAAACACCGGTATTCTAATTAAGTCCATTTCAGAGATAATCAATAATTTATTTTTATTTTGTAAGGCCCCTAGGAGCGACTACACTTGCCTTAGGGCCTGTTTGCATATTGATTAGTGTTTAATACGAGTTTATTTATACTATCTCGGACGATCGATGTCCCAAATGACGTTGATATGTCACAGTTTTCAATTGTTCAGTTGAGTTAAATATAATGCCCGTGTAACAACAACGTTATATACAAATTTAATTAATTTAAAAAAAAAAAAAATTTTTTTGACATTTAACTATGCCTTTTAGTTTCCTTAAACGTACTTACCCATATCCTGAAGTTAATGGAATTCCATAAAAACGCGGTGTATTTATCTTATATTTCAATACAATGCACTTATTTGATTTTAAACTTTAACTTATTCTCAATACCTTCCAACCGAACTGTGTACGCGAAGAACAGATTTCTCGTAAGAGCATGCAAAAGCTATAATGATAAGTACTCTGATATTGATATATTTAATTCTACCTTACCTAAGTTTGTTTCTGCAATTAAGAACATAAATAAATAAATAACAGTAATAAAAAAAATAAAAAAAAGTAGTAAATATTAAATCTAATGATTTGTATTCTCTAAGATAATGAGCTGCATGTAAATTTAGTATAAGCAAGGTATTATGTCTTTCTTTTCTGTTGTTAAAGTTTAATAATCTTACCTAAACCTACTTTACAATTTCATAGAAGTGAAACCAAATTGTATAAGTCTGGTTTGAGCAGCAAAGAATGTTATTATTCTATAAGTGGAAACTGTTATGGCTTGTGTGTATTCTATATTTGTTTAAACATATGTATTATTTTTCGCTGTTTGTTTCCCAATAATGAATAAAATAAAAAAAAATAAAAAAATAAATACCAATTGTAAAACGACTAAAACGTGCTAGTTAGGCTGGATTTTGAGTTTAGATATCCAGTGCATCATTTTCTGTCAGCGACTCACGCCAAATTTAGAACAGGAATATGGACGCCCGTCCGACTGGCTTTTGTTACTGCGCGCTGAAACTATTGACCTATTTCACTTTACTGGAAGTAAGCAATAACTTTCAGTGCAATGCTCGCGCCGTAAAATCGGCGGCGCACCGCGTAACCAGCAAATGCCGCAAGTGTACTGCACCTGCACCTAGCGTTCCGTAATACGTGTTGGCTTGTTACTGAAACAAAATAAATGTAGGTATTGGTTGGGATTTCTTAATTTATGGTTTATTTGCACATGGATTTTCTCATCATTGTCAACAATGTGTGTATCGTAATAACCTATTTACTACTAGACTTTCATATGAGGAACGAATCCCAAATTTTTTTTTATATTTCTTTTGGAAGTGTGGATTTTTTAGCCTAGTAACCTAATGTTACTATTCTTACAACTAGACTTTAAGAGGAGGGACAGAGTAAGCTGTTCTACCACTAAAACCTAAAGTCATCTGGATTGGATAAGACGAGGTTAATCGTTTTTGACAGCCAAGGTACAAGTTTTGTTAGTTTATCAAATTAATCTGGTGGGTACATACCGTGCCACTAAATACCAACAATACTAAAGAGCGGAATGACCGATGGTGTGTCACATCACATCAGCGAATGATATCGGTGCATTGTAAAATTTCAGGAACATCGTTTACTTCCTCTTGAGTTCAATGTTCTGTGTACGTCACAGTGTGATAATAGAGCATTAGTCGATGAGTAGTGGCGTGCATTGACAAGGAGAGTCACCCCGGAGCAACCGGCGGTCTCCTGCACGTCACAACAAAATGGTATATTTATGTAATGTAAGCAACTGCGCTCACTGTTGATAATAAAACAGATACATGCCTTCATTGTTATTTCAAGCAATTTGTACTAATAAAATAACTCGTTTTTACGGGATACCATGTTATCACATTCATTTAATATCGTCAGTTATCTATTATCGTAGGTACTTCACTGCAATAATTTACTTTCAGAATATTTATAAATGAGGTACAATATTGACTCCAAGTATCAAATTGGTGTCCAGGATTAATTGGAAGATATCAGAATTAGATATTAATAAAATATATTAGGTAGAGCTTTAGTTAAAAAACTAACGAATGACGAGTTAACCGATTTCCTTTGGCGAAAAGCTATAAGCATAAAATTACTTCGTCGACATATATTATCTCACAATGATAAAAATCGTGGGAGTTAAAATAATTTCGGCAATAATTAATTGCAAAAATTGTGTTAAATGAAATACCTAACGACAAGTTGATAGCAGGCTTCCTGTCGGTCGATAATAGGATGTACTGCTGTGTCGCGACCTCAATACAGAGCTTTGTCAGTGGAAGCTGATTTTGACCTACTTGTGACTAATGCTTTATAATATATGTAGATCAAATCCGTACCTATGTACAGAATTAGCCATGTAGGGTTTGAAGCGTGGGTTTCACGTGATGGGCCACTCTGCTGGGGTGCTTGGGCGTGATCCGGTCTAGTCCCAAGATTAATAAAAGGTTTTCCTAATAATATACAAATATAAATACGGACTAGAGTGCCAAGGTTATGTCTTTTAAGCTTATTATAGGGCTACGACTTTTCATTTACTTAATCACTTTTAGTTGGAACTAGAATTTGACTTTTATGATATGGAGTTTTTAACAGAATAGTTTTTAAAAGAAATAAATACTCTTGATTATTAATTTCTTAGAAGTAAATCAATTTTACGGTCTTACATACTCATGACAGTCGGTACCTAATTATAAGAGATATTAAAATACATGGTATACATAATAGTCCCTTTTTTAGGGTTCCGTAGTCAACTAGGAACCCTTATAGTTTCGCCATGTCCGTCTGTCTGTCTGTCTGTCTGTCCGAGGCTTTGCTCCGTGGTCGTTAGTGCTAGAAAGCTGAAATTTGGCATGGATATATAAATCAATAAAGCCGACAAAGTCGTACAATAAAATATAAAAATTTTTTTTTAGGGTACCTCCCCTACACGTAAAGTGGGGGTGTAATTTTTTTTTCACTTCAACCCTAGAGTGTGGGGTATCGTTGGAAAGGTCTTTCAAAACTAATAGGGGTTTTCAAGAAAAATTTTTTGATAAAGTGAATGTATTCGGAGATAAACGCTCCGAAAGAAAAAAAAATGTGTCCCCCCCCCTCTACCTTTTGAACCATAGGTCCAAAAAATATGAAAAAAATCGTGGAAGTAGAGCTTAAGAAAGACATTAAATGAAAACTATAGCGGACATGATCAGTTTAGCTGTTTTTGAGTTATCGCAAAAAGTTTTCCCTTCATAGTAAAAGACTTACTTTAATTAGGTACTGATTATGCAAATTTGCCTATTTGTTTAACTCGTGTGAAAGGTACCGTTTCATCCCTTGGTTAACAATTTACTATACTTTAAGCTCCAGTTTAGCTTATTGTGACGGAAGAGTAACTACGGAACCTTACACTGAGCGTGGCCCGACATGCTCTTGGCCGGTTATTTTTATTGCATAATTCTGATAAATACCTTTATTTAGGTACCTACACTATTTTATTTTTATTCGGCTGAAAGATATGGAACACCGAATAATTTGTGTACATATGCGATACATTACTTATATAAATAACTTAATGAATATAATATAATAAAATATAATACTAATCTGAATGAATAAGTGTCGAACATTATATTTCGCAAACCCAGTCACGTGGCAGAGCGTGCATGTGTATGCATTATCATTACTATCAGTACTTCGCTGTCAACGAGAAAAATGTACAATTAAAGTTTTTGTACTAAGTAGCAAAAAATACTATTATAAAATAAAAGATAATAACTAATAAAGTATTACATCTAAACAATCTCCCTAATATGAGGCTGCCATCTCGCAGACCATTCTGGTCTAACCGCAAGTTTCAGGGTCCCGAAACGTACAGTATTTCCACAGAATGGAAAGACCAATGGGGTGCACAGAGCTTAGGCAACGCTGTCCTGGATCCAACTAAAGAGCTACCAGGATTCAATGAGCAACGGAAGATCTTTGTGTCTCTCAACCGCATCAGGACGGGAGTTGGCCGATGTACTTAATCATACTCTGCACAAGGGCTACAAGACCTCTCCTGGTTGCGACTGCGGTGCGTCGGACCAAACGATTGCGCATATACTCGTAGTAGAGCAGTGTCCTAGGAGACGGTATGCTGGAAGAATTGAAGACCTCTATGAGCTTATAGCGGTTCCCAGGGATTGGCTATTAAACTTAGATATAGATTTATGATATAAGAACTATAATGTAAAATGCCTATAACGAGGATAAAGTCATACGATAATAATAATAATTACATCTAAAGAAATATTACATCTTATGAATCTTAGTTATACTTTTTATTCTCAGTACTTTGAATAGTATTTAATAACACTCATTTACACATTATATAACCTATAAAACTTAAAATCTAAATCTAAAAATAAATAAAACTAATCTAAAAAAATAAATTATTAGTTATTAGATATAATTGTATTTTTTGCATGTATATAATATTAAGGTGGTAATACTGAACAAGATTTCCCATGGGACCGGTATGAAATATAATAGTTATTTGCGATACAAGTGCGGAAAGTAGGAAATTTGGTTATAAATTAAAACACAAATCGACACGAGTTGCGAAACACCTATTGGCACGTGTATTGAACAACTTTTTGCAGTACATCGTTTACTTCGTGCAGGCCGTTTAAATTTTCGACATAGGCACGGAAAATGCTTATTCCCGAAATAAGCTAAACAACAGCGTATAAAAATACTGACGTATTTTGTTTCATTCATTTACCTTTTTATCGTTATAAAAATCAATCTGAGTAATTTAACTTGTTTGAAATATCTCTAACATTAATTTCAATAATGGCTTTATATCGAGTAGGTCTTAGACTTACATTGTTTATATTTTTTGTGGCAATGAACATTTATTTTAGTGTATGTCTCCATTATATAAGTGCATATTAAATAATTAACAATTCATTATACCTATTACTTTTTTACCTTATATTTTGGCAGGAAGTTCGTATTTAAATTTGATAGTTGATACACAAATGTTTTGTATTACATCTAAGTATATAGAATAGCGAATCACTGTGCCCTTTGACATGATTATCTTAGCTATGACTGACCGTTTTTATGAATTGAAGACAATTCCGTAGTTTCGGTAAATATCATACAAATGGTGTGTCAGTTCTTGTGAATCGACCTATTTTGAATCGGAGGCATAAAATTACCTACTTTTAACATAACATTACGAACCTATGACGAAATTAGGTAATTATCTTACAACAGACTTAAATAAATCCTCTGATACCAAAATGATCGACGACCTAGTCAGTTGGCCTAAACTACCTACCAAAGTATTCAGAACAAAGTCTTCCGGCAGGTCATTAAGTATTTTTGCAGTTTTTATAATTTCAATCGTATGTAATAAATAAGTATCCGAAGGAGCTTAAAGGCACTCAGGTATATAATTACTCGTAAGTAATAGTCCTAAGTTCGGTGTCAATACAATGTTACGAAGCCTTCGAGGTACTGAAATAGCGTTAACAGATGATGAAGATTGACAATTGAATTTTCCCTATCGAAGCATTTATTATCTAAATACAGGATGATTGAGGAGATTTGAATAGAATCAACCCTGGGGGCACAGTCAATTATAAGCTGCGGTTTCATAGAAGTGTAAAGTATATTTACGTTTTTTTTTTATTGAAAACATAATACTCCCGTTAAAAATAGGTCCTATCAATTGATCCCAGGGGTCGGCAAAAACTTATTTCTCTCTTCTCCTTCCTTTCTTTCTTTTTGGTAGAAGTTACCATAGTTTCAGGAATCTCAAAGAGCCATAAATTTTATGGGTGACTTAACGCGCGAGCCGCAATTGTATATCCAAAACGCCGCATGCGGCTCGCGAGCCGCTGTTTGCCAACCACTGAACTATCGCAATGAGGGTTTTCTCTGGACTGTTTTGTGTACATATTTCAGCCTTTAATAAAATCCTAAACAACTCAACAAAAGTATCTGCCACACTTATTAATAAATTGCCCTAGAAACGGAGAAAAATATATTTTACAGCTCTCCAAAAAGGCTCTATTTATACTTAAAAATGGATGAGTAATAGTACATTACTATAGAGGACGGGAAACGAAGGGTTGCAGGCCAAGTAGATATAGACGGCCGAGCGTAGCGAGGACGGATAGGGATACGCGGCCGGCAACCCCGTTTCTCGCCGAGATTTGTATAATGCTTTTCTCAAACTTGCAATGAAATAATAATAAAATAATAGGATGATGATGATGATGATTGTTTCATGTCCTAATGTGATGGGTTATTCAGTGCGTCGGGTTTCAAAGGGGAACGAAAATTTGATTAAGATTTCTGTATGACTGAAAAAAAATCTTTATATGGCTGTATCTCCTAAACCGTGCGTCGTAGTGCAAAAACAATCAAATTTTCGTTCCCTATGGAACCCCGAAATAGTATTTAACAAACACAAAAAAAAACCAGAAAAGACAAAAAAAAGAAAAAAATATAATGGCAGAATTTTGCTTATAGGTTTTTTTAAGGTTGAATGCCAAGACGTGCCATAATTTGACGTTTAAAAACAAGAGAAGGTTACTTTACAGCCCTAAGATGTGTAAGGTAGTATGAAATTCCTTTACATATCATCATCACTCATCGCACCTGATATGTGGTATTTCCGGACCTAATTTGACGTAAGTCATGTCATCATTTCATAGCAAGTTTGAGAAAATTTCATTTTATCCTCTTGGGCGGCAATAGTAGATTGGGTCTCAAGGAAGCAAAATGACATATTTACGGCGTGGGCGTACATTTAATCCTGAGCGTAATTAGAGATTCAAATGTTAACGCCCAATGTGGAAATAATTTTGCTACCATGTGAGTCATGTTTTAGACCCGGGTACGTCCTTAAACTACGTCCAAAACAGAGGTATGGGCATTGTGAATGTCATCTCGCTTTGTGTGGTAGGGCACAAGGACAGCACAGCGATGTTATTCCAGATCTAGAGCAGAGCCCAACTGGGGAAGTACCTCCACCTTACAGAAAACCGCAGCCAAATAACACTAGACCCTACACATAGTGTTGTGTTCCTGCCGGCGAGTAAGGTTGCCAGAGCTCAACGAGGGGTAGGGGGGTTTAGGGTCGGCAACGGTCCTCTGGAGTTGCAGGCGTACATAGGCTACGGAAACTGCTTACCATCAGGCGGGCCGTATGCTTGTTTGCCACCGACGTAGTATAAAAAAAATGTGACACATACTACTTTTTACATCACCTATGAGGAAATTATTCTTGTCCATAATATTATTTAAGCTAGTGATATTGAATAAATGTTTTACAGAAAATATTTTCGTCACGTTATTGTGGTGGAAAAAATTGTGTGTCACTCCGTAGGAAAGATGATATAACCCTCGTGCTTTGAAACCGCAGCACAAGTCGCAACGTCTAAGGTCGGTCGTGGTTCAGTCAAATTGTTTTTAGGGTTCCGTAGCCAAATGGCAAAAAACGGAACCCTTATAGATTCGTCATGTCCGTCTGTCTGTCCGATTCTGTCACAGCCACTTTTTTCCGAAACTATAAGAGCTATACTGTTCAAACTTAGTAAGTGGATGTATTCTATGAACCGCATTAAGATGTTCACACAAAAATAGAAAAAAAACAGTAAATTTTGGGGGTTCCCCATACTTAGAACTGAAACTCAAAAAATCTTTTTTCATCAAACCCATACGTGTGGGGTATCTATGGATAGGTCTTCAAAAATGATATTAAGGTTTCTAATAACATTTTTTTCTAAAATGAATAGTTTGCGCGAGAGACACTTCCAAAGTGGTAAAATGTGTGCCCCCCCCCCCGTAACTTCTAAAATAACAGAATGAAAAAACTAAAAAAAATATATGATATACATTGTCATGCAAATTTCCACCGAAAATTGGTTTGAACGAGATCTAGTAAGTAGTTTTTTTTTTAATACGTCATAAAATTTAAAAAAAAAATTTTTTCATCAAACCCATACGTGTGGGGTATCTATGGATAGGTCTTCAAAAATGATATTTAGGTTCCTAATATCATTTTTTTCTAAACTGAATAGTTTGCGCGAGAGACACTTCCAAAGTGGTAAAATGTGTGTCCAAAGTGGTAAAATTTAATGTTGAACAAGATCTAGCAAGTAGATTTTTTTTAATACGTCTTAAATGGTACGGAACCCTTCATGCGCGAGTCCGACTCGCACTTGGCCGCTTTTTTTTTTACTCTGATATCGATAAATAACACGAGGAGTTTTATTTTATTTTATTAGTAACTATTAATTTTGAAACAAGATTTAACACAAAAAGCCACTATTGAAAACCTCTAGGGCTTATGTAATAGTTGGCGAGATCGCGCGGACCGATCCGCGTATGCTTAATACTATTATTACATACTTAGTTATATCTTCCTGTCGAAGCTGTTATTGTATCTATCGTTTAAATATCGGCCTTATGTATGAGACAGTAGAATCAATTTACAACGACAGCTCTTACAGGTGATCAGTAAACTTAATTTATATTTAAACATTATCTCTGTACTTATATCTAATATACATTGCTCTGGGCTTAGGTAGTATTTTTTTAGTAATGACATACATTTGACATGGTTTCCTTCAGTGTTAATGAGATTATACAGTAAGTTCTTAGGTAAGGTGTTTAGTATATGTGGGAGTAGAAAGTCGGTTACTCTTTTACCATATACATTGTTACTTTTTGGTATTGGATATGAAGGTAAATAATCTAAAGTACGTAACTTACTTGAGCGAGTTTTTAGGGTTCCGTAGTCAACTAGGAACCCTTATTTTATCTAATGAGGGTATAATTTCACACTCCTCTAATACTAAGGACAGGCAAAACCTATTAAAGACGTTAATAACATTGCAGTGTTTAAATAGACCCTTTTTATCATTTTTATACTTTTCTCTGATTTTATTCGGTACGATTGTTTTTATAAGTGCTAATTGCAGGTTATAGATTTGTTCTAAGTAGGTTTTTTATGTCCGCCCGTAGCTTGTGATACCATAACATATAATCGAGTCGGCGAGTGATAGGTAAAGCATCCGTAGTGTATTGAATGGGAGTTTATATTTAAGCAATGTTAAGTTAGCCATGACAGATCTAAGTTTTGAGCATATGTGATCTATGTGTGGTCTCCAATTAAAGTTATTATCTATAATTAGGCCTAAGTAAGTGTGCTGTTTGACGAGTTCAAGCGTTTCGCATTTACAATTATTGCTAGGGTTATGTAAGCAATGGTTTTCGTGTGCTATGATGTTAGGGGTCCGTATTTCTTTATTGTACGGTGATCGAATGTGGATAATTTTAGTTTTTTTAGCGTTTATTGTAATACCTACGTCATGAGCCCATTTGCATAGTAAATCGAAGTTGTGTTGCATGGCTTTTTGAGCTTCGAGTAAATCATGATTAGCAGTAAGCAGGCATATGTCGTCCGTAAATTGGTATACAGAACCCTCACTAAATATGTTGCACATGTCGTTAACGTAGATCAAGTATTCGGTAGGACTGACTATGGACCCCTGCGCCGTGCCCTCCTCCGTGAGTAGCGGGTCGCTGAGTGCGTCGGCGATCTTCACCCGTGTATAACGGTTGCTGTGGTAATTTTGGAACCAGTACAGTAAGGGTCCTTGTATACCATTTTGCTGCAGTTTGGAAAATAAGATGTTGTAATTCAAAGTATCAAATGCTTTGCTGAAGTCAATAAAGGTGGTAATTACATGTTTATGCTCATTTAAATAGCCATTGACTTCATTTGTAAATTTAGTTAGTAATTGAGAGGTACTCCGGTTTTGTTGGAAACCATATTGTTTGTTATTAATTATGTTATTACTATTTAAAAATTTGTTCAATTCATTCCCAATGTATCTCTCAATTACTTTGTCCATACATGGAAGGATCGTTATAGGCCTATAATTATTGTAGTCAGTGTACGGACCTTTTTTGTGGATAGGACGTATGATGCCGACCTTTAACCTGTTGGGCAAGGATGACGTTTTGATACAGGTGTTTATTAGGTGGGTAATTAGGGGTGTGATTTCGGTTATGATGTATTTTAAATCTGAAACACGAATTTTGTCGATGCCAGGGCTTTTGTTATTATTAAGTTTTTTAATTATATTAAATACGGTATGGTCATTTGCTTGTTTTAATCTTATTGTTACCTTAGGAATGTTGATATATGATTTAGGGTTCAAAAGTTAAACAGAAACTTTGGCCTATTTGAAAAAAATAACTATTTGTAAAGCTTATTCGATGTGGTACACAATTTTTACTTGTGGCATGATTTGATATATATTTGCAGCTGACTGTAACTGTACTTGTAATGACCGCGATTTTATGAATGATCTAGTTCACTTCATTCATAATGCCTATATCAGGATGCATTATTAACAACGACGTTGAGTTGATTCTTTTATTAATAAAATCATTTTTAGGTCACGCGGCCATGGAATGATAAGGGCATGTTGTTGCCAGTAGATGAGTTTATACCAAATAAAAATGATAAATGATAATAGTGCAAAGGTTACCGTAACACTTGATATAAGACCGAATTACTTTACAAAGAAACTTGTATTGAGCAACGCACTTAATTGCATGTAACACTGTTTAAAAATAGGCTATACTTACTTATCTGCGGCTAACGATCAAAGAAAGCTTTTTACAATTCTGTACTGAAAACTTAAAACTAACCTTTGTGGGTTTGTTTAGATTTCACGGCTAGATTACAAAACCGATTATGAAATTTGGAAAGTAGATTTTTTTAAAGCGTTGTGAATAGACATAAAACACTTAATTAGGAACCTTATTTTTTTTGGACATCAACCTTCTGAGAATGTTGAATGTTCTTAGAATAAAGTTTGAATTACCTCCTGAGAAAAATATTATTTCAGTTATTAGTAGAGTAGAGGTATAAAATAGTATTTTATACAATCGTGATATAATAGAGAGCTTTTCAGTCGAGTACCGCGTTCAGGCAACGAAGCTTGCTGAGTTTCCTAAGTAAGGCACGAGATTGAAAAGCTTGATTATATCATTATTGTATTCAATACTTTTTCTACGAGTCAACAAAAATAATACTTTAAACTAATAGAATCATATAGGTAAACAAACCAAAAGTACATCTTGGATCTACTGGTTGGAACTATAGAGAATGAAGGACTATTTAAGATACGCGGGCAGCCGCGATAGCTTCATACTCGTACGCGCCCCGGCCGCTGGGGCCCGGCGGGTTGGTCAGCGACACCTTATAACTCATGAGGTCCTGGTACTTGCTCCTTGCTAAATTCAATTTTCAGACAGTTTTTTTCTTGATTTTGGGCACCGTAGCCTATGTGTTTATGGCGTACAAACAACGCTAAGCGGTTTTCTGAGCCTATGGATGTTGCTGTATTAAGGGTGTCATATGTGCGTTTATGACTTATGAAACAATTGTTTTTACCATACAACCTAAACTAAATAATTAATTTGAGCTATCGTTTTGTTTAGTCCTCTTGACCGCGGCGAGCTGTGTTTGGTCAATTTAATTATAGTTGACTAGACCGTTTCAAAATTAATATTATAATTGAATTGGGAGCCCATACATGAAAAGTATCCAATAACAGTTCGGTATACGTAATCTTAATTCAACCATTACAGTCGACGAGTAGAAAATAGTAGATTGTTAACCAAGGGTGGAATGAGAGCGCCAATAGTTCGAGGGTGGGATGGTTACTTTTACCCGAGTTAAACACTCTACTTTTCATTTCGACTATGAGGAAAGTCAAACACAAACAAGAAATATAGGTTATGAATTATGACTGCAGGAATTGGCGCCATTTACATTTTGATAGGATAAAAATTTAAAACCATAAACAATCCGATCTTAAATGTATACGCGCTTTAAATAAAGTGGAACCGTATGAAAGAATGTAATGTAATGATAATATTTTAAACATTTATCTTGATTTATTAACAAATATTTATGTTTATTTCATACATTTAAATATTAAATACAATTGGTATATTTTTTTAATACTCGTAATACTTAGTATGAAAATGCGGAAGCTAATATGAGAGCTTTAACTGAATAATATGGCATACAAGTATATGGCTGTTAGCCGTTGCTCGAAGTACAAAAAAAAAAAAATATTTCCACTCTAGGGTGGGAAATACAATTTTCCACCCGGCTATCAGCCTATGAAAGGAGAACTAAGTGAACTTTCCGATTAGGAGAGATGATAAAGGTACTCTAATCGTTATAAGAGAAAACAATTTAGATATATGTACTAATACGTAGTAGACGTATTTGAGGCAAATACCTATATTGTATACTGGTATGAACGGCGGGCTTAACATAACGGTCAGGTGGAATAACCGAACCTTCAAATGTTGTCTGAACTTCATAGCCTCGATTTAGTAAAAAGTACCTACCTACTTTGTCGAATCAATACAGCTGAATCTACACCCCCACGTCAATTAAGCGGTGCTGTTATTGTGTGACGGTTGTGACATGGCCATCATATGGCCACTATTGTAAAAAATGGCAATCACTTTACTTGACCAACTGTCAAAACTTACAAAACTTTATTTATTTTAAGCAATTGAAGTCATTGAAGGCTGAATCGGCGCCAATATAGTAAGATTTTCCAGCAAAAACAGTATTAAATTGCGCCTTAACTTGATCGAAATTCGGTCGTCGTGGTACAAAATTTAAATATATTAAGCACAGAGGCAAGTTTTTGATAGCCTTTATCTCAGACATTACATAATCTCAGTCGTTGTATATAATTATCTATGTTATCGTTAAAGTATTAATGAGCCAGTATCAATGAAATGCTAATTGTGATGGCAACTTCGACTATAATACGATAAGGTTTTGCCTTTGACTCTCATCCGCTAACAAAACATTGCAAAAAAATTGAGCGTAACTCATATGCTGAAATAATCAGCATATCATATTTCGGCCTTGGGACTAGTATCGCTCGGCAAAATAAGTTGATTAATCGTCTTTATATCAAAGAATGTCGGAGAAACTTGGGGTTTTTAAAATTCATTATACAAATCATTTTTACTTAAGAGTGAAGAATACTATTTAGAAGCAAATGTCTTACTAAGATTTCATTTCAGGTTATTCACAATTTTTTTATTATATTTATATTAATACAACCCGGCAGCTTGAACATGTCATGCTCGCTTAAAAGTCTTTACTTACGGTGGCGTCGTTGATCGGGTCGCCACTTTCCCGAATGAAGGTTGAGGGAGGCGATGGCTGAGATACACGTCATACTCGTGAACGGGTGCTGTTTGTGGAGACTGGTCTGTTTAAGCTTACACGGGGTACAGTACCCCTAGTGTAAATATTTTCGACAGCGAAACGTTACGTACGCGTTTGCGTTAAGTGTCATTTTGTATGAGATTTTTGACTTTCCAAAACGTCCCGCTTGGCGCGCTGTTCAAAAACCCATACAAAATGAGACTTAACGCAAACGCGTACGTAACGTTTCGCTGTCGAAAATATTTACACTAGGGGCACTGGTTATGTTAAAGTATGTAACTTTACTTTTGAGTGACATTAACGTGAGACACTTCATTCGGTTCTTGTCTGTTTTAATTTTTTTGTCTTTTAATTATTTATATAAGAATTCAAGCCTTGGCGACCCTCTACATCTCTAAGGATAATTTAATATCTTTTTTATATTTTATCTCTGACACTTAGAGACTTACATCTCTAAAGAATTTTAGTATTTTATGGTTTTATTTTTTTATCATAGTTTTTTTTGTGTAATTTGACATTTAGAGACAGTATACATCTCTAATAAAGTATTTATTATTTCATAGATTCGATATTTGTAATTGTTTTTTTTTTTAATTTATTGTTTGTAAAAATGGACATGTAAAAGTGCCCCTGTGGCCTATTTGCTGAATAAATGTTTGATATTTGATATTTGATTGTACTTGTTTAGTTTTCGTTACAGCTGTTAATTGACCTTATAAAACAAAGTCCCCCGCCGCATCTGTCTGTTTGTATGTATGTTCGCAATATACTCAAAAACTTTTGAACAGATTTTCATGCGGTTATCAGCTATCAATATAGTGATTCTTGAGGAAGGTTTAAGGGTATGATTTAGTAGGCTTTTGTGTAACCCGTGCAAAGCCCGTGTAACGGTTTTGATGAGATAGAGTAGCTGCTATAGTGTTATTTTATTAAAGATATCCTGTGGTCATCTTCCATTCCCATTATCACAGAACTGATTATCATACCATGGCTACTCAATCGGCCATCAGTTGCAAAAGTAGCTAGTTAAAACTGATTTTACAAATTTTGACTGAAAATATTAAAATTTTAGTTCATATGAAATTGTTTTAGGAGTTGAAGTGGGTGTCCATGTAAATATCTGTCACGCGGAAGTAAGGATGTGTCCAATTGTTACAGCGTAAATCCGTAATGTTTTTAATGAAATAGTCAAGTTTGACTAATTACAATTATAACAATAATGATGTAATGGTTTGACGTCATCAACCACGATAAGACGAGATATTTTAATAAAATAGAAAACTTTAAAACCTTGTATCCTAATTATCCTATTACTTTACACCTACTTGTTTCCTATTATTTTTACTTTAATAGGTACAGTATTTTTTTAATTCCGTTTATTTTAAGGGTGCATTCCTTGAATTTAAAGTTGATTTCTCAAAGACACTGTTATTGTAATTAACTCCATTTTGAAGTTAATCAATACTTTAATTTTATCTTACTAATACTTAGCCATACGCCGAATTCGATTAAAACACCGTAACCCGTGTACGTATATAACTAGTAAAAAAATATGTGAAATACCAACACCATAACATACCTACATTATGTTAGATTTTGTCGTCGGTACAAGAAGTAGTCCACACATTATACAATATTGGTATTATTGGTTACCTATCATAATGTCGAAATTCGTTACTCCGAATATTATTAGCCCGAAAACGTTTCCCTTTTTTCCACTTCGCGTAATTATTGTTTGCCCGAAATTACGTTTCCCATATTATTATGTCCCCTATTTTTATTTCGTCGCAATTTCATTTCGCTTATGATTCGAATCGCCACTTATTGAAATCCCGAAGTTTCATTTGCCAACTAATTTATTTGGCGTAAAGTTTTACCTCCGAAATATTACTTTTCCGCTGTGTCAAAACATCGAATCGCATGAGTTTGCAATGTAATTTGCGTAGGAGTTAATGTTATTAATTGGGTGGGTAAGTTAATAAAATTGTCAACCCTATTGTTAACCTAACCCACTTTTCTAGTGCCAGTTTGTTTCCGCGGGGTCGCAGTTCTAACCTAACCTAACCCACTTTTCTAGCGCCAGTTTGTTTCCGCGGGGTCGCAGTTCTAACCTAACCTAACCCACTTTTCTAGCGCCAGTTTGTCTCCGCGGGGTCGCAATTCTAACTTAACCTAACCCACTTTTCTAGTGCCAGTTTGTTTCCGCGGGGTCGCAGTTCTAACCTAACCTAACCCACTTTTCTAGCGCCAGTTTGTCTCCGCGGGGTCGCAGTTCTAACCTAACCTAACCCACTTTTAACTAATTAAACATACAAATAGACAAACAGTAGAGGCAAATAATCTATCATACCTTTTCAGATACATTTGCATGATTGTTTTAATAAATTCTCAAAAACGGCTCTGGCTATTTCGATGAAATTTACAATTAGGGGCATATGAGACCGACAATTCGATCAAACTTGGTTCTTTTTTAAAATAATTAGTTTGTCTGAGTTGTTGCGGTAGTCCGGTGGGTATTAAGTTGTAAAGTAATGATGCGATTTATTTTCAAACTAAAAACCTGTGGTAACGAGGGCGAATTTTCGCTCCATCTAGATTTTATTGTTGATAAGATTTGCTTTTGAGTGTTTTCAAATAAAAATCAATATTTATTATCCGCAATCTGCATTTTGGTAACGTGGCTGCCCATGTTTACATGATATAGACTATTAGACTTTAATTGCCTGCAAAAAATAGCAGTATGATAGATTTCTTGTCACTACTGGACATATAAATATACAGGGTGAAATTTGAACCACCTTTCATACTCTACGTAATAACTTTATAGGTCATACTGTACCGTGCCGTCAACAACTTCTAATAAGATTTTGCTGTTTCATACATTCCGGCTGATGTCATGCCGCTGATTTCTATGGGACAGCCAAATTTATTTTGCAATTTCGGCATTGGCCATATAATAAAAATCGTTCAGCATGACCTATAAAGTCGCTACGCAGAGTATGAACGGTGGTTAAAATTTGACCCTGTATATTTGACGACCGGTTTGGCCTAGTGGGTAGTGACCCTGCCTACGAAGCTGATGGTCCCGGGTTCAAATAAGGTGAAATGCTGGTAAGGGCATTTATTCGTGTGATGAGCATGGATATTTGTCCTGAGTCATGGGTGTTTTCTATGTATTTAAGTATTTATATATTACTGACATAACATAATTTTTTTTTAAATTCCGCCACCTTATGGTTGTCTGGAAGAGATCGCTTTTTAGCGATAAGACCGCCTGTTGTTTACCTCTTTTTTATGTGTTGTATTATTTGTAGTGTTTCTGTATTGAGGTGTGCAATAAAGAGTATTTGTATTGTATTGTATTGTATTGTATATTATTTATATCGTTGTCTAAGTACCCTCAACACAAGCCTTCTTGAGCTTACTGTGGGACTTTGTCAATTTGTGTAATAATGTCCTATAATATTTATTTATATAAAATAAACTGAAATATAGCTATATCAATACATAGGTCACTAGATAAGTTTTGCAAGAGACAAATATAAAACAAACAGGTGGCCTTTCACATATACTTTTTAAAACTATATTTCCATAGACAATGATTGTCTGGAAAACATTTACTTTCTTTTTAAATTTACTTATAAAAAATCTTAACTTTGTATGAAATGAAAACGTTGTATAAAATATGCGTAAATCGCCCTTAGTCCACGCCGACGTTTTCAAAGTTTAAATATACTTTACAGTACATATGGGGCTACTTTATAGCACTAGTGCGAGAAGTAGCATATTACGTTACTGTGTCGAACATTTAAAGGGCCATATGTACTGTAAAACGTTGTACGATACATGTGCGAATAGGTAATTCGCAACTCGTTTCGATTTAAAACACTCCCTTCGGTCGTGTTTTAATTTATCGCCACTCGTTTCGAATTTCCTATTTTTCGCACTTGTATCGTAATGTACTATTTTAAAACTATGTTTCCATAGACAATGATTGTCTGGAAAACATTTACTTTCTTTTTAAATTTACTTATAAAAAATCTTAACTTTGTATGAAATGAAAATGTTGTATAAAATATGCGTAAATCGCCCTTAGTCCACGCCGACGTTTTCAAAGTTTAAATCTATTTTTTAATAAGTAAATTTAAAAAATAAAGTAAATGTTTTCGGCCCAAACATTGTCTATGGAAATATCATGTGATAGGCCACCTCATTGTTTCATATTTGTCTATTGCAAAACTTATCTAGTGACCTACGTACATATCAGCAACATATCAGCCACAGAGTAAAAATAACTGTACAGTCACGTCTAAGAATATCAATGCGAACAAAGTGCCAAAAGTCTATATACACGACCTTATTGCCCATATATTAATATAGTGTATACATATTTTTGGCACTTTGTCCGTATCGATATTTTCAGACGAGACCGTTCTATACAAGCAGTAAGGGAGAGATGTTCTTTAAGTAAGTATTTTTTTAAATGATGATGATTTGATAAGCAATTGCAATTGATATACTTACATTCTCTTACCTCAGTTCTTTGAACTAAACAGACTAGAGATTAATCCGCTTAATCAACACTATCATAACTTTTGCCTACATTTTGCTGATTTTAGTTTTAGTCTTTACGTTACTTGAATAAAAATTCTTCATAACACTGTTTTGTTTCTCTGGAACTGTTAAGAATGTAAACCCACGAAATAAACTGTCATTGAAATCATATTCAGTGATCACACTCTGATCCCGGCAAATGTTGTGTAAGAGAGTCACTCCGAAAAATGAGAGCGTAAGCGTATACATAACGTTGACGTCATACATTTCCGCTCTTCAAGCTTACGATTTGTGTGCGGTATATACATACCGAGCTTTACACTCTTGCTTCCGTACGCACCTGGGCCAAAATAATTTTTGATGCCTAAAAACTTGTCCCATTTCTAATTGAAATCTATTTATCACGCAAACATTTTAGGTTTATATGAGAACATTTAATACTTAACTAATAAACTTGCACAATGAAAACTCTATATTTTTCTTTAATTTCAACTATTTTACTGTAGGTAACTCTGTAATTATTACCACTGCGTTACCACTGTGCCCAAAAGATCTATTAGCAAAATTTATATAATAAAAATAATATACAGTAATATTTATTGTAATACTTGGACTCCAAAAGTTTCTTGTAATATACCACTAACAAATGCTCTTCCTGAAAAAAAATGTCTAATAAAATATATGAGGTTTTAATAAAGTAGCGCAGTTGTTGTTGGGATATCCCATGTTTTATAAATATCAGCACAAATAATACTAGTGTTTATTTACTTACTTATAGTTATGGTGACAACTTCGCTGCAGCGAAGATAGACTACGAGTATTATAGGAAACATTATAAATATTCTAAATGAAAATAAAAAAGTAATGAAATGTTATCTTTTATTAACTAATTTGTCTCTCGAAACAAAATTTATACACAAGTTTTATTAGGCATTTAAAAGTATTTTGGCCCACCTATCATAAAATACAGTAGAACCTCGATAACACGAATCTCAAAGGAAATGCTTAAAAGTCGATTCGAGGACAGGGTGTAAACTTAGAGGGGTTTTTGTTCGTCCTAAAGAGGTTTACATAGGTAAAATGAATAAAAATATTCGTACAATAAAAGTATAAATACCGTAAAAATACAAACGCATAAAATACAGTCTTACACCTTATTCATAAAACTTTACAAGCTCAATCACCTAGTTAATTTATGTTTAATCCCTTTCTTAATACAAGTACATGCCTCAAAATGACAGATTCAATAACTAATTGAGGCGTGTAGCGCGGTTATGAATAACGCTGTTATTGTTTTCTTCAAATCGAGTTACAGAGGTTGTTGGTAGATTTTATAGATAACTTCGACAATATAAAAGAGGAGAATAAAACAATATGTCTATTTTTTGAGTTATAAACGTCAAGGTTCGAGTTATCACAGCAAGCAAATGTGATGGGATGAAGTGAAAAAAAAAAAAACTTTTCGCTAAGTACGCTTGTAGTTCAATTTTGGAATACTTCGCATGATGTTATCCAGAGTACTGAGACCCAATACCAGCACGAAGGATAAAGAACAACTGTGCTTCCTTACACAATATTACGCATATCACGAATGTATGGAACTTAAAGTCGTGATAGATCCCAAGTATTGGCTGCTAATCGAAAAAAAATGCGATTCCGTGCTGGAAACATATTGACTTTGCTGTCGCTGTTCAGTATATCATGGAGAAGAGTTAAGGCATGGTGCAGTGGAGACTGAGACAGAGCATGAGCTCGTCTCGCTGGTACAGCGAATAGAGTTGGTCGACGGGGACGGAGTGCTATGCTGGATATAGGACGCACTTTGAGTGAAATGAGAGATAACAAGAAAGGGCTAGTAATTTGGCCGCGTATCAAACGAAAGAAGAACTTTATTAAATAGTCCAGTAACTTTGTCGCCTGATAGTACGGGGTTCCTTTGCATCAAATCCGGTATTTCTGATTTTTTGCTGACTTGTTTAGAATGTTGGCCCAATGAATAAATCCCAGTTTGTGTCGAGCGTCGAACGCAACTTGGTCAAAATTAACTAAAAACCGAAAAAATATCTTAAAAAAAAATACTTAACTTAGCGTTTTAAAAGTATTAATGTTATGTTTTCCTTGAAAAACTTGTTAAACTTTGAAAGGCTTTATTTCGGAAACTATCAGGTCTATAGAGACAATTCTAGTCTCTTATTGTAGCTAGTTTAGTCTATTTTAAAAACATCCTCGGAAGGTACAGAGTGGGCAAATAAGAGTGATACACTTTGTTTTTAAATTTTAATTATATTATGTGCAAAATTTATTAAATATGTTTTTCATGAATATATTATTCAGGGTTGGCAATTGTATATGGAAGATATTTTCTGCCAAATGTCTACCTCTAGCAGCAAGCAATTTTTTCTCAAATGTTTGTGTTGTTCAAAACACGTTTGCCCGATTAATTTCGTGAAACAGTGACAGTGATTGGCACCCAAATTCCCCAAATTTTGCAGCTTCTGACTTATTTCTATGGGGCTATCTAAAATAACGTGTATATATGCTAACAAGCTGATGTAATTTAAACAGTTAAAACTTAAAACCGACCATCCGACACAAATTTACTAAGATAACGTCGAACGTGCTAAAATATGCTGAAAATTGCACTCACATTTGCCTGTTGTTAGTGGTGGACATATGTCAGGCAATATATTCCGCATTTATTTTCCAACCCGAATAATATATTTTTAAAACAATACTTAACTTTACTTTCAACTTAATATAGTTCAAATTTAAAAACAAAATGTATACTTCTTATTTGCCCATCAAAAACTAGTCCTTTAGGGTTATAATCGCCCAAATCTAAAAAAAAATGAAATTTTCGCGGTTTATTTTTTATTTTTGACAAAGGTGCGTTCGGCGCTAGAGGTCACAAACTTGGATTACTGATTATTCATTGGGCCAACATTATAAATAACAAATCTGCAAAAAATGAGAACGATTTAAAGTTACTGGATTAATAATCAAAACGATAAAACAGTTTTTTTGTATGGAAATGTATAACTTATGTTCATTACACATTAGCTCTAAGAGTCTAGCGTAGACGGACAGACTTTAGCATCAACCTGTATAATTAGCCAGTAACTGCTATATCCGACTCGATTGAAAGTTAAAGTTGCAATACCGTTGTGGCTTGTTCATTAAAATCCGTCAAATTTGTATACATCGTGTATTTTTGATACGATTACAAATATTCCACGGTTAGTATAAGTCTTATGAACTTGACGACGACGTAGACTCTCTGATGACTAATACGCAACATATTGCCGCTTGAAAAAACTATGTTCCAACTCGCACCTAGAATTAGAATAAGACGGGAAACGAGAACAAAAAGTCTAAAAATGACAAGCTTTATTGTGGATGTATTCAGGATCTATAGGTATATAAACAAAAAGAAATCCCTTCCCCATCTTTCCTCTCCTAGCTACACTGTTGACGATACTAAACAACTTTGGTCGTACTTGCCTTCTCATACTCATACTCATCAAATATACTAATAAGTTCTATTAGCTGCATATAAATGTCAGTCATCCTATCCCCCCTGCGGAGGGCGAGGAGGAGAAGGAGGGAAGAGAGGGATGCTGTGGTTTAGGCATGTACTTAACTAATTTTCAAGGCCAATGAGTAGTAAACAGTACCTACAGTTACTTTGAGGGATCATAACATATTCGATGTCATTTTGAGTCGCTAATGTCTATTAAACCAGAAACACTACTTACATATAATATAATGTTGCATGGTTACTGAATTTGCAACGTTAAGTTTTTGTTACAATTCAAATAAACAAATTAAAGCGAATTGTAAATATGTATAAATAAATGCTTTGTTTCAAGGGTGGTTTTGTTAACAGTCTCTTCAAGAAAAGCGAAGTATATTTTTGTAAAAGTCGAAAAGAAAATTATCATGAAAGCGGTTCAAGGACGAGGAAAAATTAGTTTCAAGTAAAAAGTTGTAAGTTGTGTATGGGATCAGTTGGGTCCTTAAAGGCGGGATAAAAAGTAGATCCGCTGGTTCCCGACGATATATGTAGGCAAGTAATATCTCTAAGATTCCGTTGCAAATAGGAAGTCCTTACTGTACGGTATTTATGGTATGGTGCCATGATAGGCCATAAACACATGTACATAGATTAAGTTTGTCTTAATTTAATTTAAAAAATTAAGAAATATTACGTAACAACTAAAATACCACCAGAAAATATATATTTGTTTGAAGAAGTTAATTAAGTACCGACACAAAAAAAAACATATTTTCTTGAGAAAATTGCTTTAGACTATTTTCATTTTCATGGCGTAATTTTATTTTAAGCCGAATATTTTTTGCGCAGCTTGACGGTAAGTTAATGTTATTTATTATGTGCTGAAACTTAACGATAAGTTCAGCGCTTATTCGCGCGTTGATGTCTCTTTAGCCGATAGAGGTTATATCATCGTGAACATCTGAAACGAGCAAACTTTACCTAGCCACATGAACTCAACACACGTGTAGAAATGGGTACTTACTGCAGTGGATGGGGTGCAGGTGAAGATCAGGAGCACGAAGGGCGCGAGCAGCAGCAGGAAGGGGCGCGCACGCGCCGGGCCCGACATGGCTGCGCCGCACTACTGGCCCCGGGCGCTGTGGAGAGTCGCGGGCGAGCGCCCCGGCCGCGACGGGGCGGGGCTCCGGGGGTGCAGCCCGCGCGCCGGCCGCGGCCGCCCGAGCCGAGCGCTCCTTAGTATCCCGTCCCGGCATTAACTGCGCGCGCGCACGGGACTCAGGCGCTGCGCGCTCCGGGACATGGCGGTCCACTTGCTATGGTGAGCGTACTTCTATACTAAACTTGGAATTACGAAATTCAAAACTTACAAAGTCTACACTATTTTTTTCCAGAATGTTCCTATATAATTTAATTAAAAAAGTTTTTAATTCCATAGTTTAACTAAGTTAAAAAATACTGGTAAGTAAAGTATTTTATTTTATTTCGCAGGTTGGTGGCCGCGCTGCCCCTAATTGGAGTCAACACAGTAAGTTTTTTTTGTTTCAAATTACAAGTTGTATTTTATTAGAATTTGGTGAAAGTGATTAAAATCGCATATAAAAAGTAGCGGGAATGCGGCGGGCTCGGGTCTGGAGCCGCGGCGAGCGCCGGCCGGCTTTACTCCTCTTTTTGCAACTTCTGCCAAATGCGAACATTTGGTCAAAGTCGAACTTCAAACAGTTCAGAGAAAAATATTAACATACAATGTGCGTCTTTCAATGCTTTCAAATTACAAAATAAGACTCGAAATGTTTTTATTTTATTTTATAAAAAGTAATAAATGTAGTTTTAAACTATACAATCTTATAAAGAAGTGAGTAAGTAAATATTATTTATTGCACCAATTATACATTTTACATACATGTAAAACCATAAATAAATTTTAAAGAAAAATAGAACCAGGTAACAACAGGCGGATGGAGGCAGAAGATTAAATTTAATTATTAAATAGATCAAACCCGAGACCGACAAAGTTTATCAATGCTCGGATGTAATGCGCCGGTATTGCGCAAACCTCTATAACACTTCCAGTTTTTACAAAGCGCGTGTAAAATACATACCTACTAAAGTTATGTAACATTTTATTTTTGTTTAATATGTTAGTAATATTTTTTTAGTCAAACGGTTGTGTCCTAAACTTAGCATACATTAAAAAAAAATTGTGTATTAATTAATATACGTATGAATTGTATGCGATGTGGACCTCTTTTAATTAAATTTGGTTTTGTTTTATATTCCAAGTTTACCTATTTTCCCCCTGAAATTCACTGTTCAACAAATCTCGGACAGAAAAATACTTCTGAAAAATAATCGAAATAGTATGTACGAAACCAAAACTGTATGCATGCCTATGCATATGTATGAAAACATATACAGAGAGGTTATAAATAAGTTAAATTAAAATTTAAACCTTGTACTGGTTTATGATTAAGTATAACCATGCGTTCATTGTTAATAGAACATTTATCTGATGATGACATCCGTTAAGTTTTTTTTTATGTAATTCGGTATACGATGTAAAGTGGAGGTCAAATATATAAATATCTCCAGAAACTGATTACGTATGTGCGAGCACGGGCTGGGCGGCTCGCGCACTGCCGTACTGATAACCGCCACAATTCTCGATGAACATACTTTATACAGGGTGGATTGTTAAGTGTAACCATGCAATTATTCCGTAAATAATAGAAATAGGCATCAAACTTAAAACTAGCATCGAAAACAAACTTGCCAAAATCAAATTTTTGATATAAATATCAGTATCCAAAATTAACATGATTAACGTTCAAATACATTTAGTATGACGTTCGTAGAGAGGCTTTAGTTAACAAGACCCAGTACCGCACTGTAGTAGGTTTAAGCGTTGGCATATGACTTATGAGCTGAGATAAAGTTAGTTCCCTTAAATTTCGAAGCATTGAAAAATCGAATGCCTATTCCGTGACTCTTGTGACTTCACAAATTTCCATACTTGTTTCTTCTTAAAGTTTACGGTTATGTTTTAATGAATTGAAAATGCAAAAACATGTTTGTTATTGATCTGTGTTAATTCCTAAATTTGCTCTCATGACTAGTGTGAAACAGTTTTAACCCCAGAAAGAGGGGTGTTATAAATAGGTTTGACACCAATTTCTGTCTGTGTATATATATATCTGTGGCATCGTAGCTCTGAAACGGACAGACCGATTTCGATGTGGTTTTTACGTGAAAGCGAGTTTCCTTGCGGTAATTGTTACCTATGTTTAATAAATATCGATCTAGCCGTTGAAGAGTATCAGCTCTTTTCCTAAATGATGTAGGTAAGGCATTTTGGGCATAAAATGGTTTAAAATCTGATTTTAACATTATTATTTAATTTTGATTAGCATAGTGCGATTTTTTAAAATTTAATAGTTATATTTTATATACCTATAGTTAAGTATAGGAAACAACTCTATTATTCAAATCCGTTAATCTGTCTTCGAGTAATCAAACAACGTACAAAAAAAGCATTTAAAAGTCTGTCAATCAATCGGGCTCTTCCGACTTCAAGCTTCATACCGGGTGTTTCCTGTAACAGGAGCAATTAATTAAACTGTAGGCTGTACTCCTCAAACTCACCAAAATTTGTTCAGCAACTTTTAAAAATAACTTATGTTTTAATTTTTATTACACATTGAAGTTAATTCTAAGACGCAATGTATTGTGAAATTTGTTACGTTTAATGCGTGACAAGCAACGCCAAACACACTGATGTCAACGTACATTGAAAATAATATCAAATTTGTATGAAAAACTTAAAATCGATAGATTTCATAATTTTTAAAGTTGTTAATCAAAAGTTTTATCGTTTTAGGAGTACAATATATGGTTTAATTATTTGCTCGTGTTACAGGAAACACCCGGTAAAAGTGCTTTTCGCTTTTTAAAAGACTAAATTTACCGTTTTAAAATCGAAATAAGGGATAGTTTCGGGTTGATTCTTGTGAAATTCACGCCCGATATTAATTTTCATCCCTCAGACATACTTAGATAGTATCACGTAATTAAGCTTTGTTAAAGATTAAAGTTTCTATATTTTATTTTTTCCAAGCCAAAAATACAGAACCTACAATAAATACACAGCCAAAAAACTTCGGTTATGCTTCGGCTACTTTTTATTTTGCCCTTGAAAATCATATACCTATCTTTAATCATGGTTTAAAAATAGGAAAAAGTAAGTATTCCAATTATTCCAAATAAAAGTGGCAAAACGTTAGCTAACATATACTCTGGCAAACCCTCATTGTCAGTAGAAAAGGAGGAAAATTAAAAAAAAAGTAGGCGCGAAGGGTTGTCCGCCCATATAAAAATTGAGTTTCACGCCTTTTTCGGATGTTTGGTTAATCTCCTCTACAGATCGCAATTCTCAACCGATGAAATTTTGGAAGTAGGTTCTATGATTAAATAGTTTTTTGTCGATTCAGCTTTTGGATTTTGTTTTCAAAATGGCGGAGCCTTACATTTATTGAGTTTTAAGCTTTGCTCGCGAGCTCTACAGCTCACAGAGCACTAGTTAATATAGGTCTTATAGGTCGGCATTACACGAGTCAACAACCTCTTAATATTTTATACAATACCTAATAAGGCTCCATACCTTTAAATGCTTATTGCGCAATCAGTATTAACTACTAATAGGTACTATCTGTACCTATACGGAAACTAGTGTTCGTTTACAAAAGAAAGCAGACGCAGCTAAATATCAAGTTGCATATTCAGAATGCAAAACATATGTAACTAGCTTACATGCACCGTGCTATTGAGAACTCATTGGCCAGCTCGCTTTATGCTTAAACTTAGGCACAAGTTAAAATTTATTTCTAATTCAGATGTTGTAGTCGGTTCCCTAACATAATTATCCACTTTTCTGTACAACTGTGTGGCTACTTGGTTACTTAATTGGGGGCACCGATCGTACAGTCAGCATCAAAAATAGCGGATGAAAAAACGCGCTAAAATAATCTTCCACCATCGAATACTTTCCAACTAGTGATATATCTCTACAGTATGTGTTCAAAAGAATCTGACCCTGTCTGTTTGTTCTACATTAGAGACATAATCTCTTTTTTTATGCTATTAGAGAATGGTATTATACTTTTGACGCATAGTCTGGTACGTTACTTTTGATGGTCGATCACTGTACAGTACAGCTGCGAAATTGCATGGAGTAATTATAAATTAATGCATTGATAAAGCCGCCATGCATTTTTGTGGCTGATGGTACCTAACATATTTCAAAATGTGGTTAAAAGCAATGAAGGGCCCTAAGTAATAGTTAGGTATAGCGGCATAATATCTACCGGATCGTTTTAATTTTTATATATTCTTGATCATACGAGTATTAGTATAATTATATATGCATTGCAGAAAATGGAAACAAGTTTTTTAGTTAGGTAATTACGTATCCTTTGTTTTCTTGATACTATTTAATCTCAAAGAACGAGCGAGCGAAGCGAAGTTCTTAGAAGTTGAATGCAACTTGAGACGCAGTTGGTGGGGTATATCCCGACATTTTCGAAGTTAATTTTTATTTACGATAGTTTGTTCTGTGAATTAGAAATCGAAATAAAATTAAGTAAAAGCGTCGTTCATGGGGTATATACAAGTTAAGTTCTTATATAAGCAGGATTGATCATGGGATTATGGAGCTAGGAGGCCTAAAAGCGATTTAGTCGGTGAGAAAGTGCGATCGAGCTTAGTATCACATGAAAGAGCTTGTTTGTTTATTTCAAAAAAACATTTACTCTTTGACGAAATTGCATTTATGTTTAAGTTAGCTTAAGAAAAATAATAAAATCAGGAGAAATAATTCGTGTAGTTTTGTAAATTGGTAGAATTATAACTTGTTGTCTCCAGATAAACATGCTAAGGCCCTCAAGGTTGGCGGTTAAGGGGGGAGGGGGGAAGGTACCTTATTTAATTCATTTAACGAAGAAGTAGCATTTATCATGGTGAACTAGTTACGCTTAGATTTTTTGCAAATCGCGAGTTACAGTTCGAGCACAGATTATATAATATAATAGTTCTTACATTCGAGGCGAAGTACTACTTAGTTCTATACTTTTCGTAAACTCCACTTGACGAGTTAGTATCCCAAGGATTTTTAATTTATTTAGCTATACAATTCTAAAAGAAAGATAACTACATATAATTAACCTGACTACGTGTATTATTTTTCAGCAAGATGATGCGTGGTACGCTCAGAGGAACGAAATAAATTCTAACCCCGGATACTATCCCACGGGAAGTTATCCAACGAGGAACACATATCCTCAGTATCCTGATGCATCCAGAGACACATACCCCCAGTACCCAGATGCGTCAAGGAACTCATACCCTCAATACCCGGACGCATCTAGGAACTCATATTCGGACCCGAGGTACAACTACGGGGCATTGCCGTCCCAGCAGCCGGGGCCGCAGCCGCCGGCCGCGCGCGAGCCCTATGGCGCCCACTACGACCCTATCACGAAGCAACGCGTTACGCCGCACCCGAACTGCACGGCGCGCGCCTCTTGCCAACCATTGTGTCTTGCGCAGAAAGGCGCTAAGGTAAGCATTTACTTATTATTATTGTAGTTTGTGGGCCTTTGAGTGCCACGTCGACCAGGCATTGATCTATTGTGACAGCCCTTTAAAGTTCATTGCTGATGCCCGATGAATCCAGGAAATTCCAGATTCTTTGGGCCGTAATGTTCTGTACCTCATAGGGTTGCAATACGTGCCGCCCTAAGTGGGTACTTCTTTTTGACATTAGTGGTCCACAGGAGCTGAGAATGTGCATTGCAGTCTCCTCTGACTCATGGCAGAACCTGCATGTCGCATGACATGCATTTACTTGCAACTACATAGTATTACTTTATACCCAAATTAATTTTATTAGGTCATCCGACGGTACTAGACTAGTATCTGCAATGACAAATATTTTGATGCAGCAAGTAATAGCGGCGGCGGCTGCTATGAGTATTTAACATATTCCAAATGTAAGGATTTTAAATATTTTATATGTAGGTATCTTCTACCTAATAACAATTATTATCTAGGTAGTTATTTCTTTCTGATTGATTGGAATTGAATGTTTATGTCTGTATAATTTCATGTAATTTAATTTTCCAGGGAAAACAAGGTTCTTTTGGTCCGCCTGGACCTACAGGATTACCTGGGCACGAGGGACCTGAAGGACCATCGGGCCCAAAAGGTCAAAAAGGAGAAATTGGTTCAGTAGGTCCTCGAGGGCCGAAAGGTGATAGAGGAAAACCTGGTCAACAGGGATTCCAAGGTTTTGCGGGACGTCCTGGACTACAGGGTGACCCGGGCAGGCCCGGCGACCGGGGCAGAGATGGTTGCAATGGTACAGACGTAAGTAATGCCTATTCTGTGATTAAACTCATTATTTTGTTCTATGTACTATAAGTTGACATTTTCTGTACAAAGGCTTTGCTTTTTCTCGGTTGCATCCTGAAGGATCCCGGGGTCCGATTTGGCGACCTAATCTAATAGAACATGTGGTATTTGGTATCTAAGTTCTAAGAATTCATGATACGAGCTGGGGTTGGACAGAAACATAAGCATCTTTGTTGCAATTATGTATTTAAGAACCAACAGCTTTAAACTTACAATAGGACAACAAGATTAAAACAGAAAGCCAATTACAGGAACTCACAAGTAATTAAAAAGTATTCTAAAAAAAGTAATGCTAACACTTACGCACACACACATGCGTACAATGAGAGAAAAATAAAAACACAATTGAAAATGAAAATAGAAGCCTTACAAATAGACCCTAAGTTCCAATAAACTTAGTTCATTAGCGCTCAGAATAACTGACTTATGGACATTGTGCAACGAGGGGGGTAAGTGAAATTTTGGATACGAGGGTGGCAATTCCCGATAGCCGCAGGCTGGAGGGAATTATAGACCCGAGTTTGCAATATTCTTACCCCCGGAGTGACACACAATGTTATTCATCACACTTGCGAAGAAAAAACTAAATTTTAAGCGAAATAATTCTTAAACACGGTGACATATCAAACATTCGTCCGCCATTTTGTAATTTCTTGACCGATTAAGCATCGAAGGCGCAGACCTATTCGGCATTCAGCCACGATTGAAAATTATGTAAAAATATTATAAATGGCTTTTAAATTAATGAAATTAAATAATTTTAAACATAAACAAAAATATTAAATTATAAATGTCAGTATTTTAAAAATAAAACTCATTTATGCTACTTGGTATGTATGTATAAGTGACATAATTTAAAAGTAAAGATATAACTCCCTAGGGAGTTAAAGCTTTTTTTCACAATCCATAACTCCCGCGGAATCAAAATAGCCTTTGTCCTTCAGTACACCTGCATGAAATAAGATCATTTTCGAGCAAGTGTGATGAAAAATAAATAATATTATAAACAATTGGAAAACAAAAATAGCGTACGAGGTCGATAGCACAAGCAGTGAAGGGTCACTTGCACTAATCACTAACCCGGGAACCTGGAGCTACCATGGTTACCAGTACAATTTGACACTGGGTTAACGGTTTAACCGGTAAACCGCGGGTTAGTGGGATGGTGCAAGTGGTCCTAATACATATTCCTTTGATGAGTTTTAATTCATGCGACATTGCTTCCGCGTTTTAATCGTTACGATTTGCTTAGGGAGATGCGGGTCCTCAAGGCGAGAGGGGGTATCCAGGACCTCGCGGTTTTCCGGGTACTCCGGGATCAAAAGGAGACAAGGGAGAATCGGCAGCCGTCGGAAGATATCCAAAGGGTGACAAAGGAGAACCTGGGTCTGCCGGAGAACAGGGTCCCGTAGGTCCCATAGGACCCACAGGAGAGCCCGGCCCGCAAGGCGTACGAGGTCGACCAGGATACGCGGTAACTATATAAATTCAGTCCTTCGTGCAAGATTTCCAAAATAAATATTTATTTCGGCTTTACTATTACAAATGGCATGATACTATGATATTAAATGTACTGGTATATATTGCTGCTACAGTTATAATTTATGTACCGAGTTTGTGTTACAGTGCGTTTATCCACCACACCAATGTCACTAATATTTCTAATTATAGGGATCACCAGGTCAACCAGGTGAAAAAGGTGCTAAGGGTCCAAAAGGTTTGTCGATAAAAGGTGACAAAGGTGACAGAGGAGACCAAGGCAAGAAGGGACAGGCTTGTTCGGAAAAACCTTTACATGTGGAAGTAGACAAAGGAGGAATCCTGGGAACTCAAGGTGACAAGGGAGACAAAGGTGCAAAGGGTGAACCGGGCATGCAGGGTGAAAAGGGATATACGGGAGAAACAGGCGAACAAGGATTACCTGGTCTGATAGGACCAAAAGGAGAGAAGGGTATTCGTGGAAACACTGGTGAGCGAGTAAGTACAATGATAACTGTTTTTTTTTAATATACTACGTCGGTGGAAAACAAGCATACGGCCCGCCTAACGGTAAGCAGTTTCCGAAGCCTATGTACGCCTGCAGTGCCTCCTCTGAGTAACATGCGCGTTGCCGACCCTAACACTCCGCACCCTGTTGAGCTCTGGCAACCTTACAGGCAGCAACACAACACTATGAGTAGGGTCTAGTGTTATTGGGCTGTGGATTTCTGTAAGGTGGAGGTACTTCCTCAGTTGGGCTCTGCTCTAGATGTGGAATAACATCCGCTGTGCCCTACCACGCAAAGCGAGATGACAATTCACAATGCCCATACCTCTCTTGTGGACGTAGTTTAAGGACGTACCTGGGTCCAAAATTATTGTAAGAAAACGCTCGTTTCAAATCTGCTTTAATATTTTTACACTGTCATCTTACTGGGCATAAAAACATCTTCTCTTTATCAAATTAAAATATTAAATAAACTTTCACATAATACTTAATTACAGGGTCGAGTCGGTCAGTTTGGTGCAAGTGGACAGAGAGGACAAAAAGGTGACAGAGGTAACGAAGGCCTGAGAGGTCGTGATGGCAGACCCGGTCAAAAGGGAGAGCCGGGCAAAGACGGATCTCCAGGCTTAAGGGGTCTTACCGGTGTGCCCGGGCCACCCGGCGGCAGCACAGGCTCAGTTGTCGGCCCGCCCGGCCCAATCGGACCCCGAGGTAATCCTGGGGCACCAGGTGCAAGAGGCACGGACGGAAATCCCGGAGAACCGGGTCGGACTGGTCCGATGGGCCCCCCAGGAGGACAGGGAGTCCCCGGCACACCAGGACGAGAAGGCCCACCTGGAATGAAAGGCGACAAAGGAGATACTGGACCCGAAGGGAAACCTGGACCTGCTGGACTTCAGGGGTACAATGGACAGGACGGATACCCAGGCGAGAGAGGACAAAAGGGCGACAGTGGTATTTCGATTCCGGTAAGTTACAGTGATAATATAAGTATTTATTGGTTCACCGAAAAGTTATTTTTTATTGCATCTGAAAAAAAATATACATGAACTACGTTCAGATTTTTGAAAATGGCTGAAGCCATGCTGGAAACAGACGCTTAAATACTATAGTTTAAGAGTATCCCTTACTATATCATTGAAATTGGTCTCAAGTACTAGTTTTTTTTTCTCTTAGCCTATAATAATGTCCCACTGCGTGATAAAGGCCTTTCCTCTTGATTTCCACGATTCTATGTTATTTCTGGCCAGTTGTTGGGGGTGACTACATTTATATTGTATAAACCGTGTTTTTATTGAATTCCGGGGTATGGGTAATTACGTTTAAGGAAACTAAATGGCATAGTTATTATATATATATATATAAAATTTAATTATAAAAAATAATTAAATGTTGTATATAGCGTTTCTGTAACTCGGGCATTACATTTAATTTAAACCAAACAATTGAAAACTGTCACATATCAATGTGATTTCGAACATCGATCGTCCGAGATAGTAAGTACTTACGTTTAGTAGCAAATGTAAATACTAAACACTAATCAATATGTAAACAGACCCTGAGGCAACTGTATACGCTCGTAAGGGCCCTGTAGTAATGATTGATTATTTCCGAAATGGAGTTAATTAGAATACCGGTGTCTTTGTGAAACCCTTGAAATTAACGAAAAAAACACGGTGAATAAGGAACTCTATTACTTGCTATTGAACTCCGTACAACATTTAAATAAGTCAGCAAAGAACATTTAATGAAAACGGAAACTAATTAAATATTATGTTCTCACTATAAATATAAAATACAAATATATACAATTAGAGGAGAGTGGGATACAATGGATCACCTTTTTTTTAAGAGCAGTAGTAACGCCATTTTCCCTTCGAATTGTATCGTTTTTATATTTGAGCTTAAAGTCTGCCACTTAAACCAAACAATGAACACAGCTGAAAGGTAGCTACATAAAATAAGACGGGTTAAAAAGGTATCCATAAAGAACTGTTTTATGGATTGGGATTTCAGCCGTTAATAAATGATAAGTTTTATGATGTTAGTAAAGTTATTGCAAAAAATCAGCAACCTACGATCCACTGTACCCCACTCTCCCCTTCCTTACAGTAGGTATACTAACATACTATGAGGCTAAACCTATGGAAAAGTTACTTTTTTTTCTAAAAGTGACTGTAAGTATTAAGTTGTAAGTGTATGTCTTGTAATTCTCTATTTAAGGGTGATCGAGGACCAAGTGGAGAACCAGGATTACCTGGACAGAAAGGTCAAAAAGGAGACAGAGGCTACCAAGGATTGAGAGGTGCTCCTGGTAATTCAACATTAGGAACCCCGGGTATGCCAGGAGATGTTGGACCACGCGGAAGAAAAGGAGACAAAGGAAACCCAGGTCAACCGGGATATCCGGGCGAGACGGGACCTAAGGGAGACAGAGGCGGTGTCTGTAACGACTGTAGACCAGGGACGCCCGGACAGAAGGGTGACCGAGGATTTGATGGCTTGCCAGGGACGCCGGGAGAGCGAGGCCCGCAGGGGCCCCCTGGTGTGCCTGGCCAACGCGGTCCTGATGGCCTTCATGGATTACCGGGAACACCAGGAGAACCGGTAAGTTCTTATGCCTTTTTTACACTTTTTTGCTTTAAGTTAGTAGTCACCGTAACGTCTACAGTCAGCAAAACTATTAGGTTAGCACCTCTGCATACAAATATATTTGAAGGGGTTACAATTGTTTTGCTGAATTTACATTATCCATTTTACCAAACTACCATACTATACTATTAAGTAATTGAAGTCTGACTATGTGTTTAGTTCGTTCTGTTAGCCTAGATAAATACATATACCTACCTACATATTAAAATATGAATGTTTGGTACAGGGTAAACAAGGTGACGATGGTCCAATGGGGCCTCCTGGAAGCCCTGGTCTGCCTGCAATGATACCGTCAAATCTAGTAAAAGGACCTCCTGGAGAAAAGGGTGAACGGGGTCTTCCAGGTCTCAGAGGGCCAAAAGGAGACAAAGGACTGGCTGGCCCTCCCGGCAGTAAAGGCACAATAGGCATGCCAGGGTACAAGGGTGACCAAGGTTTGCCCGGCGCCCCTGGAATCGATGGAACTCCAGGAACACACGGTCGACCAGGTACCCCTGGTGAAAAGGGTCGTTCAATAAAGGGCGAGAAAGGTACTCCTGGAGAGCCAGGACTGCCAGGAGATAAAGGATTCCCGGGAAGAATGGGTTTGAAGGGCGAACCTGGTCAATGTCCTGCGAATTTAAGGGAACTTACGAAAGGTGATAGAGGAGCGCCTGGAGCACAAGGACCGCCGGGACCATCTGGTGAGTAATTAATTGTAAACAGTCAATTATGTTATTATTTTTACCTATATTTGTTTTTGGATTAATCGCAAAGAAGATTTACGAGGGGGGAGGTGAGGTGTGATATCGAACAGCTAGCATAGAATATTATACTATTTGCTTGCATGTTTTATTTGGGCAAGATGACAGGCCAGTGATGATTAAAGAATGAGCCCTAGGACAGAGACAAGCTAAAACCTGCGTGCGTGTGATCATTGTCGATCACAACGACTTGCCTTTACAGTTAAAGTAGCGACCCTCCTCGACTTCCCACAGGTTGCACAAAACTTTAACAAATTATACACCCAAACAAGTATCACTCTATTGATAGGTGAAAACCGCATGAAAATCCGTTCAGTAGTTTTTGAGTTTATCGCGGACATATGATACATACATACAGACAGACGCGGCGGAGGACTTCGTTTTATAAGGTGTAGTGACGAGTTTTTATAGTATAAGTATAAAGGCCAATACACACCGGATCATATGCAATGTAGCCCTGCAGCGTATGAAGCCGGGCGTTAATAGTCCTTATCAATTATAGGTATGTTAAATTGTTTGTTATAAGTTATTTTCCTACCGCTAATATTTGACTAATATCTGCTTACAGGCATACCTGGGGAAAAGGGAGATCAAGGCTATACAGGTCTAAAAGGAGATAAGGGTGAAATGGGTGCTCAAGGAAAAGAGGGACCGGTTGGGCCACGTGGTCTTCCAGGAGCTCGAGGCGAAAAAGGAAGCATGGGAATTATGGGCTCACCAGGATCACCCGGTGAAAAGGGCTTGAGAGGTATCCCTGGTCTTCCAGGTACGAGAGGTCTTAAAGGAGACACTGGTATTTCTATGCCTGGCCCGCCTGGACCTCAGGGTAATGACGGACTAAAAGGTGACAGGGGTTTGAGAGGTGAACCTGGAAAGAATGGAAATGATGGACCACCTGGATGGAATGGGCTTCCAGGTGAAAAGGGAGACAGTGGTCGACCAGGAATTGCAGGGCCGCCGGGCCCACAAGGTCTCAAAGGAGAGCCTGGACCTGCGGGTCCCCCTGGGATGAGTGGTATTCCGGGAACGCCTGGACCTGTTGGCGACAAAGGGCAAGCTGGTTACCCTGGAATGCCTGGACAACCCGGAGTCATTGGCCTTCCTGGAAAGACAGGTGAACCGGGTATTCAGGGTCCTGATGGGCCTCGAGGGTTCCCTGGAAGGCGAGGACCAGCAGGACTTCCGGGTACCCCAGGTCAAGATGGTGAACCAGGACAGAAGGGAGAAAAGGGACCTCCTGGTTTCACTGGTGAACCAGGCCCGCCGGGCATGGACGGCATCCCTGGTCTAGTAGGTGCTCCTGGTGAAAAGGGTGATCAAGGCTTTGAAGGGCCACCGGGACTACCAGGCCCAATGGGACCAAAAGGTGACAAAGGAGATAGAGGTTTCACGGGAGCCCCCGGCCCTAGAGGAGAACCCGCCTTACCTTCAGAAAAAGGACAGAAAGGAGAGCCAGGATTAACTGGACTACGCGGTTTTACCGGAACCCCAGGTAGAAATGGAACAAAAGGAGACAAGGGTAATGCAGGGTTCCCTGGATTTGGCAGACCTGGGCCCGCTGGAGAAAAAGGTGACGCAGGCACGCCAGGTCCACAAGGATTTACGGGAGAACCAGGGTTACAGGGCGAACGTGGATTTACTGGTGCCAGAGGCGAAAAGGGTGACATAGGTTTACCTGGTAACGATGGATGGCCGGGTATAGACGGAAAGGATGGATTACCGGGTAAGCCTGGCGACAGAGGTCTAACGGGTGCACCTGGCGCACCAGGTGAGAGAGGAGATATTGGAGAACCTGGAATGGATGGCATTAATGGAATAAATGGAAAAGATGGCCCAACCGGCCCGCCAGGAGTCCCCGGACCTGTAGGATATCCTGGCCTTAAAGGTGAAAGAGGTTTGCCTGGTGTCGCGATAGACGTGAAAGGAGAAAAAGGAAACCAAGGTCTGCCAGGTTCCCCAGGCTTCCCCGGTCAAAAGGGTGAGAGAGGTTTCTCTGGAGAACCTGGTATTCCAGGTGACAAAGGGGAGATTGGATACCAAGGAGAGAAGGGTTCAACTGGACAGTATGGGTTCCCAGGAGATAAGGGTAAGTTGTTAACAACCTTACTATTTCTTTTAATTCTCATTTACCTTTGCTATTATTAGGTAATGATTTAATTGATTAGCCTAGTTGACATGTATAAAGTTTTAGGCTTGTTGGTCCCATATAGAACTCATGAAGCGTAAAACTTATTTACCTCGATTTTGTTTCTAGGAAACGTCGTTTTCGTATATGACTCTAGAAGCATTAATTTTGATCCCCGGTTGTGAATGACTAATTTGTAACAAATTAAGTGTATTATTTATAAACAAATAAGCCTTATTTTTACAAAAAAAAAATTAGTCTCTTTATAATTTATCCGTTTAAATTTTTAAATTGACAGGTGACACTGGACCCGCTGGACCTGCTGGCCTGCCTGGATTGACAATTAAAGGAGAGAAGGGTCTTCCCGGTATTCCTGGCAAACACGGACGTGCTGGTCCACAGGGCGCCCCCGGAGAGAAGGGCGACCGAGGCTTAACAGGTCTTCCGGGACCTTCAGGTTTCCCCGGGACTCCGGGCCGACCAGGAGATCGCGGCGAGAAAGGTGACCAGGGCATGGAAGGCGTTGCCGGCCCTCCCGGACTAGATGGACCACCAGGCCAACCTGGCCCTCGTGGTTATACTGGCATCAAAGGTGAAAGGGGAGAAAAGGGCGAGACCGTGATGGGATATCCAGGCGAAAAAGGAAACCAAGGGCCCCCAGGAGAGCCAGGAATGCCAGGATTACCCGGAGAGAAGGGTGATAGCGGAATCGACGGGCGTGACGGACCGCCAGGAGAACCAGGTCTACCAGGTGAAAAGGGTGATCGAGGTTTCAGCGGTTTCCCTGGGCAGCCAGGTATGCAGGGCATTAAGGGTGACAAAGGAGAGTCAGGACAGGTTGTACTCGGGCCTAAAGGAGATCGAGGACCACCCGGTTTCCCTGGATTAAACGGACAACCTGGTGAAAACGGTATGCCCGGCCCGCCCGGCATGGACGGTATCAACGGAGAAAAGGGTGACAGAGGCATGACGGGACCGCAGGGCCCGCCCGGTCCACCTGGCGAGACAGGAGCTCCGGGATACCAAGGTGACCGTGGAGAAATCGGTTTAGCGGGAGAACCTGGCCCACCTGGACTTCCTGGACAATCATGTATTAGCACAGACTTTATGACTGGAATACTCCTGGTGAAGCACAGTCAAAGTGATATTATCCCTCAATGTGAACCTGGCCATATCAAGCTATGGGAAGGGTATTCGCTCTTATACATAGATGGTAATGAAAAGTCTCATAATCAAGATTTAGGTTATGCTGGATCTTGCGTAAGAAAATTCAGTACAATGCCATTCATGTTTTGTGACGTGACTGGAACATGTAACTACGCCAGTAGAAATGACCGCAGTTACTGGCTGGCGACTGGAAGGCCGACGTTGATGATGCCCGTGGAAGGAGATGCCATTCAAGAGTACATTTCAAGATGCGTTGTTTGCGAAGCACCCACTAATGTAATTGCTGTACACAGCCAAAGTGACATCGAACCTCCGTGTCCAGGAGGCTGGAGCTTGTTATGGGCTGGATACAGTTTTGTTATGGTAAGTAGATTCTTAATGTATTCTAAATTACATAAAATAAACCGAATCAAACTGACCGATACGATACGATAGGTAAAATCAGATATCCCTGACACAGTCTTCGCTGGTTAATGTGCTCAATTTTTACGCCGCTGTCATAGGTATAGGCTGCCAATGACATGAGGTTGGGGCTTTATGAGACATGCGACTGTCTAAAAATAAGACGTAGTTAACTTCCGACAAAGTTTTGGAATTATGAGAAAGCCCCGGTTATATAATATAGGCACATTAGGCACCCTTTCAAGACTATGATATGGTGTAAACTACATATGTATGTATGTATGTATGGTGTATATTGATTGAATGACCTGTTCAACAGCACACCGGCGCCGGCGCGCAGGGCGGCGGCCAGGCGCTGGCCAGCCCCGGCTCGTGCCTGCAGGACTTCCGCGCCACGCCGCTCATCGAGTGCAACGGCGAGGCCGGCACGTGCCACCACTTCGCCAACCTGCTCAGCTTCTGGCTCACGGTCATCGACGAGACCGCGGCCTTCGGCGCGCCGCCGCGGCGGGCCACGCACAAAGGAGACTTCAATTCGCGTTCTCAAGTGTCTCGATGCGCAGTGTGCATCAAGAACTCATAATTCTATACGTATGTTTTCACTCGTGGACAGTATACTTAAGGCAACCCTATGTGTATACAACTTAAAACATAATACCAAAAAACTACACGGGGCAAACTACTATAATCAGTTCAATATTGCTGTGGTGTAATTGTAACTAGAACCGGTCATTGGCATCATATAATTCTTAATGTGAATTACGTTTTAAACACGTTGCCTGTGATAAGATCCCGTAGGTAAGTACCTAATCTTGTGGAGAGAACACTTAATATATATTAAATAATTTATAAATATGATATAAATGCATACATGTCATTTAATTTTATTAAAACGATGTTTAGCTTCTCAAGAGAATCGCGTCTTTTAAAATTAAAATAGCTTCTTTGGTTTTCTAAGTTTTCTCGTTTATAAAAATGCTTATTCGGGCCTAATTTAAGTAAAAAGCGTGAGCGCTTGTGACCAAACTATTAATGGCTCTTTGCAAGGTGTTGATGAGTAAAACAGCCACGACTACTCCAAGCATATGTCAAAATGATTCTTAGCACATATCCACCAGTAGGCGGCTCAGATGATATTCATTTTATCGCCAAACGACCACCAGTCCAAAAACATGGACACATTTAGACTAGTCTATTTGGTTAGCACGAAATGGTTTGTAGACGTAATTTACTTTTTGAATTTTACATCAGATATGGTTGGCCTACTAGGCATATCAAAAACCTCGAATGCTGAAATGTTATGTCTGAAATGTATGTTTCAATATCCATTTTATTTTTACGTAAGCCTCAATTGAGGTCTCAATTGTGAGTTTCCATGTTATGTTATAAGTTAACAGTGTTCCTGTTTTGAATAGGGTAAATAAAGCCAAAAACACCAAAGTTTGTTTAATAGTTAGGATGAATGATATCGTAAGTAGAGTTAATAGATTATTTTATTTATATGGAATAATACAACTTGATCCTTATTTAATTTTTTGGGTTTCTTCTTTAATTTGGAAAAAGAAAGTGTTTCCATTTCCGAATGGGATCAGTCTAAAGGACAAGTGCATATAAACAGTTACTAAACTTCTTAACCCAGATTAAACGACAAAGGTCAAGTTGTAAGGAAAATCTATAAGAAGATAGATGTAACCACATTACTTATGATAGATAATACGCTTGTGATAATTTAAATGTGCCTTAATATGTATATAATACCCAAACAATACCACTTCACTTTCAAATTCACTGTTATGTAATGTTAAACTACTTGAATACATTGTATAGGTATACTCTTATATCTTGTATCTAATATAATGGTAATTAGGTATTTCATATTCTTGAGAAATATGTGTAGTGAAGATAAATGTTGATACAAGCACTGCCATTGTAGATAATGTTTTATTTTTATAATTTATACGTGCTTAAGCCTAAATACATAATAAATAACAAAGTTGTATTCTTTTACTCATATTCTCTACCCAACCCATTCAGTCGTCTAGCCAGAAAACTGGCAGCATTACCTCTTTGGCCTCTTTGAATGGCTTATTATCTGGCCGACGGCGCGACGTAGTTGTTAGTCGTCTGGTCATTTTGTAAAAATCTTTATGAGCCCTTTCTTTCCCCACTGTCCTTGGGTTGCGGTACCAGCGGCAAATATGTAGCAGGTCGCAAGCATGCATGTCGACACCTAATCGACACAGTAGGTGAATTTCACACAAGCGACCTTCCAGCTTCCACGGCATCAGTATCATTTATGGTTCTTGTCGGGACAGTTTCAGATTCAGTTAGGGACAAAGGCGGTACCGATCAAACCCGTAGCCCGCCTTTGGCGCTGTTAGTGCTAGCTAGCCCAGAGACGGCGGCGTCAAGCCGACGGTGTTCATTCTACTGTTTTAGGAAAAAGCTGAATTGGCTGTCGAGGTACATGTTGAGGATGGATGAGAGGGTTGTCTTGAAAGCGAGTTCTAGGGGTCATCCGATACTACTCTTTGCTCGGGGCTCTTTAAGGGTGCTGGAGATGTTTCTAGACAGGGTGAACAGATAAAACTTTATGAAGACGCTATGTGAGCTAGCACTAGCCCGACACGAAATCATATTGTATTCATATAATCCATGAGAGCACAGCACATCGTATGTACGCCGTGTGCCAGTCTAAGATATAACCAGGGGCCTTACCGCGAAAACCGAAATTTGCAAATTGCGGGGATCTTTCTCTTTCACTCTCACTAAGACGTAATTAGAGTGAAATAGAAATTGACGAGTTTCGATTTTCGCGGTCATAGCCCAGACAATACAGGGCCTGCCCAGACGGAATGATCAAGTTGGCCATTAGATCAGGAAAAAATTGGCGTCAATATCTCTGACCTTCATATTCATGCGTATATTAAACACATTTGAAACACCAATTTGAGATTTAAGCTGGCAACGGCCAAACTGTATTTGATTTGGTGGTCTGTTTTTATTCCTTCAAATTATTCATGGTCAGTGTGTATCTCTCTATTAATTTACTTTTATGATATGGCAACTCTCACAAAACCCTGTGTCAGCTGTCATCGCGGGAATTGATTGAATCGTTGAATTATTTACAGACAGACTACTCATATTTTATCGAAACACAAATTTCGTTACAGGAAATGTGTAAAAAAAATTGAACATTGTATTTGTTAATTTATATTTAAAAACAGTATTATAAATTCGTAATATTTAACGATGTTTGAGTGGGCCTATAGTGGTGCTAACAGAGCTGTTCCCCGAAATGTGGGGCCCGAGTGCGCATATTTTTTATCGTATAATAGGCAAATAATTGAAACAATTATAGTTACTGCACTGTGCTCATACATTTTAGTAAGTATCAATAACTTAAACTTGTAACTTAATTAAGCTACGAGTGTCTTTTTCTCTTTTAATTTAATTAAAATTAGTACCATTCATTATAGATCTAAGTAATGAAACTAATACCTCTGTAACTTAATAAACATATCTGCGTCTGTAGATATGTTTTAAAATTTGTAAGGATGTAAAGAAATGTTACCTTACATAATTGCCTTTTTAATCCATCATATAAAAAATAATGATTATTAAATAACATAAAAACTTAACAATTTGCAGGTTGGCGTATGTTTTTAAGTATCCAAAATACCTAGAGATCATATCCTAGGTTACAAAAACGATATTGAACTATTCTTTTTTTAATATTAAAAAAGTATAAATATTTGTACTACACCTTCACTCCCTTTGGTTTTAAAACTGTAAAGTGTATGTTCATTTTAGATTTTAAATGGACAAAAAATATTAAATAATTTTGTCTCTGCATCTACTTTTTTTTTATACTGTCTGTGGCAAACAAGCATACGGCCCGCCTGATGGTAAGCAGTCTCCGAATGTATGTGTGCCTATGGACACCCGTAGCCTACTTAGGAGAGGAGTTACATGCGCGTTGCCGACCCTAGCATCCCCCCCCCCCCCCGCGTTGAGCTCTGGCAACTTTACTCACTGGCAGGAACACAACACTATGAGTAGGGTCTAGTGTTATTGTGGCTGTGGTTTTCTGTAAGGTGGAGGTACTTCCCCAGTTGGGCTCCGCTCTAGATCTGGAGTGTCATCTGCTGTGCTGTGCCCTTACCACACAAAGCGAGATCACATTCACAATGCCCAAAACCTCTGTTTTGGACATAGTTTATGGACATACCCGGGTCAGGGTTCAAGTATCTACTTACTTCAACTCCAGGTTATATTTCAGGTAAAAACTTATCCAAAACTGGTTTTACCACATGAAGAAACTTATATTAAAAGTGACAGGGGAGGCAAGAGATTGCTAGTCATTCTTTTGGCCTTACTGTGGGGAATGGAGATTGGATTTAAATTTGCATCTCGCACTGTAATATATTTGCTGAATCCATGTCATGTTACAACATTAATGCAAGTAAGTATGCAATCAGCCACCACAATATCCCACTCATATATGTGATTTTATCACTCCCATAATTCAAAAATGAAATATTGCACCCGAAGTGTAGTATTATTGAATAACATACTAAACATTTACTAAATAATTAGAAGCTTAGTTATAACATACATTAAGCAAGAATAAAAAAAGAACTCAATCATAGTAAAAACTTTAAGATTTCCTTAAAAATTACTAAATTAGACCAGTGCTAGCAGCACCAGTGCAGCGGGACCATTCGTGGCTTATATGTTATGTTTTGTTACCTGTTGTTTTTCTCTTTTATTTTGCCACGAATAAACACTCCCTACTCTACTCTCTATATTAAGGATCATTAAGTTGTATGTTTGAATGTGGTGCCATAAGCAATGACTTAGACTGTTTGTTGTTGTAATTTACATTTCAAATTGGCTTAAATACATAAATACAATGCATGTTTTCCTCCTTCCAAACATTTAAGGAATGTGATATGGATATCTTCAGGTCAGGGGTTTCCATTTAGGTTAAAATGCTTGGTTTGCATACAAAGCCATTACTCTGTAAGTACCTAATCACAACATTGGGGCTTGTATGGGTTAAACACATTATGATTACATTTGATAAGCACAGATTTGTCACAATAGAATGATTACACTCCTGACACTGACCTTGGGATCTAGGAAATTAATAACAGTTATGGGAATATTATAATTCAAGAAAAACTCATAACCTTAATGATTTCAGAAGAATATTGCTGAATTACTATAAATAAAGATTTTGAAGTACCTTTTGTGTTCTCATTTTAAAGTCAGACCAAGACAAGTCTGCAACAATTAATAGCACTTGCAGTGCAAGTATTATTTTAAACATCAATCTTCTTCGAAATTATGACGTATAATTAACACTTTCACTGCGTATGCTATCAAAATCGTTACAGACTTATCTTGGTCTAACTATAGAATATTTTAAAAATTTAATTTTGAATAGATAATAAAATACGATTTTTTTACAGATATATCTGTTGGCAGCACCACCCAGCAGGACAGTAACTGCAGTTTTTCGCATACACTTAAACTTGTTAAATGGGCCTCTATTAGCTTTTTTATTTCCTGAAACAGCATCCCGTCAGGTAAATATGTGTAACTCAAGAATATTAAAAACATATGCATTTCAATTATAACCGGCACTTGCGTATTACTAGTTTTCTTCTTAGTGTCTGCCAGCAATAGGCCCTGCCGTGCCAATCCTACCAAAGTACTAAAATTAATAATGAATGTGTATTCATCATAGATCCCCGCTGAGGCTGCCCTGTACTGGATACAACACGGCATGATGTGCGTGATACCATACTATCTATTAAGAATTGGAGGTACGTATTTTATTTTCGCGTTTACCATAATAAATTTTAATTATAAAAATCTTATAATTAAATCTTATAATAACATTGCATCAATGATAGATTAATTAAATTAATTTTCAGGTGTGTACAATGTAGAGCCACTTGGTGATTTCAATTGGGCAATTGTTAGTTACTGCCTTAATCTGTTGTATCACTTCATAATTCTACAAGCTATAGCAATAGTAAGTATATAACGCCACGACTATTTTATATAAAAAGCAATAGTAAACTTTATATGAATGTATTAAGGTTTATTTTACTGTAACCTTTTTCGGCTATGGCTGACTGGCAGTCAAATGGTCGAAAAGTATGAGAGCCAAATAAGTTCCCAGCATTGTATATCTAAAAAAGCGGCCAAGTGCGAGTCGGACTCGCCCATGAAGGGTTCCGTACCATTTATGACGTATTAAAAAAACTACTTATTAGATCTCGTTCAAACCAATTTTCGGTGAAAGTTTGCATGGGAATGTATATCATATATTTTTTTTACATTTTTCATTCTGTTATTTTAGAAGTTACGGGGGGGGGGGGGGGGACACACCTTTTACCACTTTGGAAGTGTCTCTCGTGCAAACTATTCAGTTTAGAAAAAAATGATATTAGAAACCTCAATATCATTTTTAAAGACCTATCCATAGATACCCCACACGTATGGGTTTGATGAAAAAAGATTTTTTGAGTTTCAGTTCTAAGTATGGGGAACCCCCAAAATTTATTGTTTTTTTTTCTATTTTTGTGTAAACATCATAATGCGGTTTATAGAATACATCTACTTACCAAGTTTGAACAGTATAGCTTTTATAGTTTCGGAAAAAAGTGGCTGTGACAGAATCGGACAGACAGACGGACATGACGAATCTATAAGGGTTCCGTTTTTTGCCATTTGGCTACGGAACCCTAAAAAGTGTAACTATTTATATTGTTTTCTAGATAATGTTGACGTGATGATGTTTTCCTGTTATCCACATTTTCATTGGTCACGTCTCCTTCCAGCTGAGATTGGTTGATGTCTAGAGTATGTGCGGAAAGAGAAGAGTCGTGGAATATATGGGGCCCAATACATTCCTTAGACTTCGACTCTTCTCATTCCGAACAGACTATAAACGTTCCCGCGAGAAAAAGGAAAGATTTGATCAACTTTGTGATTTTTGAATTATTTGCAGCCGGCTCAAGTGAACCTGAACCACATGATCTGCCCGGCGCTCCTGGACCCGTTCGACGGGCCGTGGTACCGCGTGGCCGCCGTGCTCCACCAGGCCGTGCTCTGCCCCCTCCTCTGCAAGGCCTACTGCCTCGTCGCTGACTTTTGTCTCACCAAGTTCCCGCCCACGAAGGTCAAACAGCAACTCAAAGACTTACTCCAGGACAGAAAGACAGACGACATAAAAGACTTGTAGGTGCGTGTCAAATTCTTTTTGTGACGTTCTTAAGAAAAAGGTACCACGTTGTCGGTTTTCGATAAAGACGATCTCTAACGGAGGCAATCATGTTAGTAAAAATGCGCGGAAAAATCTACAAATGCAATTTTCAAGTGGTAATACACACAATGACAGCATGACCTTTAGAGACGAATCGTCTTATTTGCACCTTTTATTAGTTTTGCAACGCTTTAATGATATCCGTCCGTGGTACCTCTTTGTCTGAAAACGACACTTTTATGGCTGTAACCCCTTTCAGGGTAGCTAGAATCTCTGTGAAATTGCCTAATGTAGTACCTAAAGAACAATATTTCATCGCGTCCATTTCGTTTGGGTGATTATTGTTGATAATAAGCTAAATAATTAATAGATCATGATCTCTTATAATAGGGAGGCCAACGGATGGGACTGAATGCTTTATCGCTGACGCAGCGACAAGCTTTATCGCTGTTCTTGGTGTGGTATTATTCGAGTAATCAACAAAATAGACGTTCGTCATTTTTTAAAGCAATCTTTTCCTCATCAAGTACCGACATTGTGCGATAAAGGCGATATGAACAAAATTGTTAATTAATCGAGAGTCAATAGGTAGAAACCCAATGCCCAAAGAGCAAAGGTTTTTATGAGTCTAGTTTTCAATTTTTTAATATCGCCGTTTTTATTAGTAAATGGTAGTTGCCTCTTTCACCCGAGGAGGCGTTATATGTAAAGGTTTTTCAGCCTTTGTAGTCGGCAGACGGTGACTGGCAGTTATTAAATGATTTAAATTTGGAACTGGCGGTCGCTGTCGGATGGAAAAGGATATGCGGGCCGGCATTCCAGAAGGAAGAGGCAGCCATCAAGGCTAGCCGAATTGTAACGTAGCTATATGTTGAAAATAAAGATATAAACTACAACGAATGTGTGTCATCCTCCCTGTTAGGTCGATATCTTTTACAGTACACACAATGTACCTACTTCATTACTTACGAAGAAAAAAAAAACTAATAATATACATAATTCATCCGCGAGTTCGTATATTGTTGACTTAAAGGCATGAAAGGCCCTGATCCTTTTGGCATACAGCCACGATTAAAAATAGTATACAAGCTAATTGTTATTTGTGTGAATCAACTTTTTTTGTGTTATCCTATCCCGTTGTCCACGGGACAATACTGGCACAGATTGTTCGAAGAGATGTTGTATGACGATTTACTTACATGCTCAGTGGATGGCCTGTTACACAATTTCTACCACAATAATGCATGTTTGATTACATTAAAATACCATAAAATCAGGATTTCAAGAATGGTGGTCCAAGGGACAAAACAAACTAAACATGACACTAAAAAGTTGATCCACCCATTTGTTTTACAAGGGGGCAAAGTTTTCGTTTAACCCCTCGTGCTAATATTAATACCGACTTTACCCGACCAATAGAAAGATTCTAAAATTAATAAAAGCGGAATCTCGAGCGTTGCGAGAGTTTCAAGCCACAATGGTTAAACAAAATTTGCTACGGAGTGAAACACAACCAATTTCGCCACGGCAACACAAGTAAAATACTATGTCTAAAACGTTAAGAAACAAATCCAAGTCAAAAGTTATTATTGATTATATATAGTGATTGCTTCTTCTTCTTGATTTTTTATTGGCAGGCCCCGAAATAGGCTACAAAACAATTAGATATACTGATAAATGACGTGTCAATTTTTAAGTGCAAGTTTATAAGACATAAAGTAAATTCAGCATAGAAATCTTAATGCTGCTGCATTCTCAGATATTTTATCCTGGGAACAACGGAATTGCTTGTCGTTGTATGCGATTCAGGACTATAAAAATCGTGATTGTGCTAGTTTCTTCAACTTGGCCTCTAGTTTTGTAAACCGACTATAAATCTAGCTTGTGTAGGTAGGTATTATTTTGTTACGTGTTGAAGTTTGTACTACCAGTTAATGTAAGTCAAATTATACTTAGTAATGTTTTGAACTTATGAGCTCGGACGAAATTAACTGAGTGGATAGTTATATCTGATTGCATTAATGTACAGCCATCTGCAATAATATCTGACTTTGTCGTTATGAGTCGATAAACGTATAGGTTTAGAAGGGGGTTAGGTTTTAAAGCAGTCACATCATCGTATGCAGATGAAAAACAGACTTCATAAGATTTGGCTCAGATTTGGTTAGTAATAGTGTAACAGTATTGACTTGCCTAAAATAAGTTTCATTCGGTAGGTACCGTACCTACACGGTGTTTTCATAGCTCCCGGTCAATACAAATAGAATACTTGTACTTGTATATAGGTACGTAGTCCAACGGACGTAATGATAACTCCGTTTATAATATAATCTACTTACCTATTATTTTTACGTCACGATATTTTCATTTTCAGCACTCACCTAAGCTTTATAGATTAATAATTTGGATCAAAACCTAAAGCAAGGATCAGGCCCAGATGGTCTTGAAATGTTTAGACAGGGCTGGGATATTATTGTGAATGACTGTACCCTCAAGTTCCTTTAGACTGTATTTCGACCCAAGCTGTGCGAGGTAGCTGAGCGGTGTGAGAATGCGTAGCGAGGCTGTGTAGCGGGCTCTTTTCAAATAAGCAGGCGGGGTGCGGTGAAGCGAGAGCGGACTTTTTTTAGAGACGTCGGATTTCGACACTGCGGCAGTATTGTAGCGCGATATTACTGCATTTCTGCCACAAATGTCAAAAATCCCAGCACCGGCATTACTGCAGAAAATTATATGAAATTTGAAGTTTCCTGCAGTAAAGTCGCGCTGCAATACTACTGCAGTCGACTGCATTACTGCAGAAAATGTCAAGATGTCAATTTGTAGAGAAATTTAAATAAAATTTGACGTTTTCTGCAGTAATGTCGCGCTGCAATACTGCTGCTGTCGACTGCAGAAATATTGCAGCATGACATTACTACCGATGGCATTACTAACGTCAAAAACGATGTTGCTGCCCGGCTGCACTAGTGTCAAGGTGCAATACAAGTTCAAATGTCAACTTTAATGTTTTAAAGCTACTACCCCGCAACACATTCATCGCAACACGTTCCTCGCTCACCTTCTCACTTGTTTTGTATGTACAAAAAACTTCGCTCCGCTAAGCTGTTTCCACTAGAGCTGAGCTGAGCTGAGGTAAATTAAGCGTTTCTATTGGTTCACACACAGCTCTCGCTTCGCATCCTCGCACATCTTTGGTGGAAACGCACCAACCAGAACAAATATCTGGATCCTACCTTGTACAGCCTGATGTACAAGCTAAGGAAGAGCTGTACAGGCTGAGGTGAGACGAAGTGACAAGGAGGCTGTTTAGAGTCTGGCTAAAGAAAGTTGAACCCATGAGTTAACATTATCGTTGCGGCAATTAATTTAACTTAATTACTAGTTAAAATGTCTTCCGACCCAAATGTCGCATCGATCTTGTTAAATTACGCGGTAGTATACGAGTTGTCAGTAAACGAGTAGAGAAACCTACTCGCATTTATGACATAGTCGTAAGTAAATTCGTTAGTCTGACTCTAATATCGTTAACAGAATATGTTAGCTCCAATACAAAGGAACTCAATGTAGAAATTTACTTAAGCAAATGGAACATAAACTAAGGTTCCGTAATTGTATGTTATAGAAATCATTATCTTTATGCGTTCTTCATTTTTGGTAATGTAATATTTAGTAATAATATGCTGAATCAACGTTTTTGTCAGCAAAATTGGACCTACTAAAATTATTCGGTTTTATGTAATATTTTTTCTTATTATATAAAAACAGATAAACAAGCTACGTAATGCAATATTTATATTTATTTATTTAAACTTTATTGCACAAAATATATACAACAATGTACAAATGGCGGACTTAATGCCAAATGGCATTCTCTACCAGTCAACCATAGGGCCAAACAGAGATACCTAGAATTGGTGCAGAGAAAAAAAAAATCGATTGAATAAAAAAAAAGCAAACCATACTTATAAACTACATAAATAAATAATAACAATAAACTACCACATATTTATAGAAAACATACTATAAATATAATAATGATGGATATTATTCGAGCTCTTGTTTTAGCAAACGCTTATGTAACATCCGCTTGAAAGAAAACTTACTTGGAGCTTGTCTAATATTTAGAGGGATTTTTTTATCATGATTTGATATTTTATAACTTGTTTAACCCAGTGACCCAGAGGACAAAGCTGTCCCACACTTTTGTATGAAAATAAGGGTTCGTCCACTGGGTCACCCAATTTTTTAAATAAACATTAGACATATTTTTATTTCTGCCGGATCTGGCATATAGTTATATTAAGGATCTTGACTCATTTTGACCATGTTACAAAAGTGAAACTAATAATGATTAAGGACAATTCTTGCAAAAGACAATAAAAGTTGATTCACTAATAGATACATAAATGTTTCACGTTAGGTATAATATATTATGTTCGATTCTAACAATTGTCCATATATGAGCCTATTCCTCTTTTCATACAAATGTACGCTTTCGTAAAAACTAGTGCCTGTGCAAATCTTGGGATTAGTTACCGAGCAGATCCCAGGCTTCCCAAAATGCTGGAACAACGCCAGGAAGGTAATGATTTAATGTTGAAACATTTAGTATATACAACTACGGAAACCTTAGGTACCTTTACATAAACCTAAAATGCACTTGATTATGATTACATAGTTTTTGAACACTTACTTGACTTCACAAAAAATACTCTGTAGATTACATATTTTCAAACACTAGCTTTCTTATAATACCTAGGCCTGAAATATACCAATAAGTACCTACATAATAAATAATCGCCTAAAATAACTATTTAAAGCGATCAAATGTATTTGATATTATGCTTTTTGCATATAAAACTTAGGATAGAAAATTGCGGTGTGACATCCAGTGTTGGCCGATCGGTTGTGTAGTAATCTGATTTACGTTAGGCTTAGTATGCCGTTTATATAAGTAGAGGTCATACCGCTATAAAATACCTATATGGTACTATAACTGCGCTGGAGGAAGATCAGTACCAAGGCATCCTCCCCCTTTAACAAAGTGCAACTTAGTGTGGATATTAGCAGTCTTTATTACGTATGCGTCTGATATGACGCTCGGCCAACACTGCTGATTATCAGTATCAATTTTAAATAAAACGGTATTTTACGCAACAATCATGCCAACTAACTAACATCTTATCTAGTCATAGCGATTCTGAGAACAATTAACCATATTAAGATATGTATTTGTTTGAATAAAAGTAGTTTGACAGAAAATTTGAAAGATTTTAGATTTATTTATATAATTGTATTGAGTATTATATATACATTTTTTTTTTTTTAATTCCGCTACCTAAAGGTTGTCTGGAAGAGATCGCTTTTTAGCGATAAGACCGCCTGTTGTTTACCTCTTCTTTATGTGTTGTATTATTTGTACTGTTTCTGTATTGAGGTGTGCAATAAAGTATATTTGTATTGTATTGTATTGTACATTGCGGGTAATATAGTCATAAGTCGCCATCCAGGCTAGTTATAGCCAGCCGATCGCCCCAGTCATGTGGAATTGATGTAGCGATCTTCTGGGTCGCCTTGGTAACGTCGCTTTGCTCAACAATTGAAAAATCTGATGTTTTAATACTTTTTTGAGTAAAGGCTATGCTATGCTATAAAATGCATAGAGGCAGATCGAGAAAAATAAATATGGAGTTAGGTTAGGACAAGTCGTGGAGTTTTTGCTCTAGAAGGGAGCAAAAAAAAATAAGAATCGACAAAAAGAATTAGTCAATTATTGCGCCTTTTGATGGATTTTGATAGTAGAGCACTATTATCAAAATCCAGAAATTAGTCGGATTGGTCATTCACCGCTAAGTTACGATCGTAGCGCTGTGGCGTAACCGTAAACATAGGATTTTGATTAATCAAAATTGCTTCGTAGGACAAAAGCAAATCGACAAAGTGTCGTGATTAGCGCTGAATGGGATAAGGTGGTCTTCACATTAACGTGGGATCAGACGGTTCATTTTCGTGTTTCATTATTCATCTTTCACTCAAAGTGACACGGCTGAATACAAAATGAACCAAAAGTGAAAAATGAATTCATTAGTGAAACAATCCAACAGTGTTGGATATTTTCATTCGGCATCTTTCACTCGCACTCCGAATGAACAAAAAATTAACAGTGAACGTTCAGTGAATTTTGCACAAGTGGTATGAGCAAAATATTCTATTATTTTAGAAGCATTTTAAAAATCAACCACAAAATTGATGAGTATAAAGACAGAACACTCCAGGCAAATTCTATAAAATCTCTAATTAGTGATTTAATACTAGAGTTTAGCGAAGAAGATATTAAACATAAAATAAAGGCGATACGGACCCGATATAATGGAATTGACCAAAATAGGTCAATCTATTAAAAGCGGTTGCTCTTCCGACGATGTCTATGTACCGACTTTGCACTGGTTTAAACATGCAGAATATTTAGTCAGTGTGTGCATCCTACGGAAAAGCACTTCGAATCTTGTAAGTACATATCTAATTTCCATATTTTTTATCAAACAAATACCTATGTAACAAAGGGTGATTATAGCCAATCATCAAAATATTTTCATTCGGTTTTGTTAATTCTAGCTCTTAAGAGGCCGTTATCGATTTTAGTCGCAAAATTATTTTTTTTAAAACAGACTCACTTGATTAGTAATGATTTTTTTTCTGATGGATGTTTAGGTAAACGCGCGTAAAGCAGTGATTTTGTCGATCTTATTTGTAAATTTCGTAAAGTTTGGACTGCTAAAAATGGTAATGGTAAACTACATTTTTGTTATCATAAATTTGAAGTAGTGTAAATTAAAGTTAGACGAAATCAATTTACTCCAGAAATTACTTCAATATAAGTGAAAATTTCTCTGAAAATCGACTTAATTTCAACGTACTCGTAATTTTGATATTTAAACAATCTACAACTTTTGCTGAATTTGTTCTTATACATCATTTTGTATAATTTACTACAATAATTTGTTGATGAATTTTTAAAAACTGTCCCTTCTCATCACATATTACCAGGGACGCACGCTTGCGACCTCATTATTAAAAGGCAAGATGAAAAAATGTGCTAATAGAAACCAATACTTGTTATTTAGATATAACGTAACAAAAGGTGTACAATTTCAACGACTAAATCTTTCAATTTTACAATTTTGCTCTAAAATCATTACCGGGCTCTTAACATAGGTATCTACTCTTCTTATCATGTTCCATTATTTATTAAATGATCACAAATAAAGCTCTTTTCTTAGACGCACAACTTTATTCGACGCCATAGTGAAAGAAAAGAGAAAATGAATAATTTTACCAGCGGCCGTGTGAACATGAAATGAATTCACTCAAGTGTACATTCATTCGAGTGACTGCCTGGGCTATAACCGCGAAAATCGAAGTTCGTCAATTGCGGGCATTTTTCTCTGTCACTCTAATAACGTCTTAGTGAGAGTAAAAGAGAAAGATCCCCGCAATTTCGGGTTTCGCGGTAGGCTCTCTGATCCCACCTTTATATACGGATCCGCACGCCGCGCGCCGCTACGCTGTGCATGCGAGCGGGACATCGTTAATATCGTTATATACGTTCATAGCGCTGTCACATTCACACGCCGGAGCTGCGTGCGGATCCGCATTAGTGTGATATCCGTGTATGTGAAGGAGTTTTTAATTGTCAAACGAAATCTTTCTTTACCCTAATAAGATCCGGATGTGTACCTACTACCTACGCTACTTGGTCTCTCTCCTGGATAAAATTTAAAAGAAAAAATATACCTTTTTCGAAGTATTGTGGTAAAAACTATATTTTCCAGTGCGTCATTATGTTTTGACGGTAATAAATGTTAGGTAGGTAATTTACCTATACATATATCTATGTGCTTTCACCAAAGATTCCTATTGAATCATTTTATTTTTTAACCATGAAAAATAATCAATCAGAGATGTACCTAATGATACAAACATAAGGTATGTCAAATTGCTAAAAAAAAATTTCCGTCGGTTAATTTCTGTTGTCTGTAACATAAATGTTAAATAAAAATCGCAGACATTACCAAATAATGTAGGTAGGTACCTACCTTATTTATAGCATGTAAGTAGTTTATATTTCAATAATGGATTTTTATATCCAATGGAACATAAAACAACTGAAGCGTATAGATATTAAACTGCAACCTTCAAAGCATTTCATACAACAATGTGCTCTGCAAACTACCATTATGGTCGGTTCTCTGTAAAAAGGCCAGCCAATGTCATCCGTAATAAAATAATTATTTTCATGGGATTTCACTCACCTGGCTCACTTAGCCTCGTAAGGCCCAAGGTCCTACCTATAGGACTTATTTAGTTCGATGAAATTTAAATCATATTCAATTAGGACAGAGTTGCATTTGTTTTGTTTCGTAAAATTTTCAAACAAAATAAAATCTACTGTATTCCGTGCACTATAGGTTCAAATTCCAGTGGCAAATTTTGGATTTTTCATTTCTATGGCTGGGCCTTAAGAGGTTAGAGCCACATGCCATATTCCTACCATAATTTTAAACGCTTGAGTTATCTTTAGATAATGCTACCTTTATTACCCATATGTAGGATGTATACTGTACCTACTTATATTGCCACTTTGCATTCAATGTGTTTAAAAACGTATTCATTCCACAGATTTAATTTTAATAGGTATGTTATAATATAGTGTTTTATGAAGTCAGAGCGATTTCGCGATTTTGAATCTCGAACCTTCTTGTAAGTAATTTCATAACCATAAGGGTTAAAAACTCGATTTGGATTTGTACATGTCATACTTGTATAGGTACGCGGGGACTTACGAATCTATGCCGTTATCCCCTTGCTCAGGGACAGTCTAATTTGTATTTATGAAACGGAAGAGAATGAGAATAGATTACTTACTGGCTTTAAAGTGGTAGTCAGAATGTTTGTTGAAAAGGAAATTGTGTGTTAGACGTACACCACATAGAGCTCAATTATATATCAGAAATTTAACATCGGAATTCTGTGGTCACGGTATAAATTCAGATTCAAATTGTCTGTGGCACCAGTTTTTTCATGTGGACATAAGTTTTTTGTCATTTTTTTTATTTTTGATATAAGCTTTTATCGCTGACTGTACTTTTCTTTCAACGGGCAACTAATACGCATCTAGACAATTCTAACAAACCCAAACACAACTAGGTTGCGTTGTTTTATCACAGAGTTCCTATGGCCACCCCCTGAGTCCATCATCAGTTCAGCTCAATGGTCCCATAATATTGCATTGACACCCAACTTACATATGCATGTGATACCTATTTCAGCTTAATCGAATAATGGGAAGTGGGTATAATTCAGTTTGCAAAATTAGACCCGGACAAACGTTAGGCACAAACAAGTTAAATAAAAGCTTGTAAAATCAGTAATTCAGCTCGCAGGTCCGCCTTATACTGAATATTACGTGGTGTTTTATTTTATTGATTTTCCATATTATTGTGATTATGTACCTAAATATAAATCTTTTACCTACCTTACTAAATAGCGTCGACGAAAAGAAATAGCAAGTACCTTGACACTATACAATTTTAACACTGATTTAAAAGGCAGAATAGAACATAGATCGGATCTAGATCTGGTTGTGTAGAAAATTAGGGCAAATACCTAGTGTACAGATAAGTAATGGTTGCGGAAAATTATGAAAAAAGTTGGTTTTGAATTTAGTATATCTAGGTTTAAAGTGACTAGTGCGGCCATAGCGTGGGCGGAGGCAAACACGCAATTAATGTTCCGTATATTAAATCCCAAGTAGCAATACTATTCTTTTTTTTAAGTTTAATGGTAGAGGATGATTAATGGTCATACTCTGCAAGGTGAATGTATAGGTTCCGAAAATGCGATAAAAATGTTGGGTGTCGTATTTTAAGAAAAGGTAAACTCATTATTAGTCATTATCTACAAATTTTTCGCATTATGGAAATTTGGTTTCACAGTAAAAATTGTTGAGTATTTAAGACCTACTTACCCTAAAAATGCCTCAGGTATACCTACTATTAGGTAACACCAAAATATACATTTTGGTTTCATATCCATAAACTTGATAAGTACGAGAAAACTCAATGACGTCTCAACCAGCAGGCGCATCAAATTGTAAGTACCTGTATTTAGGGGGTTATTACATCTATCCTTTTTCAGAACACTTTCTGCTTAGAGGAATTGAGGATGGTGTTTCCCTGTCCCTCTTAGCAGCAAGATAGCAAATCAGAAAGTGTCCAGCGGTTTCCCTTTTGAGTACTCGTCGTATGGGACACCAAATAAAAAGTACTTCCGAAAAAAAGTGTTTTTATGGCGTCGTATCTGAGGTCTGGGTTATTCCCACTAGTTACCACTAAGTTGTTACCAGTGGTAACTACTGGGATTTTTTTTCCCAGTAGTTACCACTGGTAAAAGGTGGGAATTTTTTTCCCAGTAGTTACCACCAAAATGTTGTTAGAGTTCAATACTAATAAAAACAGTAGTAATAGTATAGTATAAATAATAATGAGTGCCTTAATAAATAATTAGTATTTCAGTTAACTGCTTTAAAAGTGATGAAAAATATTACAACAACTGCAAGTGCATGAAATTAAAAGTTAAAGAGAAATTAACATTTGGTTGAAATTTATCTTATTAATTGTAAGTTGAATTCATTGCAGACGTTATCTATGAAACCTAGATCTTTTGTTAACGGCGCTTACGTCGCACTGCGTAGCGCAGCGTTGTTTTTGGCGTAAGCGCCATCGACAATAAGATCCGTTTAAATAAATAAAGTTACAACTATACAAACGAACAAACAAATCAGTCAAAGACTGACTATTTTTGATCATTTTTAAGGCAGTTTACTGAAACAGTAATCGACTTATAATTAGAGTAATAACTTATAATTAATTCAACTTTTAATTAATTATTGATTAAAGCACTCTATATTTATACTGTTTTTGTTAGTATTAAACGCTAACTAAATTTTGGTGGTAACTACTGGGAAAAAAATCCCAGCTTGTACCAGTGGTAACTACTGGGAAAAAAATCCCAGTAGTTACCACCAAACCAAGTTCGTGGTAACTAGTGGGATTTTTTTCCAAGTAGTTACGAGTGGTAAAAGGTGGGAAATAAAATCCCAGTAGTTACCACTCGTAACAACTTGGTGGTAACTAGTGTGATATAACCCGCGAGGTCTTTGTCTCAAGTGTGGCGTGGCGCTTTGACTTCATTTATTAACGCATATTAATTACTACTCAGGGAATTTATTATTCCGGCGATCGTAACGTCATACAACCACAAATGGTACAGAGTTCAATAAAGTGAGTGCATTTAGTACAACAATTTGGTGTTTTGGGGAAACGCCGCTTTTTTATATTAGCCGTATTGTTGTTTTTTATATTGTTTACTCTGCTCATGTATACTCAGCCAAAAGATCTAGTAATGCTACTAACACGACCACATGTGGCCGCCGCGTAATTCTTGTGAGCCTGTGATTGAACGAAATAAAATAATCTACCTAGTTGTCATAAGAATTCACTGGTTTGTTAAATAAAGTATTGACTAAAAACGGCATTTTTATTTTAATAAACCTAAGACGCACGATGGCACGATCATAGTACAAAGAGTGGGGAAGCAGGTTATCTTCATACAAACGCACCGCGCGCGGCATGTTGGTTTTCGATAAGGTTGATTTCAAATTGAAGCTACACCTTTTACCCTTTGAGTACGGAACCCTAAAAAGTATCTCTTGAAAAAATAGTAAAAAATTTAGTTAAAAACTTTCAGAAAAATTAAAAAAATACGTGCAAGATTGCGACAGTTATCAAATTTATATATTTCATGTAGAATTTAATAATGTTTAACATGTATTTTTTTCGAAAATTAAAATCGGATTTGTGAAAAACTCGAATTTGTACTTTAGCTGTAATAAAATAAAAATATTTTTTCTTTTTTTTGTATATTTTTTAAACCTGAAGCATTTCAGGCTTAATTTTTAGTGAAAGCGAAATATCCAGTTCCAGTATCAGGTTAATAATCCAGTAAAATGAAATTAATTTTTTCGCTAAGGGCAGTTTGGCCATGCTTGCCATGTGAAGAGGTAACACACAGACAAGACACACTTTTGCATTTATAATATTAGTATGAATATGGATTATTAATATTATACTCTTTCGACTTCACCTGAAGTGCATGCTGTCTTGCTCGCTACCGCATAGCGCTGTCTCAGCCACACACCGGAGCGCCGTGCGGATCCGTAGCAGCGTGATATCCGCGTATATCTTAGTCAGACCAAAATAAGTTGGCAGCGATTTTTATAGTCCAGACAACGCAAGTGTTATTTTAAACGTCAGACATCTATGAAATTATGAGGTTTATTTAACACTTGCACAGGCTGGGCTATCAAGTGTTGCCAACTTAGCTGTGGTCTGCCTATCTTTACATAGATGATAGAAAGAGAACGCTGAACCTAAGGAAACGACCAGTTGTCGTATATATTGAGAATAGATGATGCGCACTTCCGGACTCGTTATAATAAAGCCAATTGTTATTAGGTCAATTTACTTATTTTTCTTTATAAATGTCATATACTAAGAAAAAGTGACCAAGGCCTCCAGTGCCTCAGATTGGAATCGAACCAGCGTCCTCTGCTATCGCGGCAGGTGCCTGAGCCACTCGGCCACCGGGGTCACGGCATATTTTCTGAAAGTAATTTAATTTATTCTAATACTATAAATTACAAACTGTTTAAAAATTGTCATTTTTTTAAATATGATATAGGAGGCAAACGAGCAGACTATCACCTGATGGTAAGCGAGTATCGCCGCCCATGGACATCCGCAACACCAGAGGGGTTGTAAGTGCGTTGCCGACCTTTAAGATACGCTCTTTTCTTGAAAGTCTTATCGGTCCGGAAATACCACAGGCGATAGTTCATTCCACAGTTTAGCTATGCGAGGCGATTTATTACCTACTCTACTATGCAATTCATGGGCTAGTAATAAGCATATTGTATTAAGTCCCTAGTTTAACTTTGACTGACCGTGACTGATGAATTGATGATGTTCCATTAACCCGATGTATCCCTGTCTGTATCTAGTCTCAACCTACTGAAAATAACTACCCTATACTACAGATGTGAAAATTGCAGAAAGGTTTCATAAAGTTAAGAAAGTTCTTGGTTCGTTCTTACAAGAAATAAGCAATTGGTCGAAAAAAACGACAGCATACTTAACGAACCTAAAAACTAATCTTGGGTAAAAAAAAACTGCCATGTTCTTTGCTTGAATGATCATTATATTGCACAAAATCATCAGGTACTAATCATAAAACCAACTTGTAATATTCTCAATCTGTCAACTTTAGGACCATGCAGTAAAAGTGTGCATCATACATTAACCAAAAGAAAATAAATAATAACTTAAGTCTATAATCGCATATATACACGGTGTAACACGAGGAACCCAAAAGATTTTAACCACGCATTTCTAAAGCCAAAAGAAGGAAAACATGTTATAAGAGTTTAGGGTCAATTTCGCCAATTTTTTTTGTTTGTATGATTTTTTCCGTTTCATTTTTAAAGTATTAGTACATAAAAATCAAATGTTTTGCAAAGTGATATTGACACTTTTTTACGTCTAGCATCTATCAATGAGGATATTTTAGACTACGTGCTATAGTAGCAACAACGCCATCAACAACGCGGTTAGGATTAAGTACCTAACAACAAAAATAAGTTTATTTTTCAATTGGCGTTAACTCTAGATAAGCATAGAAAACTACTACTACTATTGATTGATTAATCTTTCGGGTTTCTCATGAGCACGTTGTATACTACTACGATATCGCAAATAAATCCTAACAATATCTTGGATAATATTCACACTCATATAAAGTAATAAGATTATAAATTTAAATAGATGCCTTATACAAAGGTAAAACCATACTGACGAACCATACTGGTCTATCTTAGAGAGCTCAGGACCGCTTCGTCCACAATCCTATTTCACCACCTATTTAAATCGTCCACAATGCCATGTCGTCAGCATACAATTGGGCCCAGCATACAACGAACAGTGGACCATATGACGTGACGAAATAGGATTGTGGACGGAGCGGTCCTGAGTCCCTATACATTTCTACAAGTCTTTAAAAAGATTGCATACACACAAGAAATTTCGACCCGTACACCGTGAGTCGGGTGGCTTAGTGGTTAAGGCGTCCGTCGCGAATGCAGATGACGCTGGTTCTAATCCAGCAAAGTGCACTGGACGCCTCGGTCACTTTTTATTGGCATATGATTTCTATTTTATCTAGTGTTTATATTAAAAATAACACAAATGAAATATTTTCATAAAAATAATTTGACTTGTCTCCTCGTTAAATAAGATAATAATTTACAAAGTATACGTATTTGCCACCGGTTGTCATAAGTGTATCTTTATTTTTGCCCGACTGCCGAAGGACTAAGGTTGTATATATCGAGCGTATGTAGGTTGACAATATTTAATATGCATGTATAATTCCAGGTTCATGGAGTAAATTTAAAAAATATTCCAACCCTAACTAGCATCAAAATTAAAGAGAGTTTAAAATAATTCCAGAAATCTACCTAACATATAAAAATCCATATATAAAATATAATTTGGAATGAGATTTGATAAAAAATCGGAATGAAAGCGTTTGCCAAGATACAGGCGGTTCTCTTTTTAATTTGTGTTTACTTGCTATATTACAAGCTACTTAATACTGAAATTATACCGCTGTGGTATGCAGGGTAACGACATATAATTAAAATTAAATGAAAATTATATATGCTTTCGTGTTTTTTTTTTCTATCAAGCGAACTTTAACCTAGGTGTTTGGTTGGAGTCAGTCCTTGCAAATATAATCTAGTTCACCGTGTGATTATTTTTCATGGCATTTACCTTTTGTAAGACCGTATATCATTTAAATATTGAAACTACTATCCTGTGTTAGCTTAAAAACTATGGAGCTTTGATGTTTTTTGCATGAAGTTATACCTAAAGTGGAGAGCGCTGTATTTTTTGTCATACTACATTGAAACTTATTACCGAGCTACAAGGTGTTCGTACCAGACTAGAGAAAACGGTCCACTTGAGACAGCAAGACTAGAGCCACACAGGGCTCACTCGCACATGTTGCCAATGTTAATAAGTTTTTGGCAAAAATTTCATTTTTGGTACAAGCTTTTATCGCTGACTGTAGTTTTCTTTCCACAGGCAACTAATACTCACACACACACAGAGCCAATTCTAAAAACCCCAAACACAATTAGGTTGCGTTGTTTTATCCGAGGTTGCGTTTATTTTGTTGCGTGAGTTCCTATGTCCACCTCTTGTCTCCATCATCAGATCAGCTCGATGGTACCATAATATTGCATTGTCACCCGACTTACATATGTATGCAAATTTTCAGCTCAATCGGAAACCTGGAAGTGGATCAAATTTAACTTGCAAGATTTGATTACAAACAGACAACCGTCAGGTGAAAGTAAATAAAAGCTTCTAAAAAGATATCATTGTGGTAGTATTGATATCAATACTACTACTGAAATGAATTAGGTACATTCTTATACTATATTAGTGCTATATTCAGATAGCGTTCTGATACCTTTTAAGTCGTTTATAAATAATTATGATATCAGTAACACTTTTTGCTCAATTTACTCGATCTGGCTTATCACTCTACATCTGTTTTTTGTCAATTTAATAGTTTAAGAAATATTATTTAATCGTATTAACCCTTCTCCAGGCATAGTACGATTTATCGACCACATACGCGACAGTAGAATTTCAACTTTAGCATTCCGATTTAGGGTTCAAATTAGAGTGCACTTTGGGGAAACGTGACTTGTCTTCAAATGAATCATCAAAGCTGGACAAGATCACAATATTTGGAGTTTTTGGTAAAACCTTGTAGATTGGTGGGGCCTGGAAAAGGGTTAAGAGAGTTATACTATGTTATTGTTTTGACTAGACTAAATTAGTAATAGTAAACACCATGGATCTATGAACCTTACGGATATCGATGGCTAAGACAAGACTAAGACTTCATGACATGCCTATTTTACTCGTATTCTCGTATCGCGCACGCACACACTCACAACGAGAGCCGCGCTTCCATTTGGTCGAACCCGAAAAGTAAGTGGGCACATAGTGTGCGTGCTAAATCGGCGCGTTATTAAGTCTCAGTTTCATTAGAGCGAACGTGAATGACAAAACCTGTGAGAGCCATATATCGATCATTAACATACCCCGGTCTGACAAAGGCAATTTTGGTTTGACTTTAAATAGTGCGAGGGCAAATGAAATTTGTTTTATGTAATACTAATATATAATAATCGTGATTACAATAGTATGAACTAAATTAATATTTTATGTATGTAATATTACATTTTTGTTAAGAGTGATTTTAATATATTGTTTTTAGGGTTCCGTAGCCAAATGGCATAAAACGGAACCCTTATAGTTTCGCCATGTCCGTCTGTCTGTCTGTCTGTCTGTCTGTCTGTCTGTCTGTCTGTCCGAGGCTTTGCTCCGTGGTCGTTAGTGCTAGAAAGCTGAAATTTGGCATGGATATATAAATCAATAAAGCCGACAAAGTCGTACAATAAAATCTAAAAATTTAATTTTTTTTAGGGTACCTGCCCTACACGTAAAGTGGGGGTGAATTTTTTTTTTCGCTTCAACCCTAGAGTGTGGGGTATCGTTGGAAAGGTCTTTCAAAACTAATAGGGGTTTTCAAGAGACATTTTTTGATAAAGTGAATATATTCGGAGATAATCGCTCCGAAAGAAAAAAAAAATGTGCCTTTTTAATTTATATTTAGTTTTAGATGGAGTCACATTCTTAGTATGACTATGAATTGATATCAAATCTTGTTATGAATCAAGATCAGGCGGGTCCACACAGAACGAGCACACGCGTGAGGCAATTTCCTCGCGCACAAAATGGCCAGTGTAGACGTCCCTCGGCAGAGGCGGCCCGCGCATTTTCTTTTTCCTCGCTCTGTCTGGACCCGCCTAGTAACACCTGCGTCAATATAGTAGCTCTGGTGCATTTTTGCCCCGCCAGACCGCGGTATGATCATTAACATATTATCTAGACATTGAAGGTCACCATCAGCCATCTAATGGGGGACCGAGGTAAACCATAGACACTTCAGTATTTCCATACACAGCTGAAACAGTTGGATACAGTCGCTTGTTGGGAAGGCCTGAAAGAACATATGAATGAATTAATATTTAGTAAGATAAGACCTTCGCCACCTGGACCAGGAAAGCCATTAATAGAAAGGAATGGAAACAGCTGGGAGAGGCCTATGTGTCAGAAGACACGCTGAACACTAATCCGGACAATCCGATGTGTTAGTTTTAAGTAAATTGGTTTATAAATGTAATGTAATACTGTTTTAGTTTCGGCAATAAAGGCTATTATTATTATTTGTCTGTCTTACCATATCTGGGGACCATGGGGTCCCGGACCTTTGGGAGGCATGCGTGGGGCCGAAGCCAACAGCGCAGAGGACAAATTAATCTAAAAGCAAGGGATACACGTGGCGGATACCATCCCCGAGCGCACAATATGATACATCCGGAGATGGTCCCCGCCAGGTGCAAAGAGTATTGCAGTGCAGCTCTTTTGTGCTGCGATGGGACCTAAGGTCATAAGGCTATTGATTTGAAAGTTGGATGGACTGGATAATGGGCTATGGGAGGAGACTAGCGGACACCTGCCGTCACAATCAGTCTCGGAAATGTGTAAGACAGGTGGTGACTCGCCAACTCATTAAGTGGGCCCCACAACGGCCGCACGCACAGTGCGACAATAAGGCAACACTTTGGAGCGGCTGTGAGGTTGTCGAGAGGTGAGCCTGCGGAAGCCAGATCCCGGTAATCCGTTCAGCAGGCGTTATGACATTTTACACTTCCAACCTGGAGCATAGGTCCCGCTCTTGTGACTCCACTCTGGCCGGCAGGTGAAGGCAAGCGCAGAGGCGAGGGCCAAATAAAAGGGCCCTCTGGAATAGGGGTCCGCAGTGTCGCCACTCACCGTCAGCTCGCCACAAGCTGCCCCCGCAGGTTTATTATTAATATTATTATAAGATAAGACAAGTCAATAGCCGGGCGAGGAAAAAACGCGCGCCGCCTCGGACGAGGCACGTCTACACTGGCCGTTTTGTGCGTGAGGAAATTGCCTCGCGCATGTGCTCACTCTGTATGGACCCACCTAATGAAGAAGAATTCTAAAATCCCAAAACAATGATAGTACATCTAATAACTCCATAACTTATTTACCTTTAAATGCAACTCCTAGAAATTCATAATTTCTTTCAAATGACAAAGTGTTGTCCTCACAGTCTAATATCACTCGTATGCGCTCACCAACCTGCAAAAATAAAATCTTCATTATTAGAAGTATTTTACCATTTTTGTTGTTTAGTGTTTTAAAGTGTGAAGCTTCAGGGTTATTACTATAACTTGCAATAGTTATTAAAATGGTCTTTTTATGAATAAATTTTTTGGACTTACTTGATATTTTGGACAATTATTAAGCAGCGGATAGTGTCCTTGAGTGTCACCATTGTGCAGTAAGTGATTGTCCACAAGATTCCATCCCCAACTCTGTTCATCAGCCCCTAATAATCCCACATAGCCTTGGCATTGTAAAGGTGCTTCTTTGGTTGAGATGCCCACCACAGCTACAGTCCCTAATGGGCCCTCCCATATCACTTCCCAGGCATGTCGCCCATAATTGAAACCCACTTTACCTCTGCAAGCATCTGTGCTTTGTGCTACTGGATTCCTGTAATTTTCAAATGAGATTCAATTGGAGTGAAGTGAGTCATATTATTTAGATAACATGAAATATTAGAAACATAAATTAATTTAAGGGGTTAATATTATTTCTATCACAACAGCAGGGCAACCGGGGCTACTGCCCCGGGCCTCCACAAAAGAGGGGCCCCCCACAATAGAGAATTCGGTAAATTTACCATTTTATTTGGAAAAAATTTGGGGCCAGGGGGCCTCCACTCCTTTATTGCCCGAGGCCTTCAGACCTCTAAATCCGGCATTGCACAACAGTATAAATGCCTTCTATACTAGAGAAAATAGCATTGAGGTTAAAATAATTCAAATAACAATTAACATATTATAACGTATTACTTTGTTGAGCTGTAGCTAAATACCTGTGCAAAGTGAATCCATTTGGTTTAACATAAATGTTTCTGGAACAGTCATGCGGATTCCAAGCATGAAAGAAAGCTTTAAGTTTTGCCTTATAAGTTGTTAATGTGGAAAGCAAGTCTGATTTCATGACTTCTTCTGCCAATCTTTTGACACAATGTATTCTCCATACGTCATTGTTTTCATCACTGAGGATTCTGTACCAACTCTTACAAACCAAGGAACAATTTCGAAGATCTTTCACAGATAGGTATGAAAATATGTTTTCCAAAACAAGATCCGGAACTAGTTCCGCAATAGAATAACCTTCACACAAATGCAAGTCGTTCAATGAGTAGGTTAATCTTTCCATTACTTTAGATGACTTATTTGCTGAAAGCAATTTGTTATCATCTTATCATTTTCATTTTGTTTTATATTAATGTGACAAAACCCCGACTTCAGCAATTTACATCATATCTAATGTCACATTTGGACTTGTCAAACCAAATCTAAAGAACACGGACTTATAAGATTAACCGGATAAGGTACATTGGCCAAAACGTGTGTCCACATGAGAAGTCAAGGTGGGCCGTTGCATCTCTTTCTAATTAGGGTGACCATGAGTTATATGTATCTGGGATATTAGGATAACGTGGAATATATAGTTTAGCCAAGATCTTTTCTCATTTGTGCATAGTCACAGAGAGAACCTTACTGTCTTTTTGCTGTGCTAGTATTATGGCCCCTGAAAAGGGATGGATATAGTTTATTCTCTTCTGTAAAACGCTTCACAAAATCTTACTTAATTTAGTCGTCCTAAAAGCTGTTACTGATAGCTGATAGGCGTACCGGACCGCCACCATGATCGATCGTGAGGAAGGTGGTCTGCCGTAACTTCTGTCGATATTTGTTCTCGCTTACACATACTAATAACAGGGGGCCTACCGCAAAAACCGAAATTCGCAAATTGAGAAAGATCCCCTTCTCTTTTACTCTCACTAAGACGTAATAAGAGTGACAGAGAAAAACGTCCGCAATTGATGAACTTCGATTTTCGCGGTTATAGCCCTGGGTTCCATGTAGATGAGATTAATATTGTCTAATTAAAATACTTAAGGTGTTACGATGCCGGAAATGTGTCTGAAAATTAATAAATGGCGCCACTGTCGAACTCAAAAATGGTCACGATTTTTCATTTGTAGTCTGCCTCTTCCCCACTCATGGTATGTTTATATGCGTGATGGCTTACGTTTTGCACACTTTAACTATCTTTAATTCTTTAAGCGTCATCTACTCATCGTAGATCTGTGATTGCAACTAGTTTTCAAATTTGCCGCCTTTTTCTACTGACGGGAATGTGTGTCCAATCTATATCGAATCGATTAGGTATATATAAATAGTTAGTAAAACCGTTTCGGACTTTGGATTTCAATTTTGGCAATGAATTATTCTCTAATACTTAGCTATCATTCCACCAATTTAATCATGCCGAAATATAGACATACCTAATTAGATAAACTTACTGAAGTACTTAATAAGAATTGTGTAAAACTGATTCACATCGTGCCGACATCATGGGTTTGACAATTATAGTCTTGTATTTTTATCGTAAAATTGAATGATTGTGATTCACCTGTTCAACTTTCACTTCTACAACCTGTCACACAAAAATTTTTACCTATTTTTTAAATATTTCGCAATTAAATGCTGAGCTCCACCATTCACGTGTTTTGGAAATATCTCAAAAGTATGTCATCAAGTTGGGAATACCAATTAATATTCCAAGTTTCTACAATGTCTGCCATATTAAAACTTTCTTTTTTTTCTTTGTTATCACATCCTTGGTTTAATCAGTTAATAACATTAACATTATAATTATTTATAAATTACTTAAAAGATTTGAGAACCGCACTCTGTATATAGCACTAAAATAGTACAAGAAAGTATTTAATTTCAGTAGTATATTGATATAAATACTACCACAATGTATGTTTTTAACATTGGCAACATGTGCGACTGAGACACCGCGCCCCACTTTTGCTATCTCAAGTGGACCGTTTTCTCTAGTCTGGTAAGAACACCTTTCTACTTCCGTGATAAGGTTTAATTTACTATAACAAAAAAAGTGTGCTCCATTTTATATCTCTATGCAATAGAAGAGTTGGTGATCTATGATTTAGTAAAGGCCATGTTACACTTTAATTGGCGCTCGGCGCCGACCCATAGAATTACAATAAGTATAGAGATGAAATGGTAAAGTCGGAAGATGATCGATGAGATGCTCTTATGGAACTTTCAGTAGGAGTGGCAGAGAAAGCGCTATGATTGTTTGTCCTTGTCAGTTTATTTTTTTTTATTCCTGACCGTAAATGCTAGTATGGCTTAGGGCTCCTCTACACGATGGCCGATTCGTTAGAGGGAGCAAGTGATATTGCTATTTCATTTCACCGCATAGTGTTTCCCTTAGACTGGCCTACGCTGGGCCATCGTGTCTGGAGCCATTCATTATGGTGGGCAACAAATAACCCGACCAAATTACGTAGGTTGTTTTTGGTATGTTGTCAGGAATGTTAAAACATGTTTTTAATTTGGCGCAATGCTTATGTTCTGTCCTTTACGGCCGCATGCGTATAGCATATTTAGTTGATCCTACCATCTCTGCGTGGACCCCATTGTATTCTTAATATTCTTTGATACACTTCTGGCGAGTGTAACATTACAGTCTAAAAACATTTTGATAAATTTAAAAATGGCAATGCTTGGCAGAATGTAGTGTGGACTCTCGCCGAAATAAATGGTGACATCTGTCACTGTCATTTGAGGTTTTGAGTTGAGTGAACTGTGAAGCCGAATGAACGTATCATTTGTATTTGTAGTTTACTAATTAAATAGAAAAAATATAATTGGGAACCAGAATTTTCATGCAAAAACTGCATGCAACCATGCCTGGAATTGAAGCTGCTTCAAGTGATGAAGATTATATTATTACAAAAGCCAAAGAAGCTCAGAAGCATAACATACATTCGGCAAAAGCATGGATGCTTACAGCAAAAACACTATTTCCCACAAATTTCAAAATACAGTTTGAGGCTTATCTGATGGAAAAACAATCTGGTAACTTACAGGAAGCAGCAGAGTGTTTCACTTCTTTGATGTTGTCACGTCAAAATCTCCCAGAACTTTTAACAGAAATATCAGCCATCGCTAACGCTCTTAAAACGGCAGAATCTAGTTTTTTGAGTCAAATGTTTGATAAAATATGTCCCGATATACAACTAACAATATTAAAGACTAGTGTAGAGAACAGTGATGACACCATGGAGCACTGTCGGCTGTTGGTTTTATTATTGAAAAAGTTTCCCCAACTTGGAGTTGACAGTCTGGTAAAAACATTAATCAATGCAGACAAATTCTTCAGTGACAATAGGTATGCCAGGCTGCTGGTTGTGGAAACTCTGCCCCTTCTAAGCTCTTTAGAATCGCCCAGATTGTTACAGCGGTTACTGATCAAAGCTATTGATTTTTACAACTCTTATGTCTATGATGAAACAGAACATGATATATCAGACCCCTGGCTAAGACTCTATGGTGTATTAGATTTACTTGGAAGGCAACTTGGCTGGGATCCTTATCTGATAAATTACAATAATAGCTTAAATAAAGAAGCCTATTTTCAAAAGCTACTAACATTAAGAAATTGTGATGATTGTCGTCAATTGCTGTATTGTGGAACCACTTTCTTCTTGAGATCACTTTATGAACAAAAGTCACAAAAAGGAAATCATATTCTTATAGAAGCTCTTGCAGATCCAGACATAACACCATTGAAGCGAAGGAAATCTGAAATAGAAGTTACTGGAGTTTCATCACATCAGTTCCAAGCTGCAGCTAATTGTTGGGAGCTGCTGCACAGTAATGAGGTGATTTCCCGGGAATTTATGAAGCTAGCTAATCAGTTGCAAGTAAAACCTTGGTCAGATGGATTTTCTGAAGAATTGGCACTTTTTCAAGGAAGATATGATGAAACAGTTCAGACAGTTCAAGGGAACAATCTTGCTGCTAACATAATGAGAGTATCTTTTAACTTCTTCCATAAAAAGTATGCAGCATGTGTGGAAAGCATACTGGCAGCCCTGCCACAGCTGCCATCAGTTGAGGGTGCCTTGGAGACAGAGCTCATTGTTGGTGGCACTCACAGACATCTACACTTTTTGCCACTTACTAAAGTAGCCATTATGCATTACTTCTGTACCTTGCTTATAAGAATTCTGCTCAGCACAGGAAACAGTTCAGATTTAACCTATGGCCACATGTTAGTATTGATGCAATTTGGATGGCCCCAGGAAGAAGCCATTTTTATGAACATTTTGGATATTATAAAACGAAAGGGTGTATTTCACTATCATTTATTCTCAGCATATATTATACATATAGACATACTGGAGGAGCTGAGTTTTATGTGGAATGATCAGAATAACAGTGTAGCATTAGATATTTTACCAAATTCACAACAGCATCTAGGACAGAGAAGGATTGGAACTAGGGGTGCAGATAAGGGAGTAAAGGAAGATTTTAAGCAGGCCATGAAAGCCCAAGTTGCTAGAAGTAATGAGTCCATCTTAAACTTGATGATACAGTTTATAACATCAGAACGGTCCTACCTACTTCAAATTTTATGATTTTACTTTACATAGAAAAAAGGTTTTTTATTGTAAAAAGGTGTGCTTTTATTATAATATATAATTAAAAATAATTAATTTTAACAGATGTTATTGCTATGTACTTCCCTCATACGTGCCTACAGCCAGCAAAAGATTACGCCTTGTAAAATGCAAACTTGTTATTGGTGAATTTTTCGTAGCAAAGGAACGCAACAAAAATGTATCTTCCTTTTTCTCCACTGGGTTATTAGGTGCATCTTCTACCGGCACTTCGTCAGTTATAGCGGCCACATCCCAAAGTTTGATTGTGCAGTCTAAAGACCCTAGAAACATAAAATGAATGTTAGAGCTTTAACACATTTACTGCCAAGATCATGTATGTGTGTCATTTTGTATTGGAAACCTGGCACCGAAAGTCTTGTGACTTTTTATTTCAAAAATTTAAGAACCATACGAACCTGTCGCCATAAAGCCGCTTCCATGCAATCGTTACAGTTATGCTCTCATTTTCACCTTCAATTATAATGCAAATTTTTATGTTAATTCAGTGTCAATTTATCGTATCGATTAGGCGGGTCCACACAGACTGAGCATTAGCCCGAGGCAATTTGATCGCGCACAAAACGGCCAGTGTAGACGAGCCTGGGGTGCGCGAGGCACATCTACACTGGCCATTTTGTGCGCGAGCACCTGACTCGTGCGCCCGAGGCACTTCTACACTAGCCGTTTTGTGAGCGAGAAAATAGCCTCGGGCGAATGTTCGGTCTGTGTGGACCTCGCCATGGCCTATTGTATGGTGGCGGCGGCTAGGTTCTCGTGACGCTCGTTTCGCACGTAGCTAAGAGACATCGCTTCAGTGTAAGTAGCTAATACCTATTACTTATATGGAAAACTTGCCTGAGGCTAGAATAGTCCCGTCGCGACTGAAGGCGAGCGCGTGTAGGGGCGCGGCGTGCGCGGGCGGCAGCGCGGCGGCGGGCGCGCCCGTGGCCACGTCCCACACCAGCAGCTCGCCCGCCGCGCCGGCGCCGCCGCCCGACGCCAGCCAGCGCCCGCACGTCGAGAACTGCAGCGTCAATACTGCGCACTACAAATATAGGTGCAACCAACGGCGGCCGGTGAGTAAAAATTACGGGTGTTCACTTAGGTACATTAAAGAAAAACAAAAACTACTCAATCATTAACCGTCGCAAAATACATATGTAAGTAGATATCGGTTTTCGTCCACCCGGTTATTGAACTCTCTTATAGATTTTGGGTAAAGTAAGTACCTATGTGCAATGGAATATAATGCTTTACGAATATCTTGAATGGTGAGAGTCAGAATGGCGGGTGTACCTAAATAAAATTAAATGAAAACCATACCATATTTTTGTACCTAATTTGTACTATTTAGGGCCTCCGTTAAAAAAAAATTGTACCTCACGGTACACAAAGTTATCATCAAAAAACAGTACACCCGCCATCCTGACAATCAGAATGGCGGGTGTACTTTATTACACTTTGTTCCCGTGGTTATTGATAAATTCTATAAAAGCCAAATTTTTGTACCTTCATATTCAATTATAAGATGAGCCATTTTATTTGTGGTTTCCAAGTTTTACTCATTTTATATTTTGCTTGCTATTACGATTTCGCAGGCGTTATCAAATAACTTAGAAAATCATGTCTTAAAAATGATTTTTCTTAGGAAGGTTTCTTTGAACTGGCGCCTAGCATTTTTTAAGACATGATTTTCTGAGTTATTTGAACTTAACAAATTAAACATTAAAGGTACTAAATCCTGGCTTAATAAAAATAATGGTACCTTAGCGTTTTTTCTTAAAAATGAGATCGATAACTTGAAAAATTATAACGCCTGCAAAATTGTAATAGCAAGCAAAATATAAATGAGTAAAACTTGGATACCACCAATAAAATGGCTCATATTATAATTGAAGGTACAAAAATTTGGCTTTTATAGAATTTATCAATAACCACGGGTATATAGCGTAATAAAGTGTTTTTTGGTGATAACTTTAAGTACCGTGAGGTACAACTTTTTTTTAAAGGAGGTACTAAATAGTACAAATTAAGTACAAAAATATGGTATGGTTTTAATTTTATTTTATTTAGATACACCCGCCATTCTGACTCTCACTTTGAATGAATATGTGAAGGTTTTTTTTGTGGAAATAAGTGCTAAATTGTTAACACACCAGTTTCAGTCCAAACATTTTTACGAAAATTGAAGGTCGTCCTTTTGTATCTAACTCGAGTCAATTATGCAAAGTTTTTTCACATACTTTTATGAATGTCACGTCATATTCAATGCCGGATTTAGAGGTCTGGCGGCCTCGGGCAATAAAGGAGTGGAGGCCCCCAAATTTTTTCCAAATAAAATGGTAAATTTTCCGAATTTTCTATTGTGGGGGCCCCTCTTTTGTGGAGGCCCCGGGGCAGTAGCCCCGGTTGCCGCGTTGCCCTCCCCTAAATCCGGCCCTGGTTATATTCATTCATTTTTAAACCCTTTACCACAAACAAATTATGTGGACACACTTTTTGAATTCTTGTCTAATTATTTGGAATGAAAACAGTGAAAATTGCATTCCCGCGCGTATTTCAAAAAATACTAGGTAAAAGTTGTTTGCAAGCAAATGTTAACAAGCCGCGCGGAGTGAGCGCTCATACGTCGAAAGGGCGCGGGGCGCAAGGTCAAACGAGCTAGGTCGCGGAACGCCACTCCAATTTTACGTCTTTCTTCATAAGCCCCCTCCAGAATATGCGCGTGAATCGCGGCGCGACTTCGCAGAGCGAACATACCGCGACGTTGACCTAGACTCCACACTCGCACAACTTCACGGCGATTTCGCAGTTTGGTTCGCGGCAAGATGGCGCCGAAGCGTCAGTTGATCGGATTTAGTTTGCGGCAAGGCACTGATTCAAACTGGGAACTATCAAATTGATTTTCGGTTGATCAAGTTCGCACCCAATAACCAAGTAGCCGCCATAGAAGGTTATGACAGTTTACAGATTAACCGACTCGTGAGCGAATCGCGGCGCGAAGCGATCGCGAGTGTGGAGTCTTGCAAGTTCGCGCTTCGCGTCTCCTTTGACGCGGGCCAAATACCGACAAAAAACGGGGAATAAGGCGCGAAGGCGTGAACAATTTGCGAAATCGACGCGAGGGCCCTCCACACTCGCGTTCGCGGCTTCGCGCCTCGATTCGCGCACGAGTGTGGAGGGCCCTATAGAATATCTTCTGTTTCACGTGCGGAACTGTGGCGAAACTTCTCTTTCGCTCTTATGGAATTTCCTATTAATTCAATGTACTAAATCTTTTTTCATAGGAGCGCAATCCAAACCGCTCCGCTTCGCGCGTTACGTATGAAATTATAGCAGTAGGCGAGTAAGATAATAATTACTTATTTAACTATTATTGACTAGTTTACGATATAAACATTAATTATGAATAAGTAGTATTTATTACATTGATTAGGTATTATAATTTCATTATGATTATTTATGGGAGTGCACTGCACAAGCGCTCCTTAAGGCGGGCCGCTACCGGGTGCAACATCATTGTTAGGCCTCATTCGCACGGAGCTTAAAAAGCTTTGCGTTAAAACCTGTCGTTTGAAGTTACGTACGCTAAATTCGATTTAACGGCCAATGCTCAAAGTCGAAATTGCAACAACGCATGATAAAAAAGCGCCACCGCCATCGTGTGAATTACACAGGTATCCATTTGTGTCTTTCAAACGCTTTTTTAAAATGCGTTGTAAAAGCGCTCATGCGAATGAGGCTTATGTCACTATTGTTGACCTTGCACACAATGCATGAGCTCTATTAAGTAATGGTGGTCCCACACAGCTATTATAAAAAGTTATATAGTTAACAGTACGACAGGGACAACATAATAAAACAATATCAATACTATTATGTTGTCCCTTTCCCACAATGTTAACTATATAACAGGCACTATTGGTATGGTAGTCACCATACTAAATCTCGTTACACCAGTTACTCGCATGTATTTCTACACGGTAAAAGTAACTGAAACGGGTGAAGGCGCGGTCTTTTTGCATAAACAGTTTAGCATACTGTTTATGCAATCCTATAACTACTAAACGTCAAGGGCTCGCACTCGTACAGATAGCAAAAAAGCGAGATAGGAAGAGGTACAAGGCCGGGCAAGGTGTTACAGGCGGCCATACTAACCTTATGTCCCGTCATGATTCTCACTTGAGTTCCTGTCAAACAGTCCCACACGCGAACTGTTCGGTCGCTGGAGCCTGTGGCTATGTAATTTGAGTTTGGATGGAATTGCACGCACTGAAAGTAAAAAATGTTGAAACTTGATTCGAGCAACCATCATTTTCCAATGTGCCTGTTTATATGGTTGCCATTTTTTTATCAGGCCTTTTACAGTATGTAGTGTAGCACCTAGCGTTGTCCCGCCTTTTTACACGACTCACGTAAGGGAAATCCTAAATTATAGGGGAGGTGTTGGGATTAGTACGGTTTCCTTACTATGTTTCCCTTCACTTACCGAAAAGAAGATTACCAAATTCTAAGACCTGTGGTTTCGAAGTTGCAAGCCATACCGTAAGGCTACCAATGATTGTAACATGCTGTTAGGGATTGTTGGTTAAGACTCGAGTCGTTTGCGTACTCTGCTTTAAAAATCGACTCAGTTTTTCAGACTCAAGTCTAAACTCGAGTTCTGGAATTTTCAACTATTTAGAGACCCGAGTCTTTTGTAGGTTGCCGGAGTCTTTATGCGGAGGATCGAGTCCTTTAGAGTAGCTCTTAAAAAAGACTCAATAAAGGACTCTCTTCGGGACTTGAAAGACTCGGAAGTTATTTAAGCGCCGAGTCTCGTAATAACGAGTAGAGTTCTTTAAATTCAGACTCAAAAGTCTCGAGTTCCTACTAACACTAGCTTAGGGCCTGTTTACACATTGATTTATGTCGTTTAGTAGCAAATGTATGAACCACACTAAACACTAATCAATGTGTAACAAGGGCCAAGGCCCTTAGTAAAAAAATCCTTACATCAACGTCTGTGAGATGACCAGAGAAGATCCTTAAAGGCTGATGATGGTCCGTGGCCCAGAGCCGAGCCGTGCGGTCGTGGCCGCACGACGCGAAGTAGTGCCCGTGCGGGGACCACCGCACGTCCCACACCGGCCACACGTGGCCTCTGTATGCCACTAGACATGTCCAACATTGTAGGGACCATAGTCTCACTAAAAAAAAAACATTAAAAAGAATATACAGTAGCGGAAAATAATCAATCATATTTGTGTTTTTTTTTAAGTATTTTTTTTTATGAGAACGACTAAGGCTTCCTAAACGATTATCATGTGAAAGTCGTTTAGATGGAAAGTAAAATCATATACTACATTTGTATTATGACACCATATAAGAAACTCGTTTTGTACGAGTTTATTAAAAAGTGCATAAAATAACGAATACTCGAAATATAGGTAAAAGTGGTTTATTAATAAAGAAAGCAACAAAAATTACAGATTCTGCACTGAAAATCAAAATATTAGATTAGTACTTGGTACTGAACCCCTTTGCATCAAGAACAGCTTGGCATCTTCGGGGCAGTGATGCAATCAACTTCGCGAGGAAAGAACTTGGAATGCGTTCCCACGCTTCCTTTAATTGTTCAAATCTTTCGTTGACATTTCTTCCACTCACACGACGACCTAGCTCCTTCCATAGGTTTTCTATAGGATTCAAGTCCAGACTTGGGCTGGGCCATTCCAAAACCCTCACTCTACGTTTTTTGAACCATTGTTTAAAAAGATTAGACGAATGTTTCAGGTCATTATCTTGCTGAAACATAAACGCTCTGCCGAAATTTTGGCGTGCCCAGGGAAGAAACACATCTTGTAATATTTCTTCATAAACTTCCTTCATCATAATGCCGTTTAATCGATGTAAAGGACCAACTCCCCTTGCATTGAAACAGCCCCACACCATAAGGGAGCCGCCGCCGTGTTTGACTGCAGGGAGCTGATACTTGGGGTCATAGCGAGCATTGTCGGGACGTCGTACGTAGGTAATTCCATCTGTTCCGAACAGTAAAAACTTGGATTCATCGCTCCAGATTACCTTTTCCCACGTTTCCGCAGTCCAAGAAAGATGTTCTTTCGCATATTTTATTCTAGCTGCTCGATTTTTCTTGGAAATCAGTGGTTTCTTTGCAGGACGACGAGCACGAAGTCCACCATCCATCAGGCGATTTCTTACAGTACGTACGGACACAGAAACTGAATTTCCACACGATATTTCCCACGTAATGTCGCTCGCCGTCAGACGTGGATTTTGTCTTGCTACTGGTCTACCAAACTTGATGTGCAGCGCGGGCGACCAGGTCTGTTGGGCCTTTTGACACCTCCGTGAGCTTTTCCCGTTTCAAAACCTTCGATATAGTAGACTGATGAACTTGAAATTGCTTAGCCAGCGTCGATTGTGTGAAGCCATTACTATAGCCATTTATAATTGCTTCTTGTATAGCTACTGTTAAGTTTTTATTTCCACGAGGTCTCCCCATGACGGAACTGATATTTCTTACAAATATGATTATGAATTAGCACGATATTCCGTTTTTTATCGACTTAAATACTATTAGTGACGGACGCTAAATTTCAGAAAAATGAATTTCGAAATATGTACCGGCCTGTTAGCGTATAATTGGTTGAGAATAAATCAATATAACCTTTTTTGATTAGTTATCAACAAATTCAGTTCTTGGTTTCATCTAATTTGAAATATTTTACGGAAAAATCACAATATGATAGTTTTTTTCCGCTACTGTATAAGTAATATAAGTACCTATTGATATTGTAATTTGACTAATGACTTCATAAAAAATATTTGAGGACGGCCGGAGATATTCAATATATTAAAACGGGTCACTCATTTATTTTTGTCTGCGCCGGTCCGCCAACGCGAGCTCCTGATGACAATCTTTGGTAAGTCGGTAAGGAAACATGTCGAGCGATTTTCGACTTAAAATTATGTGTGAACCGTTTTAATATATTTCTGGTTAAAGACATTTATTTACTCAAAAGAAATTTACATTTCACTTAATGAGTAGGTTGTTTACAATATTAGACACAATAAATAGTTATGACGATTCGTGAGCGTACATAGCTTAGGTATATAGTTGCAGCAGGAAAAGCAATAAAATAAAACAAAGTTAACTAAGAACTTAAATTAAAAGTACCTATTGAGTGATAGTTAGTTAAGTATATTAACCCCATCAACTAACAGACAATAAAAATCACATTAACATGTTTTCCTATTTTTTTATGTACTTAGATAGTATATATATTTTTTTATACATTATGGTAGGTAGAACTATACAAAATATTAAAATGTTATTCGCAATGGCACTGGGCGACCGGCCGGTGACTATAAGCTCGCGATAAGACGTCGTGTTTGCCAGGGCCGCATTTAGATAACCGGGATTTCAGAGAGTATATGGGATTTTAATTTATTTTTAAATATTGAAAAGCTTGGCGCGTCTTTAATATTCTTCGGAAGTTCATTGTACATACGTGCACCTTGACATGTTATACTTTTAGTACCAAAGTTTTTAGTTCGCGATAAAGTTAGGCATAAATTATTTGCACTTCGGAGAATTCTTTGTCCACTTTCTTTTTTTGTTTTAAACGAGATTTGACTGTGTATTTTTTTGTGGTGTATGTTTCTTATTAGTATAATGGTGTTGTAAAAATAGAGTTGGTTAATGCTCATTAGCTTAGTTTTAGAGTAGACTGTTGTTGTAGGTGTTAGGCGATCTAGATGAAAGAGTTTTATTATTATTTTATTTTGGACAATTTGGATTTCTTTAAGACTAGTTTTGCAGGCACTGCCCCAAATTTCGATAAGATAGTTTATTCGGGATTTTATCAGTGCGTTGTATATATTATAGCGTACCTGATGAGCGTGAATGATGATTTCATGTCGGAGTCTCACGGAAGTTTTGTTCTTAAAATAGGAGATACGTCATTTAAAAAAAAAACACGTTTCTTATTGTAATCAACCGTGTGTAATCAACTTTTGGTTGCAATTGACCAACTGGTAGAACAATAATGCTAAAAGTTTAAACAAGATGATGAAGAAACAAAATTGTAAGTATATTTTGCATGAAAATATCTAGAAGTGACATACCTACTGTACGGTTAGTAGTATATGAAGAATTATGTTTGTAATCTATGAAAAAAGGTACCTGTTGCATCTTCTGAGCAGGATAATAGCAAATTCTTAAATGGGTCAAATGAAACTTTGTAGACTGGTCCTGAATGTCCGAATAGCGTACGACAAGCATCTCTATCTCTTTCCTCCATCATTCGTACAAGAACATCTCCTGTTGAAAAAAAAAAAATATTTTACTAATATAATAAATAATAAAAGCGGGCAAAATGCGACGGGTCTCAGACGGTCCCCAGTTTCACCGAGGCCGTGAGCACAGGCCTCAGATTGATGGACATATTGGAAGTTTACAACTTTTTTACATATAGGTAATTAAATAACATAGACAGTTCATATATAACTTGGAATAAATACATAGATTTTTCTCTATTCCAAATTTCATCAGTATCTTCTAAGGAGGTGATGTGAGGGTTGTAAGATTGTAATTGTATTGGAATGTGATTAACTATTACTATGCCGACGAAATTTCTAATAGTACTTTATTATTATTTATTATACAATAACAGTAGAAAATCAAATGACCACCACAGGAATTAGCACTGTACCTGCTTCTCTATCAATGTCTTGCAATTTTTCAGCAGATTTCATTCCACGTAATCTTACAGGTGTCAAAGTCCATACCTGTTAAACAAAGTAATAATTGGATATTCTAGTTCATACTTCGGTAATATGATGCTCTTTAATGTAATTAAATGTTCAATGTTCTCAGAATTTCATTATCCTAATTGTATAGAAATACTAACTTTAATTGTAGAGTTGTTAAATCCAACAGCCAACAGAGTAGAATCGTCACAGATATCTGCACAGATAGCCGTGTGGCCGCTGTTGAGCAGAGTATAGAAGCAGATGGAGGGAAGACTCTCTGGTCCCAATTGCACGCGTTTCGCTGCCTCTCTAAGAGCTTTTCCTTTTTCAATTTTATCTGCTTCTTTTCTGTGAAAAAAGGTAAAAGTCTGTTTAAGAATTATGCTCCAAATTCTCATAGGACAGAAAGTTAGCAACCGCCCTACAAGCCTAGAGGTCCCTGGCATTTGTGTGTTTATCATGGATATTTGTTCCCGAGTTATGGATGTTTAGAAATATATATTGTCATCTAGTACCCACAATACGAGCTTTTTTAAGCTTACTGTGGAACTAGGATAATTTGTGTAAAATTATCCAATATTTATTTATTTTGGACAATCTGACTATAATCTAATTAGAAAAGTGCTTATTTCAATAATTATTTGTTAACTTAACAAGCTTTTGTCAATTAAAATGGATAACCTCTGTATCAAAGAGAAATATACCATATTTAATATCCAACTTACAACTCTGGCAGAGGGATTCTGTCATTCGGAGGTGCATTAGGATCAGATTTCGGTTTCTTCATGAAAATGTTGTCTTTTTTAGCTTTTTTCTTCTTTGGCTTATCTGGAGTTTCCTCCGTTTCTTCTTCATCTTCAGTGGGTACGGGAAACAGTTGTATATCTGGCTCCTTCAATAGTCCATAGTAGACTTTTGTGCGATTCTCTGCAATTATAACAAATCAGATATACCCATATGACATAAGATTATATTCAATATGTGACGCGGTTAAACAGTTTACTTAACTGGTTTTAATCACACCAGTTAGTCTCAAATATGAATTTTGATAGATGAGATTGGAGGGCGGAATGGAGGTTCAGTATAGGAGTATTAATGGGGTTCTGAGGCTTGTAAAAAATAAAAGTCAAACCACTTCTCGGTGCTTCTCCAAGTATGCTCCCAATACTACTCCGGACCTGTGCCAGAGTCCGGCCCGGGCCATCATGGATGTCAATGTGGATGTGGTTATTGATGATGTTTATGATGACTGTAGAACTCTTTTGTTCATGCAGATAACGCTTGAGTTGCGATGATGCATCTCTTGACATTTGCACTACAAATTTGTTGGTGCTAAAATAAAATATTGTTTGTAAAGTCAAAATTTACCAACCTAAAAAACAATCATCAAAATCGTATAGAGCACTCTTAGTATTAGAAATTGGATTTATTATTTGAACACAAGAAATTTACATAATAAAGACCCCAACACGGAGGACCAATGATTTAGTACATAACAGAACCATTGGATTAAGGCTGCATAAAAGAGTTCATGGAGGTGGTATGTCTAACACTGGATGTCTTTTGGCTATGATTGATGACATACAAAATAAAGTGGGTCTGTTACTACCACAACTGTTTTAGTTGATGATATTTCAAATGCTGAAGTGAACATTACCTGTAGATCTCTGCCAGTTCATTGCCCTTTATCTGTTCCTTGCTTTTAACAATAGATATTTTTTTCAAATCTTCTTGATAGTAATCTTCCTGTTCTGGGCCAAACTTTTCCATGAAGTTCTTGGCATGTTCATTATGGTCATACAATATGAGCACCATGTACATGTGCACAAACACTGGGTACAGAAGTGTTGAGAGCTCATGCTGTAATGCAATGTACATCAGGGTATACAAGATTTAAAAAAAACCACATAATGTGGTTTTATTGTTGTTTTGCACTGCCCAATAGCCTATTTCTTGCCACCGGTACACTATCTGAAGGTTGTCTGGAAGAGATCGCTTTATAGCGATAAGTCCGCCTGTTGTTACCTATTAATTTAAGTCCTGTCTTTGTTTGTAATATGAGCTTTTCTTTAGTAGTGCACAATAAAGAATTTTATTATTATCATTATAAGTAGAGAAAATTAACCCATTAATTAATACCTATTGTATGCACTTGGGTTCAATTTGTAAGTGTAACTTGAGAAAGTGTCAGAAAAATTAGAGATTCCCAAAAGTTGGTGTGGGCGCTAATAGGTTAAGTATAGAATCCATGTAAACATTTATAGGTTGTTAACTTATTATAATACCAGAAATGCTACTCATAAAATTAGTGATTATGATTTAATTATTAAGGATAAAAATGTTAACAAGTTTGTAAATGATCCTTTAATTTTATCTTTCAGGACATAAACATTACAAATAAAGGTACAAAAGATGGTAATTATTCTTACCATTTTTTGTACATTCAGGTTATTTTTACCTCCTATAATATAAATATAGCTTTTTTTAATATAATTTCGTAATATAATCAAAACAACAAATATGGTAATCATTATTATTTGTAACATTTACATATTCAAAAACAAAATTATAGGATTGTTTATAAATCAGTATCAGTATAGGATCAGTAATAAATTAGATGAATGAGTATGAGTTGAATTTTATTGATAATGTGGAGTCTACAGCTTGCTAATGTCTTACCATGTGGTTAAAACTCTGATGCCTAGTTATAATAGACAAAAAAATTAAAAGGTGGCTAGGGGTGGTTTGAAATCTGTGATCAGAAATTAATGAATTTCGGTGATCACCGTGGATAAAATAAATTTGTAATTAGTGTAATTACAATCAGGTATCAATGGTAAATCTAATAAGATATAATCATTCAATATTGTCTCTTAGGAGTCCTACTTAGGCGTTCTTAGGGGATATAATAAGCATTGGCAATATTATATACTTACCAATATAAATATATGTGCATACATATCTTTTAAACATGTTACGAGTGCACTAAGACCTTACCTTGTAAACATCTAAAGAAGTTTCGACAAACTTTTTCAAGCTATCGTAGGCGAATTCATAGCTGTATGGATCACTCTCTGTATGATGTGAAGTCAAAATGTTAGCAAGTTCTACTTCAGGTAAATCCAAGTTTTCGATTTCGGCATCTCCCAAACTTGCTTCTTTCCTAAGTATTTCTTCAGTACCCTGTAAAACAGTACATTAAAATTAGAAGCACAAAAACGCATACCGCAATCAAAACAAGCACGTATTTTTGTAAAGTTAATACCTTAAGGTTATATTTTCTCAGCAGTTGCAATACCGCCAGAAGTGGCGTGGACTTCTCCCCCATTCTTCGCACCTAAATTCACAATAATCACAATTAATATGCTAAATTTTAACATTAATTCCAAAAGCAATAATGCAAGCAGGAGTAGAACACAAAAAGTGCCAGTGACAGGCAAAGCAAATAAAAAATATGGCAATTATAAAAATGTTGCCAGAACTTGAATTTGATTTGATCCAATCTTCACCCGTAGTTCACTTTTAAAACCCCCGTCCACACGGGCAATTAAATTCCAAACTGATCTGAATCTCTTTTTAGGGTTCCGTCCCAAAAAGGTACAAAAGGAACCCTTATGGTGCGACTCTGTCCGTCCGTCCGTCTGCCTGTCTACACATCGCTAAATATTTCGAGAACCACTTAAGCTATCGATTTGAAATTTGGAATAGTCATGAAAAACACTAACCTAGACACATTAAAAGTATATTTTTTAAATTTATTTTTTATTAAAAATGGAAAATGCCCAATATAAAGAGGGGGCGAAATTTCAAAGCCTAGTAACTAGGTCAAGTGGGGTATCATTTGAAAGAGCTGAAATTGTACATTCCAAAACATTTTTTTATTTATTTTTTTCATAGAGAAAAAAATGGATTTATGAAAGAAAATGTGAAAAAAAATACCGTTCCCCCCCTTATCTCCGAAGTTTACCGACGAAAAATAATGAAATTTTTACATAATATTAATATTACTATATATTTTACAGGAAAAATATAATTAGACCTCTATCTTGGTAACTTTTATTAAATTAACAAAATACCTTTCCAATTTCAGTTTGCAATTTAACCAACATTACGTGCGTTTATTACATCTAAAATGTCTATGAGATTACATAAATACACGTTTTTTCAAATAAAATATCAATTTTTGAAATCGATCCACATGATAGAACATTATCCTAGAAAAACCAATATACGTGCATTACATCGCGCAAATTAGTTAAACAATTTGCCGATAGATGGCGCTGTGTACATTAATACTTAGTATAGGTACTTCTGTTGAAAAGTCTTTCGCCTTTATAGTTACACGAGATAATTCAAAGTTTGTCCGGAACCTTCGGTGTGCGAGTATAACGAACTCGCTCTTGAGCGGGTTTTTTTAACAGAGTACGAGGGCTGCCCTGAAAATGTCAGGAATTCGATACTTAAAAAAACTTATTTTTGACATTGATTATTGATTTGAGTTGGGTATATTCCGTGTATTGAGGATGGGAGGAGATTACCCAAGCTTCCCAAGACCGGGGTCAGTGGAAGAAAATAGAAAATATAAGAAAATCGAGCCCTAAACCCCAGTAGGGGGTAACAGGATGGAAAGGAAGAGCAGAAGAATATTATATGAGTATCATGTATTGAGACAATTTTATTGTTGCTTGAGACCTGACATATGTACATACATGTAAGCAATTAAAATTAAATAAATGAATTAGTACCTTTTTAATATCACCATATCCGAAAACACTCGCCATTTAGAAAAAAAAACAATGTTCGTTTTTCAATTATTTTGTTTAAAGTCGCTGCTGAAAATTAAATCCCGTAATTTTTTTTAGCGCTATGATTTATTGAGACTTTAAAAGTGGATTAACACTACAACAATGTGATGACCGATAAAATGCTGCTTTTAGTAGTGAAGCACCTTCAAAGAGGACAATATACTTATATATTTCAACGTAGCCGTGTTTCTCTCACGGATGAATTGCGTGAAGATCGACCAAAATCAACCGTCACTAATGAAAACATTAATAAAGTAGAACAGTAACAAGTATGTAAGTGCGTCAACTGATAAAGAAAGATCGGCAGTCTTTAAGCGCCAATCCACATTTCCCGATCGGAAAGAGTGGAATTGAAATCGGGACTGATTTCGGGCCCGTAAATCGTTTTCCGTTTCACGGATTATCAGCACATCGTGAACAATATTTGAAATGTAAAAATACTTTGTCTCTAATTGCCAAAAATGTTCAATGTTTGATATATTTGCATATTAACCATATTTTTACATTTCAAATACAATTGACGATCTTTTTTTTAAACTTCTATTTTTATGGGAAAGAACTTGTACATTTTCAATGAGAAATAAATATTATCTATTTATCTATCTATATAAAAATATTTTAAATTACTATTGGACCGGTCACATCTAATCTAACGTAAGAATCTAGATAGGTGGGCTAGCATAGCCATCAAGTGGATGCGTATAGAGGGGTTTAGATTAAAGGTGCAGACTTAGACGGAGTTGGCAGGATGACCTGGTCTATAACCGCGAAAATCGAAGTCCACAAATTGCGCCTCCATTCGAGTAAAAGAAAAAGATCCTCGCAATTTTCAAATTTCGATTTTTGCGGTAGGCCTTCTGGAGACCTTCCTTAACAACTGGCTAATAGAGGAAGCATTAACCTGGGAGTTGTGAAAACCAAGGGGATATGTTAGCGGAAGGACACTTAAACCTGCATGTAAAAAAATTGTTTTATTTTGACGCCTCTGCTAAACAAACTACATGAATGCTGCAGATAGGCAAATTTTTAAGTGACAGTTAACAGCTTGATATTCAATTGCAGACAATAAACGCACGATTTGCTCACCACCTGTATTCTGGCATCGAATATTGGTATTTTGGTATCTGCGCCTCATGATTTGACCAGTCACAATGATATTATTATAGGTCAATATAGGTGTTCCAAATTGAAGCGCTTGAACAAGATGCCTTCAGTTACGCCTAGGCAAGCGAATGTGCACGTGCTAACGAGCTCCCGCACACCGAAAGAGAAAGACATTAAGTAAGATGTATCAAGCGCTTAAGGAGCCAAAAGCGATGCAACTAGCACATAACAAAAACCGAAATTTATAGAGATGGCCGAAATCAATCATGAATTTTTGGTACTCCGTCTATCTGAGACGAGGCATAACTCGGATTTACACAATTCGGGCCAAATCATTTACACTGGCAACACACAAAATGGGTACGTTCGAAAACGAATCGTAATTATTTTAAACATAAGAAGATCATGTAAGTTTGTTTGCTATTGTCACAGATTATATCTATTGTAATAAATAGGTATGGAAGGAATATTTTATGGTATTATATTTTTCAGAAGGTAATTATTGTTTTAATTGCTTTTATGAATCTTAAAAAAACAGGCAATAATATTTACTGACTCCCATAGCTGTCTTCAAGATTTACACAAGTTTCCACTTCGCTCTAGGGATAATCTTTATATCACCCTACAGACTAGACAATTCCTTTACCAATGTTCTTTATTGGGATTAGAAGTGGTTCTTGCCTGCCCTAGTCATAGTGAAATTGATGGTAATGACCAGGCAGATGCCTGTGCTAATCAGGCGATAGAAATTGGTTGCTCTTCCTCTCACCCCAAGTGCTACATATAGTGAAACCCACCTAATTTAGCCGTGGAAAAAGGCGCGAATTTCAAATTTTCTTTGGGAAGTCAACTCTTAACTTTATCGCATTTTTCTACTGACAAGGTCGCTGGGCCAGAGTATATATCGTATGTTGTATGTTATCGTATAAAAGAACCTACAGTAGACGGCGTACCTACCAAAGAGTAAAGTAAGTATATAGGTACCTACTCCAGTTTTTACTCTGTCAAAAGTAACTATAAATATAAATGATATATTATAGGATGACATTAAGGTTGTTGACATAGCGGCAAAGACACAAAACCTCAATGACAAAATATTCAGTATGAATCGAAAAGAAATTGTGTACTTATATTTTAGTTTTTATGAACGGTTTTTTTTTATGAAAGCGGTGTACAATAAAGTGCTGTTAGTGTGAAGTTAGTCTTACCTACATAATATATATATCTTTCCACCACTTCAAGTCTTCAAATACCTACTTTAATCGCTCGGTGACCAACCAAAACAAAATTCTCATAATGTTCACCTCGTTTGTTCCGACGTGGTTTCGAACTTCCGACTGTTAAATAAGGTCAGTACATTTTAATACTATTTTGTGTAAGTGATTTAGCTAGCTATTTTGTGTAAGTGTTACACCAAATTAAATTTCAAAAACATGATATTCGCAGTCCCGAGCATGCACACCCATCTCGCTTACGTAGCTCAGCGAGAGTGAAAAAATAACACGAACCTACGGGGCCTTAACAGAGAAGAATAGTTTTTCATTTCGGTTTCACTTTGATTTTGATGGCGATCGATCGATCGAACGATTTTTTTTTTACTTTATTTTGCAAATTTTGAAAAAAAAGGAAAACCTATAAACTAGTTTTTGGTTAGTGTCAATAACATCCAAAAAAAACATGGAGAATGGACAATATTTAGAAGTGGAAAAACGTTTTCTCTTTTTGTATGGACGGTCACGTGCTATAACTTCCCTCTTAAGAGCCCGGTAACGATTTTAGAGCAAAAATGTAAAATTGAAAGATTTAGTCGTTGAAATTGTACACCTTTTGTTACGTAATATCTAAATAACAAGTATTGGTTACTATTAGCACGTTTTTAGGGTTCCGTAGCCAAATGGCAAAAAACGGAACCCTTATAGATTCGTCATGTCCGTCTGTCTGTCCGATTATGTCACAGCCACTTTTTTCCGAAACTATAAGAGCTATACTTTTCAAACTTGGTACGTAGATGTATTCTATGAAAACAATAAATTTTGGGGGTTCATGACTCTCAAAAAATCTTTTTTCATCAAACCCATACGTATGGGGTATCTATGGATAGGTATTTAAAAATGATATTGAGGTTTCTAATATCATTTTTTTCTAAACTGAATAGTTTGCGCGAGAGACACTTCCAAAGTGGAAAAATGTGTGTCCCCCCCGTAACTACTAAAATAACAGAATGAAAAATCTAAAAAAAATATATGATATACATTACCATGCAAACTTCCACCGAAAATTGGTTTGAACCAGATCTAGTAAGTAGTTTTTTTAATACGTCATAAATGGTACGGAACCCTTCATGGGCGAGTCCGACTCGCACTTGGCCGCTTTTTTCACAAGCGTGCGTCCCCGGTAATATGTGACAAGAAAGAACAGTTTTAAAAAAATCATCAAAAAATTATGGTAGTTTCAGCAAATGTTGTAGATTGTTTAAGTATCAAAATTACGTTAAAATTAAATCGATTTTCAGAGGGATTGTCACTTGTTTTGAAGTCATTTCTGGAGAAAATTGATTTCGTCTAACTTTCATTAACATTACTTCAAAATAATAACAAAAATGTAGTTTATTAAAGTTAAAGTACAGGTACCTAATGTGTAATACAAAATTACCATTTTTAACAGTCCAAACTTTATGAAATTTACAAATAAGTTCGACAAATTCACTGCTTTACGCGCGTTTACCTAAACGTCCATCAGAAACAAAAATCATTACTAATTATGTGAGTCTGTTTTCATAAAATATTTTTCGAGGCACTTTTTTTCTTAGACTTTATTTATCTTATACGGAGTTAGGTATTTATATCTTTGGTTAAACTAGGTATGTCCCTGCTCTCAGTAGCCTACTCTAAACGAGGTATACAGATCACAGGCATTCGTTCCCAAATAACCGTCTTAAATTTCTATTTAATATTTGTCTATCTGAACGGAGGTCTCCAGTCTGGTGTGGTCCATCGATACGTACATATCTGGAGTTGCAGGTGTCCATAGGTTACGGTGACTGCTTACTATCAGGCGGGCCGAAGGCTTGTTGCTTTGTTAGCTACCGACGTGGTATAAAAAACAATTTATTTATTTATTTACACTTTATTGCACAAAAGAAGACTTGTTGTACAAAAGGCGGACTTAATGCTAAAAGGCATTCTCTACCAGTCAACCTTAAGGTAAAGCAGAAAGATTGTGGGCGGTGCTATCAGCTACTACTAGGTACTATTCAAAATAACACAAAAGCTTACCTAAGATTCAGCATACATAAGCAACAAAATACATATACATAATACAAATAATACATACAATATATAAATACATGTATAAATTATATAAACTAAATAATAGAAACTAGGAATCCTTCATACTACTAGCAAAGAAAGACCGTACCGATTTCTTAAACGCAAATTTATTTGGAGCATTTTTTATATTAAGGGGAAGCGCGTTCCAAAGGCGCATTTAAAGCGCAATTTGCGCGACTCGCGGGAGGATGTGTTAGGCGTGCTATGTATGCTTGATCGATTAATCTTTCCACAACTTCTCTTTTGTTAGGTAAGCATCAGCCCAGAATGTTAATACCAAAATTAATGTTTGTTGACGACGTGTCTGGCCTAGTGGGAAGCTAAGTTCGACACACGTTTAAAACTTAAAAACGCCATTTGACTTTGATCTTTATTCTTTCACTGATATGTGTTAAATATCAAAAAGTGGCACCATCTTACTGGGCACCACCTAAAGGTTATGGCGCCCTCGCTCGAAATGATGGTGCCATACCTTTGACTTTTATCTATTAGATGGTGCCACTTTTGTGATATTTAACATATTTAACACATATCAGTAAAATAATAAGGATCAAAGTCAAATGGTATTTGATGCTTTATTCATGTATCGAAAGATGGCAGTAAATGTATTGTGGCTACAAAATTTTCTTTGACATTAGTTACACCTTTATTTCAAATTCTCTTTGTGGGTGTCCCCTGCCTATGAAGCCGATGGTGCCGGGTTTGAATCCCGGTAAAGGTATTTATTTGTGAGATGAGCATGGTTCATTTAATTTAATTAATTTTTCTTTTAAGTTAATTTTTCTCATTGTAAATGCATTGCAAATACAGCTAAAAAAGACATGCAAATGTCTTTATTTATTTACATATGTGATAAAATACAGAAATACAAGCGTGATAGAGTGTTCCAAGACAAGACAAGGAAAACAATTTCGACCCAGGTTATTAGGATTAATTTGCTCTACTGATAATTATTTTTTAGGTATTTGTTAGATATATTAAACTGTACAAGAATGTAAAGTTAATAGGTTTAAGGTACTGCCATATATAAATTGACTTGAATGAGGATATTTACCTACCTCCTAATATACACCGTGTTTTTATTGAATTTCGTTAACTTCGGGGTATCGGTAAGTACGTTTAAGGAAACTAAATGGCATAGTTAATTTTCAAAAAAAAAAATTTTTTTTTCGTTTTTTTTTTTACTATTTTTATTTTATAAAAAGTAACTAAATGTTGCATATAGCGTTGTTGTAACACGGGCATTACATTTAACTCAATCAAACAATTGAAAACTGTGACATATCAATGTCATTTCGAACGTCGATCGTCCGAGATAGTACTTACGTTTAATAGCAAATGTATGAACTCGCATTAAACACTAATCAATAAGTAAACAGGCCCTAAGGTAAGTGTACACGCTCGTAAGGGCCTTTAAGATAAAAATTAATGATTGATTATCTCCGAAATGGAGTTAATTAGAATATCGGTGTCTTTGAGGAAGTTACTTAATTTAAGCTCAGGTATGCACCCTTGAAATTAACGCAAATAAAAAAAAACACGATGTATATAAAATAGACTAGGTATTAGTGACCATTCAAACTTTTCATCTAAGCTTTCATGATATTCTTATTTATTATATACCTACATACTTATTAATTTAATATTTGCTTACTACAACGGACAGCCTAAATCGCTGAAATAACGGTCATGGATTTGTTTTTTAAATAAAATACCGCAGGAGTAAATATGAGGATCTAAGAAATCAGTGCTTAATTGTGCCGATTTTTCTAATAACAAACGTTAGTTCAGTTAAAGGTAGACTCATTTTAAATTAGACTTATTAAATTAAGTAATAATATTACTTCATCTGTCTTTGTTTGTGTTTTTTACCTTTCCACATACTTACCTATCAATCTGATTTGTTGTTACCGCGTTGAATTTTCGTGTAAGCCTCATGGAAATAAGATTAATGGTTGCAATTCTATGGGAATCTGTCTGTCATATAACGTCATTTATCATTAGTAACTCGGCATTAATCCAGTTCTGTGTTGTATAATATTACCTGTGTACCTATTTCGGTGGAAAAAGTTGGTTAATGCAGCTATAAAAGTTATATCTAAGGTAAGGTGGGTTAAGAGAAACTATGGGACAAGAGAAACATTCGTGGGGAAAATAAACAGTTATTAGAGATACTAAAAAAAAAAAACTTAAATGATAATACTTACTAAAAATAAAGCTAAAGCATAAATAAAATTAATTAAAATACTTACGTAGAAGGACTTTCCTCATAGAGTTAGACGAAGGTGGGTTGGCAGCGATGTTGATAGCCCAGACGGTGCAAGTGTCAAGTAAATGTCATAATTTCATAGAAATTTGACGTTTAAAATAACTCGTGCACCGTCTGGGCCATCAGAATCGCTGTCAATTTATCTTGGTTTGAATCTACGATATATTTTGCCTCGAGCTAAATAAAATATGTTTCTCTTATTTCATCTGAATCTTTATAACGATAACAATTTATTTATTACATAGACGCGAACGAAAACAACTCAACCCCGTGCGCTCGCACCGCGCTCGCATATCTAGATCAATACCTACAAGATGCATCGCCGGCACCCTATATGTTTGAACCTTTAATGTTGAATGAAATATTAATCGCATGTAAAAAAAATAAACGCAAAAAATCCAAAGACAACAATGACATGTCTACTGAAATTATTGACTGCTTTCCGCGGGTTGTAATCTCATTATTCCTATTACTATTCAATAAGTGCATTCACGCCGGAGTATATCCTGATTGCCTAATAGTACATTACTACAGAGGCCGGGACGAAAGGGGTTGCCGGCCGAAGACATATAGACGAATAGGGCTTAGGCGGGCAACCTCATATTTCCCGCCGAGGTATGTGTAGTGCTTTTCTCAAACATGCAATGAAATAAACAATAAAAAATCAAAGTTTTATTTTTAAAGAAATTATAAGTAAACAAGACAAAGACTAAAACTAACGTGTATATATTACTATTTCGCTATATTTTAACTCGGTTTTAATAGAAAACAGATACCTACCTACTTCATCAAAAAATCCAAAGACAACAATGACATGTCTACTGAAATTATTGACTGCTTTCCGCGGGTTGTAATCTCATTATTCCTATTACTATTCAATAAGTGCATTCACGCCGGAGTATAGGTATCCTGATTGCCTAATAGTACATTACTACAGAGGCCGGGACGAAAGGGGTTGCCGGCCGAAGATATATAGACGAATAGGGCTTAGGCGGGCAACCTCATATTTCCCGCCGAGGTATGTGTAGTGCTTTTCTCAAACATGCAATGAAATAAACAATAAAAAATCAAAGTTTGTTAAGAAATTATAAGTAAACAATACAAAGACTAAAACTAACGTGTGTATTTCGCTATATTTTAACTCGGTTATAATAGAAAACAGATACCTACTTCATACATTTATTGTCGCGAATCGAGTTCCAATCTAGTTTGACAGTGTAAGGTAGATATCGATATCGCGATGACTAGTTTGCAACATTAATAATATTTGTATAAGTGGGTAAGACGATACTCTTGAATTTCCGACGCAACCGGCCGCTCATCCATTTTGCCCACGGTAGCCATAGTGATCGGTTGGTAGTGTTATTAAGTATAGTCATTTGAGTGCCACGTGCTGACTTCGGATTGTGGAGACGACGGCAGCTTATCCCTTATAAGTTAAGTACGCCAATCCTGGTATTTATTACTTACGCTCATTCTTGATATATATTACTTGTATTTTGATCTTAATTATCTGATTAGTATTTGTACGAGTCTATAAATAGAATTCGCATAATGTCGCTTTTATATGCCCTGTTTGATATTTATCTGTTACGACTCATGATACTAAAGACCCTCCAAGAGAACTATAGAATGTTTGTCCCCGTAACTTAGTAGTTTACGTGTCCACTACTTAGGTAGGGTTACGAGGAAGAGTGCACTGTACGTGAAGTACGGTGATGTATGTGGAGTTGGTGTCCCCAACCCAAGGAGGCGTGCGCCGGAGTTGGTGTCCCCAACCTTGTGAGGCGTACGCAGGAAGGGGTGTCCTCAACCGGTTGAAATGGACTGTATGTGGAGATTGTGGAGTTGGTGTCCCCAACCCAATTAGGCGTGCGCCGGAGTTGGCGTCCCCAACCTTGTGAGGCGTACGCAGGTGTCGGTTCCCCCGACCCAAGTGTCGGTTCCCCCGACCCAAGGTGGAGTTGGTGTCCCCAACCCAATTAGGCGTGCACCGGAGTTGGCGTCCCCAACCTTGTGAGGCGTACGCAGGTGTCGGTCCCCCCGACCCAAGTAAGGCAATTGTTTTAAGGTGCTGCGGCACCGCCATGCCTGTGGAAAGTGTATGATCTCATTGATCTGCTGCACATTACTGACTTACTGACCATGTGACAACGCAGAGTCTCCATGACGTTACTGACAGACCTAAAACTAATGACCATACGTATCTTTATCTTGCCATATCGGACTGAACGTATTTAGTGACTGTGTAGTCATAAAACTATTTCACCCTCAGATGAAGGACGATGGCGCCGTGGTAACGGCGAGGTGTTAGTTAGCGAAGCAGATAGAGAGACTACGATCATCAACAGAAAGGTAAGGATTTAAACAATCACATAATTCATAATCATATGTATTGTATGGACTGACGTTTATCTGACATGGCTATTACAAATAGTCATACATTTGACGTGCCCCTCCCCCGCCTTGAGACTGTTTTGTACAGAAAATTACAGACAAGGCGTCTCCAGTTGTTAAATCCTCCAAGTCTGGAAGCGATAGGATGTTCGGCTGTTCCTCAAGGATCTGTGATGGGCAATAACTTGTTTCTGATTTTAGTAAACGATATCACGGCCGCTTGTCCTTACCCTGAGTATGTGATGTTCGCCGATGACAGCTGCATCATAGTCAACGCCGATAATTTCGACAACTTAATATTTAAACTTACACACGTACCTAATGCATCAAACGGCCGAGTGGTTTTCGGCAAATGGTACCTATGTTACTAAATGTTGATAAAACGAATATAATTCATTTTCAATTAAAAAAGACACACAACCCAATAAATATAAAAGTAAACGATATCACCGTTCCCCAAGTGGACACCACTAGGTAAGTACTTGGGGTACATGATCGACTCCGGGCTGACGTGGGCCGCGCACGTCGACCACATGTGCGACAAGCTGCCCTCGGTGTGCTACGCTTTGTCCAGACTCGTGCCCACCCTGTCTGCCGATAACCTGCGTAAAGCCTACTTTGGATATTTTCACTCTGTCTTAATTTCAATGAATTGATTTATGGGCCACGTCGGCCACCTGGGAAAGATTCTTTAAATTACAGAAACGAGCCTTGCGCATCATTGATCGGAAACCACTCGATCATCCGGCCAAAGAAATATTTAGAAATCAGAAGATCTTAACCTTGCCAAGTATATACATACTGACAGCTTGTGACTACAAAACGCTTAATAGGACCTCACGTAGGCAACCGTTGCTAATAGCCATGCACCGACGGCTGGCGAAAGCACGCGCAGCGTTCAGTGTTGTTGGAACGAGCATGTATAACCATGTCCCCCAAAACATTAGAGAGGCTAAAAGCAACGTAATATTCTCTAAAAAACTGAAGACAATGTTAATGGACCTGGCGTGTTACACTGTCTCAGAGTTTATGCAAATGACCAACCCGTTGACCCTAACATATCAAATATCTATAATTAATAATTAATAAGAATATATATGAATGTATAATGTATGTATGTATGTATGTATATACTTTATTGTACATAGAAATAAAAACACGAACTTATCCCTGTATGGGATCTCTTCCAGTTAACCTTTGAGGAAATTAGTAAAACAGAAGTAACGGTGAATGAATGACAAACGCAAACAAAAGTGTACAATCACTGTAATTAATAACGTTTTGAATACACATTGATACAAATATACATAGATAGAAAAATAACCAATAAATAATGCATACATATATATATAAATAAACATAAATAAATATTCAATATATAATATAAATAGATATGAATTCGAGCCAGAAAAGAGAAGGCAATTAAAAAAGTAGAAGTACTCAATGGAACTAGTAAGTCGTAACCAAAGTACCTATCGGAAAGCCACAATTTTAAAACAATTTTAATTTTTATGTATTAATAAAACTAAATGTGCTTAGGTGGATAGTTAATTATTATTGACAACCTCTTATTTTTTCGGTGGGGTTATTTTAAAAATAACTTAACCTAAGTGTATTTCTATCAATGTAATTATCTTAAGATAAAGTGATATATAATGTAAATCGATTAATTGATCTGTTTGGCGTGTAAATATGTTTTATTTATAAATAAACGAAATGAAATGAAATGAAATTTATCATCGCCCAACCCAAAAAGGGGGTTGTTGTAAGTTTAACACCAATGTTTGTCTGTCTCTCATCGTCATCGTAACTCTAAAACGGATGGACCGATTTCGATGCATTTTTTACCTTGTGTTAGTTCTAGTCTAAGATGTTTGATAAAACTCGAGCCAGCAGTTTAAAGAGTAGGTATCATCTCTTTTCTAAATGATATAAATATAAGGCATTATTGTGCATAGGTTTTATTTAAATTTTTAATGTACTGTTTATTTAAGTTAAATTTTCAACTTACACCCTTAATGGTTAGTAGTAGCTGTATACATATACATTAATGATAGTCAGCTTGTAAATTATGCGTAGTATGCAGAAAAGGGTACCACATAGTGGGTAATAGTATGATACATATATTATATATGAGCAGGAAGAGCATCGCGAGAGTGAAAGAAACCTTAATTCATTTAAAAAAATACTATATCCTTTAAGAAAGTACAAGCTGCAAACGTAATTCATAAATAATGTTTTTGTTTTTTTATTCCTATGTCCTATGTATTAGGGATAGTGTCAGTGTTTAGTGAAATAAACGTGTGATGTGAATAAAACAAATTTAAAGGCTATATGAGATTTATTAGCGTCCTGTTTTTTAACACTTACAAAATATGGTTAAAGCGCTAGGATTTAGGATTTGGGGGTAGACACCGGTATTACTATTACAAACTCACCGATAAGGCACCAGCCTCAGAGGAGCTACCGCGAAAACTAAAATCGAAATTTCATTATCTGCCTAGAGAGGCATCGCTGGCAGATACAGACTTTTGGTTTTCTTTTTTCGCGGTAGGGCCTCAGATACCTAAAAGGTAGGTATAGTCTAAAAAGCTACTTAGCAGGTTTCCCATCATAATACCTATAGTACCTATACTATAATAGTAGTACATACTGGAATGCAAATAAAGATCTCAATCTCTATTATTGAGCTAAAAGTGATAGTTTCGAATTGCCATAAATTCCCCATTTTTTTTCGCTGGTTCTGTACTCGCACATATATTATAGTTGCAATTGTAACACTAGTCATATTATCTTAGTTACCTACAGTTTTCACTCAATATCTAGTAGGTACTATAGGAAAACTGAGAAACAGAAGGTAGTAGGTAGGTACTTAATGCTTTTTATTACACGTGGGTGCGGAACTGCGGACTCCTTATTTTGTAGGAACGTCGCGATGATGAATTTGCACTGGCGGCGGTGTGACCCAGCAGTGTGACCCGGCGGCGTAGCCAAATTGTGTGCGGTTAGGGGAACATTATGATTCTTCTTAAATAAATTAACTGAAAATGTTCAAAATAGCTTTGATTGATGACTGCCTCTTATCTCCCATGAGGATTATTATGAAGCTTAAGGAGCGGATATTTAATTGGCTCGATATTGAGCGTAGGTACTAAGTATAAATGTATGAAATTGTACTTATATATTACTTCATAAAGACGGGCCTTACAGGCACCAAGAATGGTGCCAGCGTAGCGGTTTCAGCTGTGCACTAATGCGAGCCAAGCGTGCAGTCCAACGAAATTAGTTGCGAGTGTTGCGACCAAACGCGTGCGTGATGTGAACTCATCAACCAATCGCATTCCACCGAGGCACACCAAACGAGAATGTTCAATTGAAATTATATAAATATCTTTACTTTTGAAATATTTGGTATAGACGAGTTTTTACTTAAGGAGTAAGGAGTTCGAAACCATATTGTGACTTTTAACGCACAACGGTTCCCCTGCTGTGACAGCATGGTTCCATTTTTGTCACTTGTCACTATGCCCGTCACTTTCGCGCTTACGTAGTTGTTAGAACGTGACAGCCATGGTGACAAATGATAAAGAGCCGACCATCAAAGAGCATATAATAACTACGTTCTAGCGACCATCTAGCCGCTTTATTACAAAACTTTATACATATACAATAAATATGTCTCATGAACTCAGAATAATATGACTGACAGAATTTAGTAAAGATGGTTTCGTGATGACAGACTTAGATTTTGATATTTAGATTACAAAATGATGCAGATTTGATTTTATTTTAGGTCTTTGGTGCGTACCTACATGTCATTCATAAATGAAACGTAATAACAATATCATCATCATCAAAACAGATTTTAAAACTTCGAAGTATTTACTCGCCTAAAAACCCATTGGAATCAATCCAATACATCTTAGTTAGTTGTAGTTTATTTGCACGACATATTGATGTTACAATTCCGTATTATATATCCAATTAATATAGGTATAAGTAATCTCATAAGAATGTAAATAATATAAGCTTTTGGCAAAAAATTCATTTTTGGTGCAAGCTTTTCTCGCTGACTTTACTTTTCTTTCCACAGGCAACTAATACTCATGAAGACAATTCTACAGACCCCAAACTCAATTAGGTTGCCTTTTTTATCATAGAGTTCCTATGGCCACCTCCTGTCTTCATCATCAGATCAGCTCGATGGTACCATATATTGCATTGTCACCCAACTTACATTTGTATGCAAATTTTCAGCTTCATCGGCAACCAGGTCAAATTTAACTTGCAAGATTTGACCCGTACAAACATACATAGTTGCAAGGTAATAGTCTGGAGACAACCGGCCTTTTTTGAGAAGTCTTCCACATCTCTTCTAAATACCTAAAACTGGTATGAATGTGTTACTCGTTGTCTTCAGAATACGAATTGACCGGTTGTAGTTTTTGGAGAGGGGGACGTGTCGAAAAGGTCGGGGGGGGGGGGGGGGGGGGGGGAGATGGCGCCCGAATATCATTGATATTTATTCACATCTTGAGTCCTATGGGACCGATCGGTTCGTGTGAGATGTCGTTTGAAAGATAATTAAACGTACTACTATTGTTGTTTAATAACCGTATTCATAACGGTAGTCGTTTAAAATATATAATTTTTACCATGCATGGATGGCATAAGTACTACTAAAACATGCTTCTAACTCAATAAATTATAACTTTACTGCAATTAATGTTATTACAAAATATGCGAGAAAGGGTCTAGCAGGCTAAGCTAATAAGAGTGGCCCCCACGAGGGATTTGGTTATACTTTTAGGCGGAGTCGTGGCATTACCTAAGAACACTTTATGCCTAATATATCAGTAATCTTCTTTTGTTTCTGATTTATTCACAATAATGTTAAAAAAACAACTTTTAAACTTTTATTTTAGTTAAACCAAGTATGCGAGTGCAACCAAATAAATTCATAATCGAGGAGGATAGAATGGGGTTCCTATTGCATATTTTTACAGACCTTCATGTCCTTGAACTTGATGACTTAATCTGACATTCAATCCGGAGGTTGCGGGTTCAAATCCTGGGTCGTACCAATGAGTATTCGGAACTTATGTACGGAATATTATTTGATATTTACCACTAGCTTTTCGGTGAAGGAAATCATCGTGAGGAAACCTGCATACATCCGCGAAGAATTTCAAAGATGTATGTGAAGATTGAGAAGTCCACAACCCGCATTGGGCCAGCGTGAGGACTATATCTTAAGCCCTCTCGCGCATGAGAGGAGGCGTGTGTCTAGAAGTGGGACGTATATAGGACGTATGAATTATTATTATTATCTTTATTTATCTTTCATCTTAAGCTAGGTTTTTATAATATGAATATAAAAGTAAAATAAAAAAGGTATACAAAAAAAATACATATAAACATATTATAAAAAAAAACTAACCTAGGGTGCCTCCAATAGCGGGGCAGGGCCCAAGTTGCCGCAGAGAGAGGAACCGACGTACTATACGCGCCGTGTCCAAGATTACCGACTTCTGAATCTGACCCTTGGTCCAGCCAGCCAGCGAGAGTCTCTCGAGACTCTTCGTTATGAGACCATTTGTTGACACAACTCTCGGAATAATGATCGTCGAGGGGTGTGTATTGCTTAAAACGATAGTCACCGTTTTTGGTCGTAAACCCGTACTTTCTAGAGGATATATATCTTCTTAACGTATGAAATAAAATATGAAAAATATATAAATAAATTTACGTTTTGTGTACAATATTTCTAACGTTTGACTTTTTTCCTGTGACTTATAGTTTCTTCATAAAAGAAACATTACGACAGGCCGTTTACGACTAACTTTGCTTATTTATACTAAACGGCGTATTCGATTAAAGTTATTTTTAAACTAAAATAAATGTTTCAACAGGTACTTCAAATGAAACGTTTCATAATAGTAATAAAACAGTTTTTTAGAAATTTAACATTTTCCAACATTCGTGCGTACGTAGCTCGAAAAAAGCGTGGCCGTCAGTCGTATGCTAGCTTTGAGACGAGGAGGCTGTGTCGCTTGTCGCTCCATGTCCTCCCTGTACTTGTGCTCAGCCCAAGTACACAGAGTCATGGTCTTAAATTCATAGAAAACCAGACAAGTGCGAGTCGGACTCGCCCACCGAGGGTTCCGTACTTTTTAGTATTTGTTGTTATAGCGGCAAAAGAAATACATCATCTGTGAAAATTTCAACTGGTTAACTATCATGGTTCATGAGATACAGTCTGGTGACAGACGGACGGACGGACAGCGGAGTCTTAGTAATAGGGTCCCGTTTTACCCTTTGGGTACGGAACCCTAATTAGGATAAAAATGCTCGTAAAAACCATTTCAATCAAAACAAATCTTAAAATTACAACTTTGGTTTTCGTGTCATTTCCATAGAAACAAAAAACTATTTATTTTTTATTAAACTCTCTCTTGCGTGTACTCTCTCAGTTACTTCGGGACTCTACAAGGTACGTTGGGGGGGGGGGGGGGGGGGGCGCAAACTTGATACCTGCCCAGGGCGCCATTTCCTCTATACCCCCCTGCAGTTAACAGCCAAAAACGAAGTCTAGCTCCTAAAACTCTAGGATTTAAGATTACATTATATCACCTACAATTACATCGTTTTAGAGTTTAGGTAGTTATTTTCGGAATTGTGTGGTACATTCGGAGAAATTCCGAATTATAAGACAGATTTATCAAATTTAACCTTTAATATCATGATATTATAATGATTTATTTCTAGGTTTACATGTATGTAAAATGTATAATTGTTGGTGCTATGAAGAATATATACTTATTACGAGTCAGACACGAGTCTTCGTGAATGACACGATCTATATTTTTTATTTTATTTATCAAACAACTACCTACTCGAAAAATAATATTAGTCGAATAGGTAAAAATTCCAAATATGTAATATTTAGTTTATAAGTTAACTATGGCATTATTTAGAAACACACTACAAGTCTCGAGTCTCAATTCAATACCTAATATTCAATCAATAAATTTTTCGTGTTATGGCTCCATCAAGGTGTTGATCATTCTAAAGTCTGACCAGTAATACATGATCACGCGCCATATTGCGGAATTTCATTTGAACTACATTTTTCATACTAAACTGAACTGTCACCCAATACATAAGAATAACAGCGCCCTCTTGATAATGATCATATATTTCTGGTCGGGCTTTACCAATGTGGAGGTTGGATTAGATACGGCTAGTATATGAATCTTATCATATTACGATCATAGACAGTGATTGGTGGAACGTAATAGGTAAAAATGTAACATTTTCCTAAATTTTTTTTTTTAATATGGTTAATTTTACTCCTCAGACATGAAACAACCGGGTATTGAGTTGGAAGCATGTTTTATCAGTACTTATGCTATCATGCACGGTAAAAAAATCATACCTTGTCAAATGTTTTGTAACCGACTATGGTTATGACTAAGGTTGTTAATAAATAATAATAGTAGGTACGTTTAATGTTCTTTCAAACAACATATTACACAAATTGATTAGTCCAATGGAACACAAGAAATAACGAAATGTCGACGATGGTCGGCCGCCATTTAGGGGAGAGTCGGATATATCGTACCAGTTTTTACATAAACTTGGATATTTTGTTTTTGGAGGTAGTTACACATATGCTTTACTATGCATATAAAAGTTCAGTTATTTGGCTACATTCATTACGAAGATGAGCATTCGGAGATTAAATTGACTAGGTAAGTCAAAATACATTCCTTCGGAAGCACTTCCATCGGTACGATTTACCCGACCGGTTGGTTAAATCGTACCATCCATAATAAAATTGTATCTATGAAACGTTTTGCAAGTTTATTGCTTAATTTAGGTTTAAATAACAAATATTTATTACGGGAATCCGAAATCATACTTACACGACTCAAAAAATACTTGGTCGTTTAAATCGTACTTATGCCAGTATGCTATAGGGTAACGGCGGCTATTAACGCGGGTATCAAAATCGACGTCTAACACCGCGGTGTTTACAAATACGCATTTTGCAAGCAAACAGATCTATTCCCTAAGAAATAAAGCATACACAAAACAAGCTCATTCATTGGTCTATCGTGCCCATTAGTGTGCATTTGTGTGAGTGTAACAAAAAACTTGCGATTCATCAGTTTGTGCGACGGCGGCGCAAGAACCGGTTGTTCCATACAGACGCGTGACACCACAGGTAAGTGCACTCCAATCTTACTTAGTGTTTTACGTAATAGTTATGGCAAATAAACTAGTGCAATGCCTTTTAAGAGGTTGTGTATTGTTTTCTACACGATTTTGAATTACTTTTAACTTAGTTTTTGACCGGGAAATACGTTTTAAAATTGAAAATAAAATACAGCGGTGATAGGCGCCAATTACTTCTGTGGTAAGTAATTCCGTGGTATGCCACGGTAATAGAAAAAGTGGTAGTTTTGTTATTTACTCTTTAGTTTTGGTACAAATTATGAATTTTATAATTTCTTTTATTTATTCCAATCTTGATCTATTCACGCTATTAAAGAGCTATTTCCGTGGTATGGAAAGTATTCAACTAACCCTTAATTTTTAACAAAAACTTCAGCACCGATTTCCTTGTTTCTATAGGAACCCTTAATCTGTAAACTTTTTTTTATTTTGAGTTAAAACCTAAAATTTACTTGCCAGTTATGTGATTTTGTCTCTTACAAGAAGCTTGTAATATACGTGTTTGATTTGATTTGGAAAACCATCTGTGTTTTATTCTTTTTATGGGTCGGAATTAGGTTTAATTTAACTCCAAATTAAGCCTATTACCGATGGTATGATCAGATTACCCTCGGTAATAGAATGTATAGAAATCTATTACCGACCCAGAGAAATATCGAATGGGTCGGTAATAGGCTCTTAAAGAGTTATCTATTACCGAGTGACTATTTGGTATTGTATTGAAATATCGCATTTAGGGTACCGCAAGTACAGATTTCGTTGATAAAATTTAGACTTCAGTTATCATTATCAGATTTAAATTCTTCTGTTTTCTGATTCAGTTATTACTCTGACAAGGAAGGGTACCCAACTGCCAGGCAATTCCGATTAGTTTTTTTTTTATTTAATTTTATTTATACAGTAGTCCAAAATCTCAGACATGATTTTTTTTAGCTATAAGAATCAGCAATAAGAAAAGTACTGTGATTTGTTAATTATAAATGGGTAAATTATAACATTTATAACACATAATATGTGAGAGACTTTATTTAACTTAATTACCTTATCAAAAATATTAGAATTAAAAATTTTCATGTTTTTATATATAGTCGAAATTTTATAAGGTGGACGTTTACCATTTCACTGTGGTAAACTTTCACTCAGGTGGTAAACGTCCAGCTTATAAAATATCGACTATAATTCACGCTGTGCCTTATGAGAAAATGTTACTTACTTGTTTTTTTTGTGCAGCTAATTATGTCAGTAAGACAAATTCTTATCAATCTTTATAGCATTTAAAAATTACTATAATAACTATTTGTCATATACGTCCTTAGTAAAACTTTACTAACAATAATTTTTGTTGTTTTACATGTAAAACATTCAACTTATAACTTGTTATACAGGTACTCGTGGGTACTTGGTAAGTTAACTATTTAATAGTATTTGATTGTGCCAAAGTGTAATTATAATCTCTTCGAATATATCTCTTATTTTTAAACATACTCCTATAGTTTTATTTTTTATTTTTGTGTCATTATTAAACTTAATGACACAAAAATAATATACAGAACCCACGTCGTTATTATTGTTTTAACCCTCGGTATTAGGTTTCGAATTTTGAATTTGGTTTCTATTAACGAGTGCAGAAAAATCATGCCAATTGTACCCTCGGTAATGAAAGCTCAATTCGCGATAATAGAATCTCAGCCTGTCCCTTGCCACGGTAATAGAAGATTTGGTCATTTTGGCTTCAAAAAATATTTTTATACATATAATAACACAAAATGAATCCAAAAACGTGTGAAACGGAAAGTTCATTAAATGCTCTGATGAAAAAAAAATATTCCTGGCTGTTAGACAGCATTGATACCCTTAATTTTTGGATCTCTTTTGAAAAGTTCCTTAACTACCACGGTAATAGGTGCCTTTACCCTAGTACGATTTAAACGACTAGCTATTTTTATTAAATAATCAGTATAATAACCAAAGTATAAACTAGTCAATTTTTAACACCTACACAGTAAACCCGTTTATATTTATAGTAAGATACTTTGAATTTGGTATTTTTAACTTATCTTGACCATAAGTTATGGTATTAAAAATACACATTAAAAGTTAGATCAAGTCCAAAGAAAAACATATTTTTTCTCTCTTTTGTTCGATGGTAGTCATATGCCATATCTCATTAGATTATTAAACTTAATTCCATTAGAGCACTGTTTGGTGCATTATGTGTAAATAAACTAAGTTGTTTAGTGGGAAAACTATAGGTGGTACGATTTAATCGGCGGTCCGATATAGCCGACTCTCCCCTATATGAAGGTGCGTAGTGACCCATGCTGAACAAAATTCATCATTACTTGGTTATATATTATCATACACCAATAAAACTTCCCGTATATATTGTAATTACATTAATTGCGGTATAGTTACAATGTATTGAGTTAGAAGTATGTTTTATCAGTACTTATACCATCCATGCATCGTAAAAAATCAAATATTTTGTAAACGACTACAATTATAACTACGGTTATTAAGAAACATTACAACAGAATAGTACATTACGATACAAGTGCGAAAAATAGGAAATTCGAAACGAGTGGCGATAAATTAAAACACGACCGAAGGGAGTGTTTTAAATCGACACGAGTTGCGAATTACTTATTCGCACATGTATCGTACAACGTTTTACAGTACATATGGCCCTTTAAATGTTCGACACAGTAACGTAATATGCTACTTCTCGCACTAGTGCTATAAAGTAGCCCCATATGTACTGTAATAGTACGTTTCATTATCTTTTAATTGACACCTCACATGAACCGATCGGTCCTATAGCTCTCAAGATGTGAACAAATATCAATGATGGTCGGCCGCCATCTGTCTCCCCCTTTTTATCGTACCGTCCCCCCCTCAATAAACTAAAACCGGTCAATTCGTATTCTGGAGATAATGAGGAACACTTTCATACCAGTCTAGGTATTTAGAAAGACATGCCTACGAAAATCGTGAAGGAGACGACTTGTGGTTAATTTTCCTGTAGTCTATATAAAAGCTTGTAAAATACTCATATTCCTTATTACCATATTATAAAAATACGACATACTCTTACTGAGAGTCTGTCTTTTCTTCCTCGCTTTAGATCTGAAATGTACGTTAATATACACATGGATAAAATCAAACTTCATTCCATATCACCTTAAAAGCATTTTGCTTAGTCACACTTATGTTAATATTCTGTGCTTTACTTATTTGCTTCGAAAAAGTATAAACGGCAAAGATGCAAAGAAAATAGGAGTGATGATTGGCATTACGATTTTTTGGGTAGACAAAGTGTCGAGTAATCTTTGTAATAGGTAAAATCTAATTTAGCACGGGATAGCCGCCGAAGCGGAGCCGAGGCGAGGCTCGCTACAAATTTAATTATCCCACAATAATCACGCTGACGTTTACCTAAGATACTTTCATCTGGTCTGAGCTAAGATTAAACGAATTAAGCGACGACGGTGACAGGTAATTATATATGACGAAATACCACCATTTTATGATACTCGTATAAATATTATACTTAACGACCTAGAAGAATTTTCAGAAATCTATAGTATAGATACATCACCATTGGCTAATACATAATTATAATCATTGTAAATCAGCACTAATCGAATATATATATATAACTCACCATCAACCGGGACAGAGGTGCCTATAAAAACGAATTTGTTTTTCGATATTGGTGAATGATGTTTTTACGAATCGCTTTAGATATATTATTCTAATTAGCTCATATTAAGGAAGTTGTCCTAGTTTAGTTGTCATGGAATTATCTGTAACAAACAGAGGGCCTGCCACGAAAATCGAATTTCATTATCTACACAGCTAATAGGATTTTTGCAAGTTTTTTTAGCCTAATTTAGTGTCCCACTGCTGGGCAAAGACCTCTCCTCGCTTTCTTCATTCAACGCTGTAAGTAAATAAGTAAATATTCTTTATTGCACCAACAATTATACATTTTACATACATGTAAAACTACAAATGAATTTTAAAGGAAAATAGAATCAGGTAACAACAGGCGGTCTTATCGCTAAAAAGCGATCTCTTCCAGACAACCTTATATTTTGTAGTTTCCCGCCAAAATGTCCAAATCGTCCCGCCATTTATTTTTCGGCCTGCCTGCACCCCGGCCAGCACCATCTATGGTGTTCCGTGGGTCCCACTTGGTAACCATTTTGCCCCACCTTACAGGGTGCATGCGGCAGACATGTCTAGGCCAGTCCCACTTAAGCTTAAGAAATAGTTTGTTTAAATACTCCAAAGTCTAAATACGTTGTAGGCGTATGTCGTGACTTGACTGGGTATTTATTTTGGGTAAAGTGGCATACGTTTCTGCTCTAGAGCACTGTACTTCAAGTACGTTCTTTTCTTTATTTTTACAATAAGCAATAAAAAAAATTGGTTTTAAATGGATTTGTTGTACAATTTCCATTCTGATAATGCTTTATTGTGTTATCAAAATTATATATGTAAATTGGATAGTATGTATTTCATACGCATATAAGTTTTCAGCTTAGATACGCCAACACAATGACATGTAGCACATGTGACCTTCGTTCACAAATCTAATACATAGTAGATTGTTAACCAAGATATGTAAGGTACCCATTTCTGTCGAGGTCAGTGAGCGCACCAATAGTCCTAGACTTAAATGGTGCCTTTCACCCGAGTTAAGCACTCTACGTTTCATTTCGAATACGAGGAAAGATAAATACTTGTGCATTAAAAAAAAACCATTGCATTAAAACTCCCCATTCCATAAATAACGATATTTTGAGGTACCCTCAAGAATTTCTACTGAAGTTTATACTTAGCCATGTTTTTAGGGTTCCGTACCCAAAGGGTAAACGGGACCCTGTTACTAAGACTCCGCTGTCCGTCCGTCCGTCCGTCCGCCCGGCTATCACTAGGCTGTATCTATTGAACCGTGGTAGTTAGACAGTTGAAATTTTCACAGATAATGTATTTCTGTTTCCGCTATAACAACAAATACTAAAAAGTACGGAACCCTCGGTGGGCGAGTCCGATTCGCACTTGGCCGGTTTTTTTTAATGCACAAGTATTTATCTTTCCTCGTTTTCCAAATGAAACGTGCTTAACTCGGGTGAAAGGCACCATTTAAGTCTAGGACTATTGGCGCGCTCACTGACCTCGACAGAAATGGGTACCTTACATATCTTGGTTAACAATCTACTATGTATTAGATTTGTGCACGAAGGTTACATGTGCTACATGTCATTGTGTTGGCGTCAGCTGAAAACTTATACGCGTATCAAATACATACAATCTAATTTACATATATCATTTTGATAACACAATAAAATTAATTAAATGTCGATAAATTCTCAATCAAGGCCTTAACTACGTCCTTTTTTTTGCAATTCATCCAAATTTCATCAAGGTTTATCGTGCCTCTATTATGGCCTCGAACTGACTTTCATGAGCTGGGAGCCATTATTAATGTCATGGCTGAAAAGATGAGTTCTGATCAAGAATAAGAATTTGTGTTTTGAAATTTATAAGCAAAAAATAATAATTTGTTCACGTACCTACTTGACAACGTCCTACAGTATTTTTAACAAACGCTTTTAAAAAAAAAACAATTCAGATTTTTTCGCAAAATAACATCAAAGTACCACAAGTTACGTTATATCTGACATATTCAAAAAGCATTTTATGTCCAGTATATCAGCCCTACCAAAACAATTTGAAAAAAGTCGGAGAAAAATGTCAATTTATGTAAGGATCATTTATAATTTTGATGGCGCCCATTAACTTAAGTATTCGTTTAATAGTGTGTTTGACGTTGCCAGGTGAACCCCAGTCCAAAGGGTCTGCAGGGAAAACGCTTATCTCACGCATGCCTTGTCATGTTACAAACGCTTGAAAAAGGTACCTACGCCTAATCCCTAAAAGTAAGGGCAGCAAGGCAACTGTCACTCATCCTTATCTGACATTTCAGAACAGGCTCTTGTCCAGCGGATAAATCTTATTAAAAATACGAGGCTCCCGACTTGAGATTCAAGTGTCCGTTCAGTAGAAATGAAATCTTTTAGGCTTTTTTAATAGTAAACACGAGTACAGAACTAGGTTGTGCATTATTTAGTAGGGTTTCTGAAAGAACTGTATATTATTATGAGACTTCCGATGTACGACAAAAGGCTATTGTTAATGTTAGTCTCAGATTTAGTCCTAAAAATGGTCGTAGTAGGAGTTTTTTAGGAGGCAGACCCGGAAATAGATATACAATCCTTATTACCAGGCAGCTGTGATCGGTAGAGGTAAGAATTGAAGGTGTAAAAAAGGCTGAACTTATGTTGCCGGATTTGACAAATGCCAAAGGAAAAGAATATTTTAGCAGTCAAGGTATACACCTATAAATTTCATCTGAATCGGTTCATCGTTTATTGATTCTCCATGCCAACTTACACCTAAAATTTTAACTCCCTTAATGGATTATTTCTATGATAAAAACTATCCTACGCCCTTCCCCGGGGCTCAAATCACATTATCTCTATATATTCATTACAACTAAACTGGTTTAGCTTCAGCGGTTAAGCGTAAAGAGTAAACGGCCAGACAGACAAACTTTCGCATTTATAATACTTGTATACGAGTATAATTTTGTATTTTTTTTGTATGGATTATATTTTTTACTTTATTTCTTAGGAAAACTTACAGCTAGAGTTACAAAATAGGTTGCAAAGTAGCAACAGTAAGCCAATTACAAGTTTCCACATATGGATATAGATTTGGGTAGGACTTCGTGCATATTTGTAATTGTCACGAATAAAGGTAACGTTCGGATTCCGTCCGCAGCTGCATTACTGCGGCATTATTGGAAATATTTAACCACACAATTTTACCACACCTTAAACCACACTTTTACCATATCTTTGCCGTACCTTTACCACACCTCTACCACACCTTTACCACACCTTTACCACACTCTTACCACACGTGTAACACACGCATACCACACTTTTACCATACTCCTACTCCCACTGGCCCGCGCCCGCTCCCGCTCCCGCTCCCGCTCCCGCTCCCGCTCCCGCTCCCGCTCCCGCTCCCGCTCCCGCTCCCGCTCCCGCTCCCGCTCCCGCTCCCGCTCCCGCCTGATGATAAGCAGTCTCCGCAGCCTATGTACGCCCGCAACTCCAGAGGAGCTACATGCGCGTTGCCGACCTCAAACCTCCACCCCGCTCGTTGAGCTCTAACCTAAATACCTAACCAATCATTAAACAAAATCAATGTCTGTTGTTTACACACAAACTTTCATCTAAATCGGTTTTAGCAAATCTAATTCGACGATATACCGATAACAGCACCACCTACCGGGTCCAATTGTTTTTTCAAACCATCCATGTATTATAAAACCTTCTCCAGAATATAACAAACACTTTTCTGAAAACCGCATCAAAATTGGCGCGAGATAATCGCGGACAAACATATATACATACAAACAGACGGGTCAAACTGAGAACCTCCTTTTCTTTTTAAGGCGGTTAAAAATAATTTGGTAATTTATATAAATAATCTATGGCACTAAATATAAGATACCTTTTTCTGGGGACTGTGTACGTAGCTTTTAGAGACTGACTGAGGGTTCAATTACTAAACTGTTTATAAGTATTATCTGGCAGATATAAAAAAAAATGTTAACTTAACTGCTAAAACCTTCGCCAAAAATCAAGGTTACGCTCTCATTTTACAACGACAAGCTGTAAAATATTGGCATGAACATTTAAGAGGTTTACATAGGTTAACCTTACTGCAAATTTTGAAAAAAAAAAGGAAAACTTAGAAACTTAATAGTTTTTCGTTGTGTCAATAACATACTAAATACAAAATCATGGAGAATGGGATTTTTTTTGTATTGTGCAATAAAGATTAAATAAATAAAATAAATATATCTATCGGTCCGATTCAAATTTTAAGATACGTCAAACATTTGCTAAGGATCGATATGGATTAGATACGTCAGTGTGAAAAGTGAGATTTCTTTAAACAAAAGACGTCTTCACTTTTGATACTGACATATCCAATCCATATCGTAGCTTTAAGAAAATTTTGACATATCTTGAAGTTCGAATCGGACCGTATGTCTGGTATTAGATATATCTTGTAATAAGAACAATTAAAATAGATCATGTAGAAGTTTTTTTTTCTAGCAACAAAAATTAGGACCAGAACTACCAGACATAGATATAAGACGTTTTAAAATCTATTAATATAGTGTAGGTCCTTAATTAGCCTACTTATTTCTTTACCTATTCATCTTAAAACATAATACGTTTCAAAATACGTCATCATAATTCGTACACTGGTAGGTATACAAATAACAAGCGTGCAAACAACGAATCTCTGCCTCATCTTCTGCTTACTAAGGCTGAAACCTAAGTAAATATTATTCCAGGAATCAAACTCGCTTCTTGGTTAACTTTAAAAGCACAATTAAATCGAATCTCTAATTGTTTATGTAGGTTGTCTAAAAATAGTTTTTTCGATTAATTTAAAGTTATCAGGGATTATGTAGGTAAGTATAAGTATATCAATTAGGTATGTCGATGTAATAAACTGTATATGACCTCAATTACATAAAAAGTTAAGTGATAAAAAATGCTAAATGTCTGTGACATAGAGAGAGACAGACAGGTCAGACAGACTCAGTTAACAAGAATGTAAATAAATTGCCAGTTAAGTACATCCACAATTCCACATGCTATGGAGTACGGTACGGGCTTGAGGTTGGGCCCGACAATCGGGCCAGAGCAAAAGTGTTTCACCACAGAATAAATACTACGTAGTTCACCAAGTATAAGCACATCGTTAACATTATTTGAAATGTAAAAAAAATAGTTTAAATGCAAAAAAAAAAATCAAACCTTTAACATTTTTAGCAATTAGAGACAAAGTATTTTTTTAAAGTTATAAATTGTTAATGATCTTCTGGTGATTCGTGAAACGGAAAACGACTTGCTCAGGCCCGACTTCGGGCCCAACATCGGGCTCGTTAGCATGTCACACAGTGGCTGTCATGCAGGGTCAAATTGCCAGAACACCCCCGTATTCGGCAGATCTAGCCCCCAACGTCTTTTATCCCTTTCCACGGGTGAAGGAAGATCTTAGAAGCAACAAATTTCTGGATGATAGTTAATAGCGAGGTAGCGAGGACCCAGGTCTCGTACCTCCTCCTTAAACTACGTCCACAAGAGAGGTATGGGCATTGTGAATGTCATCTCGCTTTGTGTGGTAGGGCACAGCATAGCGGATGTCATTCCAGATCTAGAGCCTAACTGGGGAAGTACCTCCACCTTACAGAAAACCGCAGTAAAATAACACTAGACCCTACTCATAGTGTTTTGTTACAGCCGGTGAGCAAGGCTGCCAGAGCTTAACGAGGGTGCGGAGTGTTAGGGTCGGCAACGCGCATGTAACTTCTCTTGAGTTGCAGGCGTATATAGGCTACGGAGACTGCTTACCATCAGGCGGGCCGTATGCTTGTTTGCCACCGACGTAGGATAAAAAAAATGGCAGCGGATAAGGTCAACAAAAACATTTTTTTAATAAACAGATGGTCTAGGGAATGATGGTCTATGTGAGTACACTTACTAGGAGACTAAATTTAAATTAAAATATATTTTGTAACATGTGATGTGTCTTTCATACTGATTATCATTACTTTTGGATGATCCCTTGTACGTAGAGTTTAATTGACGAATTCTAAATAGTACCGTTGGCGCAGTAGATATATTGATGCTGAACCTCACTAGATGTAGAGAAAAACTGGGTGGAACTTTAGGTATAGGTAGTACATTATATCGATTGGTCTACTGTAAGGTTGTTTATCGGTTTAAATTTAGTTTAATGTCTTAGGCATACTCTAACTTCTTAACATTAAATAATTACACTAGAAAAATCGGTTTCTTCTGAAAACTTTTTATTGGTAAACAGTAATTTAAAGATACTTTAATTTCACTATAAATAAGAGATATGTCTCGCAGGTCACCTAGCTCAAAGAGCAAGATGTTAAAAATAACTTTAGCAAATAGGTTTATCAATCGAGTAACAAAATTGTAAAAATGCATTACAATGGATAATAAACACATCTTAAGATAGCACCTAATATTTTATTTATTTAATGCTGTAGTAACTTGCACTACTTATAATACGATTGACGTCAGTCTTAAGATCCGTCTATTATTTCCATATTATCTCAGGATCATTATTTACATCATTGATTTCTAAATAAATTTGGCAATAGGATTTATTTAGTATACAACTATAGGGGCAATATATTATATTATTCAACTATTTAACTCTAAATTTGGTCTTTGTAAAGCTACACTTACTTAAAAACAGGGATGACATTATTAAAGTAGCGAACACAAAATTAGAATTATTCTACTACATAGTAAGTATAATTATATTTAAGAACTCGATGTCAATGCTTATTGAATAAAATCATTAACAATTCACTAAATATACTTGCCCGTCGTCGCTTAAAGTTAAATTTGTCACAGGTTAAAGCGGTTATTAGATCCACACGGTCGCTGAGCACTTGCGAACGGGCGCCGCTCAATGGGTGCTCTAGAACAGGAGGCCTACCGGGAAAATCGAAATTCCAAATATTGTTAACGATGTTCTAGGTTTTGGGCTATAACCGCGACTAAGGTTGCACCCGTTGACTGGCTTCCGTTCGACCCCTATGCCCTACGACCGTGTGGATCTAATAACTGCTATTGTATTACTGACTGGTGTCAAAATCGACGTCCAAGTGTTGGGTAAAAATCAACTCACATACTCGTAATACATTTCCAAGTAGTCATTTTAAATCTCCATTTCAACTGTGATACATAGTCCTTTAAATATGTGCAATTTTTCGATGATCTATTAGTGATTACTGAAATGAGAAAGAAGTACAATTCTTTTAATTTATATTGAGAAGAAAAAGTAGCTTTTATTTCAAACTATATTTCAGTAGTTCTTTAACAAATTCAAATTATTTAAATTAAGTAGTCCAATACTGAGTACTTATCTTTGTGAGCATACCTACATATCAATCATAACTGAAAATTAGTTATACGAGTATATTATATTATTTGAAGAAACGCACTGACATCAAAGCGTATATACAATAAGGTTTCCGAATTGCCGGTCCCAATAAATTGGCAATTTATTTAACTTTCTTCGATTAAATTACAAATAATTAGGCCTGAGATTCTATTTGACCGTCGCGTCGTCATATTCCGGATTTTCAGTGGTACTCATTTATTTTTCACCATACCAGCTCGTAAAGGCTCGGTTTATTCTTCAAAAACGGATGAAAAAGTTGCATTTTATTCGCAAGAGTGACAAAGTAATTTCATGCAAATTCTTGGTTGTCTTTCATGGTGGCTTATATAGAATTGGATTTTAAGTAATGTTTTTATATAATGATAAATCTTTAATATCTATCGTTCATTTGTTCTCACTATTCCTCGCGTTGGTGTGGTGAAGTTTTATGTTTTACTCGGTAGCAAAGTTTGTTTAACCATCGTGCCTTGAAACACTCGCAACGCTCAAGTTTCCACTTTTCTCGAGTTTGCAATATTCTTATCCCCGGAATTACACACAATGTTTCATACTTGCGAAGAGAAAACAAAATTTTAAGCGAAATAATTCTTATATACTGAGACATTTCAAACATTCGCCCGCATATTATATACATTTTTTTAATAGATTAGACATCGAAGGGACAGACCCATCCAACATTCAGCTAAGATTGAAAATGGTGTAAGAATATTTTAAACAGCTATTATATTTATTATATTAATCCAATGAAATATTTTTAAACATAAAAAAAAACATTCGTAACTTTTTTTTTTCTTAATTCATAAGTCTCCCGGGGTCAATATGGTCTCTGTCCTTCAGTACAGTCAGCCAAGAAAGTGGTTTACCACTTTTCGACTCTATTCGTCAAGTAATAGAGTCGAAAAGTGGTAAACCACTTTCTTAGCTGACTGTACACCTGCATGAAATTAAGATCTTTTTCGATCAAATGGGATAAAAATAACTAAGTTAAGTATTATTGGCAAGGAGTACTATGAATAACAGACAGACTTTAATAGTCAATGTCTGGCAGACCGAGCTTTGCTCGGAAAACATATAAAAACTTTAAAATGCTCGTTTTCCCAGAGATAAGACGTAGCTAGATCGATTTATTGCCCCGTGAAAACCCGCATCGAAATCGTCAGAGCCGTTTCCGAGTTCTCCGAAATATATAAATATTTATATACAAGAATTTATAACTTTAATAGTCATCAAATATCATCGATGTAAACAAGAAAATAAGTTTACGTAATTATAAACGATTTTACAACAATAATTCCATGAAGATTCCCAAAGAGCAAAGAAAAAAATATTTACATTGAAAAAATAATGAAGGATTGCGTAGCGTTGCGTTTTTAACACACTTGCTCAAAACGACGTTTTTATTCCACCGATTTTAGGCTCATAATCCTAGATATTAAACACGCGTGCTTTTTCAGTGTATTACAACACTCGTGCTTTTTCATTATATTATTCGACTGAGTTAAGAAGGTAACTGCACTACAAACATAATTTATAGATTACATTATCTCGTAAATTACATTAATGAATAAACATAACATTTTATCGATTTGATCTCCATCCGTCGAATAGAAATACGAAAATATTAGCTTTAAAAAAATAAATAACGCGCCAGCCATTTTCCGTATTTGTCATAAAATTGGAGTAGTTTTGCATGTTTTTAATTTATATATTGACGAAAAATGCTTGAAAATGAAGAACACAGAACCGAGAAAAGGCCGAGAACGATAGCCTTTTACCATCAAAATCGGGTGAAAAATAATTGGCGGCATATGAAACTTTTATTCAATGGAAAATTAGCAAAAACGCCCTGCCTTTCGTGGAAAACGTGTTGATAGCTTACTTCAATGAACTGGTGAAATGTCTACAAGCCGTAAGCCACCATTTTGAAAACTGTACTTTACTGTTTTGACAAAAAAAAACTAATTTATAAGTTTTGTTTTTTCCTTGCAAGTGTGTTGAAAAACGTCGTATGAAACGCGTGTGCATTGGTCATTACCCACATCGGCTTTCTTATTACGTGCTCGCTTACAGCTCGCGCGCACAATATCGCCTCGTGTGACCAACCTTACCACACTTGTATCATAATGTACTATAGATAACATAACCGATACTGACATTGTGTGTCTTTAACTCTCTTTATGGGTATATTAAGCTCTACGATAAAAAGTAAGTTTTTTTAAATGAGACGTTTCCGTTCGGCCAAACAGAATCTTGTATGCGTTATCTGAAAATAAAGCACTCAATTCACTTTACTGTTTATCAATACTCATTGCTGGTTAACTAAGTTCACATCACTGATTTGTGGGAAGCCACGAGTAAATTGCTGACGTATATATTGGAATTATATGGAATATAATTTAAGAGTGGGCAAAGTTGGCTGCAAAATGTGATGTTCTGTGATTGACTGACTGACAAACCTTTATTATAATGAAACGCTTTATTGTTAACGGCCTGTTAATATAAACTGAATTAATATCGACAATAGAAATATACTAAATAATTTTAAATGCGTGACTATTGTGTTATTTGATTAAATACCAAACAACACCGTATGCGTAAAACAGCATAAGTACATAGCTCTGTCTCTGCGTCATCAATACACTTTGCGTTACGTACCTAGTCTAAACGAACGCGTAGGACATGCAGCCCAAGCTATAAACATAGATAAGTACAGAGGGGTATACTTATACGTTCATTACGTACTATGCAGGAGCCGGGTTGTGCTGCATTACACATGCGATCTAGTTTGGCCTGAAAGTAGTCTAAGCTATTACATAACTTACGACAAATAACAGTCTAGCAGGTAGGTACCCTAAAATTTCAACTTGTAATAAACGGACGATAATCGGAGTACAGCTATATGGTATTATAAGTACTACCTAATTATATGTAAAAGCTGTAACAGACGGGTGTACAGGACAGCGATTTTGGTCCGGTAAAAATATCTCTTTCTCGTGCTCAATAATAATTATAGCTGAGTCTTTAACGGACGTACGGCGGACCACTACCGAATCGAACAGTCTCGGACCGGACCAAGGTCGCGGTCCTGTACTTCCGTGTGTAAGCAGCTTAATGAATTTATAAAACTACGGAAATATTAAAGCTTGGAATCCACGACCATAGCCGCAGTTACTAAAAGTTTGGATCTGCTTTCCAGAAGTTTGGAAATATATTTGCTTCGACTCGATTTTTCAACAACCGGAGACATAACGAAAAGCATTTGGATTTTCGAACTTCTAAGTGGATCTTTGAGTCGAACATGCCGCTTATAAGTGCCTACTGCATCTAATTAAACTAATGAGTAGGCAGCTTGATTTCATTTAGAGATCTTGACTGGAGCAGTTATGCGTGTCCAGTGTTCGCGGCGGCACCTCTTCATATGGAGTGACGTGCGCAGAAGCGAGCTCCTGTGCTACGCGCTCCGCGGCTCCCAACACTCGCAGAAGGTTCAACCCTGCTAATTTCTTAAGGTCTTCTATGCTCCATCCGGACTCCATTAGCTCAGCGAAGAGTAAAGGATACGACGATACGTCTTCTAATCCTTGTGGCGTGCTGTTGAATAAAGTTCATTTAGAAAAAGTTGTATGTACTTAACTACTAAGAGATTCGTATATACAGAGTGCGTAGACAACGTGTCAATCGTTAACGCTCCGTAGCGAACGAAACGCAACTGTCACTGTCGCACTAATATCTTAGAGTGATGGAGAGAGATGACTACGCCACGCTACGGAGCGTTAACGATTGATACGTTGGCTAAGACCCAGGTGAGAATACTCACTAGTTAATACCATCATAGCCAGCGCCAAGCCCCACGCTGTCGACTCCGGCGACATCACGTATGTGATTTATATGCGCTGTAAATTTACAAAATTTAAGTAAACACTACCTTTGCACCCCCCGTCAAAAAATAAGTGATATGTGATGGAGAAAGTACATAATCAAATAATTATTAAGAAAATAAAAAGGTGAAATCGGGTGGTATTCATACTCGTGGGTAGCGATGGGAAACTTGTTTTATTTATTAGTGTCAAATATGTACCTATAGCATTCTGAACTGTAGCGGTTTCCTTGCATGTAAGAAACGAAGTGTAGAAATTGACCATGATGAGTCCCTTGTTGGCGGCCAAGAGCCGTAGCACGGTGTCGGGCACGTTTCGTGTGACGTTGCAGAGCGCGCGCGCAGACGAGTGCGAGAAGATGACTGGCGCGCGCGACGCCATGAGCGCGTCGCGCATCGTGCGCTCCGACACGTGCGAGAGGTCCACCAGCATGCCGAGCCGGTTCATCTCCTTCACCACCACCTAATCATAAAATCCAATTCAAATCTAAAAAAATACATTAAAATTATTATAAGTGCACAGAATAGGTATAATGCATCGTACATATATTTGTTAACGTGGTACCTATACCTAGCCTCCGCATCCCCGATGCGTAGAAGTCGTTAATGTGCTCATAACAAACAGATGCAAATACATCAAACCGCTCGCGGGATAAAAATAGGTCATATTTAAAAAACCAAATGGTGATACATGTCAATATTTAATACCTAAAATATGACAACCAGCCCCGAATTGTATTGGATTCCGCTCACCAAACACACTGTTGGAAACCTTTGTCCAAATGCCGTAATATGTTAGAAGTTCAAATCCAGAATTTCAAAAAATCCCGATTTGAAAATTATTTCTTAATTCTGAATAGGATCTGACATGCAATGCAATTAATTGTGAAAGATATATATGATATTGCTTGTTATTAAGTAAGCATTCCTTGTTTCCAGAAGTGAAAGGCTGGCTAGCTAGGCATTGTTCTTTCCTGCCGTCTGTTTAAGTTTGCCTAGTAAAATTAATTGCTAGGCGCCGCTTGGAATACAATACCCACAATAGTGTGGTTCTGAAATGGAGGTGGAAAGCAGTGCAAGTCGTGAAATAGCCCGAGGTAGCTACGTTAGGAACCAGTGCCAGACGGGTCGGGTATTTGATGGCGCTCCATTTCTGCCGTATCGGAATTGTACGCTTGGTGTTGCTCTTTACTATTGAAGTGTGCGCAACTCGGATACAATACAACGTAAAGCTTAAGGCTGTGCACCTTTATGAGCCTTACGTAACTTAAAAGGAAAATCATGAGATGGTATAAACCACAAGTATATCTCCATATCTTTATAATAATATGAGTTAAAAGAACTTGTTAAGTATTCCATGTGATAGTATTTTGGAAAAATGCGTTTTTAGAGATATCCATTTTTGGAAAAAATAATTTAGGTTAACTTTGCTGTATTTCAAGTAAACTAATCACAAGCAATATTTAATATAGATAACTACTTCCCTTTGGAAAAGTCGTTATGACTTCTGTACTGCCTTTTGTTGTTTGGCTAATAAAACGGTAAACTTCTAAGGTAAACTTCTTTAGTTATCTCGACTATCTACCATTCTACCTATCAATATGTCCATGCGTTTCTGTGATGGATTCCCATGTCGCATCTTGTTATCATGTTAATCACGCGGTGCGTGCCATTGTTTGGTGTAGATCGAGTGTATCATAGGTTACATAGGTACGTCCCATTATGAGATTGACTTTGATTGATTGCGCATGATGCTGTATAAACCAATAAAAACATGTTTGAGTTCAAATTAATCATACAGCGTGTTTATTTAGTCACCTGCAATAATTTACGGGGTGAATATATTGGTTATATTGTGCAACTTTTACTATGGGACCAACCTCGAAATCACGAAAAAAATTGTATGTTTCATAAATTTTGACTGTCTGACCTTGACATTTTGTATGGGAGAGTAATTTTTTTTTCGTGATTTCGGGGTTGGTTCCATAGTAAAAGATGCTCAGTATGACCTATATTTTCACCCCGTAAGTTATTGCAGGTGACTAAATAAACACCCTGTATTTGAAGATAGTATACCTACTTAATTATGTAGTAGAAACCTTACATATGTCTGACTAGGCTGTGTCCACTGTAACACTACTCCTATTCATCCTTTCATTACTGCACGCTTGGAAAAACAGTTGCTTACTGAAATCACTTAGACTCATGCATGGAATGGCTCCTTTCCATCATAGCCTATCGTTGTACAGTAGCAGTAAAAAGATTACATTTTTACATAATGTTTCAGTAAGATTTTTTATACTATGTACGTTAATAATATGTAATGTTAAAAATAGAATAATAACGTTTAAAATTTGTGTACGGTTTTATTAGGTTAATATTATTGTTAAAAATCCTTGCGAGTGCCGTTTCGCAACGATGGTTCTGATTCGGTATTATTATGGTAATGGGCATGAATACTTCCACAAGTTCCACAAATAATATCCTTAACAGCGAAAGAACTCCTTTAACCTTAAGGATCCATCATCTGCCCTTTAATGTATACCTACAGCGATTTCAACGGCTTTTTGGGTTATCAAAAGAGGAGAATCGTGTAAGCTGTATCTATTTTTTATTCAGTCTTTAAAGATGTAAATGTTTGCTTGTAACCTAACGGTTCGTATGTTTTTACGACTTGTTATTTTGTTATTTGAAAAGTTCGTAAGTGATGTTCACGAGCCTGCGTTACGCGCTGAGAGTTGTTTGAACAAAAGAAAATATTTCGAAAAGTATCGTTGCAAGGAAAACAAAGAGTCTGCTTCGCAAGCAGCTGGAGTTGATACAAAGCGAAATATTGCGGTGCGGCAGGATGTTTATGATTATGGCACACTCACTCAACTCGACGTCTCAATCTTTACGGTTTCGTTTTGAGTACCTGCATCAATGTTACTTCGAGTATGGGACTATTTTACTTACAGCTGAATGTTGATATTTCCGGCGTCGTCTATGTACCTAACTTACGAAGTGAACAGGCAGATGCTGATTTCGAAGATATTCTTTAATTTTATGTTTCCTGGTGTATACATTTTCTTTATTATCAATATGACTACAAAACATCTCATCATATTTTCAACCGAGTAAGGTGGTGAAAATCTGATCATAACTTATACAAAATTGGTAGGTAGTACGCATAATTTGATAATGGCTCATTTCTCTAACTTCCTCTTATTTTTTTATGTGTTAATTTATTTATTTCTGTAATGCTACCTTGTGTTTTAATTACAATATTTTAGGTATTAAGTGGATTATACCACTACAACCTGCTTACAAAAGGAAGTACAATCAAATTGAACACTATTCTCGGTCCAAAACTTTAAAAAGACATAAAATGTCCTTATTAAAAGGGATCTGACAATAAATCCAGTCCTAACGAGCTTCCTTCAGGAATTTGCAATAAAAGAGATTACAACTTCTTAAAGAAAGATGAAGACTACAGACAGATAAGCTGGAAATCGGGCTACAGAGGCAAAATAATACCAAAAAAATATCAAAACTCATCTAATTTACTTTGAGTCGCATCGTAATTAAATTAAAACTTGCTTTCAAAATAGCAGCATCATTTAAAATAAATGGCAGCATTTAAATATAGGTATGCCGTGGCCATATAAGAGATTTTGTTCATTTCATGAAATGCCATTTTAGAATTGATCACTTCATGATATGGTTAGGTTACGTTTAATTTTTTCATAATGAACCGATCATTTTATGAAATGATTGCCACATAGGTAAAGTAATTGGGTCTTTAACACAACACGGTATATATAATCATAAAAAATAAAATACTAACTTTTCCAAAAGGTGTAAGTCCACCGCGCGGCGAAGGCTCGATTCGGTCGGCAGAGGCGCACTCAGCCCACGGGGTGTCACAGGTGGAGGTCAATGTGAGGTAGCGCACCCCCACTTGGTAAAGGGTCCTGAGGACGCCGAGCGAGCCGCCGATGGCGTGCCCCCCCTCCACGCCAACCAGTGAGCACATGCGGTGGTTCGCGTGCGCCGATACTATATCTACGATCACACATGAATACACTCGCCAATTTTTTTCGGTAAATAATGGTGCTAGAAATATTAAGGCTTCATTGTGCTACGAAGAAGCGCGTTACACATACACGTATGTATACTTTTTATATGTATTTTTTATCATGAATTAGTCCATTGTCATGTGGCTGAAAAGCTAGTTTTTGTATTAAAAGTAGGTAAATCGTAGGTTCATATATTAATTAAAGGCTTCCTTTTCATTTGACTCATAGAAATATTTTTGATCCGAACGAATGCAGTTTCTCAATGATGTTATAGGAGATCTAAATCTAAATGATCTAATATAATAACATTAATAACATAAGCCTAAATTTGGACAATAACTATGTTTTCAGGGTTTATAAAAATAAGCAATTCAGTTTAAAGTCCTGACCAAACCAATTAACCAAGTTTACATTACTCATTAACATAATTTTAAAGGAAAAATTTAATAACAGTTTGTGGAACTGACAGTTTAATAATAAAGCTTTCATATTAAAAAACTTAGGTAAACGCAGCGAATAAAATATGTTAACGAAAAATAAATGACATTGCATTATAAAATATTTACTTCGTTGCGAAGAGAAAAATGTACTCTACGCCTGTAATAAGCAAGGAGCATACTTTTCAAGGGAACACTCGGTGTTTAAGTGTCATAACTTTTAAGTGTCGACTTTTTCTAAGTAATAACGCCTGTCATCTAACACTTATGAAAAAATAACTTTAAAAATCCGTGAAACCCAGTTTAGGATCATGGTGACTCTTGTGCGTCACAGGCCTACTGATGGTTTTCGCAACATAGCGGAAAAATGTTGCTACAGAATACAGTGTGCATTTTATGCCACGGATGGATTGATTTGAAAATTGTGTCTACTCACCTACTTTTTAATTACCTACTCTTAAATTTGTAGGTTTTTAGATAAATTATCCTTAAGGAGAGGTAAATTAAAAAAAAACTAATTTAAATACCTAAACAATGGGGCAAAAAGAAACTCGCCGATAGAAATTAATTAAAACCATTTAGGGTTTTTTTATGTCTCACAGTCAAGACAACGAGTTTTTCATGCAAATAGCTCGGATGCAAAGAGTAGATTACCTAAAAATATAAATCTGATTGTACAGCTGCGCCGTTATAACAATCCGTCTTTTGTGAAATGTTAATCTAAAGAATAAGTGTGTCGACGATGCCTTTTCCCTGGTTGAGTGTCTGCATAATTACTTTTAATTGAGCACATGTTTTGACAGCTAACAATTGGTAGAGTAGGTACTTAGCACCGAAAATAATCTTCATTTAATCCCTATTGTGATGTGTCGATACAGTGTAATGGTACTTAAGCTTGCCACTGATCTGATTGGCATGAATACAGAGTTTGTGAACATTTTTATTTTGTTTCACACCTAATGTGTGAAATGTATGAAAAACTTCGTTTAAATTTTTGGCTTTTCTAGTGCCCGACACTAGGTTAGTCTCGAAGAGGCTTTTAATCCTAGCCGCGTAGCCAACGTGCAAATCGCTTACGTACCGATCGAAACGTAACTGTAGCTGTCGCACTAATATGAAAGAGTGATAGAGAGACAAAGCGTTTCGTTGTCGAAGCGATAGCGCTTGTCACATTGGCTAGGCCGGCTGAATAGAAATGAGATCGATAAAATAAAAAAAACAAATATATCGATTTTGTCGATAACTACTTTTACTTTTACATTTTTTGAAACTATAAATGTCAATAACCGTTAATGAAAAAGACAGGAATGGTCTCCCAAGAACATTTTGGCGTAGCAGCACGGGATCTGGTAGCTGCCATGAGTGCCTCATTTAAAAAAATATTATTTAGGTACACCCTTTGTTTGTATCTAACGCTTGTTAATTACAAACTAAAATGCAAGATATATTGCGCAGCTGCAAACATTAATAATTAATACTAGTAATAATAGCACTTAATAACGTACAAAATTACCGTAGCCAGCCAACGGCAGCGGTTATGACAATGGACAAGGGAAATATTTAATAACAGGTTACCGTCGGCGGAGGTGCAGAGAGTGAGCTGCGGATGGTATTTATCCGTGAGCCGCTGTATGAGATCAATTTGCTCGAACGTCAGCTGCACCGCGTCCCGGTGTTGTGCGTCGCACGGCACGTACGCGGCCCAGAACTGCGGGAAGACAAGACACAAACTTGATTAAATATCACGCACGAGCCCACATGGCGTTGAATGAGAATAAGATATTATTTTAACTCAAAGTAAAAGAATATACAACATTGTTTTGTTATACTTTACGCACGAACGAACGGTAATGTTTTTGCAACCCATTATAAAGTCACAGGTGCTCAAGCAACTCTCATAGACGTATTTATGAATGGCAGGGTACAATGTCGTTAATAAAATAGGTACCGAAAGAAATATAGGAAACTTAACACTGCTTTGTCAACGAAAGATTGTACTACGACAGTATATCGAGTTCAAACGACCATTTCGGCGAAATAAGATTGCGGCTAGCAGGGCTAGTGAGACAGCGTTGGTTTCTGATATGCTTAGTTTTTGAGATAGATATTAATTTAAAAGTTGGCGTTTGTGTAATACATTAATCTAATGCAGCAGGAGACGTGTTATTATTGGTAGAGTCAGACCAAGCTAAGATGGCAGCGGTTTTGACAGCGCAGACGGTAGGTACATGTGTAAACTTCTATGAAATTATGACGTCTTGTACTGTCTGGGCTATCAAAATCGTTGCCAATTTATCTTCGTCTGACTCTATCTACCTATAGGAAATATATTTAGCAGACGGATAAAGAATGATTCACGTTAGACTGCCCCGGGGCCGGGCCGGGGCGTCCGACACTTCGTTTTCACGAAAGCATCACGTGACCACCGATCACCCGTCATACAAAATGGCCCCGGGCCGGTCTAACGTGAGTCATCCTTAACTTGAATACTATAAAATGACGTGATGGTGCTATTTTTATTATTGCAGGTGTAAAAACCTACAATGGGCTCCAAGCTTGCGATTCATGCCTTGTGCCGCAGGTTTTTTTTTGCGATTCTTGGGAACAGTAGGTAGTCAATATCATTTGCTTCAATTGTATAAGTGTGTATGACAATAATTTACACCCAAAAAGTAATACTCGTAGTAACATAAAAAACACAAATAGCCTTTGGCACAAATGCAAAAAAAAAATATTTTGTTTACGTAGGAATATAATGGGATTTTTCTTAAGTACCTCGTGAAATTAACCGTCTGAGAACCCCTAGAGCTATTTAATAAATAGGATATTAGCGCGGAAAATAAAATGAGATATAGCAATGTTACGATAAATGCCGTCATATATTACAGCGTCAATCACGTGACACGAAGGCGTACATCCAATGTTCACTACGAAAGAAATAACAATTGCGTAGCAGTGGTTGAAAAACTGTGACAGAAATGAGCTTACAGTACCCCTAGTGTAAATAAATTCGATTTCGAAACGTGACGTACGCGTTTGCGTTTAGTCTCATTTTGTATGTGATTTAGTGAGAGCGCGCCAAGCGGGACGTTTTGGAAACTCAAAATCCTATACAAAATGAGACTTAACGCAAACGCGTTCGTCACGTTATGATGTCGATAAAATTTACACTAGGGGTACTGGTAGCTTGTCGACTTATCCGAGTGTGAGTACTTTTCTGACATTTTATTTTACAAAAAAACTCAGTATTATTTATTAATTGAGCACATATTATGTACATATAATTCATACAAGATACATATAGGTATACTAAAATATATCTAAACATAAAACTAATTAAAAACTAAACCTAAATAAATCAGAACTTAAATATAAATATAAACTAAATATGTATAAAAAAAAACTACCAACCTATTGGCTACCGGGCCGTCCCCGATGCAAAGGTGCCCATCACGCTCGCTGCATTGCCGCGTTGGATTGCGATGGATAGCCTTTGCATCAGGAAAAACCCAGAGCGGGGGTCAAGGCCCCTTTCTAGCAGGCGACGACCCAGATCCCGGAGGAAGGACATTATTTATTACATTTTACATATATATTATTTTTGGGTTCTTATGAAAATTGTATTTTATTTTTTTACCTACGACTAGTTCTAGTATGTAAGCGACTTGCTTTTATAAACTGTAATGCTTATATATTTAGTAATAAATAAATAGTATTAAAGTTGTGACGTGTCATTTTTTTTCACCATAACAGCTCGTAAAGGTCCCGTAGATACTTCAAAAATGGATGAGGAAGTTGCGTTTTATGTACAAGAATGGCAAAGCATTTAGATGGAAATTTTGAGTTGTTTCCCATGAAGACTGTATCGTTTAAAAAAACAATATCTACTATACTACCCTAACTTAAAATTAATATAACATATTCAATAAAAGAAACTTGATTCGTTCCTGATCTGATTTGATTTTCTGGCTTTCTGTCTGAACGTCGATATCTAAGATCGGACAGCATCTTAACAAAACGTTTTTGTCACTCTGCACCAGTCTCAACTCTCAACGAAACTGCTCTTTGAAATCCGTAGAACGACCATACTGTATGCCTAAATTAACATATAACAAGAACGGCCTGCAACTTAAATATGCGACGCACGTATAGGTAGTTGTATAAATAGCATTATAAGCAATAATAGCCTATAAATAAGTTATGTTTAGATTTACTTGACCTGTCTATACTTGAATACCGAGAATACAACACGTGTTCGGTAATGATTGGTTTTATTTAATATCCATTCGACGCTCCAACAAGTATCTCATTTGACTATAAATTTATATACTTAACAAATGTTTAATTGGCATGAGATATAGGCAGTTTAGTAGGTATATAGTTCGCTGACAAAATATATTTATTATCTTCATACCTCTGCAAAGCCTTGAATCCATAGTGGTAAGATGGGAAATTTGGCCAAAATATAGGTGGAACTTATGCTTTTTAACCATGGGCAGGATTTGTTTGTTAAGACATTCCTTTATATAGATAGCTGCTATCATAGTAGATGTAGTAAAAAATTTATTTGATTTTAGACCACAAACACAAATTGCTTCAGGTTTTTCAGTCACTGATAAGTGTCTTATTGATCTTTTACTGTATAATATTCTGCTCTGGATAGCGTATTCTAATCCAAATTTAACATATTTCATCGTCCATTAGATTGAAGGGCTTGGTTTTCGGCCCAATTTTGATTTGTAATCAAAAGTATACGCTTGCTTGTATAAATCAGTTGTCCACAATCGATTTTCTCTTTTCTGTAAGTATACGCATTTTTAGCGTGAAATAATTCATATAAAAAATGTACAAATAGCGGACTCAATGCCTTAAGGCATTCTCTACCAGTCTACCATAGGGTCAAACAGAAACTCGTGGTTAGTGCAGAATTGTAAATGTCGAGATGAAATATGAAACACAAATCCAGATGTAAACAATAAAACATATAGTTATACACATATAAAAATGATAATATATACTTACATTACATACATAGTATAAATCTATATAAGATTCCATTTTTGGAATCTTTCGCTTGCTCGGGTATTAGCACGAGGGGTTAAACTAACACCCCCCGCAAAACAAACAAATATTAAATTATGTTATTCTCATTAAAGTGGAGATAGTATTAGTATTCGCCTGGGCTACTAAAATAAGCATTTTGTATGTGATATAAATATTTTTTGATGTACGTAATCCGATCATCGGTACGCCAAGCGCACAAAGATACGTAGGTTTACGTCATATTTTCATTCGAGAATGGACCTCTATGACAATAAATTCTACTTACCTGTCCGGCCACCCTCCCTTGTTTTAATCGCGGCAAATCGGTGTGGCTCCATGAACTGGTGGCCCACGGTGATATCGTTCGCAGATCTTCATCGAACCTAAAACAAATTTATTTATCACGCCTCTAGCAATTTGGCCTAGATACGAAGGCAGGCAGTGGGGTCCGTAGTACCCAAAGAAAATGGCTTTTCACCTCAGTTGTTCGAGCATGCGTACATACCTTGCTGTGCGAATGCGAACAGTGAGGGAAATCGTATAATGCTAAATTATCAATAAGGAACTTTTTAATAAGACGTAAATTATATTAATGTAACGGTAATAATTAATACTTTTTACTACTAAAGTGAAAAGTTATATGTGCAAAATGAAATCAAAGTTAACAGTTTAAACTCTCGGGTTTTGTATGTCTAATATATGAACGGGTCTATGCGCGATTTATTTATGTAAAAATCTAGACACGCGGCATCGTGTCAAGCCAAGTTCAAAAGAAGAGAACTGGCGACGCAGCGGCTGTGCGTTATATTACATGAACAATTTGGAGCCATTTTTGACCCCTACGTAACCCAAAATCTATTAAACATAAACATGAAATTTGGTTCATTTATTGAGACCCTTACATTAATATAGTTCAACCGGTTATTAAGATACAAACATTTAAAATTCGGGATTTTTCTTACTGACTGACTGAGCTACTGACCTAACATCAAAAACCTAACCCACTTCCAGATGACCTAGTAAGTTGTGATTTGGCATCCAGCTGGGCAATTGTGTGGTTACTAACCTAAGATAAAGAAACGGGTTTTTTACGAGTTGTAATATTTATAATAACAGATACACTGTCTGGGCTGTCAAAATAGCTGCCAACTTATCTTGGTCTGACTCTAAACACGTATGTATAATTGAATTACATATATATATACGTCCTATGTGTAATATTAATAATAATTGAGTATATTATAAGTATATGTACTCGTATGTTACATCCATGTTCGTAACTACTACCTTTACACTAGCTCACAAATGTTCATTATAACCCTTGCTTTACTTTACTGGCATATCTATTAATCTTGAAATGCTTTGCACTAAATGAATATATAAGTAAAAACAGAGTGCATTTATTCCAATGTTCAGTAAAGTTCCAAATGCATTAGTTAAAAACCCTTTGTACTTATAATAATTTAGAAATAATTAACTCCAGGTAATAAACTCCTCGGCGCCTGCAAATAATTTTATCTCGTAGAGATAGAAGATCTTAATAACGTATTCTTGTTAAAACGAGCCAAAGATATAACAGAAACGAAAAAGAGGGAACAAAAATAGTAAATTGCAGTTTTCCTTAGTTCTCATTTCTGTCTATCGAGGTTAGCTCGTATAAGATTAATAGATTACTGTGTTGCCATTAAGGTTGGTAACTGGGGCAATAATCCTTCAAACGGATAAGCGGTTGCCTAATTTAACGTCTAATTCAACAAACTGTGGCTGTGGTAAAGTAATATAATACTCAGCTAATTTTTAAAAGGCATTTTCAAGCAAAAACTGGTGGATATATTCAGATAATCACACTGTAGGATATTTTTTATTAATTTCTAAGAAATATAATTATTTCTCTTAACGGTTTTTAGGGTTCCGCACCAAAATAATAAAAAGGTCCGTCTATCTGTCACATCGCTAAATATCTTATAATACCTATGTAAAGAAGGTTTTTCAGCATCGGCGACGTCTGAGGCTAATACTTGTTTAAGTTTAGGTTCTAAGTCAAGTTTGGTATCATTTACAACTGTACATTAACATGTAGACGTAGATTTCACCTAAATCGGTTCAGCGGTTACTGATTCCCCATACAAACCCTTTTCACTTTTAAGTGAATTTTGTTGGCATGAAAACTATCCATAGAAATATCTACACCTTCCTTTACACACCCTTAAGGGATGATTTTTGAGATGAAAACTATACTATGTTCTTTGTCGGGACTCAAAAATAAATTTTAAATAAATTGGTTCAGCGGTAAATAAAAAAAAGTTAAAGTTTTTTTTTTTATATTTATGTTTTTAATTCGGAATGGTTTCAATACTTTCAATATGATACATAGATTAATTAGGCATCCCCGATGTACAAGAAAACGATACCAAACTTGGTCTAGTAGCTTAAATGATATATTATTCAAGATAAAGTTGAGAGCCAAAAAATTTACATTAAAAATCTTGGTGGCTCCACTTCTTAAATCCATCCTTGGATCCTAAGGATCAATCCTGCCAAAGGAAATCTATTGTTCACGCATCGCCGCATTTCACGGGCTACAAGTAGGACTACTACTACTTACTAATAAAACTAACAAAAGTATTGATGCAAAGCAGACTAAACGATCACGGGAACACGTTAGTAAACACGTAGTACATCCTAATCGTGGTTCAAGTTATTACACTGGCATTTACACCATGGAAACGGAATCATCCAATCTTGCATCGGTATGTTCTCGGAGCGGTGGTATAGATTACAGAACCGGTGGTTGACATTTATAAGTGCATATTATGAGACAAATAATATATAATCTGAATACATCAGTGCACTTCGAATAATGCCAGTCTACGATCGTTAGCTAAATATACCTACTAACCTGAAATCTTTAATTCTGTTGTGTAGAAACTTCCTTATATTCCAGGGTAGGTCATTGTGTCCGTCGATGAGAGGGGACTCATGGAGAAGGCGCTCCGCCAACCGGAGACGCTCGTGCAAGGGCGCGCCCGGCGGCGCGCGGAGTGCTAGCGGGCCTGCCACGCACGCCGTGCCGGCCACTAGCACTAGGATCGCTACGCAACACCAGCGCCGGTGCCAAACGGAAAACCCTGTGTAGTAAGCGTATGTTGTAAAGAGAAAAATCTGTTAGGTTAGGTATATGGGTCAATTTTCAAATGAGCATTTTTTTATTACATTGAACTAACAGTATTAAACTGAGAAAAAAATATACTATTGTTCCTTAAGTATGTATTGTTAGTGATAAAATCTAATGTTAAACCCTAAAAACAGCGCAATGGAGGGAAGTGGAATCTAGAGCGTTGCGAGGGACTCAAGGCACGAGGTTTAAACAAACTTTGCCTCCGAGTGAAACACAAAATTTTTCATCACACCAACGCGAGGAAAATACAAACTATGAAATACCAAAAAATCAAACCAAATCAAATACAAATGAACTTAATAAAAAATGTACCATTCAAAAATCATCATTTAAAAGTCAATTCTATCAGCTAACAAGGAAACAACTTAAAATATGCATCTGGTTACTTTGCTCCACATTTGGATAAAATGTAGCTATCTCATTAGTTTTGAACAATAACGAGGACCTTTACCAGTTGGTGTGGTGAAAAAAAATAATTTAGTCGACATTTATACGGGCACTTTGACCATACAAATGTCATGCTACAAATTATCATACCTAGTACTTACTTAGGCACGTAAACATAGTTTAAACCAATTTAAAAAACGTGAGAGTACCCACACACCGTATCACAAATTAACATAATAATAAAAACTTATTTAGGTGCATAAAAGCGTTTGTGCCATAACATTCTCCCTTTTGTAATGTTACTAGCTCCCTGTCTCGGCATCACACTGGTTACTGAAAAATCATTCAGTAGTTTTTGACTTTATCGCGAACAAACATACATACAAACTTGTTTTATAAGCTGTAGTGTAGTAATGATCTTTGCATGAACATACTCGTAACAACCTACAATCGGAGCACAGAACGCCAAAATCAATATTGCCCTTGTTCCAATCTCTGATAAAAGCTCAATTGTGATCGACGTTTATCTTAACAACTGACTTAAGTACAAAATAAAACCCGATTGGGGTCATAGTAATCGGTCGTGGGGAAGCCTCCGATAATCTTGCTGTCAAACGCAAGCACCGAGCGGCGTGCGATGCGATGGCGAGGCGGACGTGTGTGGAAATTGTACGGAGAATTAGCGGCTTGTTCCCCGCCGTATAACCGCACACTACATTGCACATGTATCCTTTTAGTGGCTTCATTCCCGACTGTGCCTTCGATGCTTGCTGAATGCGTAAGAGCCTGACGCTGATTATACTGCATTTTGTTTTTCTTACTGTCAACTCGGCGAAATAAACATAATTGTTTTTAATAGCTATATCAGGGCTGCATTTGATCTAGCTCGAAAGCTAATAGCATCACCAAAAAGAAAGGATATTAGTAGCTTATTACATGAATATATTATTACATCAATAGGTTTTCGTTGCTTTTGCAATGAGACGCCCGCTCGCAAGATTACGTACAAGAACAGTGTTCGATATTGAAACCGGAACAAGAGGACGAAGCAGACTCGGACGAACTTGAACATCACAACCAATATCTAAAGGTATCTAAAGGTAGCCGCAGACGACCTAGAACAGAATGTTCTACAAGAAATAAAAAGAGAGCCGACCCCAACTGAAATGGAACAAGGCGAGAACGATAAAAGTTATTTAATTCATCATCATAACCAATAATCACATATATAGCATCTATTGATGACTGCTGAAAGCGTAAAGCAACACCTGTACCCCTAGTGTAAATAAATTCGATTTCCAAACGTGACGTACGCGTTTGCGTTTAGTCTCATTTTGTATTGGATTTCGAAAGAGCGCGCCAAGCGGGACGTTTTGGAACCTCAAAATCCTATACAAAATGAGACTCATGTCGATCAAAGTTACACTAGGGGTACTGATGATTTACATAATACGGGCACTAAATAACCAGTGTAACAATGATGCGAAAATTCTGGAAATCAAATACCAGTAACGTAATCGAGTTTCTAACGTGAGCCCGCAACTCTTTGTGCCAATCGAAATTTAGAAATCCAATTTTTGCAATAAAAAGTATGGTGCAAAAAGCATTTTATATCGTTTCAGCATTTTATTTCGTAGCAGCCATTTTATACCGTTCACTTGTTTATTGTGGAATGGCTGGGGTTGTGTATCGCGCACAGAAGTATTCCTGAACAGAAGTCTTATTATATTCTGGCAATTTTTGTGAAAACCAAGTAAGTTAGTTTATGAGTTAAGACACGTCATACAGTATATGACGTTTTTAGGGTATTTAACTATTGAGTAACTGGTAGAAGATATCGACGCGTTCTGAACTGAACCACCACCACCTCACTATTATGCAATCTTTAGCGATAAGAAGCAATTTCGATGGCAATTTTAAAAACCATTTTCAATCGAGCATAGAAGAGGGCAAATTTTAATTTGACTTGGTCAATAATGGGGTTATTCTCACCAGTGGTACCTACTGGATTTTTTTTCCCACCTTTTCCCGGTAGTAACTTCTAAAATTTTGTTAGAGTTCAGTACCAATAAAAACAGTAAGTATAAATTAGTATTATATAATATAGAGTACTTTTATTAATAATTATAACTCGAATCGTGTTTCAGTAAAATGCTTTAAAATAAAAATGATTAAGTAAAAAAATTATAAAATTGAATTAATAATACGTACGACCAAACACCCGGACCCGGGTACGTCCTTAAACTACGTCCAAAAGAGAGGTATGGGCATTGTGAATGCCATCTCGCTTTGTGTGGTAGGGCACAGCCAGTGGATGTCATTCCAGATCTAGAGCAGAGCCCAACTGGGGAAGTACCTCCACCTTACAGAAAACCGCAGCCAAATAACACTAGACCCTACTCATAGTGTTGTGTTCCTGCTGGTGAGTAAAGGTTGCCAGAGCTTAACGAGGGAGGGCGGGTTTAGGGTCGGCAATGCGCATGTAACTGCTCTGGAGTTGCAGGCGTACATAGGCTACGGAGACTGCTTACAATCAGGTGGGCCGTATGCTTGTTTGCCACCGACGTTGTATTAAAAAAAAAACCGATTCAGTCGAAAACCGACTATTTTTGATCACTTTAAGGCAGTTTACAGGAACCCTAATCGACATATGATTATTTATTAAACTTAATTAAAAGTACTATTTATACCTACTTTACTACCTATAATGTTTTTATTAGTTTTGGACTTTAACAAAACATTGGTGGTAACTATTGGGAAAAAAATCCTACCTTTTACCAATGGTAACTACCGGGATTTTTTTCCCTGTAGTTACCACTTACCACTGGTAAAATGTGGGAAAAAATCCCAGTAGTTACCTCTGGTAACAACTTGGTGGTACCTAACTAGTGGGAATAACCCAATAATGCTTCATGGCATGCAAAGATGCAGTTAGGTGACACTATTGTACATTAAATTGTGCACATTTAAAATTAAATTTCGAACTATTATTGAATTAAAAAGGTTCAAAATTCAAAATAAAACAAACCCAGGAGAATAAATATGTCTGTGGTATCACGGGAATAAAAAGTATTTCATAACGCATGAACTCTGTAGGGCTTTGTCGAGTAATAAAGTGGCTTTGAGGTGCGAGTTGGCAGGTGCTTGTCTCGATTATGTCGTTTCATAACTGAGGGTACGTAAAATATAAGATCACCGAAGCCTTGTAACAAAATGAACTAGGTCAATAATTGAGTGATAGGCCGCTGGGACACCGGAAAAATTACCTACATCACCCTTCAAAACTATTGTACACAGTTGTGCACCATTTTGAGCTGATACAGGAGCAGTGGTTTCTAAATTTTGGGGTCACTTTTTTGTCCTCCTTAGACACGTTTAATGTTGGCGTTTAGGTAGACGATAGTTGACAGTTGGCCTTATTATCAGTCATACTTTTACGCTTGGAAGTGAGCATCACGCTCACTCTTCAAAAGTGTATTTTATATTTTTTTTATACGGTTGCTCAAAAGGTACTACTTTGTGGCTGTTTATTGCAAACCAGTGCGTTTTTGGTGCGCAATTTTTATTAATGTATGCCTGATCGAAATCCATACGTCCACACCAAAGGATTTGGATATTCAAAAACTTTAAATAGTATTTATTTCGCCATTATTATCTCATCTCGGGACTAGTGCATAATCGCAGAGTATATAATAGTACTACCACGCATAACGAAATTAATAATATGCACGCCAAGAAAATAGCCTAACATAACCTTAGACAATACTTTTTAACAATAAACTCAAAGAAATATAGAAGGGATTAAAAAATGATGACGGATTACTCACCTTCCAACCTAATCATTATAATTAACAAAAAAGAAACAACTGAATATCAACTAACACGCGAAGTGTTGCTATAGTTTCCTCTTGTATCAACTATAAACAATCGACTTGTAAACTTGTCTATAACTTAGTAAACTCAATTTAAAGTTGAAAATGGCCAAAACCGGCCCAGTGGCCAGTACTAGTCAGACGTCATTAGCTCATTAATACCCATCCATTAATGAAATGATATAACTTTTTCTTTATGACCTACAAAAGTGTTTACATGCTACGTACAACTATTACATAACGATGGCAATCGTCAGAGCCCAGAGGAAGGGCAAAAACAAGCGGGAGGTCTATTGATTAAAAGACGTTCGCATGAGCGGCGGCTGAAGTGCTATACACGTTCCGTTAGAAAATTGCTCACCGTGACTGTTTGCTGGAGGGCGGCCCGAGCTGTGCCAAAACCACAATCACATATTATTGACAGTAACTTGACTTCTCCGAAAGTTGTCTTCACGAAGCATTCATATTATAGGGTCATTTTTTACACAAATTGACTAAGTCCAACAGCTCAAGAAGGCTTGTGTTATGGGTACTTAGACAACGATAAATAAATATTGTTTACCACACTTATCTATATTATGCCACCAATAACACTGTCAATTTCAATCTCTTTGGAAGAAGGTACTCCAATTACCTATGAAAGTTTATGATGTTTATGGACATTTTCAGAAAACGGTGTATAATACGAAGTTAAAGTACTGAATTGCATGTGTCATTGTTCTTGCTCGTGTAACGGTCAGCTGTAGTAGGCAGTATCTAATTCCAAAAGGTCTATTTATCTATTTGTGTAATTTTCAAATGGAATTACGCTACGACATTTGGGATACATGTGAAGTTTTAGTGTGTTGTGAGTAGGTAGGTATCTTTTTACGTTTCTACGATCTTACACGAGAACAATTGAGCACTTTAGCCTGAATGGGCTTAGCTGAGTTAATGCTTTTTATTTTGATCTAGACAATGCGTGACTTTTTGCCTCGCGTATTAAGTACAGCTTGAATTCAGTCCTCCATTATAAAATAGGTAACTCCTATTTTTAGCAAAAACGTACGCGATTCCGTGTCATGTTACACCTCAAGCCATTCGACTGTCCTAGGTAAGGAGTGCAAAGGGCCTAATTTATAGATACGTACTACTGCAGTTAGCAGTAGTGATGTAGATTGTGTAGTCAATGATCCTGCCACTGGGTCCCCAGTGTGAGAATAAATCGATTCTTGACATTTTGGTCCCCCCAAGACATGCCCTGAGAAATTGCTTACGGTGATTACTTATCCGGCACTCACTGCCCTCTCAGTGTGGGTAAGAGCAAGGAGATCGTTACCATACCCTCGTATCGGTCAAAGCGAGGAGTTGGAGGTTCTCTAGACGCAGACACGGTAGCTAGCCACTGAAGCCTCACTCACTGGACGAGTTGCCTGTGGTAGTAGAGCTGTGGCTGGCAGTTGAAGTGGTGCCGGTGGACAGCCACTGCGGGGACTTGCAGGCGCTGCACGCCGCGGGCCGCACGGTGCCACGTTCAGTTACGTCAGGAGCTGGCGCTGCTCGCTTCTTGCCCTGAACAGATGCATAGGAATTTAAAAGGCCGGTATTGTAACAATGTGAACATTTGGAATGAAATTAAACGAAATTTCCAATTAATACAAATCGAAATATGTATTGATTAATATTCTTACTTAAAAAAGACACAGGAAACTTTTATCGAGTTCAATTAAAAAATAAGTGTTAAATATGAAGTTCAACCTTACAAATGGTATTAGTTAGTCACTCTGATATCTGATATAACAATCTGACTACCTACCGATAACGAGAAAGACTATCGTAAAATTAAAGAATTATTGATTTGATAAAATAATGAAAAACATATATTTGTATGCTCTCCGATCGCAGCCTAGCACAAATAATTCTCATACAAATTGTGTATAAGTTTTTATAACAAATGAACAAAATCAGGTCATATGCGTCTGAACGATTAGACCCGCTCTACCACACGGTAAATAACAATATTTTTCAAATATTCACTTTTCTTGTTTTCTTGCTCTCAACTTTATTTAAGCTCGTATCTTTGTAAGTTTGGTATCTCGTATTTTTCGCATAAATCGGGGATGCCGAATTAATATATGGTATCATATTGACACCATTCCGAAGTAAATCATAAAAAATAAATACCGTTTTAGGATTCCGTACCCAAAGGGTCAAACGAAACCCTATTACTGAGACTCCGCTGTCCGTCCGTCTGTCCGTCGGTCCGTCCGTCCGTCTGTCACCAGGCTGTATCTCATGAACCGTGAAAGTTAGCCAGTTGAAATTTCTACAGATTATGTATTTCTGTTTCCGCTATAACAACGAATACTAAAAACAGAATAAAATAAATATTTATATGATACGGAATCCTTCGTGCGCGAGTCCGACTCGCACTTGGCCGATTGGAAGGAGGAGGAGGAGGTGGAAGTTTGTGTGGGGATTAATTAATCTTTGAACTGATTTAAACGAAATCTACGTCTATATTTTTGATTTAGTTGAAAATGATATCAATCTGGCTTAGAAATTACCAAATAATTATTAACCGCAGACGTCGCCGACGCTGAAAACCCTTCTGCTATGGGAAATCTTTTGTTCAGAGAACGCCGTATTTGACCGTATTATGTCGTGTGCAAGCACAACTAATTAGAATAAAACCGGCCAAGAGCATGTCGGGCCCCGCTCAGTGTAGGGTTCCGTAGTTACTCTTCCGTCACAATAAGCTAAACTGGATCTTAAAGTATAGTAAATTGTTAACCAAGGGATGAAACGGTACATTTAACCCGAGTTAAACAAATAGGTAAATTTGCATAATCAGTACCTACTTAATTAAAGTAAGTCTTTTTACTATGAAGGGAAAACTTTTTGCGATAACTCAAAAACAGATAAACTGATCATGTCCGCTATAGTTTTCATTTAATGTCTTTCTTAAGCTCTACTTCCACGATTTTTTTCATATTTTTTGGACCTATGGTTCAAAAGTTAGAGGGGGGGGGACACATTTTTTTTTTCTTTCGGAGCGATTATCTCCGAATATATTTACTTTATCAAAAAATGTTTCTTAAAAACCCCTATTAGTTTTGAAAGACCTTTCCAACGATACCCCACACTCTAGGGTTGAAGCGAAAAAAAAATTCACCCCCAGTTTACGTGTAGGGGAGGTACCCTAAAAAAATTAAATTTTTAGATTTTGTTGTACGACTTTGTCGGCTTTATTGATTTATATATCCATGCCAAATTTCAGCTTTCTAGCATTAACGACCACGGAGCAAAGCCTCGGACAGACAGACAGACAGACGGACATGGCGAAACTATAAGGGTTCCTAGTTGACTACGGAACCCTAAAAAGTTGCGTTGAACAAATGATTTGTATTATTTCTATATAGGTATCTGGTTGTTTAAAGTTACTCGCGCAATGTTAAATACTTCATTCAAAATAATAAATTAAAAAAGACGAACGCGCGAAATCGCCTTTTAATACAAACGTAGTCCTCATTTTCCTCTCTGGATATTAACATGATTCAAAATATTTTGTCACAGTTTGTTGTATATTAACCACAGCTAGCTTGATTTTTTTTCGAATTTTTGATTATTAGAAGAGTTAGGAGCATTTAAAAAATTGTATGTTTTTCACCCCAAATTATTACAATAATAAAAAAATCGAAATAGGCGATGGTTAATATACATCAAATTATGTCAAAATATTATCATTATATCAATATCTAGAGAGGAAAATGGGGACTACGTTTGTATGGAGAAGCGGCCGTCCCCTTTTCTCTTAATGTTATGTACAAAAGCCATTTGTACGTCTAGCATTACATGCCTCTCATAAATTTATCGTGTATTCCATGCCGATTAATTTCCGATTCATTTCATACATTAATGGATCATAATCAGCAAATCGTTTCATAATTATCATTAGTGCCATATTCTATCACTAGTGATGTACGCTCTGGGCATTTAATAATGTGTGATTTGTGAAAATGATTATAGTCTAAATTAGGCGCGCAATCAACTCGTGACGTAGAATTAACACGAGTAGAAATAAGCTTGTTAAACTATACAGAATTGAATTGTAATACATCGATGCGTATTTTGAAACGTTTGAATCACGCGTGTTTTAGTTATTTTAAGACAGCAAAGTTAAAAAAATATCGTAATCCCCAAAATTAAGAGTTTCAAAAATATAGTATGTAAAGTGAAATCCAATAGAAATTGCAAATATTGTAAACTAACCAATTTAGCTTTATTTCTTCGTAATCACGTACTTTTAGTGGACAATGATAATTTTATCAACAGTTTATTTTTTGAACATTTTATATGTATCAATTACTAGTTAAAATAAATGTTAATAATTAATATTTCAATGAAAACAAACATCGTAAAAGCTTTAGGTTATAAAGTTATAAGTATGTCAAATGCTAAAAAATCTGTCATAGTAGGTAGTTTACATTATTTGCAATTTCTATTGGACTTCATTTTACCGGTTACGTTTATTATACTTAATAGTTTCGTGGATTGCGAAAGCGTAAAATTGGTTACCTACAATAACAATAGCACTTTTTCTTAATCGGGACACTTCGAGTTTTAGTTATTAAATCGCACTCCAATATGATACTGCTATGATACTGATCTGTCAATGTAAAAAGTGACGTTGTTGGTTGAAGGTTGACATAATGCGCAATTCAGCAGGTCTTCTAAAGGAAATTGCAATCAACTCATATAGGAATGTTGTCAGATCCATGTAAGATCAGTATCAAATTATATTGTTGGAATTGGCCTGTATATTCCCACAATTTTTCATAAAAAGTTCTGTACGCAGGTAAAGTTTGCACGATAAATAATATTATGGAAATTAAGCAAAGCATACCTATACAATATTGGAATTGGTTGCGCGGATAAAATATAATACCAGTTTTATGTTAAGTAAAAGAGGGTGAGCGGGTTAAACTTACATGGGTATCGTAGAATATGGAAGGTATCCGGTTATTGCCGCCCGACTCGCACGTGCAGTGAGAGCGCGCGCCTCGCAGCCCGCCCATCGCTATCCTGTCAGCTTCCACAAAACTTTGTGCCTCGTCATCTACTAAATCGTTGTGAGTACTTTTTGACCCCTCCAAGCTTTCATCACGCGTCCATAGGTCTGACCCTCTATCCCTGAACCGTTCACTTGGAAAATCGTTATATGACATTTGCCTTCTTATACTTCGACATCGGCTGCGGTTATCTAGAGTGGAAAATTTCATCCTTTCAGGCGCAGGAGAGTGTCTGGTTAGCATTTCATCATTATTGTCGAAACTTCGCATTTTAATCATTTTGCGGGGTGGCCGTCTGCTGTTATCTGCACTTACATTGCACTCCCTGAGTCTATCAAAACATTGGTCGACATTCCCTGAAAAATTTGCATAAGTAGAAGCATTGTTTTTCAAATCGTCTTTTGATTGAAATTCCGACGAAGTATAAATGGAGCTTTGGCTGTTGACCCTCCTCTGCGACTTGTCGACTACAGACAACATTGATAGTTTCTTGAGAGAGCTCGCCGAGCCAGATGTTATCTCGGCCAGTTGGACCGCGTTTTGGTTTTTCTTTGAAATCGCTTCACCACCAATCTTTTTTAAATTAGATAGTTTTCTCTTTATTTTTTGCACAAGTGTATTGGTAGGATCATACGAAATCAATTGTTTAGAAAAATAGTTAGAAACTCCAATATGCTTATTCTTTGTATATTTTCTGTCTAAGCTTCGATGAGAGGCTACGTTTAAATGATTTCGGTTGGCTCCGCGTTTTATTCTTTCTAAATCATAGATGTTAAGCGTATGACCTCGATGATCCACGATGTCGCGATGGCAGTTTAAGTAATTGTTCTGTTGTATGCTACAGTTGCAAACTAAGTCAAAGTCATGATCTGATATGTGTTTATTGAAACACTGTCGTTGTGCTGCGAGGGCGAGACACGCTTCGCAGTCGACACCTAGTAACAGCTCAAGACTCGTGTTTCTGATGAAGCCATCGCTGAAGGTGCGTGATCGAAAATTGGCTGGGTTCTGTTCGACATTTTCCCAGTCGGAGACCAGTCCGGCCCCACTAGGCAAACAGGGCGCGCCGCCCGTGCCACCTGCGTCGTCATCTACCATGGTGGAGGCGTCTCGGTTAACGTGGATGACGCGCGGTGGCCGGAATACTCGACTGTCGCTTCTCACCGAACTCCGCGATGGCGAAGGCGACGGTCTCTTGAATCCGTCTACTTGAAGCATGCTTCAGTCTTCAACTTTTCGCTTTTGTGGAGTCTGTACCTGTGAAAAGAAAAATAATCAATATGTTAACGGCTACTATTTATTAGGACGCGCATGTCTTCAATGTGCTCATTTGAAGCGCCTCGAGTATTTGATAAATGTGCAAAGGAAGGTAATCGGCCAAAAAGCAAGTATCAGAAAATCACTAAAGAACACGCTTGAAGTGAAGTGACCCTTTCCCAAAATGTTTACGAAAATTTGAGAAAGTTGTAAGTATATAAAAAATCTAATGTTCATATTTTGGAGCTAAATTTACAACTTTATTCGCGAAAGATAACCCGTGCACCTATTTTTAATCTTTTCCGATATTAACCGGTTAGTCAGTAAAATAAACCATAACCAACTTATCTACTTACATATGTGATTTTACGAATCTTACAAGTTGTGGGATGATACTAATGCAGGATACTACTTATCTAACTAATTATCTATGTATTGCGCCGGGTTAATAGCAGTTAACGAAACAATTTATTGGGGGTTTTACATTGGTTATTCATTTTATGCCTTCTTTCGTCTTTAAATAAAACGTATTTTTCGTTCATTTAGATTTCACGTAAATTCTAATTGCTAACTTAAACACCTAGCTCCTTTTTGGATTGCGTAGGAATTTACCTACGCTAAACGCCCCTAATTCATTTAACAAGATTCCAAAAGAATCGCGTCTTTTCCTTAATATGTACCTGGTAAAAGCGCCTATCAGTTTGGTAAAAGTCTTGTGTATCCGGTCGGTTTTCCGGATGTTCCACGGCCCGCCGAACTGGGAAATCTGATATGTCTGAAGGCTTCACGAAAGCCGCTTGAATTATTCAGCCTAAATCCTGACTGTGTAGGTACTTATATATGCTTATTGACAACCGTAAAGTCTGTAGTAACGAAGTTATCAACTAATAAGACTTTTGTAAGTAACCTGTGGAAAATTCGCTGTGAATGCAGGAACATGACTGTGAAGTGTCGTTTACATACCTAACGTTACTCTTTTACAAGCTTTTATTTAACTTGCAATGTTTGTATGTTCGAGTCAAATTTTGTGCTCTGATGATCTCTGTAGGTTTGTATTTTCAAAATTTAATTTGTTAAAAAATCCGATTTGTATCATAAATAAAACTTTTGACAAAGGACTCGCTAGTATTTTACTACTAATGTTATTACTCGCTAATGTTATTTCATGACTTGATTTAAAGAAAGTCAGACCAAAAACGAATTGGCAGTGTCAGACTAAAAATCGGTATTCTAGCGTAATCTTAAAATTATAAATTATTAGGGTATCGTTGGGTAAACACTGTTATAATGCTCATAAACATCGAAGACTAATGATACTTATTATTGTATCTCCATAAGTTTACTGATTTCAAAGTCTACGTGGAAATAAATGAACTTAGAATATTGGTTTACTACACTAATATTTTGTTACAGCTTCTAGAACTCTTCAGCTTGTTATTAATTTAAGTAATAGTCAGTCAAATATTTCTTCAAAACGGCGTTTTTTTTCCACTGAATTTTGGCTGATAATCCTAGATATTAAACACGCGTGCTTTTTCAGTATATTATAACACTCGCACTTTTTCATTATATTATCCGACTGAGTTAAGAAGATAACTAGTTGCTAATAATATGTATGGAAACGGAGCCTTCTTAAATTGGTCGAGTAGATTTTACAACGTGGACTGGCGGGAGCCGGCGCCCCGCCCGCTGCCGGGGCGGGGTGAGGGGCGGCAGGCAGTATGACAGATGTAAGATTTTTACTAACCGATTTAACAATAAAATTTGATTAATATGAAAGTTTCTTTATTCCTCGCAAGTGTGTTGAAAAACGTCGTATGAAACGCGTGTGCTATGGTCATTACACACATCGGCTTTCTTATTGCGCGCTCGCACGCACAATATCGCCCCGTGTGTAATGACCAACACAAGCACACTTGTATCACAATATTCACAATGTACTATTACATTAACGCTCATTTATTCCATCAATCCTTGATTACTTAAAAAATATGTCTAAATTTATCTGTACAAATGGGAAATCGAAAACAAAAGGACTTCTGCTAATTTAACGATGGATTGCTCAAACAAGATAATATAATTATATGGGTAGGTATAATAGGTAGGTACAGTTAAGTACAATAGTTGACAGTTGAAATTTTTAGTCTGTATTTCTATTGGGAGCGTGCACGACTGTCACGCAACCTAGTGTCCGCAAGTCTAGGGGAAAACGTCAATTCACTACATCTTATAAAACTACTCTAAAACTAAAAACTACTGAACGGATTTTCATACGACTTTCATCTATCAATAGAGTGATTCGTGAGGAAGGCTTAAGTATATAACTTGTTAAGGTTTTGTGTAAACTGTTTGAAATATAACGATGTTGTCGGAACAAATCACGCTGGCTAGGAGCTTTAATCGAAAACGCTGCCTAATCTGTTTGAGCTATAACAACACAATGTATGGTGGGGTTGTTTCTCATTCATAGGTCTACAAAAAAGTCCGCGATCTTAAATGTCTATCTTTTAAGGATAACTTACTATATCCATTCTTAACTTATAGAAAAAGATCACGTAATATGTGGCATTTGCAAAGCTATTTACATGGATACATTATTAACAATTATCAAAATAAATACGTTAGTTATATTAAGCATTTCATACAGATTACAATGGTCCCTTACACCATTCAATTTAAATGAATATTTCAGAAGTAATCGTAAATCAAAGTTTCATTTCGAGGCATATAATTATACGAAATGTTAAAGACGCTATCCGCAGTTAGTTCAAATTTTTACCACCTTATGCGCTGGGATCGCTTTACTTACCCCCACCATGCACTTCGCACGGTCCCAATTCCGGTTAAATAAAAGTTAGAGAGACCCAAAAACTTCTTTTGTTGAACAAACAAGTCTTTTGTTGTTCTTTGTTGAGAACGGTAGGTATATGTGTCAAAGCAAAATACGAATAAACTTAATTTCAAGTAGAAGTGAGTTCAACTAAGAAAAAAATGGTATACGTAAGATTGTTGGTGATATGCATAGAAACCTTTATGTGGGTGTCAGACTCGCACTTACCGGTTTTTACTATTGTTTCGTTGCAGTTCAGTTTTCTTACCATACATTTGTTTACCATCACATTCCATAGGTAACACTGAATATTCTTAGAATCGGGCATTTATTTAGAGATCATGCAATACAAACAAGCGTTTAATTTTTAAAAATATACCTCACTGGCATTAATAATTTGCCGTAAATAAATAAAGCGGCCAAGTGCGAGTCGGACTCGCCCATGAAGGGTTCCGTACCATTTATGACGTATTAAAAAAAACTACTTACTAGATCTCGTTCAAACCAATTTTCGGTGGAAGTTTGCATGGTAATGTATATCATATATATTTTTTTAGCTTTATCATTCTGTTATTTTAGAAGTTACGGGGGGGGGGGACACATTTTACCACTTTGGTAGTATCTCTCGCGCAAACTATTCAGTTTAGAAAAAAATGATATTAGAAACCTAAATATCATTTTTGAAGACCTATCCGTAGATACCCCACACGTATGGGTTTGATCAAATTTTTTTTTTTTTTAATTTTATGACGTATTAAAAAAAAACTACTTACTAGATCTCGTTCAAACCAATTTTCGGTGGAAGTTTGCATGGCAATGTATATTATATATATATTTTTTGATTTTTCATTGTGTTATTTTAGAAGTTACGGGGACACACTTTTTTCCACTTTGGAAGTGTCTCTCGCGCAAACTATTCAGTTTAGAAAAAAATGATATTAGAAACCTCAATATCATTTTTAAAGACCTATCCATAGATACCCCACACGGGTTTGATGAAAAAAAGATTTTTTGAGTTTCAGTTGTAAGTATGGGGAACCCCCAAAATTTATTGTTTTTTTTCTTTTTTTGTGTAAACATCTTAATGCGGTTCATAGAATACATGTACTTACCAAGTTTGAATAGTATAGCTCTTATAGTTTCGGAAAAAAGTGGCTGTGACATAAACGGACAGACAGACGGACATGACGAATCTATAAGGGTTCCGTTTTTTGCCATTTGGCTCCGGAACCCTAAAAACGACATGAAAGTTGCATATCCGCCAGATTCTAACTTCCCTAGGTATCAATCTGACAGTAATAATTTTTTTTTTCAAAAATGTTGCTTTGCTGATCCGCGAAATAATAACCTGCTAGTCAATCAGTGCTAACCCGTTATTACTTATTTGCGGATTTTTACATGCAATTAATGTTCCCATATTCGCACCGCGAAAATAAGTACCTACACAAACAAATATAACAAACCACCACCAAAAGTAGGGTAGGACGGGGAAAATTGAAACAGGTTATGATGGAAATAAGTCAAATTTCTTGGAAATTACAATACCTATGCGTGTGACTCAATACTCAGGCTATGCAGTCAGCTGATATTCTTAAATCCTTAACCAATAGCGCTCGAGCCCTGAGCGATTAGCAGTAGTCTTGAGGAGCAGTTTAAGAATTTCGCGGTATAAAGTGAATACCGTGAAAATGAAGCTTACCGTGAAAGTTATTTGAAAAAGATTAGAAAGGTCTTACATTTTACCAAATATATTAAGGTGTTCCAGACGTCCACACACAGTGATTCAATTAACGTACCTATGGGGTCAATTGAACCACTCTTCCACATTCTCTTTAATTCCCTATCATTACGTAACCCTTGGGCGGTGTAGAGTATGTTTAGTTTGTCTTTGACTTTTATGTTTTTGTGTCTATGATAAAACAGATGAATAAATCATTCTTAGACCAAACTAGATATGGTTGTTGTTCATTTTAAATACTAATATTACATGGCGCAGTCGGTAGGATTAGCAACATTCAACATAGAAGTAAACGGCAAGATGTACCCTGAAACGTTTTGCATCGCTGGAAAAGATGACGCCACGCCGATTCTATCTCGAGATACGTGTGTTCGTTTAAATTTAGTAAAAAGAGTCTCATCTATAGAAGCTAGAGACGATAGAAAACAACAATTAATTAGTAAAAATGGAGACTTGTTTGTAGGTTCGAAATGCATGACATCTTATCTAAAGTATTCGAAAGGGCAAGGGAATGCAATATTCGATTCAACAAAAAGAAGTTTCAATACATGATTAGGCAAGTTAAGTACTTAGGGCAAATATTTGAAAATGGTACAGTCCGACCTGATGATGACGCAATTAAGGCTATAACTAATTTTGACAGACCCAATGACAAGTCAGACTTACAAAGACTTTTAGGCCTAATTAACTATTTACGACCATATATTCCCAATTTGGCTTCAATCACTAGCCCATTAAGAGATCTGCTAAAGAAAAATACGATATTTGAATGGCAAAAAATTCATACTGATGCCTTTGAGCGAATTAAGACTATCTTATCGACGAATCCTGTTCTCCAGACTTTTGATCCCAACAAAGAGATCGTGATTCAGACTGACTCGAGCAAGACAGGCATAGGTTGTGTACTTTTGCAGGATAATAAACCTGTTTATTATGCCTCAAAATCGTTAACACAGACTGAAATAAATTATGGTCAGATAGAGAAAGAATTTCTTGCTGTACTTTTCTCTTGTAAAAAGTTTCACTCATTTATTTATGGCCAAAAAGTTATTATGTTAACAGATCATTTACCGCTGATTTCAATAATGAAAAAAGACTTACATGACATTCCGTCAACCCGCTTGCAGAGAATAAAACTAAAATTAAGTAAATATGATTTAATCATGAAGCATGTTCCAGGTACCCAAATGCACATAGCAGATGCATTAAGTCGAGCCTGCTCTACGGCCAGTCAAGACTGTGATAGTGATCTCAATGTAGTAATTCACAGTGTTAACGTTTCAGATGCAATACTATCTCAATTCAAACAAGAAATAAACGTAGATCCTGTAGCATCCAAATTAATTGATTTCTTCAAAAAAGGGTGGCCTACTTCTGTATCCAAGGTACCGAATGAACTGAAATTCTATTACGACATCCGAAAAACAATTTGTTTTGAGGATGACTTGATATTTATAGACCATAGGCTTTACGTTCCAACATCTCTACAAAGACTTATACTGACAAAACTGCACGAGTGTCATTTCGGCATGTCTAAGACCAAAGCTCGAGCGAAAACATTATTTTACTGGAAAAACATGTTTTCTGACATAGACAATTTCATTTCTGGTTGTAGTGTGTGCCTTAAACATTCTAATAACAACATGAAAGAACCAATGATTACGAGAGAAATACCAGAACTGCCTTTTCAGCATGTTTCCGTAGACATTTTGCAATATGGTAACAATGATTATTTTACCTTATTCGACCACTACTCAAAGTGGATTGAGTTACATAAACTCAATAGTAAAACAGCTGAAGCAGTCATTTCTGTTTTAAAATGTATATTTTCAACGCATGGCATACCAGAAGTTATATACTCCGATAACATGCCATTTAACTCATTAGCATTCCGAGATTTTAGCGTCGAATGGGGATTTCAGACAGTGTTTTCAAGTCCTCACTATCACCAGAGCAATGGAGCTGCAGAAAGGGCAGTGCAGACGTGTAAAGGGTTTCTAAAGAAATCTGCTGAAACAAAAACTGATATTGAGCTGTTTCTGTTAGAATATAGAAATACCCCAATTATCAGTCTTAACAGTTCCCCTTCTGAGCTGTTATGCAATAGGCTCTGTAGAACCAAACTTCCGATAAATAAAGTTTTATTAAAACCAAAACTACACAATGATATACAACATAAATTACTGAATACTTGTAATAAAAATAAATCATATTATGATCAACACACAAAACCTAGAAGTGACATTTTTAAAGAAGGGCAAAAGATAGTTTATAAAGAAAATGAAAATAGTAGTATTTGGAAACCAGGTACGGTTTACAAAATCACCAACAACCCGCGCTCTGTAACAATAAGAGACTGTTATGGAAACTTAAAAACTAGAAACTCATGGTTCATCAAAGTGGACAAAAGTAGAGAGCCTGTCCAACCACATGTACAGTCGGCTTGGTCTCAGATAGCTGTTCAGCAGCCACCTGCTACTGACTTGAATTCAGCTGCAGATCCTGAGACTGACATGGAGTCGACGAGTGCTACTGAGGCCTCTGCTCCTCCAATGCCTCTTAGAAGATCTAACAGAGATGTTAGGCCTCCTAAGCATCTCGGCGATTATGTATGTAGTACTTTTTAATTTTTTTACATTTACAATTTATTATTTTCCTTTATGTTGAAAAGGGAGATGTAGAGTATGTTTAGTTTGTCTTTGACTTTTATGTTTTTGTGTCTATGATAAAACAGATGAATAAATCATTCTTAGACCAAACTAGATATGGTTGTTGTTCATTTTAAATACTAATATTACAGGCGGTAGGCCTTGCAAGCATATTTAAAAAACTAAATAAATAACCTTTAATAATACAGGCGCATACCCTTCTAACTGTAAAAATAAAATAGTTACAGGTGGTGAAACGTAAAGTCTTTCAATCCATGTGTGTCCTACCCTACAAAATTCGACACGTGTTTCGCCTCCCTACGAGGTATCATCAGGAGATGCCGGAGATGTTGACGGTCCACCTGGGATTAGCAAAGTAACATTTCTGTTTTAATTAATATGGATTTCCGCGAAGTAACCCAAATAGTGGTTTTGTCCGAATACCGAATATTCAGCCCCTCTCTCGGCCTAAGCGCCGAATATTTGGCATAACATGTGAACATTTTAAGTTATAGTTCATAACTAGTAAATTATATAGTTAGAGTTAATCAAATCAGATCTATAGTAAAAATATTTTTTATTTTGTAATCAACAAATGGTTAAAAACAGGGTCTTCGTATCTCACAATATTCCAAGAAAATATGTTTAAATTAAATACGAGTATAGTGGTTTGCGGTTATTTTTAGTGTAATTTTTATTTTTAGGAAGGTGTAACGGATATACTGTATTCAGCCGAATAGTAGGCAATATTCGGCCGAATACCGAATATACGGCAAAATGGCCAAATACCGAATTGTTGCCGATTATGGCATTTATATTTGATTAATTATTTAGTAATCAAGAATCATAAATAGAATATCCAAAAAATAAATAAATAACAAAATTTGGGCACAATTTTACACAGATCTACCTAGCCCCAAACTAAGCAAAGCTTGTACTATGGGTACTAGGCGATGATATACATACTTATTTATATAAATAAATAAATAAATACACATCTATACATCCATATTTCAGGAACAAATATTCCTGATAAACTCAGAAATAAATGCTCTGAGCGGGATTCGAACCCGCAACCTTCGCTTCATAGGCAGGGTCACTTCCGACTTCGCAGGCCGTCAATGATCCTCATACACATCGACCGAGAATCCAAAATCGGTTGACTTGGGAAAAAAATTAAACTGGTAATTTCTTAAGAAAAATGAATCAGTACATGTTTTAATGAGGCATGATTCTTGGCCAAGACGAGTAGGCTTTAATTTGATATTATTAAGTACTTACATACTTAATATCAAAGAGAATTTGAAATAGAGGTGGATTGACGCATCGCTCGAAAACATGCCGCCATGGTCTATGCTGTAGTAGATGGCGCCACTTTTTGATATTTAACAAATTTAACACATATCAGTGAAAAATTAAGGGTCAAAGTCAAATGGCGTTCTAAAAGTTTTAATCATGTGTCGAAAAATGGTAGTAAATTTACTGTGGCTACAAAGTTTACTTTGACAATCCACCTTTATTACAAATTCTCATTGATGTTTATTTACTATGTTATAGAGTTATGACTTAAATTCCAACAAAGCTTTCAATAAGCATCATCATTCATTATTTTCATTCAGCAGTTTTTAGGGTTTTTAAAGCTTTTTTGCAGCAAAGGAAGAATTCTAGTTTTAGTTATTTATTTGCTTGACCCATGTGCTAAAGCGGGGTGATTCCATCCTAATGGAAATATATATGCATGGTCAGAAAAAGTTTGCTAAACATCAAACAATGATTAACTGCTTCATTACTACAGTTTTGTCTATTCTAAAACCTTCAGTGTGTATCTAGAATAGGTAACATACCGACAGTTATCGAAAATTATTGAAAAGCCATGGTGAGTCAAAGTTTATGGGCCAAATCTGTTTGTACAAGCGAATACTACAATCATGGGTAATTATGATTTTTTCATAAGCCTATTCACTTTTTTTGCCTAATGTTTGTACCCTTATTTACGTATTTCAATATTTTTCTGAAATATATTTGCGATGCTCGTTCACTTGAGTCTATCTGTGAATCTTAATAAGATTTACATTTCCTACGTACAGTCAGCATCAAAAGTATTGGATCAAACAAGATGTCAAAAGTATCTACCATTCTATATAACAGCTTAACAAAAAGTGATGGTTCTATATGTCGAACAATTAAGACTGTAAAAGATTTTTGAACGTGAATTTTAGAGATTTATCTATATTTGGAAAACTTATTCGAAATATCAGATACTTTTGGGGCGTTGTTTCATCCGCTACTATTGATGCTGACTGTACGATCGCTTTAAGCCTTAAGCAGATATACGAGTACCATATGTTGACCCTTTTTATGTGATTGTCAATTTGGCACCCTGCGATAATCTCCTTGTGCTACAAAGAAAATCGGCCAAAGCAGAATAAGTATAAACCTGATTATGTTTTTGATGATAGAAAACCTTGAAGCGTGGGTTCCTAAGGAGTTTCATTGCTAATGGAGCCCCGATCCGTTATTCATTTACCTATTTGTAAGTGCATATTGTTCCTACTCATGTACAGTCACCATCAATAACAAAAGTAACTGCCTGGAATACTTTTCAAAATAGATATTCTACTGTTCCTGTTCAAAAGTATATTTTTCTTTGTGTAAAGCTATTAGAGAATTATCGATACTTTTGACGTGCAGTTTGATCCGTTAGTTTCGATGCTGACTATACTATGGTACATATATAATTTTTTTAGTCATACTAATCTGAAGGAAAATTAAGGTGAAGACAGGTTAATTATTCATTTCATATTATATTTCCAAGGGCTCTGTAGCGCTCTCTTGAATACGTAGTAGATTGTTAGTCAATGGTTGAATAGCACTAATTTCAGTCGAGACGATTTGTTCAAATGTAGACAAATCTCAATCAGTACTATTATTTAAATCAAAATTCTTTAGAATAACGAAACGCTTTATTTAATTCTAATCCAAAAAAACAATCGTAAATAAATCCTAAGAAATAATAAATATTTAAGCACTTAACTATAAATACATCTAAACCTAAAGTAATCTATAAACTCTAATCGAACAACCCACCCCGCATCGCTCCGGGCGAAAAAGTGCCCATCACGCTAGCCGCGTTTCCGCATGTCTGCGCTAGGAACGACCCGGAGCGGAGGTCGACAGTGTCGAGACTCCTCTCCATACAAAAAAATATTTTTTAATACAGTTACTCAAAAAGTGCTACTTTTCGTAGCTGTTTAGCGCGCGGAAAGTTGGTTTTCGCGAACTAGTGCTTTTTACCTTTCCAATTTTTTTAAATTTATACTCGTTCCAATTCATGACTACTTATTGATGAGTGTTAATGTTAGTTTCCTTTAAAAGTCATAATTAACATAAGCGTACTGTTAATGTAAGAATAATAAAAATAAACATATTTCGTATTTTATTACTTACCTACGTCTTCATCATTATAACACGTTTATTTTTTAATATTCAATATTGAAAAATCGTTTTTAATAAGTTGTTTGAATGGAAGGGAATAGCTGCTGAAAACGCTTGTCAAAGAAGAGGCGTTTTTTCTTACGGCAAGTATGTTTTAATTTTACAAAGGCAACATTCGATATTTTTTATACAATTTAAATATACGATACACAAATAATTGTAAATAACGATCTGAGGTAATAATAGTACAATGTTTTATATTTACAATTGTTTCTGTCTTATAGAGCATACATTAATAAAATTACTTGTTTTCTTATTTTTTCGCAACTGTATTAAAACGTCGTTCGATACACGTGCGGACATGTCATTCTTCACTCGTCCCGTCCGATATCTCGGTACTCGTGGAGTAATGACATGCTTTCCGCACCAGTATCGAAATGTACTATTTTAATACAGTTGCTCAAAAAGTGCTATTTTACGTAGCTGTTTAGCGTGCGCTAAACTTTCCGCACGCTAAACAGCTACTTAATGTATCGAGCATCTGTATTAAAAAATATATTTTATTAAGTAGGCCCGAACCAACTTTCATTTTCTTAGGCTTCGATATAAGCTACTTTAAAACGCGTGACAAGTTGCCATGCGTAGAGATGGGTCACGGGTATTTACCCGAATCTACCCTAATGGGCGGCGGGTAGATTATTTTCTTGTTAGACTTGTATAAACATTCAATAAATTGGGTTATGTTGAAGATATATATAGCAAAGTGACGGCCGTATTCGAACAATACTTATAAGAGGTCACAGCGATACGATACCGATGTGTCAGTGTCAAAAGTGACATTTCTTCAACCAAAAACGTCCCTTTCTACACTGACAGATCGGTATCGTATCGCTGTGACATCTTATAAGCATTGGACTTCCGGTTCGAGCGCCGTCTTGATAGTACAAATTTAATATAGCTTTTTGATAATTCGGTGGTGGCCGAGTGGATATGACGTCCGACTTTCAATCCGGAGGTCGCGGGTTCAAATCCTGGCTCGTACCAATGAGTTTTTCGGAACTTATGTACGAAATATCATTCGATATTTACCACTAGCTTTTCGGTGAAGGAAAACATCGTGTGGAAACCTGCATACATCTGCGAAGAAATTCAAAGGTGTATGTGAAGTCCCCAATCCGCATTGGGCTAGCGTGGGGACTATAGCCCGAGCCCTCTCGCACATGAGAGGAGGCCTGTGCCCAGCAGTGGGACGTATAAGGTTGAATTATATATATATTATTATATATTTTGATAATTCCATCGATTTTTTGTACAACCTCTGGCACACAGTAATGTACCTAATATTATATCAACGAAATAGTGCAATTAGGTACGCCAAGAGCTAGGCTCACATAAGTCCGAATTGTGAAAAAAGTGTAACTCTTGCGAATGTATGAGAATTGTAAGAGGGAAATGAAAACAGGCTGGTGGTGGAATCGACACGACTTTTCAGCCTGGCAACATCGAGTTTTTTAAAACTTACCTAGTTATATGGATCAGAAATCAGAAGTCAAACTGCGGTCTAACGATTATGTATACGGCACAGTTCTAGAGATCCTCGTCTATGAAGCATTTAAAAAAAAAGTAGTAAAATATTTTTTTCATAAAATAAAGAGGGATTATAAATGTAGATTAAAATCGGTAACCATAGAAATACAAAGGGGGTTTTATATCTATTTTTATACAGTGTATTTTGATATAACCGCAAAACAGTAATAATATACACTAATCTATGACTGCAAACTTAAACTAGACGTAGGTTTTAGTGCTAAAAAATATTTAAGAACGATTTTTTAACCATAACTACCAGAGCATAATTGATTCTTGTTTTTTTTTTTAGCGGCAATGTTTTTCGTACATCATTGTCACCCGTGACAGTTGTGACGTCGCGTCAAAATACAACGTTTTGTGTTAAAAAAAAGAAGTGATGCTTGATGTATTATTTTATGTGGAAAAATAAAAGTCGTACCATTTATATAAAACCTAAAAAACCGGGCAAGTGCGAGTCGGACTAGCGCACGAAGGGTTCCGTACCATTATTTATAAAAACGGCAAAAAAAAATATCTGTTGTATGGGAGCCACCCTTAAATATTTTTTTTATTCTGTTTTTAGTATTTGTTCTTATAGCGGCAACAGAAATACATCATCTGTGAAAATTTCAACTGTCTAGCTATCACGGTTCATGAGGTACAACCTGGTGTCATACGGACGGACGGACGGACGGACGGACAGCGAAGTCTCAGTTATAGGGTCCCGTTTGACCCTTTGGGTACGGAACCCTAAAAAAGTGTGTTCATTAAAGCCTTAATAAATTACCCTTTGATTATGCGGTCGTATCAAAAATACACGCTGTACCTTATGTACCTATATTCAACATTGTTCGTGTTAACACATAATAGCTCAACTCGAGCTAATCCAAAGCATCTCTATTAAATTTATACTTTCTTTCCTCGACAATGTGGCACTATGTGTAATATGTATGTGTATCCATAAAACAGCTTTTTAAGGCCGCCGTTCGCCCGGCTTGATGCGTTCCTAGTTGCCGTATGAATAATCATTGACATGTTTTCGCAGATCACGAGGGAGAGTGTTTGTGTCAGCGGCGGAAAATCCAAGCCGAGACGATGAGTAGACATATGTAGTAGGTATCTCGACAGACGTGTCACAGACACGGCAACGCGTGGCGGACGACGGTAAGCCATTTTGTCTTATGCTCGTTTTACCGCTCCACAATGACAATAGGCTTTTACAGCTTTGTCGTACATGTGCCGAGTGCTCATTTTTCGTACATATTCTTCCCGCCATCGTCAGTGACTCGGATATATACAACGTGTCCTTAATTTGTTGGTCAAACCTTAAACGTTTGATCGCTATTAATTCGATTATTTTTAACAAAGCACCTAGTGGAGCACCTAGGTTTGTTAACCCTTTTCCAGGCTACACCAATCTACAAGGCTTTCCCATACAATTCAAATATATTCCAATAACTCCAGTTTTGATGATTCATTTGAAGACCCGAGATTTCCCGAAAGAGAAATGTAATTTGAACCTTAAATTGAAATGCTTAAGTAGAAATTCTATTGGCGCCTATGTGGTCGATAAATCGTACTATGCCTGGAAAAGGGTAATGTCATATTCTTATAAAAATGTGTCTTAGCCTGAAACAAAGAAAACCTATACCTACAATATGCTAAATATATGCTCAATACACAATATGCTCAATACGTATTACTTGTGCTGTAGGCAGAAATAACAATATCTATCCAAGGTGTTGGGACGTATTTAACGATTCATGATGAATTGCTGTAGAGCAGCCTGAATCTGCATTGAATATTTGATATACCTAAATTCATTTGATATTCCTTTTATATACTCATACTCATAGTTTATTGATAATATAAATTACAGGTCAGGCTTACATGAGTAGTATAAATTACAGGTAGATAATTATACAATATACATAAATTTCAGAATACTTTTAAATTTCCAAGAATCCGTCTGCGATATCACTTTGCGATTTTTAAGGTTCCGTAGCTAAAATGGCAAAAACAGAACTCTTAGTTTCGTCATGTCCGTCTCCGTCCGTCTATCCGTTTGTCAAAACATAGGTGTATTTCTTGAGCCGCTATTTAGTTTAGAAGTTACAAGTAAAAAAATGTATTTGTAAAGTAACTGTGTAAAATATATTATATATTATATTTATATTATATATTTTGGTAAAAATCAAGGAGTGGTAATAGTACATTATTGTAGAGGCCGGGAAAGGACAATTCGTAGATGAGTTTCGACTTTGTCGGACGTCGCGAAGCGGAATCCTGCTTTTCTCCAAACATGCGAAGAAATAAGGTAAAATAACCATATTTTAAGCATCAACCAGCACTCAAATCGAACCTTCATATCAAAAACGTCAAATTCAATTTCCCTCTTTAATTATTTTTGAAAAGTTAAAGGCACAACTTATTCTGCCATTCAGCATTCGTTCATTCAATATAATAATTGTGCAACATAAGCTGAATGTGCACGCATGAGATCCTTAAAAATATGAAAATTATAGTCTTTGATTTTATTAAGCAATATGCGCACGATCTTACACGACGGTCTTACGAAATATGCTATTGTAGGAGTAAGGGTTCAATTACACCTTTTTAATTTTAGAGTGTAATATTAATTAATAATAATAATTGTAATTTTCATTTGGAATGTAATGTGTTTAAACTTTAAAAAATAGCATTTTTCTATATTGTCATGTACAAAAGGTTTCGTCGTAAGAAACATTCAATTAACGTTGATTATTGTTAGTGTCCCGAATAAGGGGCAAACAATAATGGACCTCAGTCCGAATAGGTGCCCTTTTTATACAATAAACCAACGAAATAATAGGAATAAGCAATTAACAGAACCAAGGAAAAATATTATTATTGTATCACACTATTCCAATTATTACGAAATTCATCCTTCCAACGAAGTGAAGGTACGCCAACATACAATGAGTTACATTGTTTGGGCATCTCTCAAACAGCGTTCCATTAATAGAATAGGAAATATCCACACGGGAGAAAATAAAATGTGGCTGAGAGATTTCTTAGTAAGTAAGCGGTCATTTGTAAGCAGCCGAGAAAAATGCTCACTCGTCCAGAAAAAATAATCGAGAACGGTTAGTGACGTACCTTCCTTTTGCGAATTTTTCACCCTTATTTACGACGTTTCTCGAAACACTGTAAACACCGGTATTTCCGAACAATTGATTACACAAGAGCGATCGCCTATTCAAAATAGGGTGAAAATGGCGAATCGTGTATTCGTACTTATGTACGTATATTTTGAAGTAAGTAAGCCATCATCTCCTATAACCTATTGAATTAGCCTGAAGATTTCACCTAGGATCTTTACAACGACCGGTCATTCTGCGGGTGTCAGTTCATGTATTATGGTTCATAATTCCGTGCAGATTTTTTGGTATCCTATAAATCTGCTCCAGCGGCCAGCGGCTTTTCGAGAAGGTTTACGTGATGCAATCACTATAACCAAAACTAAATTTAAGTCAAATAACACCGGTTCTGGCAACGACCGACTTATTTACGACCAGAGACGAAAGCGGTGGCCGCAGATTACTATGCGTAACAAAATGTTGGGACGCGGAAAACTACTTTGTGAAACAAACTTTTTAGTACAATAAGATGTAGAACCTTGTCATAAAACTTTCCAAGTTTCCGGAATATTCACCAAAATGAAGTGATGCTGCTCTCCATTGGCACTTTATAATATATTCCACAATAGTTTTCTTTCTTCCTGTTTGCAGTTACTTGAGAAAAGTTTCACAACGTGATCTCTCGCAGGAAATTAGATTTATCCAGCTCAACATGGACGATTCTCAGAAAGAAAGAAGCGAAGTCCTCTCGTCGATTGTTCGGTCGCATCTTGGGAGTTTCGATTAACATACGATGGTTTGCATACTCCGTTGAGATTTTTGGTGATTCGAGATTTCCTTTTCTTTTGTATTTTTGTTAAAGTGAAATGTTTAAAGTTATGGTTTTACTTAAGTGTCTTTCTCAATATATCTATTATTATTAGGTACAGATACTTTCGGGTAGTCTTATTGAATTAGGTATGGAATTTTATAACTTTTGTATTAATTAGGTATGTATTTCACTTAATCAACGAACGCCCTCCAAACCTTTAAGAAAAGAGCGTACTCCCATATTAAAGGCCGGCAACGCACTTACAACCTTTTTGGTGTTGCGCGGGTGTCTATATACGACGGTAATCGCTTACTATAACAACAAATACTAAAAAACAGAATGAAATAAAGATTTAACGGGGCTTCCATACAACAAACGTTATTTTTTTGCCGTTTTTATAGATAATGGTACGGAACCCTTCGTGCGCGAGTCCGACTCGCACTTGATCAGCTTTTTTGTAATATGTTTATGTATAAATACATACTATACGAGTATACCTATATCCTTCACCGGAAACCTAGGAAATGTATACAATTCCGAAGCTATTTAGGAAATGTATAAAATATTGTTTGAAAGATTTTTTAATACACTCATATCTAGAAATTGTATGAAATTTCGATATTGTACTAGGAAATGTGTAAAACTAATGCTTTCTGTGAATAATATAAATAGAACACGTTAGTAAACTGAGCAGCAAGCAGGTTAGGTTAGGTTAGAACTGCGATCCCCACGAATACGAATTGTTGCCAGAATAGTAGGTTAGGTTAGAACTATTATTGTATTATCTTATCGGGTCAGAGGTGTAGGGTTAGAGCCGGAGTAGCTTTATTTGACGTTCATAAGCGCATTGTAATATGCCTACTTGGAAAATTTACTATTTTTATCTTTAATTGCGATCCCCACAAACATACATTTCCGATTGCTATTTAGAAAATGTATAGATTTCCTAGGAAATTTGCCTAATATAAATTATTTCACGGATTTCCGGGCGATTTCAGGAATTATATACCTTTCCTAGGAATTGTATACATACATTTTCATTAACATATACTAATATTAAGTAGAAATAGAGGTAGAGATTACCATGGCGTCAATACCCACTAAATGTTAGAATAAAAACCCCAGCGTTTCCGGTACTGGAGACTCAGAAGCACATGTTATTTTCAAGACCTACCTTCATACATTTGAAGTATTTAAACGTAGCGAAAAGAAAAGAATATACGGCGAAAGTTATTAAAATTCCAATTATTTTCATGGTATAGACCACTTTGATATTCAGTTTAACTCGCAAAGAAGCTCGCTTTTTAACTGTCAGCATGAGTTCTAAAACAATTTGCCGAGACTCAAATTGAGGTTATTGTTTGATATCTTCCACTCGTGAATACTTAATTGGACTTGAATAAGGTTGACGCCGTACGGCTTATTTCGCCTCAATTTTATTACCCAAAGGTTGTCTGGAAGAGGTCGCTCTTTAGTAATAAGTCCGCGTGTTATCTACCTCTACATTTAATCAGTTGTTTCTTTTCTTTTGTATCTTTTTACTGAGGTATGCCAAAAATTAATATTCTATCTATCTATGTTATTGATGATTTTAGTCATAAAATCACATATTTTATTTTACCTTATGGCTTGATTTTTCTTTGGCCTTGGACCATAGTCATTTGGATAAGTCTCCCTAACTTTAACTAATGGAGGCAGACAGGTAAAAATAATACGAAAACGAAGAAACATCCAGTCAGAGCAAAAATATTTTTTGCAACCCTTGTTGATTTGAAATAGAATTTCCTATGTAATAAAATAACCGTACCGTATATATACTGGAATTCAAACAATTACCATATTCGAAGAATATAATTTGAAATAAAAGGGGAAAGGGTGTGTCTTGTAAATTTATATTAAAAGGCATCTCTCGTTAGTCGAGTAAGTACTGGATATTCGTATTCGCCCTCTTCAACAAAATGGTCTTTATGGGCAGTGTGAGCGAGTGTGCGTGTGCGGGCACACAGATTAATCGATGTGGGTAAAGTTTGCCTGCGGTCCTGGCTCGTTTCTCGTCAAAATAACCGTACTTATATGTTGGAAACGCTAAATGATAGCGCATACACTTGCATTCGTATTTCGACGATCATATTTGAGTCTTTTAATGCTTAAAATGACGCTGATAGCTATTGGTAACATAAGTATAAGGTTAATAAAACAAATTTGATAAATTAAAGTTATTTGACAACAATATAAAGGCCAGGATAACCACGGCGTGGGTGTCCCGTGGGTCAAATCGAGTATCCGGCAGACCTCGTCGGCTATGGCGAGATAAATTGGACTGCTTTTTCAGACTGGCCAGATGTAGCTCAAACCTGGGACGAGTAACAGGATGTGAGAGAAGAAGAAGGGTGAGGCCCTTTGCCCAACAGTGGGATACAATAGGCTCGTAACAATAACGTGTTTTCGGGGTTGTAGGAATACACATAATGCCTTATTACTTATTTACAGAGTAGGTATTTAGACATATACTATACCCGTGCAATGCATATTTCTTCAGATGAATATACTAGAATCTAGGATAGGGACATAAATTTGCATCTTTACAATATGAGAGCTTCATGTTTATATTATAACCTAATATTAACTAGGTACCTATATCGTTTTTTTTTATACTAATATTTATATTAAGTTTATGCGGACCTTTTGTGGTAAACTTACTTTTATATCAGCTTAACAAGCAAAACAAATAAAAATTGTTTTAACTTGGTCTTAAAAGATAAAAATATAAAAATACCTAATATAATTCGACCACAAGACGCGTAAGTAATAATCGTGTGGAAAAACTGTTTTTCCTCGTACTCTTCTTGCACGAGAATGCGTCAAATTAAATGAGTTTTCGAATGTAGGACGTAGGTACCATATGCTATTGCCTACGTAGCATTATAAGTCCATTGTGTTCATTGCAGGGCAAAGATTCCGCCTGTTTCTCCAATTCTCCATTCGTCCCGTTTGATAATTTGATATTACTCACAGTGCATCTTGCTCGTGCTTTGTTGTGCACATAAAGTATTGTCAGTAATGTTAAACCAGGATCGAATGGGATTCCTTTTCTAGTCTCTCAAAAAGAAGTCCTTGTCATGTGATCTGCCGGTTCTTTACATTCAGTCTCGAGTGCTCCAATACTTGGTGATCTTTTTCTGCTAGTCATCTTTAATGCGCCAGACAGACCAGCCTAGTTTCACCTCAAAAAACAATCACTTCGAAAAATAATATTTTAAATACAAATAATACTAAGTCACGCTCCGATATTATAAACCTTGTCCTTCTTCCACCTACAAATTGTTCTGAAAGTCGCCGTCAAAAGACAACTCGTCCCTTGGGAAAAACAACAGCAGTCGGGGTTGAGGCTCGAGTCAATTTCCGACGAGACTCGGCGGGTTTAAATGTATCGTAGCTAAAGTCGATTAAAAAAATAATTTACAAATTAAAACTGATTGTTTGGTGTTTTTTAGTTCGAAATATCTTCTATGCATAAGTAGGTTAGTTAAAAATTATCCCATTAACAGGTGCTTCGATATTATATCCCATTTGTCACCAACTTCTGAGTACGAGAGCTAATATGAGAATACCCCATCGTCGTCACTGGGACAAAAGGGAATAGGTTCACTCCAATCGTCCCTGCTTGAATTAATTTTATAAAAATTTGATAATGCCTCAATATGTCTTGAATAGTTTATTTTATTTATTTAAAAACACCGAAACAAAATGAGGCTAAGATGAGTGTTGTTACAACATCTAAAGGATACTCAAAGAAACGGCCATAAAGCTAACTTACGATTTTCATACAGCCTTGGCCTGTAAGATCTGGAAGAAATTGATTATGAACTTATATTTTATAAATATATATCACCGTAAAACAGAAAAAAATAAATATTAACAGTCTATTCTATCTGTCTATCACAACAATTTTTATTGTAAATGGTATCCACGAATTTATTGTCGATACACACCCGGTTTCACGTCACTTTTCTGTTTGATTCAGTTAAGATTTCAATGTTTACCATAATCACAACCACCACCAACCATACCGTAATTGTTTGTCAATTGTTTTATAACATACAACTATTACATACCCATATAATCAAACAACCGAGACAGGTAAATATCAAATGATGTTTCATACATACGTCCCACAAAACTTATTGGTACGAGCCGGGGTTTGAACCCGCGACCTCCGGATTGCAAGTCACACGCTCTTACCGCTAGGCCACCAGCGCTTTTAGAGAGAGAGAAGCGAATAAAAAAAATGCAGTTTAATTTATTTTTAAATATATTATAATGGCCCAACATAAGATTTTAAAACCTCCAGGGCCCATTAATATATGGGTCGTTAATAGCTGCGATTGTTTTCTTACTTATACATAGAATACATTGTAAATAGAATAAAAATAGGTGTTTAATAAAGGTGTTTGTTGAATCAAATAAAACTAAGAAAATGAGGAGCAATGTAAAAACAGGTGTTTAAATCAAATGGAAGGCACTCCTAAATGTCTGTACGGGATTTGTAACAAAATGAGTAGTATATTATTCTACTTATATACATACCTACAATGTAATATTATTATTCAGACATTGAATTTATAGCGTAGAACTATGAATGCCCAAATGTTGTAAAATTTGTTATTTAACGAGCTCGCGTTTTTAAAGCAAACATAAGCAGTAAGGCGAATCTAAAACACATATTTTAAAAAGTAAGTATTTTATTTATTTAGAAAATAAATCATTTCTAAATAAATAAAATACTTACTTTTTAAACTAAAATACCTACTTACGAAAAACAAATCTGAATTTTTCTTTGTATACAAATTGGGTAAAGAAATTTAATTTAAAGTTACAGAAACATTGAGAATAAAGGCAACCACAGAAATATCTCCAAAGTATTTATACGGCTCAAACAATCAGTGCCCTTTTCACAAAGTTTGAACCCCCTATACAAAGAGGGGATTATTACAAGCTTATCATCACGTAATATAAATTGGAATGAGCAATAATCGGTTCTATTATTTTGCCCTGTGTATTTAGTCGAGCTGCAATGATTTGTTAGCAATACTTTTGGGGTATATATAAATCATGATTAATAACGCTATTACCAAAAAGAATAATTCAGAAATAAAATTTTAAATATCGGTAATATCGTTGATGGCGTCGTGTTTGGGTTAAAATGATCGACAAGGAAACTTTAAGCGAGACGGTCACTTTAGTAAGATGTATTATGGATTCTGACGTAAAAACGTTAATTGGTTATTTTTGTATCGGTATTATAATAATTTGCCGGTGCAATCTCTCGAACACCTCTCGAATAAGTTGTATGATTAAGATGAAAGGACACGAATGTTTCTCCATACAAACGTAGTCCCCATTTTCCTCTCTGAATATGAACATTATAGAAAATACTTTTATGCTATTTGATGTATTTTAACCGCAGTTATGACCGCTCGTTTAAATTTTAATTACGATAATTAGTATAATTACAAGAGTTAGCTTGTATAAATGTGATTTTTTTTATTAATTAAAATAATAACAAAATCTAACAAATTCAAATGAAGGGACATAGCTATGGTAAATATTCAATAATTGTGTAAAAATATTTAGCATAGTGTCAATATCTAGGGAGGAAAATGGGGACAACATTTATATGGAGATCCCCTATCCTCTTAATTGGTGCAAATTGGGTAACCGTACCTACGGCGAGGGCAGTGCTACGACTAAGTGCTACGACACTGCGTAGGCAGCGCTGGCGCAGCGTAGCTTTGTAGCTCGTAACAGAATTTGCATTATTTACCGTTCCTAATAAAATAAGGTTTGTAAACGGATCGTTCTGTTTGTCAAAGAATTAGGTGCAGAATTTAATAGAATATCCAGATGATACACTAATGGTTAAGAAATATATGCGACTTAATAGTAATATGCCAATGTGCCTTGCTAGCAGCGAACGATAAATAGTAAATATCATAAGTGAAAATTATGTATTGACGATATCATTATTATTTGATGTAAAAACAAGTTACGATTATACCCACCTGCTTGAATTCCACTTAGCTGTTTTATTTTTTATAAATTTTACTTGAAAGATTACTTACTTATGTTACGTAGGTAGGTATTTGAAATGTATAAGTGAACTACTAAAAGCTTAAGACAAACTTAAATAACAATTTGAATAAAAATATATAGAGCATAAAATTATTCGTGCCGTAATTAAACAGGAAAAAACTTAATTTGGTAAGTAGTTGTAAACTTTTACTAACCAAATCGTCTTTAATATAAATACCTACCTGTTCTCGACTTGAAGATAATGTTCAACAATCACTTTAATGTCGCACGAAAGTCGTATAAATTAATTGCTCCACGGAAGCTTTTCATGATATAGTAATGTGACATTAGTCTCGTCATTCAAACACAAGGAGGTCCGTATTAATGGCATGCTTTTAACGCCGCGCGGAGCGTTCGTCTCCGGCGCTGTGGGAAGGACGAGAGAGCGCTCTCCGCTCGGCGGCAGCGTGTGCCCAAGCGACCGCGGGAGCGGTGAGCGGATCTGTCGCGGCGGCGGCGCTAACGGCACGACGGCGTGGAGCGAGCAGCCGCGAGGAGCGCGTGGGTCGCACTGCCACTGCCGCCGCTCGCCGTTCGGCGCGAATAATCCATACCGGAGCAGCGAGGAGGCTGTATTTACCGGACCGGAGGGCGGTCGCGCGAGCCGTCTCCGACTGCTCCCGCCGCCACAGGCCCGCGCCCTGCACCCGCCGCCTGCCGCCTGCGCCCCGCATGTTGACACAATTTCAAATAATTTTAGAATCTGTGCAACGAAATGCGTTTTTACGGCATGCATCGTTATTCAGATATTTTAGACATTCAATTTCATATGTACATGAGAGGTAAATTAATATTGCGTATATTGTATAATGCTCTTATTTAGACTTAGAATCTACAAAGAAAGTTTACTAGAATTGAAGTTTAGGTACGAAGCAATTTATATCATATTATTTTGCTATTCAATATCTATATGAAAAGTGTATTTAATATTTTTAAATGAAATATGAGTAGTTGCTTGAAACCCAAAAGTGACCAATAAAAAAAGAGTAAAAGTTTTACTAGTTATGTCGATATAACGAGTATAACTTTTTAGGTTCGTTTCTATTAACGAATCAACCGTTTGCAATTTTTAATCCTTTTATTACAGATATAGCGCAATAAAGTTAAAAATTCAGAAAACCTTCCTATGTATTTACGCTTCATCCAATAGGAATTGAGCAATAAAATAAAATGAGACTGGGCTTGGATGTTTTGTTCTACTCTGTTGCGATAATAATAAATAACGTTGACGTGACCAGTTTATTAGTCGCGCATTTAGCTAGGTGGTCGGCCAAAGAAACAAGATTTCTGATTTCCACCGCTCCCTTGCAGATAAAGGGTCTGAAATGAGGCTCGTCGCGATATATATCGCGGCAGGTAGACTTGTGACGGAAAAGTTACATCCGCGACGCGACTCGCGCCAGTGCCCGCTCAGAGTCCCATTTGTTTATTAACCATATCCTTTGTGTTCAAATGGCTTTTCAGAATGATTTAATGCTCTCGTACTTGGTTCGCGGCTGATTTCAATAGATTTTATTTATGGAAGTAAATTAATGGTTTTCCTTTTTAGAATAACAGAGGAAAATAAAATCTGCTGTAGATAGGTATATATACACTTTTTGTCTCATCGATCAAAAAGTTTTGAATGATTATCGTTCGTACCTTAACTTACTTGTGGAGCTTTAAGTTTAATTGAGGGGAACATTTTCCAAAATATTATATAAACTTTATGGGGCGGCTCAAGGGCGAACAAGTAAGAAAGAAAAGTGAATGAAGAGCCACCGCCTTCATACATCTCCTGAGAGTAGAGTAAAAGGATGTTCGGGTCGCGTCAACTGACATGTACATTTGTATGAAAATCTTGCAGCTCTCTCAGTATATGCTTAGATTTGATATCTATCTGTCAGTCCATCCGTCTATATTCCAGTTTTTTTATAGGGTTGTTTGTGCCTTAACTCACAACGTAGTGAAATATAAAACAATATTCGAGCGAAAGCTAAGGTCTCACTTGGGCAAAAATGCTTTCGTATGTCCAGCTATTTTCCTTTACTGGTCGCATTTCTTAACCAAACCTCAGGAAATTTGGTAAACTAGTTTGATCATTATATAGGTAGAACTTTTTGTCGATAATTTTTTTGGGAATTATTCAAAACGGCGGAATAATTAACATAAATGGAGAATGTCAGGGGGAATTGGGATTCTCGGTGTTGACATCTCAAGTGACGTCTAATTCCGTTGCCACCTGGAAGTCTGGCTGTGCTGGTACCTCAGAATCCCAGAAAGCGAGTTGATACTTTACTCCGGGGCAAAGACTGTTACTACCCCAGTTATCCCACTTCATCAAGCTTACTACTACCTAGTACTAGTACTTATTTGCGTTTTCCAATAAAATGTTAGTTATCCACTTACCGAAAATACATCAGAGTCTTGATTTATTCAATTACAAGTTATATTTTTATAGCACATTTCTGAAACACATTTTCTGGAGATGAAATACAAAAATATGGCACACTGGTAACGAAAAGGGTTTATAACTTACTATGCATGTCACACAATGTACTATACTGTGCACGCACAGTACCTATATACTGTGCACGCGTGATGACTTTTGCTTATCTTACCCATAAAATAAAATAAGTGAAATCATTTGCGCGTAAATGGGGTAGGTAGACGTACTTGCACGTGAACTTGAGGACTATCACGGCAAGGAAATGATGTTTCCGATACGGTGATAATAAGTGCCGACCAAGAAAGTAAATTAAAACCAATGTTGTGATGGGAATACTTTTCATTCTGATTTTTGTTTTGAGGGATTTACCTAGTAGGTAGTGGTAAAATATAATTTACTTATACATGCTCGGTAACGCTTGCGATTTGTTTGTTAAACACGGGAAGTGCCCAATTTATATCTTTTCAAATTTAAAAAGTTAAAACGCAGCGGACAATATTAATGAGTTTTTGTGTGGGTATGAAGATCCATTATTCTCCGTTGCGTTAACTTTTTAAATGTTTACATTTGCATACGAAATCGAAATGTCTAAGGGAAAAATACATTTTGTCAAGGAATCCCCTATTCAAATGTACCAAATCTGACACCTTTCCGGAACCCTAATTTCCGTGCCAAAAGGTGAAAGACGAATCCTTACCATAATTGCGCAAAAGGAAAAACTTACAGGACAAAAGGCAGACTAAATGCCATAAAGCATTCTCTATCAGTCAACCTCCAGGCAAAACAGAGAGGTCATAGGCGGCGCTAATACTTTAACAACAAAGAAACATACATGTAATATACACATATATACTAGTAAACTATAACCGAACCTCATACATCGCAAGTGTCACAACTCACTATAACTAATACCATCACGGCTTCTGTTAGTATTAACCCCATCATTGGCCACGTGTCTGCGTTCCCGCGCCACACTCGCACTTTTTAACTGACTTCAAGATTTCAAAAGGAGGCGGTTATCAATTCGGTTGTATGTTTTTTATTTATTTAATGTTTGTTACTTCATAACTCCGTCATTTCTGAACCGATTTAGAAAATTATTTTTTTGATTGAAAATATGTATATACAGATTGGTCCCGTTTTTATCAAAACTCAGTTCTGATGATGGAATCCATGAGGAATTGAGGGAACTCTTCAAATGTGAAAAGCATACATATAGTGATTTTTGTACTTTCATCAACAAGTCAAGCATTTACATTTAATAAAGTGATATTTGATGAAGTGGAACTGCTGATGCTGATCAAAATGGAACTCTTTAACGACGCATGGTTCCCGCTTGGCGATTTATCATCTTCGTTATGTTTTTTAGGCAAATTAGGTTTTCAAGACAATTTTTTTAATTTCATTGTATCCAAAATCAACAATAATCTCTGGTCTCCTTCATTGAAGTCGGTTTTTTTTTCTTAAAAATTGTTTCTTATATTTTTTGTTGCATTTACCATTGCGCCTAGATCGGCCGCTCCACTCGCTCTACCGTAGGACCGGCCTTGTCTGTACTACTTACGACTATAGGTATACTACACTTATGTCCGGTTTACACTTTGATTGGTGTTAATTACGAGTTTATAAAGCTATTAAACGCAAGTAGCAAATATATATGAACTCGCACTTAATATTATACCTCTCGCGTCGAAAAAATGTCCCTATATTATTATAGTGACCGCTGTCACCTAAAATATTTGTAGACATCTTGGAAGTTTAGCACATTTAACATTTAAGTAATAAAAATACCGTAATAAGATTTCTTTAATTATATTTTAAATTAAGCACAACCAAAAGAGATTTAAAGGAACTGTCATAGGTACCTAACCGAGAGGTACCTTACTATAATTTAATGTGTAAATCGGGCCTAAAAATAAGAAAAAAGAAACTACCAAGTGAAACCTTTGTCTAGTTTAGATAGCTTTGGGTTAAGACAGCTGGACCGATTCTGGTCTGACTAGGTTTGTCATTTTATTTAAATCGGCTGCTGTGATCTTGGAAAAAACAAGAAGACGCTATGAATATGCATCATACACTATAGTTTCGTGATGTCCGTCTATCCGTCCGTCCGTCTGTCTGGCTGTCAATATGTCACAGCCATTTATCTCAATAACTATAAGGTATTTGGAATGAAATTTGGATCATAGGTATATTTAGTGTTTTTTTTTTGAACTTTAATGCTTAGTAGCGACTAAGCATTAAAGTTCAAAAAAAAAACATTCTGGCACACATAACAAACATTCAAGTTTTTTAAGTAGATAACTTATGCATCTGCTCTTAGAAAGCACCATTCGAAATGGTAAAGGGAAACTGTTGATGAACCATAAAATAATCCAAATGTCATCGCATGTATTTAACATTTTTTTTACATTTCCAGAATTGTTCAGGGAACTGGGTCGGCGGCTAAGGGAGAGGGGGAACGATCCCCGTTCTGGGTCTTGGCTTGTCCAACAGGTCTCCATCGCCATACAGCGTGGCAACGCTGCGAGTGTGATGGGGACTTTTGGACAAGGCATGTCACAGGACGGGCTTTACTTTAGTTAAATAATTTTAAGTTTGTGTTTATATAGTGGTGCTTGTTTTTTTTTTTTTTTTGTAATAATAGTGTTTTATTTAAGTTTTTTGTGTACTGATTTCTATTGATTATATAAAATTATTTACTTTTATTTTAAGTTGTGACGTGATAAATATGTAATAAAAAATTCATTTTAAAAAAAATAATAAATTAAAAATATATTTCACGTTTTTCCAGAATTTATTTTAATACATCATCAAGATGACGCACATTACCCGAATAGCTTGGGAGTATCCTTCGGGATTTCCACTGAAATGTGACGGTGGAAGAGGCCGTTGCTTACATGATGGATGCTACGCTAACTAAAATAACAATTTGATTAAATATTTTACCGGATTTTTTCGCCAAATAAGTGTAATTACAAATTGCAGTGTTTTTACATGCATCTTTGATATATACTTATAGGTTAAATAAGAAAACCGTTTTAACTTAAAGATCACTTGTACGCAGGATACTCAAAGAGTGTCAGTAAGGGTGCTGGTTTTCTTGAAAATAGCTTGGTGCCTACCAAAATACATACTTAATTTATAGCAGTAATGTACTAAGCTATCCCGCACGTTAAGACCAAATCAAAAACCAAACTAAGTTATTATGTATACTAAATAAGAGGTCTGTTTAGCTATGGTTACTATTTCCCGATGTGATTTTTAATGTACAGTAAAAAGTGTAAATATATAATATACAATAAGTAAACTTGGTGTAGTGAATCTGTACAATTTCATGTTTTAATGAGAATTTATTATGGTTGATAATGATAAGCATCTAATGCTCATAAAAATCGTATGATGAAATGGAACTGATTATGTTCATGTAAAAGTAGGTATTTACCTACCTCATAAAAATATCAAATCTTAAGGCGAAAGAGGAGGACCCGCGCGAAATCGCCTTTTCATAAAAACGTAGTCCTCATTTTCCCCTTTGGGTATTCAAAATATTTTGACACAGTTTGTTGTATATCAACCACAGCTATGCACCTACGTTAGATTTATGATTATTATACGAGTTGGGAGCATTTAAAAGTTGTATGAAATCTTTTTTTCGCACCAAATTTTTACAATAATCAAAAATCGATAAAAGTTGAACGTAGGGAAATAGCTATGGTTAATCCAGAGAGGAAAATGGTAACTACGTTTGTACGGAGACGCGGCCGTCCCTTTTCCTCTTAAAACATCTCATATGTATACTTATGTAATTATTAGTATACCTATGTAAATAATTGCAGGCTCTTTCCAAATATTTAGTATTATGCTAAGGCTAAACCACATGAACACAAGTTGCGGTGTACGAATATTACAATGGAATGCTTACAATTCAATTATCAGGACCACGTACACACAAACATTCTCGTATTGGTTTTGTTTATTTGCAAAATAATTTCTAATTGTGGTAATTGTAAATGAGAGTAGGTCACAAAGGTATGGCTTTGTGATCATCAAACCATTTATGGCCACTTACCTACTTACACTGTGTGCTCTTAATAATGAATATTAAGGACATTCTTACACAGATTGATTAAGTCCCACAGAAAGCTCAAGAAGGCTTGTGTTGTGGGTACTCAGATAACGATATATATAATATGTAAATACTTAAATACATAGAAAACACCCATGACTCAGGAACAAATATTTGTGCTCATCACACAAATAAATGCCCTTCCTGGGATTCGAAGTATTCGAACCCACGACCATCGGCTTCATAGGCAGCGTCACTACACACTAGGCTAAGACCGGTCGTCAAAATAGAAAGATTCCTTCATATTCACCTACTTCCAATCTAGATTTGAATAGGTAATGTTTTTAAGGTTCCGTAGTCAACTGTCTGTTTGCGCAAGAAGTTCGCCTGTTGCTCCGTGAAGGTTAGTGCTACAAGACCCAAAAAAATAGTAGGAAAAAAGAAAAAGGTATAGAGCTATTGTAGAAATCTGTAATTTGTCATGGATATAGGTATAAATTAATCAAGCAGACGAAGTTGTCAAATAACATCTAGTAAAAGTAAATTAGGGTATATCTCCCCTACACATAACGATAACGTGGGAATGTTTTTTTCGCTTTGTGGTGTTTCGTTTGGTGTGGGGTGTCGTTGTATGGGTATTTTAAACCTGTTTTCAACAACCATTTTTGGTTAATAATATTTTCGGAAATATTTCCCTCCGATAAAAATTGTCCCTCTTAACTTTTTAACCATGAAACCAAAAACTATGGAAAAAGTAGTGAAAGTAGAGTTTAGTAAAGACTTTCAATGATAACTATTATATTGCGAACATGATCAGTTAAGCCGTGTTTGAGTAACCGCAAAAAGAATCTTCCGATCTTAATAAAAAATACACTGTATTTATAAAGCGCTGCGAAGGTACTCTCTTTTGCTTATTATGTACTGTCAGCTGCAGGGAGAGGTGACCCCCCCCTGCATACAATCAGTCTATGCAAGAGGGGTCACCTCTCTCTGCAGCAGACTGTACATGATAAGATACTTACTAATAGCCCCGACGGGAAACTACGGAACCTACACTGAACATGCCCCGACATGCTCTTGGCCGGTTTTTGGAAGGTTGTCTTTGTTATGTGTGTTGTAAGATAAGAGATAAGTACAATATAGGGATAGGTATCTACATGTAAAGATTGACAAAGGTTTTATACCTATATTCATTATTATGTACTCTTTTGTTTAGAAGCAGGTAAGAGTGTAAGGTAATAAGTACAAACGTTATTAGACACCTCGCTCTCGTGCCCGCGAGAACTCTATTAAGAACGAACGCTTTATCGGATATAGTTAACCCTAATCCCTCGTAAGCCTAGCAGTAAATTTATCAAGAGAATATTGTATTCTGTGTTCATCGCCTGAACCTTGCTTATAAAGTTAGAGAGCTACGATGCTGGCTGGCTAAATTACCTAAACCTCATTATCTTTCGTAGGTTTGCTGACTAGCGACGTGAAACTTTTTAGCCTCCCATTAGTAGATGAAACAAATTATTCTCAAATATTTACCGTGGATAAAATTTTACCTTTAAGTATATCACTTGGTTTATACATGTATATTATATGAAATAAAGTTACTATTTAGTAAAATCTGGAACTGAAAGTGTTTGTGTCGTGTTTTCCCCTTCGGCATTTCCTAAATAAACATAAATTGCATGACCAATTACTGAGTAACGATGACGCAATGACGGGCTGTTGATCGCATATGGCGGCATTTATTTTTGGGGTCCTGCAAAAGCGGAGTTTGAAAATCAAATTAGTCTCACAATAAACGTTTCAGTATAGAAATTGATTTATAGGTATACCTTTAGTATACCTTTTTAATTCAAGAAAATTTATAAAATCAGGAGAAATAATTCGTGTAGTTTTAAAATTGGTATACTTAGTTATACCTTGAGGTCTCCAGATAAACATCCTAAAAGTCCTCGAGGGTGGGGGTTGTGCTGAGGTTCTAGAGGGGGGGGGGGATGCATGTAATCTTAATATAACGAACGTATTTAATTTGATAATTGTTAAAAAATGTATCCGTGTAATTTGGCTTTGCAAATGCCACATATTGCGTGATATGTTTCTAGAAGTTAAGAATGAGTATAGTAAGTTATCCTTAAAAGATAGACATTTAACATTGCGGACTATTTTGTAGACCTATGGATGAGAAACAACCCCACCATACATTGTGTTGTTATAGCTCAAACGGATTAGGCAGCAATTAAATATGTTTGTTCATGTTCATGTATCTGGCAGGGAAGGCTGCGCTGGCATCTAAAAAACTCGGTGTGCTCAATAAAGCAAAGCGATACTTTACTCCAGGGCAAAGACTGCTACTTTATAAATCGCAAGTGAGACCCCATATGGAGTATTGCTGTCACCTTTGGGCAGGAGCACCTGGATGCCAGCTTGGGCCCTTCGACTCAGTTCAAAGACGTGCTGTACGAATCGTCGACGATCCCAAACTCACAAGCGGTATTGAACCTTTAAGTCTAAGGAGAGACTTTGCCTCCTTATGTGTGTTCTACCGCTTGTAAAATGGGCTGTGCTCTGAAGAATTGTTTGACATGATGCCAACGGCTACTTTCTATCACCGCACCGCCCGCCGTCGGCAGGGTGTTCATCCTCACACCCTAGAACCTAAATGGTCACGCACTGTGCGGTTTAAGAGGAACTTCCTCCCGCGCATGCTCCGGTTGTGGAATGAGCTACCTGCCGAGGTTTTCCCGAGGGTCTACAGTATGAGGTTCTTCAAAAAAGGAGTGTACAGATTTTTAAAGGGTCGGCAACGCGCTTGTAACACCTCTGGAGTTGCAGGCGTCCATAAGCTACGGTGACTGCTTACCATCAGGCGGGCCGTATGCTTGCTTGCTACCGTCATGGTATTAAAAAAAAAGTAACGTCAGAGTCACACTTCCCCAGCAAAATGAGGTAATTAGTAGAAGTAGAAAGCAATTTTTAATTTTAAAATGTAATAACCAGGATACTAAACGATGATAATTCATTAAATTGCATCTATATGATACACATAGTTAGTTATTATCATTTATGATAAAATATAATCCGGGGTAACTGGGGAATATGTGTTCCTAGCTGGGGTGAAAACCCTTTTTTAATAAAAATGCATTTTTGAAAGTTCTCTTTTATTTAAGCGTTTATTATTGAATAAAACAAAAAAATATCTTCTGTACTTAATAAAAAAATAATTATCGGTTTCCTCACGATGTTATCCTATCACTACTGCTGTTGAACAAATTGCATAATACTATTGTGATACTCAGGGATGCATGATGGGTTTGTAACTTAATGACAGATCTTGTTAGAACTTTAAAAAATATAGAAGTGAAACCAATAAAAGAGCAAAAACTGACGATTTTATCAAGTATTCATTATATCATTAATAATTTAAGAAATAATTGTTAACGATCCCTGACAAGGGGCAAGTTTATCATACAGTCACATTTGCCTAAAGTGAAATAGACACACTTTCCCAATCAATCACTTTTTAGGTACTCATATTTTTCATAAATTTAGAGAAATAATAAGAATAACTTGAAAAATAAAAAAGCATATATTTGTTGCTCTACATATTCACAATTAACGGACTTGACGAAGTATTAGTAGATTTTTATAGATCGAATTGCCTCGTGTGAACTGTAACTCGTATTAAAAAAGTGACAGATTTCAAAATGACGATAGTCTCAAAATTTGCTTGACAACGTCATATGTAGTACTTTTGAATAGATCGTTCATTTGCTCATGGCAACTAATCATACCAGTATCAAAATTTCAAATAGTTTAAACATGAAGGCCAGTTACACTTAACCCATAGCTCCACTTACCCGTATTGACCTTATTGGTTGAGTTCTTGCTCTGTTGAATGGTTAATTTATTTATTATACATATATATACACCCAGCTGCAAAAGTGCAAGCCCACCTTATGAATGAATTACTTTATGAGTTGTGTTACTTAGAACTTTCTCAACTCAATTCGTATGTCGGGGCCGCACTGCTCATCCTTATATAAACTTTTCGTATTTCCGAGTTGTACACGGTTAGGTACGATAATAATCAAATATGGATTAGTCAATATAACATTTTGGCTGGACCTACCCGTAGGTTATACAAACAGTTGACAATTACTCGTACCTACATCGTTTGGATTTCCGAGGGCGGTTTGAGAAGTCAGTGAGTTTATGTAAAACAAAAATCATTTTAAAATATAAACTTTTTAATTACAATTCTGATCTCCTTGGTAGCTAGCAGTTTTTTTTTAAAGGCGGGGCAATAAAAAAGTTGTTGAGGCATATGTCAAATACGATCGGAAAATTGTTGGAAAATGGAGAAAAGCGAATTTCGTGTGTTAATTAAACATTACTTTTTACGTGGAAAAACTATTAAAGAGACTGAAAACTGTTTAATAAAATATTATGGGGAATCTACTCCTTCTCATGGAATGGTACATAAGTGATTTACAGAATTTCGTTCTGGACGTACCACTACCAATGACGCAAACGCTCTGGAAGGCCGATTGAAGTGACCACTGATGATGTCGTGAATAAGGTTCACGATATTGTTTTGGATGACCGTCGAGTGAAGATTGGTGAGATAGCTGAGACTGTACACATTTCATCTGAACGAGTTTTTCATATCTTGCATAATATTTTGAATATGAAAAAGCTTTCCGCAAGATGGGTGCCGCGTTTGCTGTCAGCCGATCAAAAATGACTTCGTGAAACAACTTCCGAGCAATGCTTAACCAAATTCAAGCGTAATCCTAATGAATTTTTACGTCGATTTGTGACTGTAGATGAAACGTGGATCCATCATTATACGCCAGAGACGAAAAATCTGTCAAAACAGTGGATTTCTGCTAACGAACGGGCCCCAAAGAAAGCGAAAACAGTTAATTCGGCAAGAAAGGTAATGGCCACTGTTTTTTGGGACAGCCAAGGGGTTATTTATATAGATTATTTAGAGAAAGGTAAAACAATAAATGGCCCTTATTATGCTACTTTGTTGGAAAAATTTAACACAGAAGTTGTGAAAAAACGGCCACATCTGGCAAAGAAGAAAATCCTTTTTCACCAAGACAATGCCTCTGCACATTCGTCAGCAGTCGCAACAGCCAAATTAGTAGAATTGCGTTACGAAATACTGCCCCACCTACCTTATTCTCCAGATTTGGCCACATGTGTTTTTTTTTATTTCCAAACATGAAGAAATGGCTCGGTGGGAAAAGATTTTCATCAAATGAGGAAGTCATAGCTGAAACTGAAGCATATTTTTCAGGGTTTGACAAAAAATATTTTTGGAGGGGTTGAAAAAACTGGAACATCGTTGGATGAAGTGTATGGAGTTGAAAGGAGATTATGTAGAGAAATAAAACTAAAAAAGGTGAAAAAGTTTTTTTTTTTTTTGCAAAAAGTCACTGACTTATTAATAGACTTAGAAATAGTCTAGTCTAAAAATGTTCGTATGTAAGAAATAGTTTAGTCTAAAAATACATTACAACTTCAATAGGTACCACAAATTGAAAATTGTTGATAGATTATTCCGTCTCCCTAATAATCCGTGCTATTGAAAGTATAAGTATTAGCTCGCCTAGTTTAAAGCGATGAGATATCAGATAGTCTAGAAACTCCATAACAGATTGAAGTCGTCTGAACGCTAGGAAGGTTATACGGAAAGTTACCCGTTGTTACCCTATACGTAGCTACGATATGTAGAGTAATGGTCGTAAAAGACATGCACATGTCCATTACGCATATATTTTTATATTGGGTCTGTTACAACGGGTTTCTCGGACACTGTCCGTTAGAACCACAGACACAAAAATTTAATGTTACAAACTGGATGTATTTTGTTTTTCTAAAGGCAATTTGACGAGTTACTGACTGTAAAAATAGTGCAATGTTTCGTGTGAATAGACGCACATAATAAGATCGAATTGGAATTTAATTCTAAGTTTGTACCAGGTTCGTACTAAGCAGAGTCGATTTCTAACGAAATTACAATTTTGAATCAACGAAAAGATTTGCCGCCTATCTGAAAGCCTCGAGTTCAATTCGCTCGAAACAGGGAATTGTTTCTGCTGTTCCTTTAATTCAGATAAGGTTTGGATTAGGTTACACTGGCCGTCTAAATGTTAGCTAAGGATTACAGAAGACGAATTCAAAGACAAAAGATTTAAATGTTTTATAGCATTTTTATTAGGTATCGTCTACCAATTTTATTTTTACTACCGCATTTTTGACTGGAATATGTTTAAGGTTTTATCATATTAATATGTACTAGTGGCTCTGTGAGCTGCAGACCTCGCGAACCCCATGGCTGTGCCATTTTGAAAAACTTCCAAAAACTGAATCATTTTTTTTTATCATCGAATGTGCTCACAAAATTTCACGAGAATCGGCTTAGAATTGCCACCTTTAGAGGAGAATATCCGGACATACTAAAGCATTTTTGCCCAAGCTAAAACGGAGACCTTCGCTAACGCTTCGGTTAACTAATACTTAGGTTCTATAATTTCCATTTGAGATTGCAATGTGTTACTAAGCAAGCAATCTATTTGCATAATAGCCACTATACATCATTTATTTTATTAAGGTTTTAAGTAAATTCTCAAATAAAAAATTGTCTTACAGGTATTAACGGCCCGATTCGAACTTTAAGATACCTACGTCAAACATTTGGTAAAGATACGATATGGATTAGATTTGTCAGTGTCAAAAGTGACGTTTCTTGAAACAAAAATGTAACTTTTTACACTGACATATCCAATGCATATGGTATCTTTAGGATTTTTTTACGTATCTTAAAGTTCGAATTGGGCCGAAGAGTATTAGCTATTTTCGCTAAATCTTTACTAATTAATTTAGGTATCGGAATTTTTATCGCATGGCAAGTAATAAAGTTCAACTCATATCATACAAAATAGGTACTCAACTCATTCATTATTTAATTAATGATTTGTATTATAATCAAGAAAGAGAACCTTGACGAGTTTATAAACAATCCTTTAATCTTGTCTTTGAGTGGATAAAGATTAATATACTGTATAATACAGAAATTACAGAAAAAAACAATATGTATATTAAAGAAGGAAAGAATAATATGTATATAAATTAATAAATGCAAAAATGGCCATTATTCTTGTTTGTAATATTTATACTCTCAAAGGCAAAATTAAAGGATCATTTATAAACTCGTCAAGGTTCTTGACCATGATTATAAAATTAAAATCAGTCAATAAAATTATGAATGAGTATGAGTACCTATGAATATGAGTTGAATTTTGTTGCCAATGTCGACTCCATAGCTCGCTATAATCTTACGGTGCGATAACAACTCAGATGCCTACTAATTATATACGAGCGTGATGCCCTAATAATTGGGTAGAATACAGTTTTGAATTGGATAACATTGGGATAAATTAAAAGCGGAATTCGCAAGCGAGCTTTTAATTTACAAGTAAATTTACGTAGAATCGATGCCGCCATGCTCATTATAAATGCTTTGACATGTTTGTTTTTGTTCACTTCATCGCAAATCATTTAAAGTTATACATATCGTCCCAAGCCGACCTCAATTTTTTTTTATTAATTATTTAAGACAATTTTTTTCATAAATTTTAATGAATTCAAAATAAAAGCCTGAAAATTATTTAATTGAAGTAGGAAAACAACGAGCACTTTTGAATCGTCATTTAACACTCGTACAAATATCATGTAAGCTATACATTATCATTCAGCTATTAGCTACTCGTACAAATATCATCTAAAATTTAAATTTCATCTCATACAAAAAGCCATACTCCGTCACATTTTTGAGGACAAAAAGCAAGACGAAAATAATTTTAACGCCCTTACGAGCGAATACACTGGCCTTAAGGCCTGTTTACATACAGTAGTGTTTAGTATGAGTTTATATATTTGCTACTAAATGCAAGTATTATCTCGGACGATTGACATTCAAAATATCATTGATATGTCATAGTTTTCAATTGTATGGTGGATTTAAATACAATGTCCGTGTTAAAACAACGCTATTAATTATTATTTACAAAACAAAAACTATGCCTTTCAGTTACCTTAAATGTAGTTAGGCATACCTACCTACCCCGAACTTAACGGAGTTAAAGAAAACACCGTGTAGATATAGAAGGTGTCTACAATATGTATATGTCAAAATGAAAAACACAACAAAAGTAATATATGGTAAATTTAAGTACATTTAAATTTCATCATTATTAAAATATTATTAATAATTAATTATTTCTAGCCACAATCAATTCCACGTAGTCATTGATGTCGTCTTGTGTGTAAAATGGAGACTAAGCTGGAGTAATCCTTCATAAGCAAAACGTCTTAATCAATTACATATAATTACAGCGTAAGCCTTAATGACTTCGGTAGCTTCTATGCAGCCTACATCGAACAGCAATAACAATAAAGTTAGCTACGTTAGCTTTTATAGTCTTCTCCGGAGTTTTGTTTTGGACGACTGAGAAAACATTCATTTAACACAAACTTTTTATGGTTCCGTCAGACAGAAAACAACCTTCACTAATAGGAATTCCTTCGTAACATTGCAAATGGAGGGACGTGCTGTGAAGAGGGTGTTATCCGAATCATATTTTCATTTCGGACTCAATGGATTTAGTCGGAAACCTGTCCTATATCTATTTCAGAAAATGAGCTGGTATTATAAGGAAAAGAAGATACAATAAGTTTTGCTCGGAAATACTAATTCAGTATAGATTTATCATAATATGGGTCAGTAGTATACATATGGTAAATATTTAAATTAGTCCTAAGAATGGTCAGTGTGAAATTTTAAGCCTCGCACATAAATTATATTGTAGGGATTTTATAAAATGTAAAGGTAGAAAATTTGATTCGCTCTGTATATTCCATAAAACAAGGCCGCCACTATAAATCTCCAACGATACTCCGCATCCAGCTCCCTAGGGGAAACAAACCTACAAAATAACTACATAATCGAAATCTACGGGCTATCGATCAAAATAAAACACTAAAAGGTCTCTTCTAAATTTCAACCTTTTCGCAATATGTAAAGAATAAGTAAAACCTCTTTATTGAATAAAAATCCTTATTTGTTGACGTCTAGTATGCTTCTGAGGAAAATAAATTTGTTCTGGTGGATATGGGTAGACTCCGAGCACTCGCCAACAATATTATAAGGAACCTATATACTTACTCTCCTAAGCAGTTATTGCTATACTATAGCTATTGTTTGCTTGGTCTAACATCCCGGCGTGGTTACTTCATTCATACTTAACCATAAAACAACTAAAGTTGTTATTAGGAAATGCCAACAGAAAATAGAATTCGCAAAAGGGGAATACATTCGGATTGCAAATTAGGTAGGGGTTATTGATTGTAGAATTGAATTGAAAGAGGGTCCGATTTTATTAGACAACTTTCTTATTACCTGCTGCCTGACTTAAAAGCTTACCCCTTTTTTAGGTATTGAAGAATCCTGTTACGGAATCCTTGATGAGCCTATAATAGCTCGTTTTAATCCCCGGGCCAGGAACAAAGTTCGTTAGACATAGGCCTTTTCCCGAGCTTTCTCTCGTATAGTGTTGAAGGGAAATGAATTATACAATTAAAAGTCTTGCTAACGTCAGCCGCCGCTACGACGGTGGGTTGAGGAACGGTAGCCAGAAGAACTTCATGAAAAATATATTGCTAGCTAACAGTCCTTCTATTTTTGTTTAATTTTAATGTTTATTCTTGGGTTTATCCTGCTGTAATACTATTTATAACTAAATAAACTAGAATTACACTTATCCGTATTGACCTTACATCAATGCTTCTTAATGTATATGTATGTAACACACTGTAAACAAAGGTGTTTAGAGCAATAATTTTATAAATTTTATAAAAGAGGTTATTAAATAATGTTTAAATAAATATAGACTATATGAACATAATAGCAGGTATGTGGCCTGCAATATATCAGATTCTGCGATTATGTCAGATTGATTAATTTGGAGTTACTCTACTTGTTCAAAGACCGAGAAGACAGAAAACTTTAAGTCGTGGGATTACTCCACCGGCTCCAACGTGCGCATATTATTATACATGTTTAATTGCACTGCAAGTCCTTCTTTAATAAAAGTAACAAGTACTAAACATTTAAATAAAATTCGCTAACTTTGGTTGGAATGGAACCTGCAGATAATTTAACTGGCAGGTAATGTATTCAGGGGGTGGATAAGTAATTTTGGCCCATTTAATGCTCGGAGCGAGAACTATTTTGTGATTCACAGAGACGCTACGATTCATGAGCACAATCATCTGTTAAAACATTTAAGCTGTTTAAACATTTACCCTCGCGCTGGGAATTAAATATAGAAATCCTCACGGAGAGAGCATGCCTTGTTGATCATTGATTTATTGGCAGATCGGGGCTTTGAGATATCCCGACTCGCACATTATTCACTAAAAACATCATAAAGCCACTACGGGTGCCCGGGAAGGAAATGGGAACGTATGTTATCACTGCAGAACATATTTGTTAGGTTTATGGATTTATCAATTACTTGGGAACTCACCATTTTATTCCTTCTCTAGTTGTTGGCATTATTAGTATTGAGTAAGACCTTAACGCTTTTTCTGAGTGAGTCGGCTTAATTTAATATGAAACTGATTAAAATCATATGAGTTTTATTTTTATTAGTTCGATCACCTACGAATAGGATGCGATTTCAGTGTAGCATACATTGTATCCATTTACTAACTCTTTATAGTTCTTGTTTGATCATGCGACGTATTTGAAGGTACGAGTGTCCCCCGGGCCCCCGGTACCTGAGCGTGTTGGCCCGCACCACGCAGTCGGCCTCCGTGACCGGCATCTCGTGCTGTCGAGCCAGCGCATATGCGGTGAGCTCCTCGCAGGACATCATGCCCATGATACGGCCCACCAGTTTCATGCGCACATCCGCCATATTTAGGATTGGTCTCGGATTTGGGCGAGCTGGAAAAGACGATAAGTAGTTGACGGCTACTATTCAATAAAGATTTGCTTTAGTAGGTTCTTTATTTAATACATTAGGTGCGGGAAATTAGTGGGTCATTTTTTCGACTATTGCGTTCCTTTTGTTCCGTAACACATATATTGTTTATCTAATTCATGTACAAAGCGCACAATTGACCCTAATAACTTTAACCATACATTATGCTGTGTAGTTTACGACACTCCTTATTTTATAAAATCATCTAATCAAAAAATCTCCAGCCAAGCTCATTTTCATTACTCAAACTTCGTACACCGTTCGCTATTAGTATAGTATATACGACTAAAACCACAAAGTGTAGGTGCAAAAAGTGAAACGAAATTGAATGATTTGTTCCATAAAATCACTAAAATGACGAATGTAAATTTAACGTTTTTTAATAGTGATACTATCTGGTTGCTTTTCCAACGTGCCAATCGTTAACGCACCGTAGCGCAGCGTAGTCATCTCTCTTTATCACTCTTCTATATTAGTGCGACAGTGACAGTTGCGTTTCGTTCGGTACAGTGCGTAAATGATTGGCACATTGGCACACAGGAATATGTATAGGTATCAAAAGTCTTTCTGGTAATTCTCCCACTCGGTATTAAGTATTTATATAAATGATTTAGTAACTATTATAAAATGTGTTTAACATGTGTATAAAATCCTTGTAATTAGTAAACTTGTTACTGTCTTTAGCGAAATGAAGAAATGTTTTAGCAAAATGTGGTCTATTTATTATCATTATGAGGCAAGACGGGCGAGGAAAGTTAAGAGCGGAAATGGCGCACGGTGGGCAAGTTTTGTGGCCGGGGCGGAAAGCACTTTGTGGGTACCTTTATCGCGTTGTTCGGCGATGATGAGGGCGCGGTATGCACCCGGAGTCCCCTGGCGAAGCAACAGAATCTGTAAACCACCTCGAGGCTCCATTAGAAACTCGGCATCCAACCAGGGTATCCCCAAACCCGGATCTATCGAGTCTACTACAGCTTTTATTCTTTTTAAACGCTGAAACCACAGTACATATAAATTACTTTAGTGGAAAACAATGCGAACTGACAAAAACAAAAGTTAGAAGTTTTCCATTGGACTGAAAAAAATAGAGCCGAACAAAACGGTCAGTATTTTTGTATTAATTGTAGGTATGCAATCGTTTTTAGGTTATAATGCAGCCGTAGAGCCCGTAGAACATTAACGCCAATAGAAATGGTTTATATTTTTGGAATCTTTAGCTTATGATGTGTTCATAACACTGCAAAATAGACGATTGAATTTAGTATGAAATGTTCTGGTATTGTAGTAGGTACCTGTCTAATAAATCAATATTATACGACATTCTTACACAGATTGACTAAGTCCCACAGTAAGCTCAAGAAGGCTTGTATTGTGGGTATTCAGACAACGACATATATAATATACAAATAAATAATAAATAAATACATAGAATAAAAGACACCCAAGACTCAGGAACAAATATCTGTGCTCATCACACAAATAAATGGAGGGGGTTTGGAACCCAGGACCATTGGCTTCATAGGCACTTACTACCCAGTAGACCAGATCGATCGTCAAACCTAACCTAACCTAATAGGTACTTAGTTTAAAAACTTAATAAATCTACCTACTTAATACTTCGTTTTTTTTATGTAGAGAGATTACGTCATAAATAATATTTTGAAAGCTTTTGATAACAATTATAAAGAGTGATTTCGTTTTGTCTTACCATGATCTGAAGGGTGGCTATGTAAGTCGACTAATTAATTACCTTTTACTTAATAATGTTACATTAGCCCGAAATCTCAAAAAATAAATCTGCTGTCTCATACATATCAGCAAATCATATATATGTCAATATTGTTAATGTTTTCTATGGAACATCAGGATTTTATTTTCGATATTTCGGACTCGGCTGCATAGTAAAAGTTAATATACCTACATATTCACCCCTCAGTATTGTATGAATTCTTCTGCCTTAAAGTATATTCATTCGACGAAATTAAAAACAAATGAACTAAAAACATTTTAAAACTTAGGATTTTAAAAGGAAACCCGAACAGTTGTAGTTGAATAGGTACAAAAAACTGGAAAACATATTTTGGTGTTAATCAATCTTACCTTAGCTGATAGTAACGAGAACACAATGAGCGACAACTCAGTGGTGTCAGCCCACGAGTAAAATATTTTCCACATGGCATCGATTACTTCTGTCGGCTCGAAGTGAGCGTCTCGTTCGAATTCCTCGCAAGATGTAACGTTCTTCCCCCACCTGGTTCCCGGGGGCTCCAAGACTTGCGGCACTACACCGTGGAAAACAATTTCAAATATCCAGATCCACGTAAACATTCTTGTTGCCATTCGGTCGGCAATTTCACTCCCTTGTTTACCAATGCGAGTTTATATAGCCCGGTGCAGCACAGATTCGATATCCGCGCAGATAATCCAAGGATTCAGTTACTCATATAGAAATGACTAATAGTGGTGTTATATATGGGTTCCATGTACACAGGTATTAAGGGGCGTTCGACACGAAGGTGTGTAGACGTATGAGTATAAGATTTGACATAGGTACTCGTGTGGAATATTAGTAAATACTCGTATACACTAAGCTAGATGTATCGTAGATTGTTAGCCAAGGGATGAAATGGTGTATTTCACGTTAAATTCTCTACTTTCGAATACGAGCAAAATGAGAGACATTTACACACACTCGCTTTTAAAATGAACACAGCTAAATATTATAAACTTCAGTATTTCTTGAGGGTACTTTCAGTTCACAATTTAGGTAAAAATATCGTTATTGATGGAATGGGGTCTTAATTATCAGACTGGAAATTGTACAACAAATCCATTGTAAATATTTTTTATAGCTTATCGTAAAAAAAAAAAATTAGAAAGTACAGTACTTTAGAGCAGAAACATATCATTTTCTGCACACATTTTAGAACAACATCGATTCACGTTCAGGTACCATGAGAAATGAAAAATATACTTATTGTAAAATTATACGTTTTAGAACATTAGGTGTGGTGTAGTAGGGTGGTAAAATGAAGTTTTTTTTAATAAATAAAAAGTAAAGTATATATATTTCATGAAGAAAAATGATTAATTAATCATTATTAATTGATCAAAGGGTAAAAAATATCAATAACTTGCATTTTAGGTAAAGTAGTGAATAACGTAACCGACCAATGTCAGCGCTATTGAAGTGAGATATTCAAAGATAGGCCCTCCTTGTTTATTTTCATGAAATTTAATATAATTATATATATAGATAAATTACCTATTACTAAGACTCCGCTATCCGTCTGTCACCAAGCTGTATCTCATGAACCGTGATAGTTAGACAGTTGAAATTTTCACAGATTATGTATTTCTGTTGCCGCTATAACAACAAATACTAAAAAACAGAATAGAATAAATATTTAATGGGGCTCCCATACAACAAACGCGATTTTTTTTGCCGTTTATACCCTTCGTGCGTCCAACTCGCACTTGGCCGGTTTTTATTTATACATTCTAGTAAAAAAAATATGTCGGTTGGGGCTCCAGCACTTAATGGGTTATATATCTGTACCCTAAACTGTTATTGTACTTTAACTTCATAATTTAACAAATTATTAAATAATTACATTTTTTTTTATAAAACCATCACAGTTCACATTATCAATCTTAGTCTTTGACGCATTATGTTTTTGATTGCCATACTCGACAAATATTCATTATTTTCACAACAATCACCTCGAATTACATATTTGTACGATTTAATTGGTCAACATTTGAACCACCGAACCTACAGATTAATAATACAAAATGCTTAGTCAACTTATTTAAAGCACTTTTAAGGGGCTCACTGATTAACAGTCGGCCCCTTAAGGGTGCTAAGGTTTACCTCTAGTTTGTAATAGGCCAAAGATTTTTATACTTACATTAGATTTTCAACCTTGTCATAACAATCATAAAGTCTACAAAATATATATTATTGCTGAGCGTTAAATATTGACCTTTTTTTTAACTTACAAATTCGAATGTTAAATCAATCCAAAGCAAACACATCACACATTTGTACCTTCATGTATTGTGCAATAAAGATTAAATAAATAAATAATCCACAAACTAGGAGTAAATAATTAACATGTAATGCTACAAATACAATACAATACCAATCCTCTTTATTGCAAAACCTCAAAATAAATTTACAACACACATAATACATACCTACCAATTGTATGTGTCTCTGTTTGGCCTTATGGTTGACTGGTAATTAATGCCATTGGGCATTAAGTCCACCATTTCGACATTGTTGTATATATTTTGGGCAGTAAAGTTTAAATAAATAAATACACACAGAGGTAAACAACAGGCGGCATTATCGCTAGGTACAGTAAGTATATTTAATCCACCAAACAATTAAAATATATGCCATATCAATGACATTTCGAATATCGATCCAAGATAGTCAGATGTTTAGTAGCAAATGTATATAAACTCACATCAAACACTAATCATTTTAATCAATATGGTAACAGATCCTAAGGCCACACGCTAGGGGCCTTACCTATCAGATAAAAATAAATCAATGATTATTTCCAAAATGGAGTTAATTAGAATACCGGTTTCTTTGAGAAAGTTACTTACACCTTTATAAGGCAGAGGGAATATATTTCCCACCTGATTTTGAACTTTAGGGTTCAATTTCCATAATTTCTGACACTTTAAGCCTTAAATAGGGTTAATTAACGGACTTTAATAAAAACGGTGTTGTATGAGTACGATCGTGGTGCACGGCCGATTGATATCAAAATTAGATCAAATTGAATTCAATTATAAGGTCGAATCGATGATTATTACTTACTCATATTCATTAATGACGTGAGAAGTTGCTAACAGCTCGCAATATTTTTCTCTTATGAGTTAGTAGGAAAGACAATCCTTGATGGAATGGCACGCAATCTTTCAGCTCGCCATTCTTACAAGTTTTAATTCAATCTTGTTCAGGTAAGCAGGAGTTGCGCACCTATAAATTTTGATTATCATTATAAAAGTACCGCCGTCTGGCGTGTAAGGAACCTCAAATAACAATGGAAGATTTTATTCCCTTCCGAAAAATATTTATCACCACTGCAACTGGTGCAGTTCGCGCTGGATAAGCGCAGCAAGCTCAGCGTCGTAAACCACGTCTCCCAGTAGGACTCTTCCAGTATCCTAATATGTATCTTCTCCAGAAAGATATATATTTCAGGTGTTATTTTAATTTAAGTAACAAAGGTTACCTTAGTAAGGTTAGGTAGTTAAGTAGTAAGTAATAACTATAGGTAACAACTATTATTAAAAATTAATCAACTAAGTATAATACTTATAATTTATTAATAATAAAATATGAATACATAAAACCTTAAACCACAAATGCGTTCAAAAATCACAAATTACGATTTAATAATGACATTCAAATTTCGAACATCTCTGAAAACAAATAAATTTAATTTTACTTTATTTCTAGTATCAGTCAAGGTGAAGTTTTTTCACGCAATGGCGGTTGTAACATGTGGTTCCTGAACACATCGTAGAAAGCTTATAATATGCGTGTAGATAAAGCAGTGTATGTAACTGTACATATATAATTAAGCATTAAAACATTCGTGTGATGTTTTATGGACCCGCTTTCATCTCGTTTCATCAATATTATTTTAATGCCTTCAATTTAGGTAGCATTCACATAAACTACTATAAATTTAATATTAGTAATAATAGATACCTACGTAAAACAAAATCAGGAATTTACCCACATCTGACAAAAAAAAACATTTGGTTTACGAATAGTTCGTGCAACATATAAAGCTGACGTACTACTAGTAATGTTACAGCAAATAGTGCCTGCAGTGTGCGCAGCGACGGGGGATTACATAACCACTAGTCATCATCTTAAATAATGTATGTATAAGCATAATTCAATATCTTCGCATAGCGTAGGGACTGGCGCAGCGCTGGCCTCATACCGGTTTCCATATTGTTCCACATTTTCTCAATGGATTTTTAGAGCGCTTTCTCAATATTCAATTTCATTGTTTAAACAACGAAATTGGATTGTCGGAAGAAATTCTTATGGTCGTACAAAGTGAGCTCAGCATTGCGGTGAATCAGCTTTTCAGGTCATCGCTTAAAAGTTTAATCTGTGTGTGTAGGTAGGTGTGTGTAGGATATCTGGGAACTTCGAGTGGTAGAGGAGAGGGGAGGGAGGGGAGCGCATAATTACGCCTCCGGAATCTGAATTTCTATTAAGAGCAAACAAGATTGCTAACAAGCTTGTGGGTTATTTGGTTCCTGGGGAACAAATAATCTTATTTCTGTGGTAAGCATACAACGGCTCGTGCTACCTACTGATAAATGAGTTGGTACAACATTTGATGATCTGATAACAATCCCAGTTAGTAACTACACTATAGAACGATTTAATAACGTACATTTGATATAATATCTATGTTATCTCATAATGGTTTAGTTTGATCTGATATGAGCGTAATGAGCGTCTGGCAATTCACGTTATATCTCGCTGCCTAAAAGTCTAGCTAAACTTCCAACTGTGCAGGGAACGTAACAATTGGATTTTAATTCAATTTTAACTCATCATGAAATAATCATGTTAAACAGTCCAAACTGTTTCTCGCTCGAACTTAAATCATATTGTATCAGTGGCTTCAGATACCTAACCAGGCAACGGATAGACGTAATTGACTTGCATGAGACAGCTATTGTGATTTTAGTTCTGTTTCTAATCCCAGGCAACATTCATAACTAACTATACTCTATAGCATGTCATAGTAAAGAGAATTAAAAAAAATGCTTACGTTGAGAGGCTGCTAATCAATAATAAATTAAGGCAGCTCATGAAGCTGGAGGTCCGGGGTTTGATTCCCGGTACGTCGTAATTATTTGTGTAATGTTCTTGTACTAAAGAATTTTAATACTAAAAAATACAAACGGTATAAGATCCTATTATCAAAGATACGTTTTTAGGGTTCCGTAGCCAAATGGCAAAAAACGAAACTATAAGAGCTATACTGTTCAAACTTGGTAAGTAGATGTATTCTATGAACTGCATTAAGATTTTTACACAAAAATAGAAAAAAAAACAATGAATTTTGGGGGTTCTCCATACTTAGAACTGAAACTCAAAAAAACTTTTTTCATCAAACCCATACGTGTGGGGTATCTATGGATAGGTCTTTAAAAATGATATGCCCCCCCCCCCTGTAACTTCTAAAATAACAGAATGAAAAATCTAAAAAAAATATATGATATACATTCAATCAATCATTTATTTCTGAGAATATGGTACAATGTTGGTTAGTAGAGGGTGTTAGGTCAGCATATTCTGCCGGCATGCATCGGCGTAGAAATATTCAGGTACAATAGTCTATACAAATATACAATATAATTATAAAATTTAAAAATTCAGAAACTAAATAATAACATTTTCACGTCAGCAGCTCGAACAAGGGTTATTTGCTGCTTAAAAAAAATATTATTAATTATTATTTTTATTAAAGAAATCATTTAATGAATAGTAACATTCTTCGATTAACCATGTCTTAAGATTAATATAAAATGCATGTCCAACTAAACTAGTAATAGATTTCGGCACTGTATTATAAATTTTGCTTAGCATATAATAGGAATTATTTTTAAATAGGCTCAATTTTGCTACTGGCATGTTCAGAGGTTTTTGTGTAATTGTTCGCTTATTATTGTTGTCTTTAATCAGAAACAGATCCATGTGTTTTTTGACAAAGGTACATGCCTCCAGAATGTATAAACATGTAAGCGTTAGAATCCTGTGTTGTCTAAATATAGGTCTACATGAGTCTAAAGGTTTTAAACCGAATATCGCTCTTATGCAGCGCTTTTGAGCTATAAAAACTTTAGATATGTCAGATGAGTTGCCCCCCAATACAATACCATATCTGAGAGCAGAACACACGTATCCGTAATATACTAACAATTATCATGCAAACTTCCACCGAAAATTGGTTTGAACGAGATCTAGTAAGTAGTTTTTTTTAATACGTCATAAATGGTACGGAACCCTTCATGGGCGAGTCCGACTCGCACTTGGCCGCTTTTTTAGTTTGAACGTAGAAACACCGATGGAGAAAAAAACTAGGAATTAGTAGGCAAAAATTACTTTATTATTCATATCAATAAAAATACGAAATACTTACCTACACCCGTTTTAAGGACCAGTACCCCTAGTGTAAATAAATTCTATTTCGAAACGTGACGTACGCGTTTGCGTTTAGTCTCATTTTGTATTGGATTTAGAAAGAGCGCGCCAAGCGGGACGTTTTGGAAACTCAAAATCCTATACAAAATGAGACTTAACGCAAACGCGTTCGTCACGTTATGATGTCGATCAAATTTACACTAGGGGTACTGATCATATTTAACTAATTCTAATTAAATTGTATTTAGCTGTTAATAATTATGAGTAAAATGCGCTATTATAAAATAGGTAAGTGGGGTAATAAAATTTATAGGTACGTATTTCATACGAATTTAAGCATTGAATACGTGCCAAGTTTTATTATTACGAATTTACGTCCCAAATGATTACTATACAAGTCGTGGCTACACATCGGTGAAACACGCGCGGTGAATGACCTCTCAACGACCGATAGCGATTTGACACTGGTTTTAAGCCCACGACAAGACTAGCGACGATGTTTCAGCGATGTCTGAGGTTAATAATTGTTCAAATTTAATCAAGTTTGGTATCATGATACGTTTGTTATAAGTTTGTTAAACCAAATGACATCTAAATCGGTGCAGTGGTTATTAATACCTCATACAAAATTTAACCCCCCTTTTCACACCCTTAAGGGATGTTTTTTAAGATAAAACTATCCTATGTCCTATGTCCGCATTACTCTCTATCTCTAAACCAAATTTCAATTAAATCGGTTCGGCTGTTTAAGCGTGAAGAGTAATTTTAAATAAGTTTATTTTTTATATTTTATATGTTTACTTCGGAATAGTGTCAATATGATGCTATAAATGAATTCATCCTAATTTATACGAAAACGGTACCAAACTAGGCCTAGTAGCTTAAATGATGTAGGTACATATCAAGATAACATTGAAAGGGTCCCACTCGTAAAATGTACATCTAAAATTTTGGTGGCTCCACTTCTTAAATCCATCTTTGGGTCCAAAGGACCATTCCTCCGGCCGTAGTTGTCGATTTTAGAGCTACATATTTTGACTAAGGTGTAATTTGTGAAGTTAGGGCTTGTAGAGTTCGGGCGTGTAGATGTAGAAGCTTGGCTCTACATGAGATCTGATAACTTTTTGACAGTGCGGCCATATAGAATATATGGTCTCGTCTCGTCTTGCATAAAAATGTGTTTGGTAGGATTTCACTTCTTTTTGTAAGCGATTTACTAAAAACCTGAAATACCTATGTATTTTATTATTTATAACAAGGAGTCCCTATATCTAGTTTCAGATATCTAGAATCAGAACTTGCGGAAGTCTCATACTAATTTCCTTCCCCAAGTTTAAGGGGTTGGGGAGTAAAAATTCCAAGTTTTAGATTTTTTTATTTCGTAGTTTGTGTAGGTACTAATACTTGCTTATATACACAATGTCAGCTTTTTAAGAGTCCTGAACTCTAGTATCCTAAGAATTTTATTTTGATGATCATCAGTGAGTCAGTGACGAAATCCGTTTTTTTTTTAGATATCATAAAATCTAAAGATACGTTTAATAAGACCACTATTTAATTGATATCATATCCCGAGAGTTTTGTATATCTAGTATAATCCAAACTCAAGTTAAGAGGGTTCAAAAAATGACGAAGAGTTTCGAGAAAAGGTGGGTAAGGCCCTTTCGATTCGCTTGGCTCGTCTTGGCGGGGAATTGGTAGTGCAGATATAAGAATTAATGTTCATTGGGTCCTTCTCTACCGTCACCCTGCCAGTTTTAGAATTAATTTTAACAAATGTTTGCGACTGATTTACATATTTAAATTTATTTTATTGAATCTGATGCTATCTTCCGAATTAATCGTGTACGAAAGTAACTCAAACATTATAGCGCAAATACCACAGCTAAGTATGTTTAGGGCATGATAAGGTGCTGGTTAGGTGTCAGAACGCCTAGCACGACTTGCGTTCTCGCGCGCTAGATATATGGAGTATCTAGCGCGACTTGAGGTATGGAATCGCACGCGACAGCGCAAGTCGTATATTTTAATTTTACGGTAATACTCACGGAGTTGTAAAGTATTTTTGTTCTTGATACGAACTGTGTGTTGACGGCATGAGCTGCAAGCTCCTTCTGTTCTTTATTCCTTCTGTCGACACGGCAGAAAATTATAATGTGATTAAAGACTATATAGATTTACATAACCTGGGTGGGATAACCTCGTTTAAATAAAACTTACATGTCTCGAGTATCAAGCTTGCCTTATCAAATTGCTATATACCCCGATACAAACTAATTAAGTAAGAGGAACTTTTTAGTACCTAGCAGCAAAATGAAAATTGAGTAAATTAACATAAAAATATATTCAATTGTTGTCGTCCAAAAGCCACAGAGTATTTTTTCATTTATCGTGTGGTAGGTATTTTGGCCACCCAACAGTGTGTTGCTCTGCTGATAACTCTATTAATACATATCTATCTCCTCTCGAACGAGCTGCCATCGCAATGTATTGCGCCTAGTGGTACAATTACAGACTTATCGGGGAAAAAATAATAAATAAATTAGCTGAGTATATAGAAGTAAGAATCAACGTTTTATTAACGGTAAAAAATTTTTTGAATAAAAACTACATTATAAAAGCTAAATTTATACTTTTTTCTACCTAAAGTTACTTATAACCTTTTTTACAATTTCAAAAGGTACTGAGATGACGAACTTATAATATGATTTAATTTTATTTGAAATTCTAGCGAAACAGAAATATACAAATTATCATTTTTTCGTACCCAGTACTAGTTTATTTAAAAAAAATTGCAGGAATAGACAATAAATCTAAACATTAAATTATATTTGGAATTATGGGATATTAACAACAAGTAGTAGGTAGGTACATAAGCATACGAGTATAAAACAAATCAAAAGGAAGATTTCAATTAAAACTAATATGAAATCAATTAATTAAATTAACATAATAATATAACGCGATCTCTATTTTAATTTCATCTGTAAGTAAATCACATTTAGGTACTTGACTGTACGACCTGACTTGAGTTGCCTAAGTGAGGTATGAGATTGAAAAGCTTGAATATATCACTATTGTATACAAAAAAAAACAGTAAATTTTGGGGTTTCTCCATACTTAGAACTGAAACTCAACATTTTTTTCATCAAACCCATACGTGTGGAGTACCTATTTATGGATAGGTCTTCAAAAATAATATTGAGGTTTCTAATATCATTTTTTTCTAAACTGAATAGTTTGTGCGAGAGACACTTCCAAAGTGGTAAAATGTGTCCCCCCCCTGTAACTTCTAAAATAACAGAATGATAAAACTAAAAAAAAATATGATGTCCATTACCATACAAATGTACACCGAAAATTGGTTTGAACGAAATCTAGTAAGTAGTTTATTTTTAATACGTCATAAATGGTACGGAACCCTTCATGGGCGAGTCCGACTCGCACTTGGCCGCTTTTTTTACTATAGGACCTAAATAATTAATGAAAATAGGCAAGTATCTCAGTAGACAAAAATGTCAGTCAAAATACATAAACGCGCGACTCCTCGCGACCCCGCGCCCCGTGCCCCGAACACCGCACCCCGCGCCGGTTTAATCTTTTCTGTGGGAGCGCGGGGCACGTTTTTTTTATAGTTGACTACAGCGTATCGAAATGAATCTTATAGTTGAGTGGGAGCCTATACATCAAAAGTACGCAATTATAATTTGGTATACGAAATCTTAATTCAACCATTACAGTCGACGAGTAGAAAAAATGTTTCACATGACGTTAAGAGTAGAGGAGATGACCGTTTCTCCATACAAACCTAGTCCACATTTTACTCTGGATATTGATATCATGGAAAATATTTTTACATAATTTGATTTTTTTTTAGATTTTTGAGTAGGGTCTCTAAAAATTAGGAGCGATTTCATACACATTTTAAAATGCTCTTAAATCTTATAATAATTTAAAAAATCGAAAAAATCAAACGTAAGGGCAAAAGCTGTAGTTGATATGCAACAAATTGTGCCAAAATATTTTCAATGTTCTTAATATCTAGAGAGGAAATTGAGGACTACGTTTGTATGAATAAACGATTTCTCCCGGGTCTTCCACTATCGTCTTAAGGACTATGAGTTGCCATTAAGCTTGTTGACACAACCTTGTTAAATAATGATTTATTCATTATGTTAATACCGATTGTTGTTGCTAAATCTTTCATATTCAATCATTGAACGATCTTCGAACTGAGTGGTCGCCAGTAGTAATATTAAAACTCATGTTGTATTTTGTCCAGAAATAAACGTAGATTAACCTTGTGCGTGGATCCGCCGGTACAAACGTGCGATACGCGTGTGTTTGCGATAGTGTTTGTCTGCGCCTCGCCTCGCCTTGTTGACTCTCTAGTAAACATAGACACATTTAAATATTTCAATCAAATATTCGCTTAGAAAAAAGGTTCAGATTTATACGTAAGTACTTATTTTGTTTTATATTTGGATGTATGTATTAGAAAAGTTTCGTCATGTTTCAAAAGTAAAAGTAAGAAGTCGTTTATATAACGATTTAGTAATCAAATAAATATATTGGTATTGTTGTAGCTCACATTGTTATTCGGAGTTCGATATCAATTTGAATAATTATTAAGTATTGATTTCTTTAAGGTCATCCGTAAATAATCTATCGGTTGAATATATATTTTGATTTATTTTGTCGTTTTCAATAAGTAGTTTTCATTTGTGTGCTTTTTGTAGCATATCTAACAGAGTTTATTTATTTATTTAGTAGAGCTAGAAACATTTTTAGTTGTGTTTTTCTGTGGTATAATGTGTTTATATTATTATGTACAGATTTATGTATTGATTATTTATCAGCCATCTTCACATATTTAACTTGATAGTTTGCTCAGTGGTTGTCTAATTTATTCACGGGTTAACATGTTTCGTTGCCAACCAAGTATTCGCTCATTGGCGACTGTGTTCGCACGTGTTAATTACATTTCTAAATAAATTGATAATTTATTACTCGATTTCTAAAATGAGTTGGCTACAAACTGAGTATTTAAATTAAATATTTTTTTAATTTTAGATACCATGTTAATATAAACAATATTTACGGACTCCTATCCTTATTAGCCTAGTCGGTAGTGACCCTGCCTACGAACCAGGTCCCGGGTTCGAATCCTGGTAAGGGCATTTATTTGTGTGTTTATCACAAATGTTTGGTCCCGGGTTATGGATGTTTTCTATAAGTATATATATACTGTAGCATCACTCAAGGAGAAGCTTAAAAAATTGTGGCTTTCCGATACTTTGGTTACGACTTCCTAGTTCCATTGAGTATTTCTACTTTTTTAATGTCCTTTACTTTTCTGGTTCGAATTCATATCTATTTATATTATATATTGAATATTTATTTATTTTTATTCATGTATTATTGTTATATATATTAATTTATGGTTATTTTTCTATCTATGTATATTTGTATCAATGTGTATTCAAAACGTGCATTTCATTAGTTTCAGTGATTGTACACTTTTGTTTGTGTTTGTCAGTCATTCACCGTTACTTCTGTTTTACTCATTTCCTCAAAGGTTAACTGGAAGAGATCCCATACAGGGATAAGTTCGCCTTTGTTGTATTTAATTTACTCTGTAACTGTGTTTTTCGTGTTTTTATTTCTATGTTAGCTAACCCTAATCTTATGTATATGTATGTAGTATGTATATATAAATGTATATGAAATATATCGTCGTCTACTATTACCCACATCATAAGCCGCACTGAGCTTTCTGTGGGTCTAGATCGATCAGCGTAAAATTGTCCTTTAATATGTATTTATTTATTTTTACATCGCGCTACGCTGTCATTAAATCATTACCATAAATTAATGTTGTTAACCGCGACCATCATACGCCGACAGTATCAACAAACTCTACTGTAGACGTCTACATCATTTTGATATTGTGTTGCAAAGATATTGTTTCTAAAATTTTATAGCATGCCTTACAAATAGAATAACAATACAATAAAAATCCTTTTTATTGCAAAACCCCAAATAAACGTTCATGGCAAAACACATAATACATGAAGATAGAGGTAAACAATAGGCGGCCTTATCGTTACAGAGCGATATCTTCCAGACAAGCTGTAGGTAGTGGACAAATAAAACTCATAATTTAACTAATTAGGAGGTGCAAAAAAACTGAATTATATATACTGTTACTCTGTTTTCACCACACCAGCTGGTAATGGCTCTCTTGATACTTCAAAAACTGATAAGAAAGTTGCATTTTACCCACAAGAGTGACAAAAGTAATTAGATGCAAATTTTGAGTTGTTTCCTCATTTTGGCCGGTGGAATTGACTTTTAAGTGACGATTTTAATTTTTTTTAATACTACGTCGGTGGCAAACAACTATACGGCTCGCCTGATGGTCAATGATAAATATTTAATTGTGTTCATGTGGATTTGATTTGTAATGTTTTACAGATAATATTTTCCTCGTGTAGGTGTGGTGGAAATTTTTGTTTATCTCGTGGCAAAGTTTGTATAACCCTCGTGCCTTGAAAACAAATATTAGCACGAGGGCTTGAACAACAACTTTGCCCTCTTGTAAAACAAATAACTATTTATTAATTTGTATACCGGGTATTGTAACTAAAATCCTTATAGCTTCTTTTTATAATAACAATAAAAAAATGCCACAACCGTATACAGGACCTCCTCCTATGAAATTGCAGTCGGTTAATAGTAAATAAATATTATAGGGACATTCTTATACAAATTGACTAAGTCCCACGGTAAGCAACAATATCCTAAGATAACTCCTTACACGTAAACTATTTATTTATAGGGTTGCCATAATAATTATTAGAAGTAGTAGTTGTTTATTTGCTTACTTAAGTTCTTATGAAATAAAAGTTTGAAACATGACCCTTTAAGGGCATGGCAATTCTTATAAGTAACTTACGCTAACTTAAACTTATGTTTTTTTTTTACACTATGTAACAACTGTATTCGGAACTGATACGGGACGTATGACAACCCTATCTATGTATGTCGTATATCAGTTGTTGCTCATTTATATTTTTACGAGAAAAATAAAGTGATAAAATATATCGTCTTATTCTTAGGCATATCACTGTTTATACGCCACAGCCACTAGATTAACACGTGAAGAAACTAAATATATGAAACTCGCAATTTTGTTTAGGTGAACGACCGGATAGCGACAGAGAAATGGCACTCGGTATTACATTCTCGGGTAATAAAATCGTTAAATTGGTTTACCGTACTAAATTTTGGAATATAAAACAACTATTTTTATTCGGGCAATTTATTGGTCTGACTTGCTAAACAAGGGCCAATATAAGGCGATCGAAGCGGTAAGACAAGCAATTTTTAGTTTGATTGTATTACTACAATTTTGTCTATTAAATAAGCTGTAAGTTTTAATCCGTAATTTCATTTCCTTTTAAATTTTTGCCCTCTTTTATACGAGATTTAATAACTAAGTATCTCCTCTCACCTCTTTAATAATACTAGTAATATTTTTAAGGTTCCGTACCCAAAGGGTCAAACGGGACCCTATTACTGAGACTCCGCTGTCCGTCCGTCCGTCCGTCCGTCTGTCACCAGGCTGTATCTCATGAACCCCGATAGCAGTTGAAATTTCTACAGTTTATGCATTTTTATTACCGCTATAATAACAAATACTTAAAATAGAATTAAATAAATATTTAAGGGATTTGGGAGCCCCCATACAAAAAAGTGATTTTTAGATAATAGTATTCCAGAGGCGTTACATGCGCGTTGCCGACCCTTTAAAAATCTGTACACTCCTTTTTGAAGAACCTCATACCGTAAGTAACATAATATATCGTTACATCGGCAATAAAAAGTATGAATGCTGTGACTATTCCGTCTTTGTCGGTGTATTTTTATTCCCGGCGGGTAATGATATGAATAGGGCTGCCAATCCCGCATTCTATATTCAATCTCGGTATCTGCGGAAAAAAATATTTTCAATCCAGTGGGATCCTGATATTTAAAGAATTTCGCATGGGAATCAACGCTCTTTATATAACGCATAAAGCTGAATATTTTCTTTTTTTGTTTGTTTATTTTATTGTTTGTTTTCTTAAGAATTATACTATCATGAGTTTCTAAAATCAAGTCAATCAGAAGTCATTGATGTTCTTGACCTTTGTACTTACTATGTTACTAGCTTTTAAAACAATAAATATTGATGTTTGTGTCTTGTCAAAAAATATTATTTTCAAATGGTTATGGCATACTCGCGTTTTGATAAACAATTGTTAATTATAAAGTAGTTAAAAAAAGCTAACGAAAATTACAATTACCAATAACACAACTGAATTTGTAATTTTTATTTAACTTAATTTTATTTAGTACCTACCGCTATATTGATTATTGCCAAAACTTTACACAGCAAGCCAGACATATGTCTAATAAAAATAAAAAGAAAAAAAATAAAATACCGCGGGAACCCCACGCTTGTAATCACGCAAGAAGCGAGATTGAAAAATAACGCACGGTCCAGGAATACCATCTCAGGATCTATGAACTCGGGTGTAAGGCATGTACAACCTTAAGTTTTAGGGATTATTTCGTTATTTAAAATTTATCTCCCGGAAGAAGAGAGGAGGAGAAATGATCCAGACCGAATCCCAAGCGCCGGAGTCGCGACTCACATCTAATTAAGAAAAATATAGTAATATTAAACGTAGTATTTTATGCGTTCAAACTCTATTACATGAATAAAATCTTAAACGAAAATGTAATAGGTAGGTACTTGCGAAACATGCTAAGTAGGTAAGCTTAGAAATATTTTAACATAACGTGCAATAAATTGTCTAGTCCATTGGCGAGTAATTTTTATGAGTCATAGAAAATGGCATTTTTATTTATCACAGGGCGATTTCAATATTTAATTATATAATTTAAAAAAAATTATGTACCGTCAACCGGGTACACCGGGGTGAATTGGGATGGCTGGGGTGTATAGGGCAAAACTTAAAATGTGATTTATCTGACAATTTCTTGATAAAATATCTACACAAATTGTATTATTCGATTGTATATGTATAATAGTAATGTAATGATATGACGTGTAAACTTCTAATTTTATAAGTAAATGATAGAATTGAATTGAAAATAATAAGATTGTGTATGTTACAATTTGCGTGGGCATTTTTCAAGAAAATATCAGATAAATCACATTTTAAGTTTTATCCCTATTCACCCCAGCTATCTCTATTCACCTCGGTGTACGGCACTTATCTTAAAAGTTGTAGGGTCTTACCTACACCAAAGGCCAAAATAATGCCACAAAATATACACATTAGAGTGTATTTATCATTATGTTAGGATATTGTGTATTATATTAGGATGTATTATAAAAAAGCACACCGCCCTTCTTAATTGTCTTACAACATGTCGAACAGGCAATTATCGTATGCAAAATTTGAGTTAAATACCTACTCTTAAAATGTTCTGTTATATTTTTGACTATTCTGTTTTCTAATTTGTCAATGAATAGTATAAAAATACATGGCATGAAAATCACAGTTTTTTTATTGACAAACGCGTCTCCATATTTTTTGGTCTGGAATATATATAACGTAATTGTTCCATTATTAATAAATACTAAACAAAGTTTATTATTACTAAATTTACAAAATAAAGACTAAAGTTAATTAGCTCGCAAATTTGTATTTGTAGGAAACAATGAAATGCTATTTATGAAATGTGAGCGTTAGAAATTGAAAATCACTCGTATTCAATTCTCACTTCAATTCTATAGTAGATTGTAAATGCCTAGTAATGGGAATAGTGTTGACGGGAGCCATACTCTCCTACACATCTTATCAGTGGCAGTGGGGAAAATCATGGGGGTACTGAGTACGGGATGTCGAATGAAGTCAAATTTACGTACCTATACAAGTATATAAAGTTCATGCAAAAATTTGGGCATATGCGAATATTTTTGACCACTTGCCGTCGGTTTCGAGTATCAAAAATTGCCTGCATGTAATAACAGCCTTTAAGAGCAAGTGTGGTTTAATTTAAATCATAGTTTTATACTTTTAGCGCTAACAAAGAAATCCACTCCTTTTGACCTCGCTTCTTATATAAACTATGGCCTACTTGCAAAGTATATAGGTACCAGAAATGAATAGAACATTATAATAATAAATGTGGTTTGAACGGCATATAAGCACCGGCACTCCTTAGGTCCCCAGCGACACGAGAATGCAGGAACGTATTCCGTTAAAATCATAGATACTGCGTATATAAAAAAAATATGGTAACAAAAAAGAAAACAGACTTCAAAAAGGATAAACGGTACATTATTGCAGAGGACGTGAAACGGCAATTCGTGAATAAGCGATTTTTTCAGACGACGTGAACTAAGTGGAACTAAGTCCGAATAAAATGAGACGAATACTTACACGAATTGCTATTCCCGCCGTGGATATTCCATAGTGCTTTTCTCCAAACATGCGAGGAAACAAAGTAAAATAATCAATTATCAAGCGTCACTCGAACCTTAAGAAACTTAATATCAAAAACTACCTTTTCTCCTTAATTATTTTTTAAAAGAAATAAAAAGTTGAAAGTATTTGTATTTATTTCACACAATTTTAAAGACGCTGTTTTTGCACTTTTAAAACAATGTTGTATTAAAGACATAGGCAAAGTCAGTTACGGTACGATATACCTACATAAAAACTTACCGGTATTGTAGTATTGTACCTTGTACCTGTATACAAAAGGGCCACGGATGTTGTGCGCTTATCGATAAAGTATCGACATTTCATAATGATGAAAAGTTTTAAGTAAGTATATCATAGCTAAATCAAAATTGACCTGAAAACAGTAATAAATAACACAGCCATTTATATATCGCAGGCGGTTCGTACAGAAGTAGAAGTACCAATCGTCTAGTAGAAGGTAGCTGAGTTTTGGTCATAAAAAAGTTTATATTTTTACTTAATTAACATAGTACAAATCGGTTTAATGCAGCCAAGCCTATAACCAGACGACCATAGCTGGGTCAAAATCCTTTTCGTCGTCTTGTTTTTTCTCTCCCCAAAAAACGGAGTGTAGCTTAAATGATTTTTTTTTTAATTTTTCTCACGTAAGGTGTAATCTGCAGCTAGAAAGACATGCAATAGCACTCTACTTTTTTTATCTATTTGATAGAAGACAAATTCAAGCGTGACAGAGTAGTCAGAAACAAAACAACGAAAATAATTCAGACCCAGCTGACCATAATAAATTCTTACTAACTATCTCCGTTAAAAGGTGGGTACACCTATAGACTGTAAGTATATATTTGTTAATGAATACTCCGTTTTTTTTTTAACTCTGTTAGTTTCGGGGTGCCATAGGAGTAGATTACAATACGGTTGCCAAAAATTTATTAGCATACTTGAGGATTTTCTCTAGATAGTGAGTTCATCGATTCGAATCCTGTTTTTTTTTTTACTTTCCCTCGAAAGAATAAATATCACAATACCTATGTCCAATTTGTTAAAAATATGAAAATTGCTTCTAAAAATTCATTTTTGATTTCAGCTATTACTTTTTTTATTAAAACTTAAAGCAAACTAAATTTTCGCAGACATGATATTCGCGGCCCCGAGCACGCACAATCATCTCGCTCACGCTTACGCTGAGTGAGAGAGAGAAAGCCCCGTGTCTTAAGGAAACTACACGGCATAGTTAAATCGAACATTTATATATATATCAAAGTAATTAAATGCTCCATTGTTCTAATACGGGCATTATATCAACACCCAAAAAACTGAAAACTATGACCTATCAATGACATTAGGAACATCGTGCGCCCGAGATGCGAGATACTTGCGTTTAGTAGCAAATGTATAAACACTAATCAATATGTAAACAGGACCTAAGGCAAATGTATGTACGCGCTCGTAGGGGCCTAATCAGGTAAAAATAAATTATTGATTATCTCCAAAATGGAGTTCATTAGTATACCCACCGGTACCTTTGAGAAAATCACTTAATTTAAGCTGAGGAATGTACCCTTGAAATTCACGCAGTTAAAAAAACACGTTGTATAATAATAATAAATTGAAAAATTAATCAAGTGACGTCTATACCTATATCCCTTTTCTCTTAATGTAAAAATAATAACATTAATGTTTGTTATTTCCTGACTTTCCCCAGAACGCCAGCAGACACTGTCTGCCTACCTAATAAATCGTTTAATTTTTTCGGTTATTATAAAAGTTAGGTGTTTAAAATCTCCTCAAATCAAGATGATATAATTTTGTTCTTATTCACCCGTGCATCTCACTCGCACCAATACGGATAAGTACGAGCGAAATGCACACGCGAATGATAACTAAATGACATCATTTTAATTTCAAAAAGTACTTTCGAATTGGCCTCTATGTCATTCTATAAACTTACAAACAAGAAGCGTAAACCATGTTAATATTGCTTTATATTGTCATAGTTGCGTATGGGAGTCATTGTTTTCGGGTTTCGGCGTCGTGTCGACGGTAATTCATTTTAACACCCTCGCACCCAGGTGGGATGTCGAGACGCTTAAAATATCGTTATCAACGAAAACAATATTTCTTAAGCAGTAAAAACGCCTCGACGGCTTTTACGCCGAGCTCCCGAGTTTTTCGTGTAGTGATTTATGTTTAATTAGAGTGTCCTTCACATTTTTGTGTCATTCGCCATTCCGAATTTAAGAAGTCCCCAAGAGCGGCAAAGGCTGAATCATTCATTCTCTCTTCTGGCAAATTTGGAAACAATTACCGGCTATTCATGATACTTTTTCAAATTTGGAATGGTAGCATAACATTGCTATCCAGAACTAGATTGAGTATAATGTAAGGCGAGACTGTGATAACCAAAACTCGCTAATTGCAAAAAAATAATTAAACAAAAAATAACCTTATGTTGGTACTCGCACGGTTCACTATGGCTCTAAACCCGTGTCAGTAATTAGTGAGTTTTGGTTGTCACCTGACGATAATTTATTATGATTTTAAATTACTTCTATTTACATTCTTCTGTATATTTCTACTTGTAACATATTTTTTGTAATTGTTGCTTTAGATGGCTTTATCTTTACACTATACCTACTATTTAATTTTGAATACTTACCTTTTTAGGGTTCCGTAGCCAAATGGAAAAAAACTGAACCCTTATAGATTCGTCATGTCCGTCTGTCTGTCCGTTTATGTTACAGCCACTTTTTTCCGAAACTATAAGAGCTATACTGTTCAAACTTGGTAAGTAGACGTACTCTATGAACCGCATTCAGATTTTTACACAAAATAAGAAAAAAACAATAAATTTTGGGGGTTCCCCATACTTAGAACTGGAACTCAAAAAATCTTTTTTCATCAAACCCATACGTGTGGGATAGGTCTTTAAAAATGATATTGAGGTTTCTAATATCATTTTTTTAAACAGAATAGTTTGCGCGAGAGACACTTCCAAAGTGGTAAAATGTGTCCCCCCCCCCCCGTAACTTCTAAAATAACAGAATGAAAAATCTAAGAAAAATATATTATATACATTGCCATGCAAACTTCCACCGAAAATTGGTTTGAACGAGATCTAGTAACTAGTTTTTTTAATACGTCATAAAATTAAAAAAAAAAAAACATCAAGCCCATACGTGTCTATGGATTGGTTTTCAAAAATGATATTTAGGTTTTTAATATCATTTTTTTCTAAACTGGATAGTTTGCGCGAGAGACACTTCCAAAGTGAAAAAATGTGTGTCCCCCCCCCCTGTAACTTCTAAAATAACAGAATGAAATTTAGTAGGCATAGGTAAAGCTCTTTATTTTGCAGATACAAAGCCTAACGTTGAAAGGCATAATATTGACGTTAATATATCTAATATTCTCCCTCATGTTAACATAGTTTAGAGTCAAAATCGCTAGCAATTTACTTGATACCGCTCTACTAATGATATAAACTTATTTTGCGATAAACAATAACTAATTTATTGAATTAATTTAAAGCCCCTTAGAAATTCTACATAATTTGCATTAGAATGGGGTTCGTAATCCATGAAACCTTATTAAAAATAGTATGGATTCAATCACGTACCTAGGTACCTGTTTATTACCATAACGACATTTCACGTGTTATGGGTTAAGGGTGTTCCGAAATTAAAAGCGGTTAAGTCTCGTCCCGTTTAATTAAAACGGCGTGTGAAAATCGAGAGTAAGTAACCATAGATAAATAAGTAAGCTTAGAGTGCTCACTCCATACATGGATTTCCTTACTAAATCTATATACCAGTTTGTATAGAAATGCGTTTATCCTGACTGACTGACTGATTCATCATCGCAGTGCCGGAACTACAAAAGATAGAAAGTTGAAATTTGCATTCTAGGTTGTATTTATAAAGTGTAGTTACAAGAGATAAGAAGCGATTTTGAAAACGTTCAACTCATTTTTAGGAGTTGAACGTTTGTATTACATTCAAGTTTTATTTTTGTAAGCTAGAAACTTGACACTTAGTGAAAAGTTAGAATGTATTAAATAGAAGAAAAGTTCTGTCAGCATTTTAGTAAATTCATCCCCTAAGGGGGTGAAAAGGAAGTTGAAAAAATGGCAAAATAAATTTCAGCGTATAGGGTTAAAAGGGGTTGAAACGTCGCAACGGGAACGATTTCAGTAGGGGCTTGAAATTAGTAGAAACAGATAATATTAGAAATTACCAACAAAAACTAAATTCAGTGCTTCTGAAAATTGAGCCCCTATTAGGGTTAAAGGAGTTAAAAGTATGTTTCAGGAAATAAATCCCCGCGGGCGAAGTCGTTAGTAATAATAATAAGTTTTATGGGAGGTATGGTAAAGCTTACGATTAATAAGTTTTAAACTCGCTAAAACTTAATAGGTACCTACTTAACTTAAATCTTATCATGAATAATATTTCGCTAATCTTGTATAAAACTTACTTTAAATATCTTTTTATCTATGTATGGGGTGAACACTCTAAGCTTACTTATTTCTCTATCCCTAAACATGAAACCGATGCCAGGTAAGTAAGTATATTAAACGCTCCATTCTTTAGAGTTGTGATTAATAACCGGTTGAATAAATATTCGCATTCAGGGCCGCAGACCTTATCATCCAGTGCCTGTTATTGGTTTCTGTTTACTTCATTAAAAACTGTGTTCTTCATATGGTGTCATATATCCTGTTATTTTAAAACAAATCTGAACTTTAGTATTGAAAAGCAAAAAACAGCTTTTATTTTACTACACAATATGCTTGGAAGGGAAGATTACGTATGTGTATACCTATGTATTGACGCACGTTAAAATGTTATCAGGTCGTTACATTGGAACTGCATTATACCTACAAAGCAGTCTTATTTGTATTATATAGTATTATAATGATAAGAACATCCTCACAGATCTTTATTCTGACCCCACTCTCGTTGTCAAGTCACGTTTCTGATAGGTAGGTCAGAAAGATTTATCATTTACTTACTTAGCGTCCGTCTGCTGTTACCAGTCATAAAGTATATAACCAATACCTAGAAGAACTTTGATAATGCTGTGATAAAATTAACAATAGATCGTGTGTGTAATTATAATAATCATTAGTTAATCACTTTGTTGTTCGAGCTAAGAAATAACCATTATACTTACCTACTTAGTGTACATCTGCATATAATTTGATGTATATTAACCATTGCAATGCCTCTTTGTTTTACTTATTCTTGTAAAAATTAGGAGCGAAAAACAGATTTCATACAAATTTTTAAATGTCCCTAACTCTTATAATATTCAAAGCTTCGAAATAAATCAAATATAAGAGCGTAGCTGTGATTGATATACAACAAATTGTTTCTAAATATTTTTAATAATGGTAGAATCCAGAGAGTAAAATAAGGGCTACGTTTGTATGAAAAAGTGATTTCGTCCTCCACTTTTGTCTTAAATGCTGCCGTGCATGTTCGAGCGGGCTTTATCAATATGTTCCAATAAGCATTGATACATGGCAATGCCAGCCGATGCACGGCAGCCGATGTAAATGTCCTATTAGTGGCTTCTCAGAACAGATGCCAAGAAAACGGGTATTAAATGTTTGGTATCTACTAAGTTCTCGCTGTTTTCATTAGGTAGTTCACTTGCGTTTTTATTTAAAAGGTTTTCAAAGCTTACTTTATTTAACACTTTAAAACACAACATACAATTTCAAGGTTTCGATCTTTCTTTGCAATATTTGAAGCGATTATTTTCAAAAATAATAATAAATAGGTAAAGAATAGTTATCTTCATTTTAGTGCCCATAAATATATGTATACCTATATATATCTATATTAATTTACAATTACAAAACAACACAATTAGGTAGGTTAGTAGTCAGCGTCTAAAACTTAGTAGCAGTTAAAGTGGCCAATTAGTTCGGAACACCATATATTTAGTCTACTTTCGTTGCTACAAAGTTTTTGATGCTGATTGTACCTACCTAAATGTGTTGTTTTGTAATTGTAAATTAATATATATATATATATATAGGTATATACAACAGACTGTACAATTTTTGGCGTCTAGCCCCTATTCATTAAGCACCTACTAGGTACATACAATATTTAAATTATAATTCAAAGGCGTTGGTAAACACGAATATCGAAACAGTGGAGGGTGACTTGAATCATCTTGATGAAGCATTCAATGAGCTGAAAGCTGATTAGAAAATTAATGTAGGTGCTTCCATCTTAAAGCTCCGTGGGTTCAGGTTATTCTGTCACCCTCACTGAGCGTGAGCGTGCGTGTTCAGAATCGCCGATTTTTGAATATTAATTTCTTGTAAGTTACAACAAAAAAAATTAGGATATCGATCAAAAATTAAATTGTGCAGTTTTTGCTGTTGTGCAGCAACTTTTAATATTTTAAGCTTTTGTGCAAAAATTGTTACATATTTTTAATGCCAGTTTTGAATGATTCACGGTTTTTTTATGTAGCTCCAGATATTTGTGCGTTTTAGATCCATGATCGTGATTTTTTTCCATCAAGCGAAAATCAAAAAAATAGGTTTCGAATCGATGAATACTAATCAAATTTTTGGCGTATTGTGATCTAAAAAAAAGGGGTTCGATTTTTCAATTATCTCATTTTTCAAAACTCTGTAGGCTGAACCTACTGCGCCTTAAGGTACCTACTTAATAATGTGTCATAGGTTACGTTACTGCTCTTGTATCATCTGATACAAGAACTATGGAGATGTTAGCTATATACCTACGAGAAACGGCCGGGCAATTGTATATTAAAATCTATATTATTCAACATTTTTCAATTAATTTATGTTGTTATAATTTTCTTTTTTAGACAGTTCCAATTTTCAGTTTTTCAATGTTTTAAGACAAAAATTGTTTTAAACTGAAATACATACCATACACTAAAGAAAAAGTGACCACGTCCACCGGTGGCCGAGCCGGGAATCGAACCCGCGTCTTCAGTTTACGCGGCGGCGGCGGTTTTTTTGCTGTATGTTATCTATTTCAGTTCATAATTTATAGAGTTATATAGTTGTATAGTGTGACTAATTAAAAAAAAAAAACAAATTATTTCATAAAATAATTTAATTTGTTCCCTAGTTAAAATTTTGTTGTTACAATAATACCACGAACCCATTATAATTATTAATTATGCTTAGATTTAGTTTAGGTAGGTACTAGTCTTTTACAAACGCGGAGGCACCCTGTAGGGAATGCAAATCGGTTATAACCGTAACGGTTAGGTATAATTAGGGATTGCAAATATTCGATTCTATCAGGTATTCGAATATTCGATTTTTTCTGACGAGATATTCGAATAAAATTCGTATATTTTAATGAAATAAGAAAATGAACGGGAAATCGTGTTATTCAAAAACTAATGATATTTTGCAGAAATACACTTAATTGACTAGTTTTATCATCCTACTGAGATGCCCACATTTATAAAAACGAGTCGAGATGCAAAAATTAGACGTATTCAATATTTCTAGATAAAACTTTTAGTATAAATATATCGTTGCAATTAATATTATTATAACTATAACCAATCAAACACGTAAGAGAAAAGAAATGTATTAGGTAATTATTTTCCGATTTTTTTATATTTATTTTTACTCATTCTGTTGTCTATAAAAAAGCGTTGTGTGAGAGTAAACGGATAGTAGTACACTGAGTGGTTTAACATCCAAAAGAGTGTTAGGCAAGGATGTGTAGCGGCAGCGAGGCTGTTTAATCTACTCATAGACAGTAGTTTGCATTGCATCATTTGAGAAATGATGAATGTACAAGCGTACTACATGTACCACAGCTTGTTTTCTGCAATATCGTATTTCAAATTGTGAACTACATGATAAATTTATCAAACTATCGCTGAAGTTCTTATTGTCTGCCTGGACAATGAATGTAGGCTGAGAATGAGTGGGTTGAAAGATGACCTGGTATTGCTGATGCTTGTATGCTTTTTGCGACACGCTCTGACTGCTCATAAAAGCGTTAAGTGCCCCATTTTCACGATTTCCAGCATTTACTCTCCTTTCAGTGTATTTATCATGCTTACCGTCCCTAGTGAACAAGGTTCCCATATACACAAACTCTTTCACTTGTTCCACTCTTTCCTGACCAATCAAAATTTCCTCTTTCTTATATTTATTTTCATTCCTGTCCTTTCAAAAGATCCATGCATTCTAGTTACCATGTCCTGCAACTCTTCACTCGCTCGTCATCGGGTGAAGAACTATAGCGGATGGTATAGATTTGTTTAAGTAATAAAAAATATTCGAAGGCGGGTTTAGGGTCGGTAACGCGCTTGTAACTCCTCTGGAGTTGCAGGCGTACATAGGCTACGGAGACTGCTTACTGTCAGGCGGGCCGTGTGCTTGCTTGCCACTGACGTAGTATAAAAAAAAGGTAACCAAGTAGCCATACTAGCTGTATAGAAAAGTAGATACTTATGTTTTTGAACCGACTGCTAGGACCGCTCATATTTTGTACCAGTAGCAAGTTAGCTATACTTACCTGACTATAACAGAACAGCGAAAGTGCTTTTTTGTAATCCTGTAAACCCTTTGTTCGATCAACAGAGCTCTGAGATTTCAATAAAATCTTCAATAAGTAAAAGGGTAGCTCGGATACCTATACCCCCGTTACTTAGTACATTAAATTATTCGCAACCGTTGTCAATAACAACGGGCGTTTTCTTCTTCCTTTACGTTTCCCAGGCCTAATGATATTGTGCGCATTATGCTTTCAGAGAAAAGGTAGGCACGTTTATTTCATCAGAAACTCCCTATTTAATGACAAATCGCCTAACAGATACAATACAAAGGACAATGGCCATGTAGTGGTTGTTCGAACAAGAATGATAACCGATATTTGTTAGGGTTCAATATATCATTTATATTCCGTTGTTCGATACAACAAGCAAATGACCGGGGAGGGTCATTATCGGGTTATTTTATCGTTTAGTTATTTCCTTCTAAAAGCTATTACCTAAACCCTTTTGAAACTGCTAGTTATTTCCCGGCAGAGGTATAAGTTCTATGAACGTTTCAATTCCTGCTTTAAAGGCGTCTGAAAAATTACTTTCCGTTTGTCATGTGTCTACTAGCCGTGGCGAATTGTTAGAACCTAGAATTTCATTTCGCAATTCGCAATTGCATCGTTCGCTTTAGAAATGAGCGGTTGCCCCGCTCATTTTTTGTGCCCGTGAGATTTTTTTCATAATTTAACTATTATTTACCTATAATAGATATTTGATTTATGTTCGATATTGAGAGTTAAGTAAATATCCCTTGCGATTACGACTATTATTTATCTATTGTAGTGATTAAAGCTCGCGTTCATTCTCACTTGAAGCGTGAACGTTTTGTTTTAGTTCCTTTTTAACAGTAATATACTGCAAAGTTTGGCTTAAGCTACGAGCGATAACTTACCTCTATAATACGTTTTAGAGAGTTTTATGCGCTTCATGATCTTTGGTCTATAATTCTTCAATTTCACGCTCTAATACTCACAATAATAGTAACTACAAAATGACTCGTACGTTTAACAAAATAGTACCGTAGAAGCCTCAATTCGTCTTTTATCAAAAATAACCATTGCCTATTGTTTATCACAGTTTTATCTCACACGAGTGATGACTCCAACGAATGGTGAGCTGGTGGACCCGCCGGAGGTGGTGGTGCTGGACGGGGGCTTCTCGTCGCAACTGTCGTGCCACGTGGGCCACGTGATCGACGGTGACCCGCTCTGGAGCGCCCGCTTCCTCCACACCAACCCCGAAGAGGTCGTCAACGCGCATTTGGACTTTTTGAGAGGTAATGTCAAGTTAATAATGGCAATCTTCAATTAGTGGTGGAGTCAAAAAATGCCGCACTTTAAAACTTGGTCGAACAAATCTAATACATATTAAGGGTAATCTAGAGAAGTGAAATCTTTCTCGCGCGAGACATTTAGCCGCAATGTGAGAATGTGACTTACCTATGCTAACCCCCAGCATTTATTCGCTTTATATTCAATTTGATAGGCAAATAATGTTGTAAGTAACGTAACGGTAACAAATAAAAGTTCTGTGTTAAATAACTTGAAATAGATTAGGTAGATACACGTCAGAAAAATGACTAGCAAAAGTGAAATTTATAAAATACCTATATTTCAAATTTACCGGTTACAATTATTGCAACGTAGCCAGTATAATGGAAAAGTATAGGTGGATACTTTGTATTTACGAATGTAAAGGTCAGGTTATGCTAGGAACAAGTTAGCGAATTTTTTGTGTACACGTGTAGCATCCGTAGGTCCACTAGGTTTATATTGCAGCAATATTTCTGTGATGTTTATTTACTACAATGCAGATTCTGCGGCGCTCGTGCTAATATTGATACCCGAGCGAGCGAAATATTCCAAAACGGAACCAAAGCGTAGCGAGTGGTTCGAGAAGTGGAGTCTTAAGCGTTGCGAGGGTTAAACAAACCGCCTCCGAGTGAAACACAAAAATTTTCACCACATCAACGCGGGGAAAATTATGAAATACCAAAAAAATTAAACCAAATCAAATCCAAATGAACGTAATAAAAAAAATATAATTTTAAATCATCATTTAAAAGTCAATTCTGGCACCTAACACAAGGATGCAACTCAAAATTTACAGCTGATTACTTTGCCCCACATGTGGATTAAATGCAACGTTCTCATTAGTTTTTGAATAATCAAGAGGGCATTTACCAGTTGGCGTGATGAAAAGTAAAGTTCATTTTTCTTTCCAGCACTTTTATGCTGCTAGTGAGATCGAAATTAACTTCATAAGAAGCGCGACGCGCGGCGCGTGGGGCCTTCGGGCCCCGACACCCCTGTCTGTGGGATCCTAAAAGCAGTGTTCTTAGGAATATTATACAACTGTTTTTTTTTATTCTGACTACTAGGCAAAGATCTACAAGCTATTATTTATTTTGATTTTATCGATAATCTTGGGTATTTGCTGTCTTAAAAAAATATTGTGTGTAACGGTAGGTACATAACTAGGTTTAAGATTCTCGGGCCTGTCTTTACAAATTTCAACTTCATTTCGGTTTGTAACTTCGGCCCTTAAATTTTAAGAACCCTTATTATGTACCTGTTGCACAAAATACTATAATGATTTGATCATAATTTGGAGTCCTATTTACGTAATTGATGATTTTGCTTCGTATAGATTTTATTTTAAGGCTATTTTTTGTAATGTTTAAGATATTCACAACTTTATTTTTTATATTCTTATATGGGAAATTTGCAATATGGTTCCAGTATTGTGCGTACGAACGAACCTAAAGATGAACGGCGTTCAACTTTTAGGCAAAGCCTAGTTTTTTCAAGTGCTTTTTATAAATTCTCCGACAACTGTGATTTTTTATCCCACCAACACGTTTTTAGTGTAGGTACATTACTAATAAAAATACCTGGATAGTGCTTTACAAATAACTATGCGTCGATTGGTGTTTCATAAATTGATCAAAAATATTTAAACAATTTTACCGATACAAATAAAAAATTTAAAAAGTAAAGTAGAAATTGAAACAGTTTATTAAAAAAATATTCTTATTAATTGTAAATTACTTACCTATATAAACAAACAAATAACTTAATGAAAATTAAAAAAAAAATCATTGATGGGTTTTTAAATATAGATTTTATATATATAAATAGATAGATAGAAGACTTATTCGCACACCTCAGTAAAAGATACAGCTTAAAGCAAAACAAATAATTATTGATAGAGGCAGACAACAGGCGGTCTAAAATATTAAAAAATAAATAAAATAAAATGAAATATTAATTTATCTTTAAGGATTTTAATTTTAAGTACCGATAAAAATATTTGATGTTTTATCACTTTAATAGCGATACACTGAAACACAAGTCGACATATTATATGTATTAAGCAGTATATCATTTATCTAGATATTTTTATTAGCATTGAACAGTAACACAATTTTGGTGGTAACTACTGAGAAAAAAGATCTCAGTTGTCCGCAGATTTATTGTTTCATATTTTTTGGTAAGTGATCTATAAAATGTACATTTAAATTTTTAGTCATATTGCTTTATTTGGGCGATTTGAATCATTCGTGTCTATAAACTATAATTCAAACACTATAAGGCCATTTTATAATATTTTTTCCCGTATTTATACCGAAAACTATCATTTATACTGGTGCATCTATACTATACGACCAAATCGTTCATAATTAGGGCACATTGTTTTTTTATTTAAAAATTGGGGTAGTCCCTTAATCGTTCATTTATTAGTGCGAGTAGAAGACCCTACAAATAGGCTAATAATTATTATAGTTAGTTAATTATTTGTAAGTAGAAACACCTCTATAATTAATTATATACGTTCTAACGTTCGTAACGCCCTAGTGCACCTGTGGGTTCAAATTCAGCCTCAGACACCTATATAGGAGATAATTGTTATTTAGACGTGAATTAAAACATTATCGTATCTTAAATTTAGGCTGTATGTACAGATTTTGACTTTATGCTATAGAGGCTTTCATGGCAAAAAATCTAGCACATCAAAAAGTTATACTATAATTTCACGCGCTTTTAAATACCTATAGTATCTATCTACCTAGTCGTTATTACGAGTCGTACATGCGATTTCAATAAAGCAGTCATGACTTTTGTCAGCCGTATATTTATAATGAAACGAGTGTGGTTTACGTAATCAAACATTATAAGTAAAAGAAAAAAAAAACACATGCCAGTAGAAGCATGCCAAACAAAAATACAACGACTTCCGCTGCCCGTATTTTAATACATTGATACTGTTTAATTAAACACCAACAAATAGTTCCTGGCATTTCCTGTTTACTTTGGCTTCCATTTGCCGTAGCCAAGTTGGAGGTTTTAGTTGTTAACGCACGACGTGAACTCCTGTGTTAGTTACCGTATCTACCGCGAACATCGACAATCGAAACTTCGTTAGCTTCCTCCCTATCACTCAAATATACAAGAGCGATAGAGAGATAGACAGATTCGATTTTCGACGTTCGTAGTAGGATATCTGATCTAATTCTTATAATGGCATACTGTTTCGTTTAACAATGAAGTTTACGCTACACCACATCCCGAGCTCGCAATCACTGAAATAGTTTTTCTGGCATTATAACTATTCCGTTACTTATTTCTTTTTAATAACTATCGCAATTTGAGCTAGGTACCTAAACCGAATTCATGATTTATTCAGGGCAAAAATGGACTGTAGAACATACCTAGACGGGTCAAAACTCTTTTCGTTTTCTTGTTTCTGACTACTTTGTCACGCTAGTATCTGTCTTCTATCTTCTTCTAATGTATGTATTTATAGCTGTATACCTATTATATTTTACGTGATAAAAATTTAAAACACAATCACATCGCATACAAAAAGCTTCACTCCGTCACATTTTATGGGGACAAAAAACAAGACAACTAAAAGAATTTCGTCCCAAATATTTACATTTAAACCTGTATTTATTTCCGATCTCAAAAATGTAAACTAATTAAGTAATCATATCTATTAGTTATTTAAACACTGCGTAGTCGGAATAATTAAGCTAAGTGTTTTTTTATTCAGCTACAAACTTTACTAAGATAAGACAAAAACTTTTCTCTTTAGCCAAGTTTTAATAAAACTTGAAAATCCATGTTACAAACTCAATCTAGAGAGAAACACGGTGGGAACACGTATCAGAATGTCGATTGGGAACAAAAGACTTCAAAGTACAAAGGCCCAAATTGCAGAATACCTACGTAGGTAGTATTCGCACCGATCTCGTCAACCCGATGACATCACGTATCAATACCTGAACGTGACACTGCCACGCACAACTAACCCCTTTGAACTGGAAAGTAATTGCGTTGTTCTACATTCCAAGGCAAAGTTTGAATGAATTTCTGCGCCGCACACAGCCCGCAAACAAGTAAGCTTTCACATACATATGCGTGTTTTGACGAATTACACGTTAGGTCGCTTTTAGCTCGTCATTTCTTGTATCCAACAGCGAGAGTGCGACCTCGCGTCGTGTCATCGTCCTCTGAAAGCGCTTTTCTTCGCCACAAAACGGACCGTTTCTTTTCATAAGGAAAAGCTGAAAAGTGTCTCCATGCAAATAACTCCCCAGAGGGAGACAGCCTACTGCCTCGCTTTGCTACATGCTATAGTAGTGATCATTATGAAAAAGACATGAAATGGGCCCTTATTGTGTGAAATTTTAAGATTTTATGCCAGAATTTTCATTTCAACATTTTATGTGGATGTATTTTTAATGTTTGCCGACATAACTTCTCGACTTTTAGGAGTTCTGTAATATTTTAAAAGTAGCCTATCTACCTATTAATTTACCAAATTATAAATTGAAGTATTAAAATATGCGAAAAAAGCGCAGTACTGTTATTTGGCCACAACTTATAGCTCACTTTGCGTTGCACTATCCAGCTGTTTCCAAATGATTATTATGATTGACGCTGGTTACAGTTGCCAAGATTTGCCGCTGTTTCTCCCACATTTGCTAACTGCCCCGCATTTGCATAGTGTACAGTAGACAGGAGGGAAAAGGCAAGAGGCCAAACTTAGCTATAAGTAGGCGCAACACAGCCCGCAGCCGCTCAGCGAGCCCGGCTACAGACCGTAGCTGCCATTAATCACCTTGTCTGTCTAATACGTTTTCATTCGCAAGCCGTGCGCCGTCTTCTATTTACATAATTATTTTCTAGCAGACATGAGGCCTTTTGCCGATAAGTTCTTTATTGCTTAACTACTGAGCCTCTTGAAGCGTAACTAAGTTTAAATAATATTAACTTAACTGTTTACGCCTTTTAGCCGCACCCTGCTCACAGTTAATACTAACAGTTCGCAGAAGTTTAATATTTATCGAGTTAGTTTACTAATATAAACTTATACGGTATGATTATTTTAGACAGGAGGCTTGTGTATTCGCACAAGATTAATATAGGGTTTCATTTGTTTTAATTAAGATACGGTAAGAACATTTATGATATATGGTATTTAAGTAAAATACACTCAAGTCAAGTGCAAAGAAAATGCTTCACTTTGTATGGATATTGTCGTTCACAGCGATCAGTAAACATTTTTTTTGTGTAGTTCAGAACCACATCGATGCTGAACTGTATCATTCGAGGCACCCACTTAGTCTGAGGTCAATGGGATTGATTTGATCCCTGTCACATGAGACTTGCGAGATTTTCCAAATCGGGCCCTCAGGAAATAATCTGAGAAAAGGAGGCATCAATATTGTTGGCAGTTAAAGATGTGGCAAACGAAGTTGTTAGTGTATCAGTAGTTTTTAAAATTACCCGCATCAAGGAGAAAATAAGTAGTAGGTATTTAAAATATCATTTTTAAAACAAATTAAACTGGATGCTTAGCCAAGCCAACGTGCCAATCGTTAACGCTCTGTAGCGTAGTCATCTCTCTCTCTCTCTCTCTCTCTCTCTCTCTCTCTCTCTCTCTCTCTCTATCACTCTTCCATATTAGTGCGACAGTGATAGTTGCGTGTCGTTCGCTACGGAGCGTAAACGATTGGCACGTTGGCTAAGCACCCTGATATTAATATTAAGGAATCAATCATACGATACTTAATCATATGAAAAATAATTGATTATTAAGTTTTCCATAGGTACTTTAACAAATAGACAAAACAATTTGCGTAATCGGTGGCGTTGAAAATGGGTATAATTATTTTATCAGTATTATTCATTTTGGTACTTGTGGGTATCTTGCTACTTTCTTTATTTACAAGCTTTGCTACCTCCTTGAAATGATAGTCCGACGTACTAAAACACAGAATAGGTATTTATTTTACTAAACCAAATTAACATAAATAACACAACGTAAAAGCTCTGGTTTTCTAGGATAGCAATGCCTTCATATAGCGGCCGTCTCCATACAAAATACTAGTCGTCCATATTTATCCGTATTATTGAGTATGGAAACGGCCGCTATATGACGCACCGCTTTCCTTGGAGAACAGAGCTTGATTACAGATATATTCATTTTATAAGTAATGAAATGAAACGAAATGTATTTATTTGTCAGATTATGGTACATTGATTTGATCTTAAATTAGAATTATTGCAAGTGCTTTCATATTCTACCGTGAATACAACTATTTACGGTGTACAAATATTTTTACTTATATCTAGTTCTTACATCTCACCTGACATCGAATTCAAATAAAGAATAATAACTAACCTGCCAATATAAATCTATCAAAAGCTATACATCCTCAGCACAAACCATTGGCAATCATAGAACCCAATTCCCACAATCTTGACTAAAACGACTTCCTTAAAGTAAAACTCGTCTGGTTACAGCCTCAGTGGCTAACGTTCTGCCGCGTTCTTCCAGCGTTCACTGAGGCCTCTCGGATACGTTTGCATATGTTCTATTTAACACGGATGCTCGCTGCCCACTCAGTTTGCTCATTTAGAAACAATCAGGAAAAAACGGATGAGAATAGGCGGGGGAACAGGGTGTTGTGCGCAAAAGCACTCAAAATGATGATGATGTTTTTTTTTTCAGCTGGAGCGGATCTGGTCATCACAAACACATACCAGGCGTCAATAGGCGGATTCGTGGAGCATTTGGGCGTTAACGAGGAACAGGCGTACGCGCTGATAGAGCGCGCCGTTGAGCTCGCTAAACGTGCCCGCACACTCTACCTCGAGGAATTCCAAAACTTCTTACAAAATGGTAAGAATAATACTCTGGCCATCCAAGAGGCACATGAAGCTAATGCTTACAAGTTTTATCACCATAAACTCGTGCCAGGCGTTGATAGGCGGGTTCGCAAATCACTTGGGCGTGGACGTGGACTATGAATGCGCCGTAGAGCTCGCTAACGTGCCACACTCTGCCTCCAGGAATTACAAAATTTCTTGCAAAATGGTAAAAACAATACTGTGGTCATCTAAGTTAAAACGTAGTGATTATATGCTCTTTGATCTAAGTCAGCATATCTTGTATTCTTAAACACGTACCATGTTGTCCGGTCATCGTATTCGGTTAGGTTTCTTTTATTAATCCCTATCAGTGTGCACACATGATGGCATCTGCTGCACCATAGCGTAAATGAAACCTAGTGTCTTGCGACGCTTACTAAAAAGGCGCATTATGAGAACTTAAAGTATTAAGCCAGATACATTCAAAGAATTTCATTTCCGTACCATATCGTACCTTGACACAGTGACAATCAATATGAAAGTCGCTAGGGACCTCAACTATTGTCACTGTGACAAGGTACGAAATGGTACTGCAATTAAATTCCTTGGCCGTACCTATACATATTTATAGGAGCAACAAGGAAAAGAACCATCGTAAAAATGGTATCCACGAATGAAAGAGAAAATGTTTAAACTTGAAAAATAAAGTATAAACAAAGTAACAGCGAACAATTTGTGAATGTTTTAAGAGATGTTATTACCTACGAAGGAAAATACGGGGGTAGAAATGATTTATCATTGCCGACATTCCCGTGTCTGTCACAAAAACATGGCAATTTAATTGCAAGAGTTTTACTCAAAACAAAGGTTTTATGAGACAAACTTCCATAAAGGACGGATGCAAGCATGCCTTAATTACAGTTTGCAGAGGGTCATGGGATTAGGGTAGTGCCAAGTTTTCCTGTATTCTGAACGCTTTCAAACTTTCACCTTGGATGTCCAGTAATTATTATGACAGCGGGATCCTTAACTCATATGCGCAATCGGATATCACACATACTGGTCGTATCAGATAGATGTTCGCCTGAGTTCGGCCCGACATCGGAATAACAGCTCTTTGCGATGAAATAGAGCGAGCTGTTGACACTTATTGCGCTTTGTTAATGCTATGTCATGCCGTTAATGAGTACTTGTTGATTTAGATCACGTGCCGCTGGTAGTGGGGTCCGTCGGTCCTTACGGGGCCCATTTACACGATGGCTCCGAGTACGACGGCAGCTATGCGGATACAACATCAGTGGAGGTAAAAATAACCTAGCCCCGATATTGCTGGGATATCAGGTCAACTATTAATAAAAGACGAACTTCACCGCAACAGTAGGTAGCTCATTAGTGCATCGCCATTTTCAGCTTCTACTGCGTCATAGAATGCTTTTAGGGCGGCAAAATCAGGAAAAGCTTTCGAATAACTTAAATGTTAAATGTGAAGCACGCCGACTAAGTTGTAAACTCTTAATGAGTATTTTTATTGTAGTAGTTAAGTTACGAAGTAAAATTTCAGGATTCAACACGAATAATCATATTTATGTTATGAACAAGGTTCGAGCCTGTGTATTGGAGCGAGGCGCATTGTGAGAAATATAAAAACAATATCTTATTTTAAAAATTAGAATGCCCCTCAGTTTGAGTTATACAAGTATACAGTAAGAGTTATACAAGTATAGTGGGTATACAGTACTAAAGCCACGAGAGAAATTCCATGGTTCTGTAGATGGAGGCATAGATATGATATACATCTGTATGGAGCATATTCGTAACATCATTTTCAAAACTACTTTTTATTTCATACACATTCAGAATAATCCGGGACAAGCCTGAATTTTATTGTCAACAAAAGGAGATTCTTGAGATTGTTCCTACTGAACCCCCAAGCCATGAATGCATAGCCTAATAAAGGTTGAAAGCGTCAGCTAAATCGTAAAGAGAGCCGTAAAGTAAAGCAAATTAAAATTTACATCGGCAATATGAAAAAGTCCCTCACCATTTCTCTCTTTTTTGAACCGGTCCGGCATTTGACTGGCGCGGACAGTTAATTAACGATAGGTACCGAGATAGACGGATGAACATCAGTAACAAACATGATGTAGCGAAAATATTTACAACATTAATTTATTTTTATGTCGCATTAAAGTTTCAGGCATGTTTCATTTATGTACTACCATACCAACCAGTCACCAACCATAACCAGGTACAAACGAAATGAAATTGATAGCATTTTTGGACTGATTGGACACAGTTTATTACTCTCCTATATGCAATTCCTATAGGAAACGCCAGTTTTTTTATGCATCTACTTTATATGTTATTTTAACTTACGCGTGATGTCGGAAAATGGTGTACCTATGCTAAAATAATATATATGCCTTCTGAAGGCGTAGTGCTATTGCGTGAAGTGCTACACGTTACATTTTCTAAATTTAATGAGCTTTTCTCTCTACTCCAGCCTAATGACAATAGTACATGAATAAGTATGTACCTATTTGTATTTAACAGACAATGCGGGAATGGCACCGACCACGCATTCAGGCGCTTGTGGACGCAGGAGTCGATCTGCTTGCGCTTGAGACCATCCCGTGCCAAGAGGAGGCTGAGATGCTTTGCGAGCTGCTCCGCGAATACCCCCACATGAAAGCTTGGCTGGCCTTCAGTTGCAAGGTACCTTTTGTTTGCAAGTTACATGTTTGACATGAATAAAACTGTGTTAGAATGGTAAATATTTACCCCCTTATTCATAAACGTGTACTAAAGTTACGATGCCGCTAATAATCGTTTGTCGTAACGGGCTAATAATCGTTTGTCGTACGTCGGAAAGGGACAAATGATTATTAGCGGCATCGTAACTTTAGTACACGTTTATGAATAAGGGGGTTAGATAAATAGATAGACGTAATTTTGTAGAGGGCGGTAGTTAACGGACGAAGGTAGGTACAGGTGAATTTAAGTGCACTAGCTACAACACACCATTAAAGTTGGATAACTATGTAGTTAGTGATATTGTGTTTTTTTTTTATAATCAGTTCCTTAGACATATATTGTTTTGTTTGCCTTGTCTGTATTGTAGATAAAATCCTAAACTATGCTCCCGAATAGGTAATTGTGCTTAAAATTTTTTTTACAGTACATATGGGGCTACTTTATAGCACTAGTGCGAGAAGTAGCATATTACGTTACTGTGTCGAACATTTAAAGGGCCATATGTACTGTAAAACGTTGTACGATACATGTGCGAATAGGTAATTCGCAACTCGTGTCGATTTAAAACACTCCCTTCGGTCGTGTTTTAATTTATCGCCACTCGTTTCGAATTTCCTATTTTTCGCACTTGTATCGTAATGTACTATTTTATTATTTTCCTACTCCTCTACTGTTATCTGTCATTTATGCATTCATTAACACGAATATAAGAACATACATAAAAGGTTTCAAGAAAAGTCTATATTGTCTATTCCTCATAAAAGCTCTTGTGCTTTTAATCGCTATAACGTTACTGCGATTAATGGCTACCAACCTAACAAAACCAAAACGAATACAGTTTTAAACTAAGTGCATTGCTGCCAACTTACAAAATATTCATTTGGTTGCATAGTAAAAATAATTACTTCATAAGTCAGAAACACGCATGTGACACCCGTAATATAGCAACACCCATAGACTACGAAGACCGCTTAGCGTTACTTGTTAGTCTCCGTAGGCTATGGTGGCCAAAATTGAGAAAAACTGTCCAAAAATTTAATTTAGCAAGTAGCAAGTACCAGGTCCTCATGAGTTACGAGGTGTCGCCGACCGGCCGGCCGCGGCCCGGGGCGGGCTGGGCTCGTAACAAGGTATGCTCGCGCGTCTTGGCTATATACTTTTCCTTTGTTTACCTAAATTAAGATTTATTTTTGTTGACTCGTAGGAAAAATATTGTATGCAGAGTTGTATAAGTAGGTCAAAAAAGGCGAGTGGCGTGAGTTACAATGTGAGCCGGAGCCGAAGGCGTAGGCGAACATTGTAAAGGAATACGCCACTAGTGCGAGAAGTAGCATATTACGTTACTGTGTCGAACATTTAAAGGGCCATATGTACTGTAAAACGTTGTACGATACATGTGCGAATAGGTAATTCGCAACTCGTGTCGATTTAAAACACTCCCTTCGGTCGTGTTTTAATTTATCGCCACTCGTTTCGAATTTCCTATTTTTCGCACTTGTATCGTAATGTACTATTTTATTATTTTCCTACTCCTCTACTGTTATCTGTCATTTATGCATTCATTAACACGAATATAAGAACATACATAAAAGGTTTCAAGAAAAGTCTATATTGTCTATTCCTCATAAAAGTTCTTGTGCTTTTAATCGCTATAACGTTACTGCGATTAATGGCTACCAACCTAACAAAACCAAAACGAATACAGTTTTAAACTAAGTGCATTGCTGCCAACTTACAAAATATTCATTTGGTTGCATAGTAAAAATAATTACTTCATAAGTCAGAAACACGCATGTGACACCCGTAATATAGCAACACCCATAGACTACGAAGACCGCTTAGCGTTACTTGTTAGTCTCCGTAGGCTACGGTGGCCAAAATTGAGAAAAACTGTCCAAAAATTTAATTTAGCAAGTAGCAAGTACCAGGTCCTCATGAGTTACGAGGTGTCGCCGACCGGCCGGCCGCGGCCCGGGGCGGGCTGGGCTCGTAACAAGGTATGCTCGCGCGTCTTGGCTATATACTTTTCCTTTGTTTACCTAAATTAAGATTTATTTTTGTTGACTCGTAGGAAAAATATTGTATGCAGAGTTGTATAAGTAGGTCAAAAAATGCTCGTGGCGTATTCCTTTACAATGTTCGCCTACGCCTTCGGCTCCGGCTCACATTGTAACTCACGCCACTCGCCTTTTTTGACCCTTCTTATACAACTGTTGCATAAAATACTATAAAAATATCACATCACAAGCTCACTTAAGTGTTACAACATGATAGTAATGATGGTCTACTTTAAATCGGCATACCTTTATATCAAAATACCACAATATTCATATTCATATTCCTTTATTGATAAAATTACAAATTTTACATGTCAAAAGGTAATACAATATATAATTAGGTCGATGTCAATTTAAGTACAATTAAGATAATAAATAATAATAATCAAATTCAATTACAGTAAAATAAACAATACTACTAATTTTAAATTCTGAATAATGGAGCAGATTTAGTAACAAAGTATCTAGACACATTTTAAGGTACATGCTTTCTTACTGATCAAGCTTTAGTATATTTATCTTTCAGTTAAATCCAGTTCACGATTTATCCGTTTGTCATTTCAACCATTCGGCAATAGTACATTACGATACAAGTGCGAAAAATAGGAAATTCGAAACGAGTGGCGATAAATTAAAACACGACCGAAGGGAGTGTTTTAAATCGACACGAGTTGCGAATTACCTATTCGCACATGTATCGTACCACGTTTTACAGTACATATGGCCCTTTAAATGTTCGACACAGTAACGTAATATGCTACTTCTCGCACTAGTGCTATAAAGTAGCCCCATATGTACTGTAAATTATTTTTAAGTGCAGCTTTTCACGATTATTTTGGGAAGGCACGAATTAAACCTCGGTTTATTGTACCTACCTTTTAAATAAATTCTTATTCGGATGAATTTTATCTCTTAAACCACTTGTATTTATTATTCTTGTATTTCGTTTAAAAATTGCTGTTAATGTCATCAAATTAAATTTGATGTTAAGCACGCTTCATTTGACATGGAACAAATGTTATTATGTCAAATAAAATAAAGCTAAAGCTGTATGCAACCACAGCACAAAATAAACCTAGTTTAACTATAGGATAAACTGAAATGGCTTAAGTTATAATAGCGAGATAAAGTACGTTCTTATGAAGAGACTTTAACATAATAAACGTTAGTTAGCAGGTTGTAACCATACTTACATAATTACTAAAGATATCGATTTTAACGAACTGTTAATTAACAAGCCTCATGGCTGAAAACTTAACCAGATGAACCGACGGTTCTGTGTTCAAATCCCGGTAACGGCATTTATTTGTGTGATGAGCACGGATGTTTTTTCCTGATTCTTTGGTGTTTTCTATGTATTTAAGTATTTATATATTATGAATGTATTACATATATCGTTGTCTGAGTATCCACAACACAAAGCTTCTTAAGCTTACTGTGGGGCTTAGTCAATTTGTGTAAAATGTCCTATAATATGAATTCATTTAATATCACTTGATAATAGTTAGCTTTTGCTGACTGTACATGATGCTTACTAATAGTTGCTAATAGCCTGGTGGCCTAGCGGTAAGAGTGTGCGACTTGCAATCCGGAGGTCACAGGTTCAAACCCCGGCTCGTACCAATGAGTTTTTCGGAACTTATGTACGAAATATCATTTTATATTTACCAGTCGCTTTTCGGTGAAGGAAAACATCGTGAGGAAACCGGACTAATCCCAACCAGGCCTAGTTTACCCTCTGGGTTGGAAGGTCAGATGGCAGTCGCTTTCGTAAAAACTAGTGCCTACGCCAAATCTTGGGATTAGTTGTCAAGCGGACCCCAGGCTCCGATGAGCCGTGGCAATATGCCGGGACAACGCGAGGAAGAAGGAAGTTGCTAATAGCCCTCGTTCAAGGCAGACTACTGTGACGGATGTGTAACTAAGGAACCCTACACTGAGCATGGCCATGCTCTTGGCCGGTTTTGAAATCTTTTCTAAGAACATTTTATGCCCTATGAGGCGCAAGCAATGCTAGTTATGATTTTTTTTAATTTGCCAAAAAAAAAGAGTTAAAAAAATCAGCATTTCCAGTTTGTACGGCCACAACTTTGCATCAATATTTGGCATTTGACTCGAGAAAGTTGTCAACCTGCTTTATTTGAAACGCTATCGCAGCGTTGGCCTAGTTTAAATCTTGCTCGCTTCGGTTGTTGTTTTGTAACAGATTTCAAGACAAGCTATTAAAACGGCAGACAATTGGAAATTCTGCAAAACAATTGGAATTATTTTATTCCAAATTATACCTAAATAAATAAGTCATCCTTTAGCAGTACCTACGCTATTAACCATCAATCCCTATGTTTCCTCCTTAGATTGATATCTTAAATACTTAATTAGACCTTTCAAAACAATTTTCTTCCAGATGGTGCAATGAATTACATGAACTAGGTATAAATTTAGTACTTAGGGGAGAATGGGTCAATGGTAACAGTGGATCTTTTGCAATAACTTTACTAATATTACTAGTACTAATTCTTATATTATTGTAAATATGATTTTAATGTATGAAAAATAATTTGCGATTTATTACCTTATTTTAAACATAAACCAATCAAATACATAAATGAATGTTTTTTTTTTACAACTACTTTTACAAAACTCAGGCATGAAGAATAAAATTTTTCTTTCAGGAAAAAACATGATACTAGAAGAATATAAATCTCCACGGAAAGAGCGAAATCCCTGTTCTTCAAGTTGTAGCCAGTATGCAAAAAATAAGAAAAAAAAACATTGCACACTATGAAAAATTATGATCAATATATTGCACATATTATATCATGAAACTTAATCTATTTTAATGGATGAATGCTCAATCAATGCACAGCTCTTATCGTTTCGTTTAATCGGACGGTGATCCACTGTTTCCTACACATGGGTAATCATTCATCACTTTTATTAAAATTTGAGCAGCTTTTTTCTTAATAAGGTTTAAGAGTTAGATTGAAACTCTAGGCTTAGATATGAAAACGACACAATTTGAAGGTTGAACGGCGCAATTACCTCTTACAAAAAAAGTGATCATAGTGAGTATACTGTCCAAAAATTTAATTTAGCAAGTAGCAAGTACCAGGTCCTCATGAGTTACGAGGTGTCGCCGACCGGCCGGCCGCGGCCCGGGGCGGGCTGGGCTCGTAACAAGGTATGCTCGCGCGTCTTGGCTATATACTTTTCCTTTGTTTACCTAAATTAAGATTTATTTTTGTTGACTCGTAGGAAAAATATTGTATGCAGAGTTGTATAAGTAGGTCAAAAAAGGCGAGTGGCGTGAGTTACAATGTGAGCCGGAGCCGAAGGCGTAGGCGAACATTGTAAAGGAATACGCCACTAGTGCGAGAAGTAGCATATTACGTTACTGTGTCGAACATTTAAAGGGCCATATGTACTGTAAAACGTTGTACGATACATGTGCGAATAGGTAATTCGCAACTCGTGTCGATTTAAAACACTCCCTTCGGTCGTGTTTTAATTTATCGCCACTCGTTTCGAATTTCCTATTTTTCGCACTTGTATCGTAATGTACTATTTTATTATTTTCCTACTCCTCTACTGTTATCTGTCATTTATGCATTCATTAACACGAATATAAGAACATACATAAAAGGTTTCAAGAAAAGTCTATATTGTCTATTCCTCATAAAAGTTCTTGTGCTTTTAATCGCTATAACGTTACTGCGATTAATGGCTACCAACCTAACAAAACCAAAACGAATACAGTTTTAAACTAAGTGCATTGCTGCCAACTTACAAAATATTCATTTGGTTGCATAGTAAAAATAATTACTTCATAAGTCAGAAACCCGCATGTGACACCCGTAATATAGCAACACCCATAGACTACGAAGACCGCTTAGCGTTACTTGTTAGTCTCCGTAGGCTACGGTGGCCAAAATTGAGAAAAACTGTCCAAAAATTTAATTTAGCAAGTAGCAAGTACCAGGTCCTCATGAGTTACGAGGTGTCGCCGACCGGCCGGCCGCGGCCCGGGGCGGGCTGGGCTCGTAACAAGGTATGCTCGCGCGTCTTGGCTATATACTTTTCCTTTGTTTACCTAAATTAAGATTTATTTTTGTTGACTCGTAGGAAAAATATTGTATGCAGAGTTGTATAAGTAGGTCAAAAAATGCTCGTGGCGTATTCCTTTACAATGTTCGCCTACGCCTTCGGCTCCGGCTCACATTGTAACTCACGCCACTCGCCTTTTTTGACCCTTCTTATACAACTGTTGCATAAAATACTATAAAAATATCACATCACAAGCTCACTTAAGTGTTACAACATGATAGTAATGATGGTCTACTTTAAATCGGCATACCTTTATATCAAAATACCACAATATTCATATTCATATTCCTTTATTGATAAAATTACAAATTTTACATGTCAAAAGGTAATACAATATATAATTAGGTCGATGTCAATTTAAGTACAATTAAGATAATAAATAATAATAATCAAATTCAATTACAGTAAAATAAACAATACTACTAATTTTAAATTCTGAATAATGGAGCAGATTTAGTAACAAAGTATCTAGACACATTTTAAGGTACATGCTTTCTTACTGATCAAGCTTTAGTATATTTATCTTTCAGTTAAATCCAGTTCACGATTTATCCGTTTGTCATTTCAACCATTCGGCAATAGTACATTACGATACAAGTGCGAAAAATAGGAAATTCGAAACGAGTGGCGATAAATTAAAACACGACCGAAGGGAGTGTTTTAAATCGACACGAGTTGCGAATTACCTATTCGCACATGTATCGTACCACGTTTTACAGTACATATGGCCCTTTAAATGTTCGACACAGTAACGTAATATGCTACTTCTCGCACTAGTGCTATAAAGTAGCCCCATATGTACTGTAAATTATTTTTAAGTGCAGCTTTTCACGATTATTTTGGGAAGGCACGAATTAAACCTCGGTTTATTGTACCTACCTTTTAAATAAATTCTTATTCGGATGAATTTTATCTCTTAAACCACTTGTATTTATTATTCTTGTATTTCGTTTAAAAATTGCTGTTAATGTCATCAAATTAAATTTGATGTTAAGCACGCTTCATTTGACATGGAACAAATGTTATTATGTCAAATAAAATAAAGCTAAAGCTGTATGCAACCACAGCACAAAATAAACCTAGTTTAACTATAGGATAAACTGAAATGGCTTAAGTTATAATAGCGAGATAAAGTACGTTCTTATGAAGAGACTTTAACATAATAAACGTTAGTTAGCAGGTTGTAACCATACTTACATAATTACTAAAGATATCGATTTTAACGAACTGTTAATTAACAAGCCTCATGGCTGAAAACTTAACCAGATGAACCGACGGTTCTGTGTTCAAATCCCGGTAACGGCATTTATTTGTGTGATGAGCACGGATGTTTTTTCCTGATTCTTTGGTGTTTTCTATGTATTTAAGTATTTATATATTATGAATGTATTACATATATCGTTGTCTGAGTATCCACAACACAAAGCTTCTTAAGCTTACTGTGGGGCTTAGTCAATTTGTGTAAAATGTCCTATAATATGAATTCATTTAATATCACTTGATAATAGTTAGCTTTTGCTGACTGTACATGATGCTTACTAATAGTTGCTAATAGCCTGGTGGCCTAGCGGTAAGAGTGTGCGACTTGCAATCCGGAGGTCACAGGTTCAAACCCCGGCTCGTACCAATGAGTTTTTCGGAACTTATGTACGAAATATCATTTTATATTTACCAGTCGCTTTTCGGTGAAGGAAAACATCGTGAGGAAACCGGACTAATCCCAACCAGGCCTAGTTTACCCTCTGGGTTGGAAGGTCAGATGGCAGTCGCTTTCGTAAAAACTAGTGCCTACGCCAAATCTTGGGATTAGTTGTCAAGCGGACCCCAGGCTCCGATGAGCCGTGGCAATATGCCGGGACAACGCGAGGAAGAAGGAAGTTGCTAATAGCCCTCGTTCAAGGCAGACTACTGTGACGGATGTGTAACTAAGGAACCCTACACTGAGCATGGCCATGCTCTTGGCCGGTTTTGAAATCTTTTCTAAGAACATTTTATGCCCTATGAGGCGCAAGCAATGCTAGTTATGATTTTTTTTAATTTGCCAAAAAAAAAGAGTTAAAAAAATCAGCATTTCCAGTTTGTACGGCCACAACTTTGCATCAATATTTGGCATTTGACTCGAGAAAGTTGTCAACCTGCTTTATTTGAAACGCTATCGCAGCGTTGGCCTAGTTTAAATCTTGCTCGCTTCGGTTGTTGTTTTGTAACAGATTTCAAGACAAGCTATTAAAACGGCAGACAATTGGAAATTCTGCAAAACAATTGGAATTATTTTATTCCAAATTATACCTAAATAAATAAGTCATCCTTTAGCAGTACCTACGCTATTAACCATCAATCCCTATGTTTCCTCCTTAGATTGATATCTTAAATACTTAATTAGACCTTTCAAAACAATTTTCTTCCAGATGGTGCAATGAATTACATGAACTAGGTATAAATTTAGTACTTAGGGGAGAATGGGTCAATGGTAACAGTGGATCTTTTGCAATAACTTTACTAATATTACTAGTACTAATTCTTATATTATTGTAAATATGATTTTAATGTATGAAAAATAATTTGCGATTTATTACCTTATTTTAAACATAAACCAATCAAATACATAAATGAATGTTTTTTTTTTACAACTACTTTTACAAAACTCAGGCATGAAGAATAAAATTTTTCTTTCAGGAAAAAACATGATACTAGAAGAATATAAATCTCCACGGAAAGAGCGAAATCCCTGTTCTTCAAGTTGTAGCCAGTATGCAAAAAATAAGAAAAAAAAACATTGCACACTATGAAAAATTATGATCAATATATTGCACATATTATATCATGAAACTTAATCTATTTTAATGGATGAATGCTCAATCAATGCACAGCTCTTATCGTTTCGTTTAATCGGACGGTGATCCACTGTTTCCTACACATGGGTAATCATTCATCACTTTTATTAAAATTTGAGCAGCTTTTTTCTTAATAAGGTTTAAGAGTTAGATTGAAACTCTAGGCTTAGATATGAAAACGACACAATTTGAAGGTTGAACGGCGCAATTACCTCTTACAAAAAAAGTGATCCTATGTGACCCACTCTCCCCTACTATATTCTTTTTAAATTACAGGACAACCAAAGCATAGCTCACGGCGAAAGTTTCCAAAAAGTGGCAAAGAAGTGTTGGGAAACAAACCCTGACCAGCTGGTGGCCGTGGGAGTGAACTGCTGCGCGCCGTCCTACGTGAAAAATCTCCTGAAAGGCTTTAACGACGACCGACTACATGCGCCAATTCCACTTATCGTTTACCCCAATTCAGGCGAAAAATACAACCCAGAAATCGGGTAAGATTTCGCAGTTTGATAAAACTAACTATTACTCTCGGTCTCAGCCATCGGCTATTTGAACTCATACGAGCAAAGTGTACGGATAGGACCTATTGTTAAGATTCCATTGACCTTTATCTTCGGTAATAAGCGTTATCTTAAGTTTTTTGGTTTTTACTAAAAGTTTTTTTGTTCCATTTCCACCACAATGTTTCAAGCGTGCCTGCAGCATACCTTATTTTATACGAATACCGTAGTCAGCTATGTAGACATAAGGGTTATTTTATAGATACCTACATTCGCTTTGTGGATAGCTTCACGCATAATTGCAAGCCATATCTGACTGTATTCGGATCCTCCAAATCTAAGAAAACTTTCGCCAAACCCTAAGCTCTTAAACTAACTATAGTCGCATACAGTATGAGAAATAATAAACGAATACTTGTGGGGGTCATGCCCTATTTCATGTGATGCAATATCTATATATATATAAATAGGTACTTTTAATAGAGACTTTAGCTTTAAAACAAAGATCCATTATAAAAGCAACTAGGTACTACTTATCAACTGAGCGAACGTCTTAGTAGAGATAGATCACGTCTCAAGCTGACTGGGAACCTATTCCATTCAAGTGCTCAACACTTACGTGTTAAGTTGGTGCCTACGTGAGTTTTTAGGGTTCTCCAGATTTACAACCTAACGCTCATGGCCGGTTAAACTAATAATATTATGCGCGGTATATAGTATCTTTAGTTTGATCCTAATGATATAATTTTTTGTTTATTTATTTAGAACACAAACAGTTATAATAAGCATATTAGATAATATTGTACACAATATCTAGAGAAAAAGATAAATAACCCATATACCCGGAGGTTAATTAGTAGGTTTGTTGTTGTTGTCCTAAAGCACCCCAGAGGTGCAAAGCTGAGGGACTTGTTGACAAAGAAGTAGGTATAAACAAAGTTAACAAAATAAGATAGGTATGAAGAAACAGCTTTGGTAGTTCCAGAATAATAACATAATAATCATCACGTACAATGAGAACGGGCCACCTTCTATAGAAATACCACACAAAGAGACCGATATTCATTATTTTATTTTATTTATTTACTAAGTATCGTTAAACCTGTAAGGTTTGTCTCGATACCCCATTCCGTAGTTCATTCATTATACCTACATTTAATATCGAAAATCAAATTGCTAAGTACCTACCAATAGTAATCATTGTCAAAACTGTAGTATTAAAATGAACTAAATATTTAAAAAGTTTGTGTATTTAATACAAAATGGTATTTAAAAGCGAGTTGATGACACAATTTTTTATTTCTACTCATAAAAAATAGGTATTTGGATATAATTACAGCCCGCACTATCCTTGCCCTTTACACATTGATACCTAGCTGTCAATGCATGCCTACTTGTCAAAAGGGCTTAAACTGCGGTATCACTTGTAAATTAGTTAACCCTTTTTGCCCGCAGCTGGATTGACCGCGACAAATGCGAAGCCGTGGAAGTGTTCATCCAAGACTGGCTGGACCTCGGCGTGCGGTACGTCGGCGGCTGCTGCCGCACGTACGCCGCCGACGTCACCCGCATCCGCAACCAGGTCGGAAAGTGGCGCGAGCGGTACCGGTTCCAGAACTTTCACCCGGAGACCGCCAGCAAACACGTCTCCTAAATACCGACATTACGCTCCTTTATGACCCTAGTCGAACAAGACAAATGACCGAATTTATGAATGTTCCGAGCCTTTGAGTTACCTAATTAGCTTTCTGGCCTATTTAAATGGCCGTAAGTTTTATAAGTGTGTAAATGTTAAGAAGTTTAAACATTTTGATCGATACTGTTCATTGTTGTAATACCGTCGTCGTTTAAATACCGTAGAATAAATGCCGGGGATACTTTGATTCGTGGAGTAAAATTGATCAACGATTTAGAAGCTTTAAAATTCCGATTCTCGAAGGTGACCTTAAAAATCTGTTGATGTAGTTGGCAACCGTGAAGGAAATACAGTGTGTATTTTTGATATACTTAACCACAAACGTTAACTAGACATAGATTTAAGTGCTATAAAACAATTCTAAAAGATTTTTAAAATCTAGTCTTAACTACCAGAGCACATTTAATTTTTGATCATTTTTCAAGCGCCAATGTATTTCGTACATCATGGTCACTTGTGACGTCGCGTCATTAAATGCGACGTCTTGAGTTAAAACAAAGTAGTAATACATTACTTGCTGAATTATTTTATATGAAAAAATAAAAGCCGTATATTTTTTTGTAAAACCTATAAAAGTGTGTTCATTACAGCCTAAACTAACTTACCTTTGATTATGCTGTCGTATCAAAAATACACACTGTATATTAAGAAAGCTCACTAACAAATTCCACATAGTTTTTAAATCGATGATCAATGTTACTCCATGAATGAAAGTAATCTACGGTATTATATATGTTCAGTCAGAAATGAGCAGCAATGTATGCAATATCAATATAAATAAACGTATTTTTCAGAAATACGAAAATCTAATTTGTGTGTATTATTTTCCTCTTTCATTTGGCGGTTATTCCTTGCGTTGCACCAGGGGGGGAAGAAGAGCTGAACTATGTTTGTACAGAGAACAACATGATACATATAATAATGATATATACGTTGTAATAATAATTATGCTCGTTGCGACTCTGTCCGAGATTTGATTTTGAGGTCAAATAAAAAAAAGCCTATCTCCGTTATATGTACTGTGGTTCGTAGCGCTACGTCGTAGCCCGTAGCATATTAAATTCCATGGTAGGCCAACGTCCATTTTGATGCAAGTGCCCACAAGATGTCATTTGGTAGGAGCCCCGAGATATCTTAACGAACCTTCAGGCGAGTTAATTTTAATTTATGAGCCTCCGCTGCATTTTACTTTTTACTGTTTTCGGTTTACGTCAACCAAGGTGACAATGGTAATCCTATTCAACCAATTAAATTAAACCAGTGTTTTCAAAGTGTAGATCGCGGCCTCCAGGGGGGTTGCGGCACTTATACAGAGGGTCGCGAAATTAAGCTTTGAGAGTAACTCATGTATGGCAGATTTGATAATCAAAATAATCATAACCTTTAAAATTTAGGGGATGTCATGTAAATGTAAGTATATATGTTAATGAAACAAATATTTTTTACATCGGTAAACTAAATTTATTTAACTGTATTCAGTGTGAAGAATGAGCTTGTTGAATTTTTACTTTATTTTGTCAAAACGGGTTAAACGGGGTTCCTGCCGCGAAAAGCAAACGATACAATAATTTTTCGAAATTCAATCTACTTATTCCTCCCATCCCATACCCATAATTAAAATGGAACTAATTTGTACTGTATATACAAAATAATTATAAAAATCGGCAATGAAATGACGGAGTTATGAAGTAACAAACATAGAAAACATACAACTGAATCCTCGTCCTTTTGTAATCTTGAAGTCGGTTAAAATATAGGTAGACTGTGAAATATAATTAACATTTCTATAAATAAAGTGGATAGACGCAGTGTACTATTATAACACCACAATTCCACCGCACGTCCTATATATATAACGTACGAAAACGTACGGTATCTTTGTAACAGCTGAAAATGACATATCAGTAGGTACATTTTTATTGGGACAAATCTCTAAACCTACAAAATGTTATCCAAATGTAGTGAACAAAAAATTGGACAGCAAAAATGCACCTATTATGTAATTACCTGTAAATATTTTTATCCTAAAATTGGTTTATCTAAGTGATAAACGACAAAATGGTGCAATCAATAATAAAGAGTTTTAGGGCATCCGATCCCTTTAGAGCGGACGTATTGGATTAGGGATGATGTAAATAAAGAAATTGAAAAGTATATGCACTAGCCTTAATGTAAAGTACTAACAAATTTTAGAGCAACTGTATTTTTAAAAAAACTAGTTTTGTGGTAAAAATAAACATGAAGTAATAACTACCTATGTACACTATGTACCTACGTAAATATTTTTACAGTACATATGGTGTACTCCCTTCGGTCGTGTTTTAATTTATCACCACTCGTTTCGAATTTCCTATTTTTCGCACTTGTATCGTTATGTACTATTATATCACTAGATCAGAAAGGTTTTCTTTATTCTCTTTATAATTAGTGCGCTATAAAGAATTTTTTATTTGCAGGAAGCCTAAGTAATTTAATTGTTGATCCGTGTTAGCTAGTAGAACGGATTTAGCGCGCTCAATCTGAAGTCAGATTTTGTATTTCAATTCAGGTATTTTCTTCTCGAATTAGCGAGTTGATTTTTTTGCTTGTCAGCAAAGGCTGATTACCTCTCGTGCCTTAAAACAAGCAATCCGCGAAACGTGTTTTTTTTTTTCAAATCATTTACGCTCGATTTAATTTGGGAGTCCTCGCTTGCGCAACTTTCAACATATCTGATACTCATGTAAGTAATAAAGATAACTCATAAAGATAGATAGATAGTTCGTACAAAACATGTACGAACATGTACAGACAAACAAAGCAAGAAAAGAGGAAATAATAAAGTGTGCATCACGAAATTGACCCAACTCAGCATAATGCCAAAGATTGCCATGTGGATTGTCAAAGAAAATTTTGTAGCCACACTAAATTTACTGCTATTTTTAGACAGATGATTAAAACTTTTAGAACGCCGTTTGACTTTGATCCTTATTCTTTCACTGATATGTGTTAAATTTGTTAAATATCAAAAAGAGGCGCCGTAAAATTTTATTAACAAAAAACGCAAAATATAATATTGCCAACGAATATAATATATTGCGGTAAAATGTGTTACAGGTACATAATGCTACTTAATGTGAACGTGCCATAACGCGATTATTTTAACACAACAGTAAACAACAAGAAATCTCCGTTCTAATTAATTTTTCATCGATTTTAATGTGCACGATAAATGAAAATGAACGTCCATCTATTAATTAGTAAGGAACCATTAAACGGAAGCTCGTTGGAGATCATCGTGGTATTCTGTGGATTTAATCAAAATTAAGTTAGGCATTTTTAAAGCCTTACTCGTTAAGCACCCAGCTAAAGACCATTTTGGCTGTTTTATTAAATTTATCCAACACCCGCTTTAATAAAAACGAAGACGGCGGGCCAGTGTTATGCAAATGTGAAATTAGCGCGGATTACAGAAACTTCGATACCAAATATACCTATTAGTATTAAACAGGCTGCTCTAATCCATTTGATTACAATATGTGGATAACATCTTTCTTTGATTGAACTTCGAGTGATATTGAACCATTTCAACGCTTCGGATGTCGGTAGTGAAATCTGATAGTACCTATCCCTTAAGGCACATGCGAGTGCTAGAACTATGGGTAATGGGTATGTATAGGTAGGTATTTATATGAAGTATAAACTTAGACGGTCGGATACCTACAATAATACCTATTTGTCATGTGAATTTCATAAATGTCTTTAGTAGAGTAGGTATATCAAAATATATTTTTGGCTGGCGGCATAACCGGCACAGGTAAGCCAGCGATCGATATGGCATTTATGGCTATTGTATGTTCTTCCTGCCTGTCGAGGTATTTGGAAGCGGGCTTCAGTATCTACCTAGGTTTAGGGTTTATTCATAAATTGGTTTTTACTCGTCTAGCTCATCCCTAGTACGATTTAATCCTGTACCAACGTTATATATCCATATCTCGAATATCTTTACGAATAGCAATTACAATTACTTCGAACTAAAGTTTTACCATAAAATTCCCTACAACTTTGGTTGTTTATTTTTACTCTATGATCAATACACACACACACACACACAGACACAGCTAGAGGTTGTTTAAGTTAACAAAGAGGCAAAAATAGGCGATCTAAGAAAACGTCGTTTTTTCGTAACTGTTCAACATAATTAAAAAAAATTGTTTAGAATATGTAAGCTTAGTCACCTGCTGATCAAATATAAAAAAACCGGCCAGGAGCATGTCGAGCCATGCTCAGTGTAGGGTTCCGTAGTTACGCGTCCGTCAAGGTAGACTTTTTGCCATTACTCAGAAACGGCTAGGCCTATCAGGTTTTCTATAGTTTTCCTTGAAAGTCTTTACTAAGTTTTGCTTCCACGATTTTTTTCATATTTTTTGGACCCATACTTCAGAAGTTAGAGGTAATAGAGGGGGGGAAATACATTTTTTTTTCTTTCAGAGCGATTATTTCTGAAAATATTACGCCCCCTACACCCACCCACAGCACAACCCCCACCCTCGAGGACTATTAGTATGTTTATCTGGAGATCTCAAGGTATAACTACCAATTTTAAAAAGTACACGAATTATTTCTCCTGATTTTATTATTTTTCTTAAATTATAACGTTTTCTATAATTTCTGTTCCTCCTATTTTTTTGCCTTTATTTTCTTTAAGTACTTAAACACTTTTACGTGCATATACATACACGTAAAAAGACGAAAGGATTTCCCTTGAAAAGACCTTGCCCTTTACTTTATGTCAACTCTCTACATTTAACAGTTAAGTGAACAGTTTCCCTTTATATTTCCCCTCCAGGTTTATAATAGCATGCAGTGACCCGTAGAGGATGAGCGTTAAAAATCCGCAGGCGTTAGTGTCAGCTGACCAGTCAACGCTGCTGTGTCCCTTGCTTTGCACTTACGTGGGGAATGGCGATGGCGTTTCGCCTCGATAGGCACCCACTGAACCGAGCCGGCCATCACCACCCGCCATAACAGTTCAGAATAGTTCCAGTTATATATTGCATGACCCTTGCGTTAGAAATTAACATAAAGAGCCTTTCATTAAGAGCGAAGTTGTTTATTGGGACGTTTATCGCGCAGCTGCGTGGCAAAATCGAAAACTTTGTTTAGTTTCGGGAAATGGGTCAATGTCGCAAAAACTACTTGCGGGTAAGATCGAATCGCAAAGCTAAAATGTAACGGGTTTAAAACCTACTCAGGTTTAGGTACTTTGACATTTGATGAGTAAGTAGATCTCCACTCACTCACCACAAAAACTTTTGCTACATAAGCATTGATCATCCGAAATTTAAAATAAATTCCAAATACCTATAAGAGTTATGTTTAAATGCGTTTTACAATTAAAATATTTTACAAAGTTAGAGAACGAACATTATAATAATAGCGCACGGAACAGGACAAGTACGCAGCGTGAAATTCAAGAGCCCTTAGAAATGGATGGGTGGCCTTATTTGATTGAGATGTTTGACACACCATTGTTAATCACATTATTATTAATACAAACTCTATTATTATTTGAGTGTGTATATATTATACACACTGAAATAATGATACTTGTAGATGTTTTCCTTGAATACGAACGAATCAGGAATGAGGATAACCGCAAGTCTTACTTGCTATACAAAATGTTAGTGATAGTGGGCCGTCGGTGCTCGTAAATCCGAACCGAAAAGATCCACATAGTCCCCAATAAAATTAACTTAAGTGTTTCCTATTAACAGTTAGAATGGTACGGTCACGTCTGAAAATATTGATATGAAAAAAGTGCCAAAAATATGTATATACGACTTTATTGCCCATATATTAAGGTAGTGTATACATATTTAAGGCACATTTTTCGTACCAATATTTTCAGACGTGACTGTACCTACTTTGACAGCAGTTAAAAAAATTGTGATTCTGTCATTTATAAAGTTCCAATAGAAATTGACAACATTTCATTTTTATAAAACCTGAAATTTTACATATGCTTTGGAAGTATTTTGCTTCCTTAACACTGCAATATATTCGTATAAATTTAATATGACTTATTATAAAATATACAAAAGAATTTAAAAAATGTGATTTTACCAATTCTACGGCACAATACGTGAAATGCCATTGCCATTCATCACGAAAAAAAATTAGGTGTCATAATATTGGATTTGACATTGTCAATTAAATACGACTTAAGTATAAGATTCATATACTAGCCGCGTCTTATCCAACCTCGACATTGGCAGAATCATCAACACCTTGATGGAGCCATAACACGAAAACTTTATTGATTGAATTTCGAAACAAAGATACATTTATTTATATAATTAAGTTACTATCTACTAATTATATATATTAGTAACTAATCGTTTTTAAAATGTTCAAAGCCTCATGGATCGATGAGATATATACTCCCCCAAAGTATACCAAATACTGTTTCTTCCCTTACCTACTGCAAAAATAGCAAAAATGATTCGTCGAAGATATAGGAACAAATATTTAATTACATTACCATTACATTCGTTAGTGTTTATCCGTCGATCCATCGTATCCGTATGAAAGCCTGGTATCGTATTCGTGTATCAGTAGGGGAAGGTGGGGAGGGTCGATCCCTAGGGGACACTTGGTAATCTTCATTTCAAGTTTAACCAGACGTCATACAGTTTTTTACGCTAGCAACACTCATTAATTCGTTCCTAACTTCACGTTCTGTCATGGCGCCGTTTGGAACAAGTCAGTGGTTTGCAAGTGGCGGATTATGAAAAATTTGCTGCGTGCTGTATTTAATTTTCGGTAAATTTTAACTGGATTTATTAAGTAAAATGTGATAGAAATGCTGTTAGTGAGTATGATAATTCTATTTGTTGTTTATTGAAGTGTTAATTAACTTTGATTTCATTGAAATACGCGAACGTAAGTTTCGATCACGCCATGTTTTATAATCTGAGTATGTATGGGGAGACTTCGACTTTTTCTTTGGGGGAGACATGATCCCGGGATCATGTCACCCCCAAAGGGCTCAAGTCTACTTAGTAATGAACAAAACGTTTCATAATGCTGTAATTTTGTATTGTTTTAGGAAATCATGCGTGGAAAATATACGACCAGAGAAGGTTAAAACAAATGACATAAACAAAGAATACTGATAGATAAGGAAAGATTACAAAATGCTGTATCAGAAGTATTAGCTGGTATTACCATTAAAGTGTTTAAGGCCAAATAGTAACTTATTTTTGATGAAGACTGATTAATATAATATAGCTAAGTATTAGCTATTGTTGTTGATTATTACTTAGATGTTTAATTTCGCAAATTAGGCATTTCTAGACTGTTAAAACTTTTGAGATTATAGTTAGCTTGTTACTTGAGTCTCCAAATGTGGTAATGATAAATAAGAGCAATTTACAGTAATCATTATGATTGTTTGGAAGTTTGTTTATAAACAATTAAACTTTTTTTAATTATTATTATACAGACAAGTGTACTTGTTAGAAGAAATTTTATGTTTGCTACTTCTTTTTGATTTTTTGATGGCGCAATAGTTATTTACGATAGAAGTGCGAAAAATAGGAAATTTTACACGAGTTAGTTTTACAGTACATATGACCCTTTAAATTTTCGACATAGTTACATAATGTGCTAATTTACGCACTATGGGGGAAAAGTAGCACCATATGTACTGTAAAATTGATTACCAGTTTGGTGTTCTTTTTTCGAAAATATAACTAGTTTCTTCTTAAAAATTGAAAGATACGTATCATTATGTGTTTGATTTCTTAATAGATTAAATTCCTGTTGATCAACTCAATAAATTAACGTGAAATCAACCCTCAAAGTATGGCATTGTCACTTAAAATCTATTTACCATGTGTCCCCAAGCATGGGAGACTTGATCCCTTCGCATCAAGACATCTTATTGGCGGAAATATAACTGCTAAGTATGGAAGATACAGTATATATATGTTCGTTGTGTGTTTACCTAATTCTAGATGCATTGCTAGTTCCGATTTGGGCTATATAATCTGTGAGAATCTGGTATGGGGAGACACGGTAAAAATCTGTTTACCATGTGTCCCCAGAACCTGGGAGACTTGATCCCCCAGGATCAAGGCTCCCAACCAGGGGTAAACATGTCTCCCTTATACAGGGGACACATGGTAAAAGTCTACATTATGGCATTTCTTTAAATAATGGTCTAAATTGTTGCACAATTCTGTTCTAATTCAAAGTATTCATAAATAGATAAATTCTGAATCGTATGGTCTATAAAGCTTTTCAATACTGCTAATAGTTTAAAAAATTTAGTCTAAAATCAAAAGGGGTGATCAACCCTCCCCAGTTTCCCCTATCCGTTATAATATCCAAATCGTCGTAGAAAAACTGATATTTTATCAAATTGTTTTGAAACGACAACATACCAGTTTAAAACATTGCCAATGACAGACAACGTCAGATTAAAAAACATTTACTGCCAGACAAAAAACGGCGCACTACCCCAGAAACCGGTGGTCTATAGCTGCGTACAAAACAATCCGCCCAGCGGGTTGTCCGAACAAAGTTCACGAGCGCCCACCAGGTGGGTTCCTGGCAGTGAATGTGTTAAGTCATGTTTTTTTTTCTATCGAGATATGACCTAGCTTCTAACGTAAAACTGGAGTTACGCCATTTTAGAATTAGTACACATTAAAAAAATATAATACATTAAATACAAATCCTAGTGGAATAAATAAACTATTAGCGTATTCCTCGTTTCAATTAAAATGTAGAGAACCAATAAAATTATAGGGTCACAAAATTGAAATGTTGTCCATTGCAAATATATAATGTAAACAAACAATTTTACCTTAATTACTTCGTAATCTCGCACTTAAAGACTACCATGATCTTATCAACACGTTATATAAAGATTTTTATTATATCCATTATTACTTAAAATATATGTTAATTGTTAATTTTCAGAGATAACAACCTTCGTAAAATTAGCCCACAAGATGGCAGAACCTACTATGCACAAGAAAACACGTGACGTGTACATGTGCATGTTTATCGTCCCGATTCAGGCCACAAGATGGCAGATCCTCCAACGCGCACGGTCCCTATGGGTAAATGCACGTCTACAAATGTCCGTTTACTCAAATTCTTAATGTCGGCGATTTCACTATATTTACAGGCTACCTAAGTAACAGTTTGATGAGCGAACTTTGTGGCTACCACCAGTTCGGCACTGAAATAAACGCTATCTATTTTTTTGCTAATTTACTTTCTATACATCTCGCTCGCACTTATATGCGAGTCTCGTACTCGAGATGCATAGAAAGTAAGTTACGTTCTCGATAGCATATATGTCAGTTTTGACACTGTCAGTGACTCATGGCACGGGTTATGGAACTCAAATCCACTAGGGCCACCACCAATCAGGTAGTCTACCTTCCATAGGTACGGGTACTTTTGATATATAGAAAACTTGATAATAATGGGTGTCCCAAAAAGAACGCAAGATTTGAATTTACGAATATACGCCGATTTTATGCAAAATGGTCACGGATTTTTTTGACAAGAGTGCGTATGAAACAGCAAAGCCGTGGAGGCCTTTTGCCCGACGTGTTATTCCACAAATAAACCTATTAAGTGTATTTACCTAGTTGGTTACTAAATTATGTTACTGCAAAAATCTTTATCTACATAAAATATACGAACGAAAGTTGAATAAACTATATATTAAAATGAATTACACAAAATCAGGAATTACATATGACAATATCATTCAAAATGGTCTACTCTGGCCTTGACACAAGCCCTCAAACGACGAGGCCAGTCATCAATAGCGGCATGCACGATTGTCATTTCTAATTCCGTCACTGTCTTAACTATCGCCCGCTTGAGGGAGTCAGGATTTGTGTGGGGTTTAGCACAGGCTTTCTCCTCAATAACCTGCCATATGGCATAATGCAGGGCGTTAAGGTCCGGGCTGGAGGACAGCCAGTCTTCGTGGGCAATAAAGTCAATTTTGTTCCTTCGAAACCAGGCTTGAGTTGTTTTTGGCAGGAGCTGAGTCCTGTTGAAAAATCCATGGCTGGTTTTGAAATAGGGTGTGGCTTAAGGGCTTCACTATTGGTTAGAGAACGGTTTCCTGGTAAACTTTGACCCCAGTTTTCACAGAAATGAACCTGTGTTAGCCCTGAGTATGACACGCCCAACCAAATCATCACATAAGAGGGATGATGGCCTCGTTGCACTCTCGGAACAGCCGCAATCGCCTCTTGACTGTTTTTTGCATACACTCTGTCATTCTGGCGGTTACAACATTCTTCAATGGTAAAAAAATTTTCATCTGTAGGTAAATAGTATTTTTCGGTGGCCATTTTGTGCGTACCGCTTCAATAGCACGCGAGTTCTCTCTAGCCTCAGACCTTTTTGTCTGCGGTAAGCGTATAGTCCAAGGTCTTCATTGATAACTTTTTTTAGGGAGCTTCTCTTCACAGACATCTGTATTGCCAACAACTTTTGCTTCCGGACGGGGTTTCTTGCAATTCTCGCCTTCACTGCCTTTATTAGAGCTGGGGTCCGAACGGTGCGTGGTCTTCCAGACCTCTTGCGGTCATTGAAGCTCTGAGTACTATTGTATCTATTAATTGTGCGATAAATAAATTGTTTGTTGATTTTTAGGTTTTTAAGCAACTTCAAAATCATGTTTGGCGGGTGCCCACATTTGTGCAACGCAATTACTGCGATACGATTCTCTTTTAGGCCCCAATTCATTATAGATACGACGAGATAAGCGTTATGTGAGGTATATAATTATAGCTCACAAATCCACCACATTGTCATTTTTTATTTTTTCGGTAGCACTTGTTTTAACGGAAATAAAGAGGTTGCAAATCGAGTAACAGAACTTAGTAACCAACTAGTTAATGATTTTATAAACAAGTATTATTAAAACGAAAAAAAAAGTACTTCCTATTTAATTCAAATTTTGCGTTGTTTTTGGGACAGCCATACATACCTACCTAAGTAGGTACCGATATTTTTGTACAAGTTATTTATTTATTTAAACTATACAAAATATGAACAACATTAAACAAATAGCGGATTCAAAGCCAAATGGCGTTCTCTACCAGTCAACCGACGACGAAAAAAACTTTCACTTTACTATGCCATGGCCTATCATGCTCTTGACGAATTGTTTTAGGTATGTATTAATTATTTTACATTAAACTGGGGTTCAATGTCCTACAGAGTTGCTTTTGTTTTGTTTCATTCGATTTCAAAATGAAACAAATTCTACTCTATTTTCTAATACAATTGACTCAAATTCGATTGCGAATTTTCCTTGTATGGTGAGCCGCTAGAGGTTAGATTTGATAGGTATGCGATTTATATTATAACTTATGCATTACATACGATGGAGGAAATAGCAAATAGGCTAACGGCTAAAACTGCCCTCCGAACACATGGGGTTCTCTTTGTTCCTTTTAAATTACGGAACCCTAAAAGCCTGATGAAAGCGGCCCTTAATTTAGAAAGCGCGATCAATGACGGGTTGTGAAATGGAAGGGACCGGTGTGAACACGTGCAAATGACATTCAAACAAATGAAGATTTTCTTGCCCAATAGCCACAAAGCCAGTGAGCAATGAAAATTAGATATAAGTAAGTTTATCAGTTTCTAGCACGTTGCTTTTGATGAAATCGATTTGAGACTATAAATGCGATAGATAGTATAACTCTGGCAAGCTTAAATGTAGTAAACCCTCTGGAGTTGCAGGCGTACATAGGCTACGGAGACTGCTTACCATCAGGCGGGCCGTATGCTTGTTTGCCACCGACGTAGTATAAAAAAAAATTTGAGAAGTTTTCTATCTGGTGAAGTTTTGTGCATGCTACCGCTTATCTTGATATTCACTACTACACTCCGCGACAAAACTTTAGCACACTACATATTTTTCATTGAAACTCTTATTAAAAAGAAACTTTAAGCTTTTATATTCTACGATTAAAGATGTTTAGTCAAGGTATTCATGTAAACATTAAAAAGAGACCGCTATTGTTTACTCATAGGTTCCGCGTAAGATCATGCCGCCCGATCGCCGCGACAAAACTATAGCACACATTCAGTGTGCGGTTGTCTAGCAAACGAATAACACGCGTTGTTTTTGTTTTGTAAATACCATACGTCTGTGACAATATTACGTATTAAAAATATTAGTTTATTTTTTCATTTTTCCATCATGCCTCGCGGAAAAAAGCTTAGTACAGTTGAAATTAATATTATCAATAATTTAAAAAAACTAAATTATAATGTGTCACAAATAGCGAAAACAATAAATCGATCTAGAAAAGTCATCATCAATTATTTAAAAAATCCAGTGAATTATACAAAAAAAAATCCAGGAGGCCGGCCAAAGTCCATAAATGATAGAGACAGACGAGCAATTTTACGAGTAGCTTCAAATTCTACATTAACAGCGAATCAAATCGCTTCTGCAGCTGGTGTAAACACGAATGTAAGAAATGTTCAACGTCTTCTGCACGACACAAGGCATCTGAGTAGAAAGAAAGTGTTGCAGAAACCCCCTTTAAGTGCAAAACATAAGAAAGATCGCTTACAATTTGCCGAAGAACATATCTCATGGAAAAAAAAGTGGCGTCATGTAATATTTTCAGATGAAAAGAAGTTCAATTTGGATGGCCCTGATGGATATAAGTATTACTATCATGATTTAAGAAAAGACGAGATGATTTTAAGTCGGAGACAATTTGGTGGAGGAAGTGTGATGTGTTGGGCTGCAATAGGCTTTGAAGGAAAGACTGAAATAAAATTTATTTCTGGAAAAATAAATAGTGCAAGTTACATAAAATTGATCAGTGAACAGTTAGCCAAATATGGAACACAAATTGGAGGTCAAAATTATATTTTTCAGCAAGACAATGCGACTGTTCATACTGCAAAACGTGTTAAAGACTATTTTTTAGAACACAATATTCAAATTTTAAAGTGGCCAGCGCGCTCCCCTGATTTAAATATAATTGAAAATTGTTGGGGCAGACTAGCACGTGCTGTATATTCAAACGGTAAACAATTTAATAATGTTGAACAACTAAAACAAGCTATCGAAGATGAGTGGAGTAAGTTAGATTAGGACTATGTTAAAAATCTATATGAAACGCTGCCGAAGAGATTGGTGGAGGTTTTGAAAAACAGAGGAGGATACACTCATTACTGAAATAAATAGTAAAGATGTCGAAAGATCAGTTGTTTTATTTTATTTTTTACCTAACTGTGCTATAGTTTTGTCGCAGTGATCGGGCGGCATGATCTTACGCGGAACCTATAAAGCAAACAATAGCTGTCTACTATTAATGTTAATATGAATACCTTGATTAAACATCTTTAATCGCTAAATGTCAAAGCTGAACGTTTCTTTCTATTAAGAGTTGCAATGGAAAATATGTACTGTGCTAAAGTTTTGTCGCGGAGTGTACATCGAATATTGTGAACATGTGTATACATTCAATTTTTGCTGTCATTGAGAAAATATATTACCTACAATTTGAATTTTCACCAATATAATTCTCGAGGTTTCGAGTACCTATCGATAGAGACAGTCTTATTGAATTACATATAGCTTTTTGTACTTATTGTGATCAGTTTCTGTTAATTTTATAAATTAAGTAGGTACTTAGGTTAGGATATCTATCCAGTGATCAAATAAAAAATATGAAATATAAGATAATACATTTATTGTTATTATAATACTCATTACAGGTATAAGCAGTCATTGGATTAATTAATCAACATTTACTTTCCTTAACATCTTTTAAAATATTGTTAGATTGTAAAGCAGCCATGGCAAGATTTCTTTCTTGTTTCTCCTCATTCAGTTGCAACTGCAAGTTCTTAACGTCCAATTTGAGCGTTTTCATTTCGTTTTGTAATCGCATAACAACGGCCCACAAGCTCGGCGACCCGTGCGCCGCAGTCGGGTGTGCAGGCAGGGAAGGCGACCTCACTAGAGCTTCAATCGTCAATGGGCTCTCGTCGTCGCATTCTGGAAACAAAATTGAAAGCTAACGGAATACAGGCTTTCATTTTTTTTTGCTTATTGTCTATGTAATCATTGAATACCCACCTTGTAGCAGCGTATGAGTAGTTTCGTTGCAGAAAGGCAGTAAAATTAAGTGTCCTAAACCATATCTGTGATATATTATTAGAGAATGGTCATAGGTAGTAGGTACAGAAGGTGCCCGAGCGTGAAATTTGTGTTCATCAATTGTGTGTGGCGTATTAAACTCGGTGTAAACTTGCTTTTTACAATTATCAATAAAATAATCCAGTGACTTAGTCGCCTTTTGTAATGGGGTTCGTGTGCGACAAATCCGGTAGTTCTAATTTATTTCAGACGTGTTTATGTTGTTGCCTCAAATAATAATTCAAGTTTGTGACCCTGAGCGTCGAGCGCAACTTTGTCAAGAAACGAAAAAAGTAGACTAAATTTGCTATAATACGAGACTAGAATTGTCTCTGTAGACCTTATAGTTTCCGAGTCGGCTCACCGGGTCCAATCTATGCTATTTCTTCCTGCTCTTAGCAACTAGGGCAAGTTATACATCATTTTCATATAATTGAGGGACGAAAACATTATATCCATGCTTATAAAACGCCAAGTTGACCGATTTAAAAAAAAAAGTTAATATCTATAATTAAATTATTATGCCAGTTGTCACTGCCATCCGCTACATATTGTTACAAAAAAATGTATGGCGTCCTGCTTTGAAGTGATACTAATTCAAGTTCGAAAAAACTCGTTTAGTAGAAAAATTAGTCTATACTTTAAAAACGTTCTGAGAAGGTACTATAATTTTTTTGACGAAGTGCGTTCGGCGCTCGTTGTCACAAACTTGGATTATTCATTGGGCCAACATCATAAACAAATCTACAAAATATCATAACTACCGGATTTGACGCAAACGCTAATGTATAAAGTTACAGTTACTGTATTACAAATGGATTCCACCAATATAACTGCTGGTAGTTTCGGCACAAGTAGGTAGAACAGTGGCGAATCAGTCTGGTGTATTTGACAGTTAGACTTAGCTATGTAGGTTGTTACTAAATGAATGAATAACGACCGGAACAACATTAAGTTGGTGAGGTACTAAATATTAAATGTTAAGATAGAAAAGTTGTAGGTACATATTTATTTCATATAATTTGCTCAAAAAATAAATTATAAACTATGTAGTTACTATAATACATATATGTATATGCATACTAGTCGTAATTTATGTCAATGCAACACTGTAGGTATAGTATATATATTAACGATATTTAATAGTTTTAATATACTCACTACAGTTTTTAAAACTGCCTAAAACATTGGTTGTCAAAAACAAAGTATATAAATAATACCCATAAATTAAACAGTTACACAGGACGAAAAATACATAAAATATTTAAGTTATGGCGGATTCTTTCATCATACCATCTCATGGTTACATAAATATTGTTTTAAATAAAATGCTATAAATAGCTACTCAATACAGTCAATAAGAAAAAATCGCACTTTATCTATGTCTTTTCCACCAAATCCGTAAGGCAACGCTAAGAGTAAAATACATGATGTGCATTTTATTTAAAACGAATTAATTAAATTAGTACTTACATCAATTACAAAAAAAATACAACAAGACACCTACGAGTATGGTGGTCGTATTTCCGTCCAAGACATTTCTTGGATGTTTGAATCCATGTTATTCCTATCCTTGTTACAAACACAATCACCATACTCGTAAAGGGACGGGGGAAGTAAATAATTAATTTAGTATTCCTGCGTTCCTGACTCCAATTGAAAGACAATACAACGTCCTTATTCGATCTAATTGAGATTACATTTAACACGTAGAAGCAATAATAATATTAGACATACGGATATTAGAGAGAAATCAAGAAACTTTGATTTTGTAAGTTATAAATGTCATAATTATACCTTATTTATAATTTTACCGACCAACTCGCAAGCAAAATGAGGTTACACAAAACTCAACTGTTTATTTATATGTATACACTTAAAAATTTGCGGATATATCACGAGTAGTATCCATGAGCCTAGAGTGTAAGGATTTGTTACGTGGTAAGGAATTCATAGAGCAATTTATTTTCCTAGCACTATTTCACTGCGTTGGATAATTTTATTATAAGGTATCACGTCCCGGTTAGTATAACATAACAAAAAGTTTAAACATATTTCATACATATTTACAAGCCCAGGATTTATTTTGATCTCTATCCCTGTATTTATACGAATAAAATGGTCAAAAATGTAACAACATTTTTTGCCCTTCTTACCCGGACATGTATAGCCTTCTAAGTCCCAGAATCGTTACTTTGGTTTCTGATTTTGGAATCTTGAATTATTTAATCAAAGTTAAAATTACGTTTTGGAATAAACCCTTTATAAGAGCCTCTGAGACTCAGGAGGTATGACCCAAACATTTTTGCACATCTATGCTTTAAGTAGTAGTCTGCGGCCCTAGTAAAATAAAGCGGAGAAATATCAGGCTACGAAGTTTTATAGAAAGTTACCAATATTAACAGTTTTTAAGTTTTGTATAATATGTATTAACAAATTAATATTCATTCCATTAATGAATTGGTAAGTAATTGGTAATAATGTTTGAATAATATAAAAAAAGCATTGTACATATAGGAATATTAAATTCATTAAGCAGCTATAATTGCCTCCTTAGCTACAAGCTTGTTTGAAATACCTAAAATGTTTTGCCAGGTAGATTATGCCACAGTAAAACATTATTTTTGTACACCTCGGATTTAACATCACATGTAGAATATGTATAACGATAAATTTATAATTAATTTATACTTCTATTTATAAAAAGCGTCAATCCTTATCCACGCGCAATGCATGCTCGTTATCTACATTGTAACAAATTCGGGCATAAGAACGATCAACGGAGTTAGGTATTTTGCAATATTGCAGTTGGCACTGCTGTAGTCTAGTGGCCGGGTATTTACATACACGTTGCACGGTTGCAGTGGCGCGTTTGCATTCAATATTTAACGAATAACACGCCGCGCCGCCCTGGTGCTCTGATTACCCACTGCAACACCTAATGTTCACTCATGTTTCTATTAGGAACCTCCTCACGTGTACTCAGGTCAATTATACATTTTATAAGATAGAATATATAGATTACTTGGATGTCATTAATTTTATATCTAAAAATCGGACAAGTGCGAGTCGGAATCGCCCACCGAGAGTTCCGTACAAATTTTTATTTTTTATTTTTTACAAATTTATAGTTTTGAGATTTTTCCCTGTAGTTATAGTGTATGACAATTTTACTTGTTCTACGTCAACGGGAAGTACCCTATAAATTTGAATTCCGTATCTTTTTTTACGGTAACATAGAAGTTTGATATTTTTACAGCTTCAAGGGACTCTAGACCTGAGTATAAGGTTTTAATTTCAAATTGATACCTCAACGCCTTCCCGAGATAAAGGTTCTTGGCAGACAAACGGACGGACAACAAGATCCTATAAGGGTTCCGTTTTTTCTTTTGACGACGGAACCCTAAAAAGAAGACCAACGTATTCGTAGCGTCTAGCGTCTCCGACATATATTGAACACGCAAAATTTTATAATATTTAGATATACATAATATGTCCCTAATTGCTATTTTTTATAATTGAAATCCTCTACTAAAAACATACAATAAAAAAGAAATAATTTACTTGTCACATTATCCTTAATCTACTTACACTTTTACCAACTACAACTACAGAACTACATTTGAACTCAATGTGTCGATTTTTCGAAATTATTCGCATACCGTTCCATGATGTTTATATAGTATGCTTAAATAAACAACATTAGTAGGTACGAGTATAGGTGTCGTATAGTGAAAATTGAGTTTATGTTATGCTTATTTGCTTATATGGCACCTATTGACGGCACAAAATTGTTTTTAATCAAACATTTAAGTAAATCTAACCTGTCGCACGCACCGTGTGTTACTCATCATCACGCATGCTAAATTTTGAGCGACACACGTATCTTTCAATAAAGTATTTTGAAACGAGCATAAACATAGACGTTTAAACTGATATTTATCTTTTTCTTTTTTCTTTTTTTTTTTGTGATACGCATATAAATTTACTAGTATATTTAAGTTAGTAGTAGTTAGTAGTTTATAAAAGTTTCTGCTAAAATTTAATTTTCGATAAAAGCTTTTTCTGCTAGCTGAACTACACTTGGCACAGCCTATAACTTCTCACTGCGATGATTCTAACACGCCCAAATCAAAAATAATGTGTAATTCTATTTTAAAGCATCTTCTTCAATTATCAAATCGGCTTGATAGATGGTTAAGACAATATACATATTGTTTTAACAATATGACATAGGTATGCTTCTTGTATACAAACTTTACAAATTAAAGAAAATATTGTAAAATACATATAAGTAGTAAAAGTTTTTGGAATACGTTCTCAAAAATACTCGAATTTGTTCCCTAACGCGCGATAAGTACCTACAGGTGAGTTTGATTTTTGGTTTAAGCTAAACAGATTCACTTTTGTAGTTAGGAACGTTACAAAGCACAAAACGCTCCTTATAGCACTAAATCATTAATATAGTAACGGCGGGCTGCTGCCACTGCTCCCGAAATAGTCTCACCTGAGAAATGAAACTGCGAGCCGTTTTGGATACTGACGCAATTTTCATAAAGCTTCACCTACCATGTCACACCTTAAACCCGGCACTACGGACTACTCCCAACATATTAGTATAAATAATGTTCTACACAATTCAATGCGCATGCATTTTATATTATTATATCCAATATGCACCATCAATTTTATTATCTATAATACAATCAAAAAGCCAACCTATAAAATTAAATTGATTTGTAAATCTAACCTAATATATTAATAATACTGCACTCGTTATAGTAATATATATACGCGTGTTAAGGCGATAACAAGCCAGTCACATTAGCTTTCGCAAAAGAAAATAAGACGATAATATTTCCAAAATATACTTTTCTGACTAGAAAATGTAGTTTCCTTTACTATGCTAAATTACACCCAGGTAGGGTTCCTCCCGTCTTATTTCCAATTCGAATCATGGTTAAACCAGAACTTTAACACTTTTTTTAAATATCGCTTTGGTTAAATCGTTACAGAGCCACATCCATTAAAAATAATGGTACGAACAGAATCAATTTCTTTTAGTCCTAAGTAAATGTCATTAGTATGAGTCATCGTTTAGTAATAATAATAATATTAAAACTGGGTCAATGTTCAATTGTTCACGCACATTCATGTAATTTTTAATGATGGATTAATTGAATGATAGACGCCTTTTGAGGACCAGGGTCAAATGATCGAAAAAGAGAGGAACTACTTGTGTCAGTCGAAGTGGTGAGATTTGGTGAGTTGTTTGACGAAAGATCCGCAGCACCAAGTGGAGGACCGTGCTGAGCGAGCGGCGCGGGGAGCGCCGAGCGGGGCGGGCGCGGGCGCGGAGGCGGGAGCGACTGCGCGCAGCGCCGCCGCGAGGCTCGGGTGCGACCCGCTGCGCCGTTCCCGACCCTCGCACAGCTTCTGCCTGCGCTCCTCTGAACATTCCCATAGATTCGGGTTAGAACGGTTCATCTGGAACTTGCGTTCCGAGAGCAGCCTCCTCGTCTCGGGGCCGCGGTACAGGTAAGTGTCGGCAGCTGAGCTTTTGTTACGCTTCACTTTCGAAGACTTGCTGCAGCCTACGTAGTCAGGGGTCTCACTTCTTTGGACGATAGGCAATTTAGTGTAGTTATAGTGAAAAATGTTAGAAGCGGGTGCGTGATATTGTACTTTACCAAGAGACAAGTGACCGCAATCCACTGCAGGTGCGATATAAAGGCAGCCGCATGTAACAAAATAGAAAGTTTCAGACTACCGTGGCACATAAATACACCTGGGTTAATACATGTACTTAGATGCTGGGTGCACAACATAGCACAGTTGGAACCAAATTCATTGGTCACCAACATTAACGTGCTCAACGTGCTCGTTAGTTACGTCAGTTAGGTTACAAAATGCATTAATAATATTAACATTTCTACTTAAATATTACTTTTATATGTCTCTAATTTCAGTGGTAAGGAGAGAAAAATGCGATGAATTACTTACTAGTATTTACTACATAGTTTTATTATGAGATTCATAGTACGAGTATATTTTACTTCTATCTGGACTAGAAAGCCGTTTTGTACTAGATTTTAGCATTAATGGATTTTTCTAAATAGGTACGCCGTACAAATTAATTACATAAAATAATATTCCTTTAACAATAGTTTGTATGAGTACAGTAAATCACTATTATATAGTAAGAAAAGTTAGTAAAGCATGCTGCAACCTCATGCACTATAAAAGTCTGTGCTCACTTAGGAATATGTATATATTATAGTGAGTGTTTACGTATGTAAATAAATAAATACGAGTATCAATCGTTAACAACACCAACAACAAAATGTCGAACAAGTATAAAAGTACAAGCGCTACTTTTTATGACTAGCGTTATATTTGGTTCAGGGTGTTGATTATTACACATCATTCTAAAAACCAACTGATAATACGGTTTCTTGACTTGGCATGTCTCCTCCTTGTAGCCTCGAATATCTCCAGTGGTATATTGGGTACTGCATAATAAAATATACAGCAATGTTAGTAAAACCCTTTACTAGTATTAGATATTAGGAAACGGGTAGCATAACAGTTATTGTATAAATTGTCAAACTTTTGTCCAAATTAAACAGAGTTTTGTCCAATACGCATACAACTTTCAGAAAATTATAAATTAGTGCGTTAATACTCGCGACAAACACAAAAGGTACTTTGGAGACTTCATTAGGTAGGAAATCGCAAAGCAATTGGGAATAACTCGAACAACACGCAGTCCAGTCAGACCATTAGTCATAAAATTTGAGAACTACAGAATCTATTTTTAGTATCACAGACGCAACACACCTAATCTAATGTTTTTCTGACCAACATGATAGGAAAGAAATGAGATACTCACCAGAACTTACAGCATTTCTACAGCGCGCCGAAGTGCAATAGGCTTCGATGACCTTGAGAATAAGAGCGTCTTCTTCATAGGAATTTGACTTTCGTTGATGTGGTGCATACGGATGCGTCGGGCCTATGTTCTCATCGGATCCCACCGTAAAGGATTGCGGCCGCAGGGGCGGCGCGGGGCGCAAACATGTTATACTCCACCCTAAAATAGACATTTTATATCAGTTCGAACATACAACTTCTTTCTACAAGAAAATCAAGTAATTGTACATTCACCTACCTTTATTGCTGTAGTTCGATCCCGCCGTGTCGATGAAATCAACGGATGAGAATTTTTTGCCGATAGCATTTTTATTTGGTTTGGCAGGCGACTGATCAATAGAGTCGCAAGAATTTAAAAGCCAGCGTGCCGACTGATTTTTTTGTTTACTTTTTGACGTTTGCTGGTTATGCTGCGAATAGCTTTGATGGTTGTTGAATGAGTGTGATCTTTTGTGGCTGGTTAGACCCGACGATAAATCAGGGTTATTGCCGTCTGTCATGGCCATCTATAAAAAAATAAAAATATACATAAGTTCTTCAATCCAGACTATACATGCATGTCTATTTCAAAAATACCACACAACGTACCTATATACTTTAACATATCTAATTTAGGTAATCACTTATTCAGGTTAGGTGAGCGTTGCTTGAAAATCGGAACAGAATAGAGTTAGAAAAATGACGGTATATGTCAGAATTTGCGAACTTGTTTATTTTGATTGGAATATTGTAATGTCTCGACAGTTCCATTATTGTTTACTGAGTATTCATCAACAACATCCGCTCAACATCTATTTAAAGCACACTTTATAGCCCACATTTGTGACCCGGCTCCATCTCAGCTTGAATCTGAGTGCCTAATACGTATTTATACTATTATAACGGTACTCAAACGTTTCATTGAATACTATCGCTTTTTAATTTTCTAATTATTTTATGGACCCAGGTTCAAATGGATTTCGAATCGATCGCATTCACTTAGTATTGGTAGGTAGGTATATTCACATAGTACTTTATACATTTGTACCTCTAGTGATTGATATAGGCACAGGTAATAAAAGCATATCCATGCACTTCTCTTAAATTGTTAGTAAATGAGGTATCTAGTTGCAGTGGCAGGTATTTTTTCAGTTAGTAAGATGAATAAACACAGGCAAGGATGATCAAGTAAAGCACTGCAACACTGGGGTAACTAATGACAGCATTAATGGTTACAAAACTTCAAGGCAGTAAGTATTATTATCTTCAAACCAGTGATGTACAAACAGTCTCTCTTTACAAAAGTATTATCCTTGCCTGAGTCGGTGACCACTGTTATGGGTAACTTTGCTTTCATCCACCAATGCGCATACAAGTCCGAACGATACACCATGAAGCCACTCTTTGCTTCAGTTAAATCCTTTTGGAATTTAGATAAGTCCTCGCTGCGAGATCTAGTTTTGCGAGTTGCCACACTTTCTCCTCTTTTTGCTTGGACCTTTTCTTGATCAAAAACATCACAATTCCGACGTTGATTCACACGAGACGGTCTATCAATTTTCATATCATCACCTTCGGGCTTCTCCCTGAATATACGCATGTGGTAATGTAGACTAGGTTTTGTACGCTCTGTTATATACAAGGTACTCCATTGACAGGGTACAGGCTGTCGAACATTCTTTGGAATCTCTAGATGGGTACTGGGCTTGCGGTAGATACGTGGTGGAGGCTTGGGTTTTAATTTGATCTCTGGCACATATCGGTCGATGTTATGACGAATGGAAGTCCTTTTAATTTGTGGCGACGACACCGGCGGGGTGGCTGCATACGTAGAAGTCGTGTGGATATTTGACGAATCCATCACGTCAAGACTAGTTTCGGACGTTACACTCGTCACGCAAGAAGTTCTAGCCGTAGAACCGAAAGGAGATGTGCACCTACATTGATCTTCGAAATTAGCTGCCTCTATTTCGGACAGTGTTAAATTTTTACGGCGGTCATCAAAAGTTCCCTGCGACAAATTTTCTACTATTTTTTCATGTCCATCAGAGTCATTTCCTGTGCTTCCGCCAGCATATTCATGCAAGTTCAACTCAGGAGATGCTAAGTTACAGCTTCCGACCACTCCTGAATCCGAAGATCTCGGGCTAGGGCATAAAGACCTATTGCAGCATTCACACTTCTTGCATAATTTATTTCCGTCAGACTGTGAACTCATCCTTTGAAGCGAGGGTTCATTATTTTTACAGAAGCTTTCAGTTTCCACCATTGACTTCGACAATGAACGCCTGATTCTTTTGTCAGAATTAAGAGAATGCTTACGAAAAGGAATATCGGTATTAAGGTTCATGTTAATTACTTTAACATCATCTTCTTCGTTTCTAAACATTGGAGGCGGATCAATGACTGGATGATCAGGGTAAATAAAATCGTTACAGAGTTTTGGGGATGGTGGTGCGATTTCTTGCAATATATCTGTTATTGAATTCTCTTCGACTATATCTTGAGAATGTGTTTCCTCTGTTGATTTCCATAGCTTTGGGACGGAATCCTTTTTAACCTTAATGGGAAAGCTTTGCCTAGTAGGAACGAAATCAGAATTTTCATATCCTAACGTATTCATTAGAATATCCTGGTCAATGTTTACCAAATCTTCACAAGCCATATAAGGTCTCACTTCAAAAGAAGAGTTTTCTGTACTTTCTGAATGTTGTGCAAGTAGACGTCTGACACAATTCTGCACACGTTGGGATTTTTGTAAAGGAGTGTCTTCAGGGCTATTCACGGCTTGAAAAATATTCGTGTGGGACGGAATTGACAAAAATATATTTTTCGTACAATCTCCCCTAATTAATTCGGACTCCTCGAGGTTTATATTATTTGTGCTATCCATGTAGCGGACGTAGCCATAATTACTTCCCCAACTACTAACCGAGGAAGCAGTTCTAGGACTCGTAATATCCTGAGCATTTTGTCTTAGCATTTTAGGGCAGGGCAAATCATCTATATCGGCATAGCTAGAGCTTGTATATGACTCAGTGGTGTCAGATTCCCTCTCACTATCGCTATCCGACCCATCTGTTTCGGTGCCAACAGTCCCGTCATTTTCTATTCTTAGCCTTATATGGTTCTTATGTTTTCTCATTACGGGTATTCCCGTTAGTTCAAAGGCTTTTGCCCATGTCCGTTCATGTAACAATTTACGCAACATTTGTCTAGTGATAACCTTTTTCTTAACTAGTCTCGCAAAATACTTGGTAAGTGAATAATAAGGTGATGCAGAGGGATAACTTGGCGGTGGCAAAGTCACATGATAAAGGCTACGACGGCTAGAATTGATGCTAGACAGCGCTCCTTCAGAAGGAGAACGGGTCAGCTGTGTGAAACATCATAAAAATACCTTAATATTGCAACTATTTAAACAATACTAATTAAGTCTTCACAGTCATCTGTAACAGTAACAAAGTAGCCAAAACACATAGTGATCCGTTCAGGCGCTATTATAGCCCTGCTAAGCCTTAAATTATTTATCTTAAAATTATATTTTCAAAATAATTTGTTATGAGATATTGCTTACGAGGGCGGTATACGGGCTACACCCAGGACATTGTGTACCGCGCCACGACTGAGAATGTATTAATCCTGACCAAGGACTTAAAAGATGTTCCCTTCTAGTCACAAAATAAATTGGTCAAACCAGGATTTTACACTCATACAACGATCCTTTTATAGAGGTTATCTTGCTTGCGCATGAAAGATATAGAATGTATCTTAGCTACTTTTAAGTAACATGGATAGATAATTAAATAATAACTAAATTAATATACTTACATGTGGCAGCGATTGCGGCTGTCCAGGTTCATGAACAGGACTGCTGTTGTTCGAATGTTTTTGCAACAAACTGACCCAGTTATCGGCCTCCGCTCGTGTCTGACACACCGCTACTATGGTGTCTATCATTGGACCACTAATTTCAAATGCATTCTTCCTTGTTTCAGAGTCGTCCAGTTTGCAGACTGTTATACCGGTGAGTGGCAGACAACCCTAAAATGGAATCAGGATATTCAGATGCAACAGTAAGCATGATAAAAATTAATATTTAACCATGAGAATGGTAGGTCACATCTGCTAGTAAGATATCAGTACTCTACTTAAATTCGACAAGAATGAGAGGTATACTTAGTCAGGTCATAAGTTCTGTCAAAAAGGTTTTGACTCGTAAAAAAGCTACAGGTGCAGATTCCTTATTATTCATATATATATATAAAGCTTATTTAATGCTGAAATATTTACAATATAAATTAACGTAATATGTTGTCTCAGTTTTCCCTAATTCCATGTAATATTCTGAAAAATGTTATAAAAAACACGTGACCTGTTCAAGGTGATTTTTATGCCTATTTATTTATTTATCTTTTTTATATGTGGAATTTTAATACATAAAACAAAAGCTGGATCTTTTATCTACATATATTAAAATATACAAGGTGGCCAAAAAATATGTGCATTCCCGTTGCCAGGGAGTTTTTGGGATTATCCTCCCATTTTTCGCGATTTCGGGGTAGGTCCCATTGTAAATGTTGCTCAGTATAAGTCCAAAAACTTCCTCGCAACGGGAATGCACATATTTTTTGGCCACCGTGTATAGTTCATGTGTCATGTGAATTGGTATTTCCAAAATTGCAACTGTACGTGTATTACCAAACCTACTTGTTGGATGGCAGTCAAAAATTAGTGTGTCACTGAAAAGTACCCTAAGTTTGAAGGGTATTAGCTGAAGTACAGACTTGTCGGAGAACTAAATGTTGGTGATAAAATAATGTTCTAATAAAGTACGTTCATACAAGTAAACAATTGTACCCCTTTTATTAATGTCACGCTGAATTTACTCCCTTTTGTAAAGTATAATTTTTCACAATCCAGCCGCGTATTCTCGTCTAACGATAATTTCAAAGTAAACAAGTAGTAAATAAAGACGTGATCTACATTTGAAACTGATTATATTACATTTTGATCAGTATAAAACAAGCTTTCAAATCATGGCAAACTTTTTTTATTAAAAGCTTTGTATTACATTTTATCAGTCAAAACCTTTGTGGCAGACCTTATCACATAATGTATGTTTTGAAGTATAATAACAAAGATAACTTAAAGGTATTTTTGGACAACTAGAAGAGCTACATGAGGTTTACTAACCATAGTTCCCCCCAACCCCTGACCTAAGAGAACCTTGCCGTAAGTGTGTTAATGTACTACAGTGAGACAAACTTGAATAATATTTGTCACAATTTAAAATAAACCGTCTGTGGTTTACATCTGAACCGCAGTTTAATATTTAACTTACCTCATATACAAACGCGGACACCCTCTTACTAACAGACAGCAAAAGAAGCGCCGAAGGGAAAAGCACGAGGTACCGGTCTTGGTGCGAAGGGCCCACCGCTACACTTCCCATGTGCAAGACATCGCCTAGTGCCGCCAGCTCGCCACCGGGCCATCCGCGCACTTCTCCTGTTACTACTTGGAGCTCTAGCTCTTTTTGCCGCCGTAATGCTGCGCAGCCACTCTGGACGGAATAAAAAAAATTAAACTTTCAAAGCTAAAAATGTAATGGTAAAAATAGATTTTTGAAAGAGCGTCCTAGTTTGGGTTCCTAATTACGTAAGTAAAACAAGTAAAAACGGGATATTTTTGAAACCTTTCATTAAACTTCACAATTTCACATGTGTGTTTGTTTACTCGTATATGCCGCGTCAGAGGGGCATTTGGACTATTTGGAGTTATCACATATGGTGGATTTTTATGCCGATTAGACTGTGTGGTTTGTTATTGTGTAGCGTCGCTGCGTTACTTTCGTTTGACATATTGAAAAAATAAATGTTACAACAGGATTGCATAGTTACCATTCATAATTTTTTTTTATACTACGTTGGTGGCAAACAAGCATACGGCCCGCCTGATGGTAAGCAGTATCCGTAGCCTATGTACGCCTGCAACTCCAGAGGAGTTACATGCGCGTTGCCAACCCTATCCCCCTCCCGCCCCTCGTTGAGCTCTGGCAACCTTACTCACCGGCAGGAACACAACTATGAGTAGGGTCTAGTGTTATTTGACTGCGATTTTCTGTAAGGTGGAGGTACTTTCCCAGTTGGGCTCTGCTCTAGATCTGGAATGACATCCGCTGTGATGTGCCCTACCACACAGAGCGAGATGACATTCACAATGCCCATACCTCTCTTGTGGACGTAGTTTAAGGACGTACCCGGGTCCAAATTTGGGCACCTAAACTGACGTTTGGGGGCGTGTGTTTAGGGCCCCGTAGATTCGTCTTCTTCTCTCACTCTCACTGAATGTAAGCGTGAGCGAGATGGATGTGTGTGATCGGGACCGCGGATATCATGTGTTTGAATTTTAATTTGTTCGCTGAGTTCCCTCAAAAATAAAATTGCGCATTTTTAGAAGCTTTTTTCATATTTTTAGGTGTTGTGTATAAATTGCAACAAATATTTAAAGTGCGTTTTAAACCTGTACTCGCGACTTTTTTCTATCGAGCGAAAGTATAAAAATCCGGATTCGAATCGCTGAAGTCCCTATAGAGAAAACCTTTGAAAAGCGTAATGTTATGTAAAAATAAAAAGAAGGTAGGATTTTTAAAAAACTCCGCTCTCTGAATCTACGGCACCTTAATGGGATTACAACGACATGGTAGAAATGTTACACGTTTTATGCATAAAAGTAGCTTTTATTTTTATGGTTCCCTCATCTCTAGCGATGCGCTTCGAGAACATGTCGCTCCTGCACTTGCCATCACCGGGTACAAAGACACAAAGCAAGGAATAATTGAATTGAGAATTGAGCAGATAGAATGTCTTGGATAAGTCCGCAGACAACAATAATACTTAAAGCGTCATCTTTGTAAACAACTGAAGCACGATGTGTGTCGCCCCTGACCGGATGCGCCTCGTGAACATGTCGCGCCAGCACTTGCTATCGCCGGGTACTTGCTGAGCCGACAGAATGGTTTGGACAGGCCCGCAGTGAACATTAATACTTACAGCTATATCTTTGTAAACAACTGAAGCGCGATGTGTGTCGCCCCTGTCCGGATGTGCCTCGTGAACATGTCGTGCCAGCTCTTGTAGCATCGCCGGGTACTTGCTGAGGCGACGGAATGGCTTGGATAGTCCTGCTGTTAGTACTAACACTCCAGGGCATACGGCACCAGCATTCTCCATCCATGTGTTAAGTTCCTCCCTAAGAATTGAGGGGATTGAAATGTTAGTCTCTGTAATGCAGTTGTTCAAACCGCGGCTATAAAACTGAATGATCATTTAAATGTTTAAGCTGCTGATTAAAATCATTATTTTAAATTTAAAACATAGCTATACATTTGCAACAATACTTTTATCAATATGCCATCCATTTGTACTCAAAAGGATAAAATTTACTATCCAATCCTTGAAACAAATTGACTTACTTGTATTTGTCGAGGATGCACACTGCTTTAGGGTGGCCAGCACAGTATGTTTGATGCACTGATTTTATCTTTGGAGCCCATTGCAGGAAAAGGCCACCCACCCGCTGGTCGGGGCCTGTTTTGGTTGCACATTCTTCTAACAGGGAAAGGAACTGTTCATGAGTTTGTAGCACCTCATCTATATTACCAGTCAATTGCTTGAATTCATCTCTTGTTAGCCTAAAAACAATTTTGTGCTTTGGACTTTATGATTGTTACACATAATTTAACTAAGTTTAAAAATAATTGTAGTTAAAACATCTCTTCTTCTTTCTCCTTGCATTGTCCCAGCATTTTGCCACGGATCATGGGAGCCTGGGGTCCGCTTGACTAGAAATCCCAAGATTTGGCATAGACACTAGTTTTTACGAAAGCGAGTGCCATCTGACCTTCCAACCCAGAGGGTAAACTAGGCCTTGTTGGGGCCTTAGTCCGGATTCCTCACGATGTTTTCCTTCACTGAAAAGCGACTGGTAAATATCAAATGTCATGTTGTACATTAAGTTCCGAGAAACTCATTTGTACGAGCAAGGGTTTGAACCTGTGACCTCCGGATTGAAAGTTGCATGCTCTTATCACTAGGCCACCAGCACTTCTTTTTAGTTAAAACATGTTTACTCTTATCATACTAGATACAAAACTGTAATTTTTTTAACCAAAAAAGCATACCATCAAATCCACAGCCCAGGCTATTAACATAACAGAAAGCTCATCCACCTCAGGTTTCATTACTTACTTGATTACTTGATTTATTACTTTGTGATTAACAGACTATTATATTTTTAAATTTATACAATAAAAAAAGTTCATACAACCAAATGTTAATACAAACTAGGGATAAAAAGTAGGTATGGTGGCCTGGAATAATATGTTACACAACAAACGGTCCAAATGTATCTGGCACAATCTTATTTGAAAGATAAGAGAGTCACCTATTTTTGTGGCCCTTGTTGTGTAAGATATTATTGCAGATGACTGTACACCTTGTACTCTTGTTTCATCTGTATGATTTTAGGCATGCTTGGTTAAAGAATGGAATTAATATATTTGTTTGCTTACATATCACTATTCTCCAGGGGTTGTAGGAAATTACTGGCCAGCCCCTGCATCTCGGCCACATGTGCCTTTTCTGAATCAATGATGTCTTTGAGGACAACATTTCTAAATGCTTGAATTTCAGATGCTGCTCTAATAGGAGATGTAGTTAAAGATCCAGCTTGATCTAAAATAAATATAATATTAATTGTTGAGTGTTAAAGATCAACAGAAACAAAAAAATAAAAAATAAAATTATTTTATTTTTTAATAAGCAGGCAGGCAGTTATGACAACTTATATGGCCTGTATTCATAAAGATAGTTGTCATGAACAAGTAGTACATATTTTTAATGTATATTTTTTTTAAGTATTTACTGGCATCTTGAATACATTAACTTGACCTACTCTAAAATAAACAAATGAGGACATTAGGATTATATATTGTTAGATAACAGACTTATTTCATGATCATAATTGCAATGAAAAAAAACATTACCTTTACATTCTGTAACATAATTACTAGGGAACCACCCAGTGGTTTCCCCTAAGGTACCTTCCCACCAGCCCCCTTCCTCCTTCTGAGTAACGGTGATAATATCACCCTTTTTGAAACACAGTTCGTCATTATTCTTGCCTTTGAATGAGTAGATTGCTTTTACTAAGCAACTTTCAGTTGACATTGTGTAGAAACTCTAGCACCATGTTATGAATTTGCTGTAAATACAAACGACAACCATGACCTAGGAAAAACAGAGTTAAGACAGAAATGGTAATAGAAGGTATAACTATTAAAAAGACCTTTTAATCAAAAATAAATTCAAGGTAGCATTCACGCTGCTAATACTAAACCAAGTAGGTATTACAGAGTGGCAGATTGTTGGAAAGTTAATATTCCTCTGTTGTTACTTACTGATTTTGAATGTCCTCTTTGCTTCTGGTAGCATAAAACACGTAATTACGACAGGATGTCAAACAATTTCCGGAATTTGCGAGACGATTGAAGGGACCAAAATGACTTATGGATTCCTGTTCATAATTACACTGAGTTGTGAACGATGATATATTTAAACACTTGTTGCTTCTACTTTGGTAACTGAAGAGGACACTGATAAAATTGATACCAAAAGACAAAAAAATATTTCATCGCACATACTACTCTCCACTACACTGACTTGACTTCCAAAAATAAATACCATAGACTAGACTAGACCAAACCTAGACAAGGGATACGACAGATAAGGGCCTCGACATACTTCACTGATAATCGCTTGTGACTTGCGTTACATTGAGACATTTGATGTTAAATTCGTTGCACTCACATAGGTGCCCAGTTTGATGCACTCATGGTGCACTAGATGCTTATTGCGCTCTATAGGACTTAAATAACCAATAAAATCAGAAAGTTGTCTGAACGCTCGCAATACCACAGAATATATATATCTTGTACTTCAGGGGGCCTACCGCGAAAAACGAAGTTCGCAAATTACCGGGATCTTTCTCTTTTACTCGGACTAAGACGTAAGACGTAATTAAAGTGACAGAAAAAAATGCCCGTAATTGACGAACTTCGACTTTCGCGGTTATAGCTCAGTTACGTCAATTATAAAATGTCATTGACACTGTCAATTTGTTATTGATAAAAAACATAATTGGTAATACTCCATATTTAATGAATTTAGTTTGGTTTCAATTTTTATACAGGCCTGGAGTAGGGTCGCGTACAATAAAATGTAAAATATTATACAAGGTTGAAATGGTGAAAGTGATCAATCAACAAAAACAATACTCCAATCATTACATGAGCCAAAGTAATGTATTGCGTTACTATCTAGATTGTTTATTATTTTGCATTGGTCTGGTTTGTTAATCCTACACACATAAGAGGCAATGGAAAGTCCATTAGAGGATAATTTATACAAAGCAGTACAATCTGCAGACCAAGCATCGATTGTGTGCCTTCTAGACAGAGGTAAATAATAAATATTTACTTTGTTGTATATCTTTGCCCTTAAATTTTACACTTAGGATGGGTGTATGATATTTTAAAAATTAGATTACCTATCAGGTAATCATTTTCAACCCTTTTTCTTGATTTCAGGCGCAAACCCAAATAAGATAACAAAAAATGGCAAAACTTCGTTAGGTGAAGCATGCAATATAGGAAATATAAGTATAGTCAAATTACTGGTTAATACAACAAAATCTAGACAAACTACACATTCAAGTAGAAAGCGTCATTTAAAAACTCACAAGCGCAAGATAAAGAATGATGGGTCTCAGGAAGAAACACTTACTAAATACAAGAACCCCAGTGATAGAAAATGTATGGGTTTGCAACTTGAAAATATAGGCCCCAGTCAGACTTCTAATAGAGATGTCAACCGCGGATACTTTGTGTTCATACACAGTGATGGCTCAAGTAGTGATGAGAGTAGAATCACAAGCTTGCTGTCTCCTTTGAGCCCAGTATCGTTGACACCCTCACCACAGGATGACTTGGAGTGGGATGAAGAGATTGGCAATGTGGCTCCTACCACCAGTGAAGATGAGACTTGGACTTCAATGTATAAGTTAGTACCGTTAGTACTGTATATTTTGTTGATTTAAAGTCACTATGCCTTATACAGGGTGGGCAAATAAGAGTGATACACTTTGTTTTTAAATTATTATTATTATTTAATAAGCAGGCAGGCAGTTATGACAACTGATATGACCTGTATCCAGTATTGATAAAGATAATTATCATGAATGAGTAGTAGATATAATATGCTTGTCTAATTTATTTTTAAAGTAATAAATAAATAAAAATAAAAATTAATTTTATTGGCATTAAGGGAAGTACATTTTAGTGTGGAAGTCCCTGACTTCTGAGCTAGGTAAAAACCTGTGTTACAGAAGTCAGTGTCCTCTCCCAAACAGAATAGTAACTATTATGACTTATTAAACTACATTTACCGACTTAAAGTAGATAATTAAGGCTGGTTTTAATACTAGAAAACAAATGCCATTCTAATAAGAATACAGTGCAATTTATTTTACATTTATATTTTTGTGTGTGTGTGTGTGTGTGCGTGCGTGCGTGCGTGCTTTCAGTTTGTTCATAGTCTAGTGACAGCAACCAGGACTTTTTCCTTACACTCATGTTTATGTATGTTTAGTTTTCTTAATCTTATTATTTAAAAAACATGCCCATAAATCTTTGTTGCCGTCTGGCCGTGGCTAGTCTACATTTATATGGTGCACGTACATTAGTCAAAGTTCGTTTACTTGTAATTTTTTTTTGATCATAAGGGGTAAACAGAAGTATTTATAGTTGTCTAACAAAGAGCAATTGACATTGTTTATATAATAGACTCGTTGGATATCTATATGATCTACATGTCATGAACTTTAACAGGGATCTCTGAGCTCTTTCTAATTTTAACTTGTGGGTTTTACAAGCGCCACCCCATACAGCATTGCAAACTGGTTCACATTTTGTGCTAAAACCACATCTTCTGGGAGTTTGTTCCAAGCCCTCACCACTCAAAAAACCACCACCACCACCAATCATTAAAGTGCAAAATTTATTGAATATTTTTTCATAAATATATTATTCAGGGTTAGCAATTATAATCGACTAACCAACACAAATTTACTAAGATATTGTTGAAAATGTGCGAATACTATGCTGAAAATTGGACATATGTCAGACATCATTTTCCGCATGTATTTGCCAACCCTGAATAATATAAGTTTAAACCAATACTTAATAATCTTTGAACTTAATGTAGTTAGAATTTAAAAACAAAACTTCTTATTTGCCCACCCTATATGATGTTTAGAAAAAAATCCAGCACCATTTTGATTTGACCCCTTTAAATATTAATTTTCATTATTGCCCTAAATTTACTATATCACTGTGATAAATTGTGAATGTACAGATTTTAATGTTATTCATTCTTAATATAATGAAACGGCTGGGAGCGTGCACGACTGTCACACAACCTAGTGTCCGCAAGTCTAGGGGAAAACGTCAATTCACTACATCTTATAAAACTACTCCAAAACTAAAAACTACTGAACGGATTTTCATACGACTTTCATCTATCAATAGAGTGATTTTTGAGGAAGGCTTAAGTATATAACTTGTTAAGGTTTTGTGTAAATTGTTTGAAATATAAAGATGTTGTCGGAAAAAAACCACGCTGGCTAGGAGCTTTAATCGAAAACGCTGCCTAATCCGTTTGAGCTATAACAACACAATGTATGGCGGGGTTGTTTCTCATTCATAGGTCTACAAAAAAGTCCGCGATGTTAAATGTCTATCTTTTAAGGATAACTTACTATATATATTCGTAACTTCTAGAAAAAGATCACGTAATATGTGGCATTTGCAAAGCTATTTACATGGATACATTATTAACAATTATCAAAATAAATATGTTAGTTATATTAAGCATTTCATACAGCTTACAATGGTCCCTTACACCATACAATTTAAATGAATATTTCAGGAGTAATCGTAAATCAAAGTTTCATTTCGAGCCATATTAGAGCCATGTATGTATGCTATCCGCAGTTAGTTCAAATTTTTACCACCTTATGCGCTGGGATCGCTTTACTTACCCCCACCATGCACTTCGCACGGTCCCACATGGGAATGCTCCAGGCATTATGGGGACCTTTGAGCCCGATACGATTAAGGTTTTGGTTTCTTAATCTAAGGACATTTAATCAAATTAATTTTGGTAAAGCAGCAGCATTAATGTGTCCAGTGCTTTAATTGTGTTCAATTATTAGTATTACAAGTTAAGCTATTTATATTTATTGTAGTTTATTTATTTATGTTTTCCCACTTTCAGATGGTATGCTTCCATATTAGAATGCACTGGTGCAGCAATTGCATCACAATCAATAGAGATTTATGGGATTGATCAGCAAGATGCTTTTATGAGAACTGCATTACACTATGCAGCTGAACGGGGACATGCAGAGGTAGTGAGATTGTTGTTAGATGCAGGTAAAAGTCCTAACTAGAAACATTTAATTTACACAGCACAGAATATTGTATAAAGTGGTCCTAAACTTGAAAACAAACAAGTAAATAATAATGAATGAGACAAGCATACAGCAAACCTCACAATTCCTGTAATACTCTTGGCACCAGCCTCTTCTCATTGTCAAGAGATCATAGTCATAGATTTTGTTACTACTTTCAGATCTCTCCACCCCATAAGAAATGAAATGCCAACCAGTAGTAGATTCCCATGCGTGCAGAGCCGAGATTATAGCTAATAATGAAGTATGAAGTCCAGCATGTACAGTCAGATGAAGAGAAACGTGACCCCCCCCCCCTGCATAGACTGTTTGCAGGGGGGGGGGGGGGGTCACGTTTCTCTGCATCTGACTACCTAAATACCTATACCGGTATAGGCTGATTTTGTAATGTCTGACCATTGTCTCTCTGGTAAACATGTAATACTAATCAACTTTTACTATGGATGAAAGATAAATGAGCTAAGCCTCTGACTAAATATAAATCAGCTGTTTCATAAAAGGGCTGTGCCCATTGGCAGTAGCGTGTAACAGTACCTTACCAATAAATAAATAAAAATATTATGTATTTGTTGGGGTATTTAACGAACGAATTTTATTTAATTTGTCGGAGGGGTGCTGACTTGCAACGAGTGTGGTCGTACATTTGCTGCAAAAATTGGCTATATCAGTCACCTGAGAGCGCACCAGCGACGCTCTCAGCGGTAGAACGCAGTCGCTGTGGTCGAAAACGGCTAGGAGATGATGATGATGATAACGAGTATTCTATCCATCTTAGGAAGCAAAGTGGAAGTTATGGCCGGCGATGGTTCCACCCCTCTACACGTCGCCGTTATTAAGAATCACCCGGAGATTGTGAAAATGCTGTTGTTGGCAGGCTGCCATGTCAACAACAAGACTCATGAGAAAATGACGCCGTTACACTATGCAGCTTCTAATGGATTTATTGATTTGGTACTTAAATCAATAATTTACATGTCATGTATTAATCATTTTAATTTATCCGACATAAGGAAAGGTACAAAATGCGGCTTTAATGCCTCATGGCATTTTCTACCACTCAACATTTTTTAATATTCTTTATGTTAAATACATAATTCTTCTTCAGTCGGTCCCTCAATGCTGAGGATCGTGACATCATGTCCTACTGTTGAAAATTTATTTATTAAGTACTTACTATTATTATTTTAACAGACATAACTTATTTTGAAGTACAACATTGATGTTACACCGATAATAAAAAAATGAGCGATCCCTTTTTTAGTATTTTATACAACCGCGGTATAAAGGAAGCTTTTCAGTCGAGCACCGTGTTTGGGTTGCGAAGCTTGCTGAGTGGCTTAAGTAAGGTACGAGATTGAAAAACTTGATTTTATCACTATTATATACAAAACCTTTTCTACAAGTCAACGGCAAAACAGTTTATAGGACTGTAATCCTAAAAACTATGTAGTTTTGTTTGAGTATTTCTGGCAACACATTCGGATTTTTGTCACCGTACATACTGTCTATCCATCCTACTAACATTCTAGCTATAAAAAAAAGTAAATGGCTTTAAGCTTTTTATATGGCAGAACGAATATATTTCAGACTGTAATAATGATTATGAACTTTATTGCAAAGGTATAGGGTTCAATTTTGCGTATTATCTGGCGTCTTATGCCCGTTAAAAAGTGAATGGTATTCTTTGGATCTAAACAAGCTAGTAGTTGTATAAATAACGTAGGTCAAAGGCTCAAGTTAAACAGTTACATAATTTATTTCAGGTCAAAATGCTAGTAAACAATGGTGCTAACTTGGAAGCCAGGGACACCAGTGAGCGCACAGCTCTGTTCCTAGCGGCCGGCAGAGGGCATGTTGATGTGGTCAAATACCTCATATCAGTTGGAGCTAATGTTAACGGCGAGGAAATTCATGGTACATGAGTATTATTGATAACATAAGCCGGTGTAGCTTTATTTGACGTTCATAAGCGCATTGTAATATGCCTACTTGAATAATAAACTATATTTGCCTATATCTTTTTAACTAGTTAAGGAGACTTAGGCAGAACTTTAGAGAGTAGAGTTTTTGAAAAAAAAAAATGTAATTATCAATCTTAAGTTTTTTTCTGGGAACTTCACCGATTCCAATCCAGATTTTTAGACTTTCGCTCGATAGAAAAAAATCACGAACGTAGGTCTACAACGCACTTTAAAAAATTGTAATAATTTATGCACAAAAGCTATTAAAAATATGAAAATTATTTATTTTTGAGGGAACTCCGCGAATACTTTTTCTGTTTTAAACCTTACAACAAATTAAAATTCAAAACATGATATTCGCGTTCCGACTACGCTTACGCTCAGTGAGAGTGAGTGAAGAATATAAAACTACGAGGCCTTAAGTTTCATAACAGGGGTCGGTTGTATTGTACCAAGCCGTTTGTCACCGTTAAGGCCCCGTGAGTTCACGTTCTACCCTCACTGAGCATGCGAGCGTGAGCGAGATGGCTGTGCGCGCCCGCGGTCACGGATATCATTGTTTACAATTGTTACTTTTTATTCACTTTATTCGATCAAAAATAAAAATTAAATTTTTAGAAGCAATTTTCATATTTTTAGCTCGGAAACAATACAAACGGTTATCACGGTCTATATCCCGGTCGATTTAAGTCTAGTATTTACTTATGTATGTAAAATTAAACATTACATCATATATGTATATCCTACTTAAATGCACGGGCGGCTATTGTTGATCCGTTAAGTTCCTGTAACGTTATTGTATACATTTATTAGGGGTCATTCCTATGTTTTACCGCTCGAGTCCGCTGGATATCGTCAGTGTCATAGGAGTAGGATTGTTTATTTTTTTGTGTAATTCAATTTAGTTTTTGGTTGCGTAACTTTTGGCACCGCTATATCGTCACCTTTATCGGGAGATAGTGTGGATGTCGATGTTCGCCCGAAACAGTATACGGTTACCAGGGGCATTCTACCACACGCACTCGTTCGGTAAACATCAGTCCTTAGATTACAGTCACGCTAGCGGAGTGTTGCTCCTAGCCAAGTTAGTTCTTATAAAAAACAGTCCACAGTTCTCAAGATCTCTTCTTAGCTAATATTACCTCACTACCCCGAGCAAAACCGCGACCATCCTAACCATCCGACCATGCGACAATCCTGACGCCAAATTACTTTTTTTTTTCAGGATACACGCCTCTTTGTGAGGCAGTTTGGCGCAGATTTCCGGAAGTAGTCGAAGTATTGTTATTGTCCAGAGCTCGAATAACACATTCCCACAAACTTTTACATTATGCAATAATACAAAGACAGGTATGTTAAAACTATAAATATAAAATATCTACACCAAATGATCTAATTATAGCAGAATCATGGGGCCGTCCAACGGAATATTTTAGATGTAGGTGTAGGAACAAATTTAATTAATCTCTAACAGTATGTTAAGGTTTTCAGGTAATAAAGGGTAGGTATAAGCATATTTATCTTCAATTCAATTAATATATTTGACCAAATCGCAATTAAAAATTAAGTTGATTAGTTATTACACTTATACTATACACGAGTAATTTGCGATTTATTGATTTCATTGATTAGTCACTGTTAGTATTTAGTTTCTGCAGTCGAAAATAGATGGCGCTCTGTAGACGACAATTGAGAAAAATACGCTCACTAACCCTCTGTAACTATACAGGGTGGATCCGTTAGCTGCCCTCACTAACCCAAAAAGATAATCCCTCCTGTAGATAGTAGTAATATAAATATGACGCATGCCTTGACTAGTAATGTTATATTATTAGGTTAGATTAGGTTAGAACTTGACGCGGTGTCTTTTTTTTCTTTTTAGGGTTTCGTACCTCGAAAGGAAAAAACGGAACCCTTATATGATCACTTTGTTGTCCGTGCGGCCGCCCGTCTGTCTGTCTGTCAAGACCCTTTTTCTCAGGAACGCGTAGAGGTATCAAGCTGGAATTTATAACAAATACTCAGGTCTACTGTCCCTTAGAGCTGTGAAAAAATCAAACTTCTAATCTAAGCCAACGCAATCAAAAGATACAGCCGTTTATGCTGCAAATTTTCGACACTCGCAAGGGAATCAAAACCTACAGGGTACTTCCCGTGATCTCAGAATCTTGAAATTTGGTACGAAGCAAGGTCTGGTTTGGTCGCACAGATAAAGGAAAAATTGCGAAAACCTTACGGTTAATTTTTAGTTACATCATATAATAATATATACCTACAGGTTTGTACGGAACCCTCGGTGCGCGAGCCCGACTCGCACTTGGCCGGTTTTTTAAAATAAATAAACCATTGATTAGCTCCAAAACGGACTTAATTAGAATACCGGTTTTTTTTATAAAGTTATTTAATTTAAACTCAGGGATGCACCCTTGAAATTAACGGACTTAAAAAAACCATTGAGTATAATATTATAATTTTACATACCTACATTTTTAGGAGGAAATTGTGAAAATGCTTGCAAATTACGGCGGAGCGTTGAATCTCCACAACGATAATGGCGACACGCCTCTGCTGCTGGCGGTGAGGTTATCACAGCCTAGGGTTGCCAGAATCTTGCTGGAAAAGGGTAAATACTTTTTGTAAGCTATTTAATTTCCGCGTGGACAGTCAGCGTCAAATACTTTGTAGCAACCAAAGTAGCCAAATAGTTTGGTACACCATACTGTAAATATTTAGTATGATGTAATGTACTATTTGGCCACTTTGACTGCTACCGATTATTTGACATTATTTAATATCGTCTTCAAACTTTGCAAACCAATTTTCGTTATTTAGTTGTATATTCATATACTTAGATGAAAGTGGACGATTGCCCCGAAACTGCCTTTTCATACAAAGTAGTCCCCATTTTCCTATCTGGATATTAACATTATTTAAAATATTTTGACACAATTTGACGTTTATCAATCACAGCTATGCCTCTTCGTTTGTTTTTTTCGACCGTTTTTTATTTTTTTCAAAGTACCTAAGCGTCATGCTTTCAAGCAAGGTTTATAATTGCTAGCTTGTACTAATAATGTAGGTGAGTGCTTGACATGTTTATGGTGGGGTAATCCAGAATGCAGGACGTTTAGTTAACTTTATAATTCGTTTGTTTACAGGGGCCCACGTTAATTCATGTAACAGCATAACTGGAGCCACCGCACTTCACATAGCTGTTGAAAGTATAGACTGTCCTACAATATTTGAGGAATTGCTAACCTGCCTTCTAGAGTATATGATAGATATGAACGCAATAGCGCTTACCGGCGACACTGCCCTGAACAGAGCATTATTATTACACAAGTAAGTTATATTATTTTCTGCAACCTTTCGTGTCCCGTCCTCTATCTATAGTAATGTACTATTTCATCACACTTGCTCGTAAACGGTGTAATTTTATACCAGCACACTGAGATGGAATGAGCCCACCGTCATCGGCTTCGGGCTTAATTAACACTTGTTCGTAAATTCTTGTTTACCGCCCTTAATACACAATGTACTATATTCCTAACGTAAGACGGGCTTCACGGGTACTAAGAATGGTGGCAGTTCAGCGGTGTCATTTTGAGTGTCCCGCACGAGTACGAGCCAATCGTGTACCTAGTCTAATGCCACTAGTTACGTCCAATCGCGCGCGTAATGCGAACTCATCAACCAATCGCGTTATAGAATTCTACCCAGGCACACCAAACGAGAATGTTCGGTCGGGATTATATGAACGGGCCTATCTTTACTTTTGAAATCATGGTTACCTCTAGTTTGAGACTGACCGAAGGTTTTTGTACATTTTATTCAGGAGTAATTATGTTACCTATATACTCGTAGTACTATACCATAACCAATATGTAACATGACATATCGAAATATTTATTTAAGAAACAAACAGTATTTTATAGTTATATATAAAACTGGACATTTTCTATAAAACTAGACTTACAGTTTCCTCATTGAAAAGATCATCATGTTTAATAAAGTTACCACAGAGTAAAACAGACATAAGTCGTTATAAGTCATTGTCCACTTTAACACTTATATGGAGAGGATGTAACGCGCAATAACTAATTCATTGTTTTTCAGAGACCACGCGGCGGTGTTGCAAATTCGCTACGGAGCCAACGTCAATGCCTGTGATTTGCATTCCTGCGGTTTAGACAACCTATCAATAGCGAGTAGGCGACGCTCGAATAATCTAGCTCGTATGCTAATAAAGGCTGGTCATCATATAACTACACCTGATCCTTCTTCAGCGGTCCCTAAACAGGGCACAACAGCCCACTGGCTATATCATACCAGCAGACAACCACATAGCCTATCAGATATTTGTAGAATGCAAATTAGATCTATGGCTAAGAAAAAAATATTATTTCAATATATATCAACACTGCCTTTACCCACGAGCTTAAGAAGATTCCTAATGATGGAAGATGAAGGTCTATAGTTGCTAATGACTAGTGAATTGTTATTATTACTGAATTATTTTTAAATCATTGTTTATAATGTTATATTTATGAACAAAATAAATATTTATAGGTTATAAGCTAGTAAGAGACACACTTTCATATCCTATGTATGAATTTACTCACGATTTGTTGATTTAACATTTTCTAGTCATGTTTGATCATTTTACCTACATAGACTGATTTCAAAGATATAAAAAATTACATTACATCGCAATATAATGAACATTGTAGACTTTATCTTAAGATTATGTTGTAATGTAATGCGAGGCATATTTAATGATTTCTACACTCTACACTTAAGCGTAAATTTGTAGGAGGAGCTATCTACTCAAATTTGGAAGAAACGAAACCCGCCCTCTAGTTAATTTAGTTGATCCTTATTTCTAGTTCTGGGGGTCTGGCAGCTGATGGTGAAGATCGGAGTAGTAGGCCAGCAAATAGGTTTTATAATCAGTCGAATAACCGTTTAAATATAAGTAAAAAAAACGAGATAAAGAATAATATATCATTATTGTGTATATATTCTGCAAACAATTAGGTATATTAGTATCTACGTGTTACATCTGCGAAATGTAAACTTTGCGCCAAAGAAAATGGCATAATGTAAATGAGCTTCAAAGAAGAGTTTTTCGTAGTGGATTGTTATTATACCTACTGCTTTTATTGTTTCTTGATATTATTAGAATACATTTACATAACGCACAAAGGAATTTCTAATTTTTTCATCACACTTGCTCAAAAAAGATCTTATTTCATGCAGGCGTACTGAAGGACAAAGGCCTATATTGTTCCCGCGGGAGTTGTGGATTGTGAAAAAAAAAGGGAGTTATAACTTTATTTTTTTAATTATGTCAGTAATTCGTACAAACCAAGTGGCGTAAATGAGTTTCACTGTAAAAATACTGCCGTTAATAATTTAATATGTTTAAAAACATGTAATTTGATTAATTTAGTAGCCGTTTAAAATATTTTCACATAAGTAAATTTTCAATCGTGGCTGAATGCCGAATAGGTCTGTGTCTTCAATACCTAACCTGTCAACAAATTACATAATTTTTAAGAAAAAAAAAGACGACTTCAATGAGGGTCCGCTGAAAGAGCGACTATTGTTGATTTTTGATTTCATACAATGAAATCAAAAATACGCCTAATTATGTAGAAAAGGAGGTAATATGTTTTTTTTGTCACTGCACCCACCTTGACACATTTCAGATTTGCCCTATGGTTGACTGGTAAGATACCCGAAATAGGGTATTCGATTGTATAAGATAAATTATTTCACACCATGCATGAAATAAAGCACCAGATAATTATTGAAAAAAATGTTTGATATGTCACATTCCGCTTAAAAATTAGTTTTTTCTTCCCAAGTGTGATGAAAAACATTGTGTAATTAACATTGTGTGGGGGTAAGAATGTTGCCAACTCTGGTCTCCGCCGGGTCCCTCGCTTCCAAAATTTCATTTACCCCCCTCGTACTATATACTATTGATTTTTTTTTAATTTTCTTTACATGCGTGGCATGTCGCCAGTACGCTGGCCCAATATTACAGGGTTCTATGTTTCACTTTTATCTAACTGAAATTTGAACATTGTCATAGTACTCATAGTGACATTGAGTCGAATTTCAACATTTTCAACTATCTTGAAAATGTAACATAGAACCCTGTAATATTGGGCCAGCGAGTAGTCTGAGACGTACTAAATGCAATGAAGTGCCGGCACTTCATTGAGGCGCGGAAACTTTTTGTTACAGATGTTGACTCTAGTACTATGTCTCAATGTCGATATCATCCCAGGTATAAAGTCATGTCCATTGGTTGTCCTCATTCATACAAATCCGCGCCGCATTTCTTTTAGTATCGCCGTAGCCGAGTAAAAATGAGCTTGTTCTGGAGCTCTATAATTTCACACCTTCAATTGATTTACAACTTTGCTAGCATGCTACCATCACCGATGGCCTCCACCGATGAACAGCTACCAAACTTCCAGTTCTAGTCATAAAAATAGAATATCGAACTTATTTATTAGACGGGTGTCGTTGCTATAAAAATTGTATAGGTACAATTTATCAGGGCTAGATCAAAGGTATGTCGTGTTTGACGGTATTAAAATAGGTCACCAAAAGCACATAAGCGTCAAGCTATGCCATTAAACCTAATGTGATTCATGGAAGTGGCTCCAACAAATTTCAATTAAGGAATTGTGGAACAACATTTATTTAAAAATGTATGTCTTGTCTACTCTGCATGTAGCGGTAAGTACCATAGCTACTGATGTAGTATTAACAATATACAAAAGTATAATTAGATTAATTAGACTATAGAAATTGGACCTACAAATGTGCAAGTTGCAAAAAGTCACGATATTTGAAATTTCGGAAAAAAATCTATTTCGAAAATATGAGATGTTTCCAAAATTCTCCCTTGTAGAAATTTCAGTTTAACTTTGTAAAAATTTTAGTTTTATCATCTCCACATCATTAATTTAAATTTGATTATTTTATTATACGTTATTTTCTTGATTATTAACTATAAGTTGATTAATTAGTAACTTTTATCTCTTGCGCAATGTTTAAAAACTATCCATCTTATCTTGATTGTACTAAATGGAATTGTACAGTAATAAAACACTTTTTACATTCATGCGTTTTATTATTACTAAAACATTACTGTTAGTACAAAGGTGTAAGTGGAAAATATAAAATTGATTATATTCCTACAATGCGATAACCGCTACAAAATTTTCCAAATTACGAAATAAATGCTCTGTTTACACATGACGACAATTTAGATAAAACTTAAGACTAACCAATTGGAATGGATATTAAACTGCAAAAGACACATCTATACATTCAAAACACGTGTGGTTCTTATGATTAACAACTAAGTAGTTGCAAGTAATCGATAATTAAACAAAAACATTGCACCACAATGAGAATAACTTTAATTGAGAATCCGTCAGGTGTAAACTAGGCATAGCACTAAGAGATAGGTACTAGGTACCAAAAAGACTCAACAACCAATCTCAAAATCACTTCACATACTTGGAAATAGATATGAAGACGAATTTTCTGCCGATTATATAAATGAATAAAGTAAATATCAATTACTAATTAAAATAACCCTTAATCTTATGTGAAGAATCTTTGATAGTGGCTGTCAAGAGATGCCATGAGCAATTAAAAAGTGACGACATCTGATCTTTCCCGAGGATAATACAATATGTTGATAAAATGCACTTTGAAATTCTTATGTCCGTTTCATTAAGTGCGTGGTCCTTACAGTACCTTGCCTTAATTATATTGTGATGAAACTGATGAAAAGTCATTATTAGTCTTAACCTATACATAAAATAGAATAGAAAATTGTATAGTGATATTTTGTTTAAAAACGTTGCTAACATTTGTAACATCACTTCATTAAGTATATAAATTAAAACGGTAGGTATCTTTAAAATGGCATTTTCGCCAAAAATATCCCTCTATTACACTTATACTAGGTACTTAATTTAAAAACTTTGTGTATTTTGAAGTGCCTTACAAGTAACAAAATAGTTTTATATTCAGGTTCTATTATAGCAATATTAGGCAAATTATATAATCATAATAATCATTAATTAACATAATAACATATAATAAACCTAACGCAATTACCTCCAGACGCAAATAATACTCTAACAGGGCTGCAAGATAAATAAATAACTCTTTAAAATTAAAAAATAATATAACAATGAATAAATAACTGATTAACATAAAATACAGCTTTAACTTCGTAATTTCCACGTAACTAAATTATATTAAATATAATAAGAAAACAATATTCGATGTCAATAAAATAATTATGGCTTTCACATCAATATAAAATAATATAATGTAAACAATATAGGCACCTATTTCATACTTATACAAAATATTAGTCAAAATTTTCCAATAGTCCTTTATCATTATATGAAACGGGGCCCACACAATACTTTATTTTGATAACAATCCACACTTATACCTGCCTAGGATCCAATTTTCGGAGTGTCCGGCACAGCTAGTAATAAACAAATTTGTATAACAAGATGGTCTTGATTCAAATCAATGGAGTAATTAATCTCCAAATATCAAATTATTCAGTTCTGTGAAAGTTCGGTTGCAACACGACCTCTCTTGTCTTTAACATTAGCAAGTTCAGGACATGCTTCCAGTAAAATGTTGATCAGGTCTGTACGCTTATTAGCTATAGCCTTGTGAAGAGCAGTCTCGCCATCCGTATCTTGCATTAACACATTTGCTCCACACTGAATAAGGAATTTTAGGGTAGCTGCTTTACCTGAAATGGCAAAAAATATAGGTAGGTAAAGGTAAAACTTGCTTCCAAAAATTTTACTTTTATAGACTGAGAATTTCGAGTAAGACAGCTGTCCGCATAAAGGTTATTGAAATATAGAAAAATAAAAAATCGGGTAAAAAATTGGCTGAGGAAAAAAAAATTTATAAATAGGGCGAATGAAATGGAGTGATGGTTGAAAAAAGTGTATGAAGGAAAGCTACTTTTCACGCCGAAAATGTAATGGCTCGACTATTGGAGCAGTTTTGGAATTTCGAAAAAATTTTAATTTAAGAAAAATGCGGGTTGCAGACATCTACAGGAATTTTACAAAAGTAAAAAAAGGAGCGTAAGAACACAATAAATTGGTAACAATTTGGAGAAGGCAAATCAGAATAAAGAAAGGGTTAGGACTTTAGACTGAATATCGATGAAAACTTTAATTCCGTTGCGAATAGGTTAAATTGAGGTCGGCGCTTAACAGTAGCAAACCCCGACGTCACCTGGCGAGCCTCGTGTTAGACGGGCCCGGGTCGTCAGCTGGTGGTCTTATTGGAGCCCTCCCGGAATTTGGGAATCGACGGGAGGGTCAAAAAATTACGTGCCCCTGAGCCTTGGCGGCAAATACGCCACACGTTATTGCACAAGTTGTTGCTGGTAAAAAACCACGTGGCTAGAATTGACTGTAACGCCCCTGAGTTTCAAAGAGGAAAACCGGCTAGCGCCCAGCGGCGGCGGCTAGAGGAACCTCTTCTGCCGCAAATCTTTTTCTGACATTCTTTTTCAAAAACAAAACCTCAATTCCATCTTTCGAAAACCTTCCAATTTTTTTATTAAAAAAAGGCCCTCCTCAAAAGTTTAGATTCTATTTTCAGCCTGCCATAAATCACATTCAAAATAGGCCAAAAGGAAAAAACAAACTTCAACAACCAATGTGAATAATGTGATACAGCGCCATCTAATCATCAACACCTGAATTATGAAACCGCATAGAGAGACAACAGAAGGAGAACTGAGCAAGCTGGCAGCTAGTCACTGGAGAAGTTCAAAAATAAACTGACAGATGTTGATACATATATAGCAATTTTGCTACAAATCACAATATTATTTATACCACTGCAAGGAATCTTTCAGTGCTAAGGTGGTGGAAATTAACTTTTAGGTGTTGTGTTAACTACTTTTGACAACAGAAGCTATACCTGCAGCTGCAGCTTTATGAAGTGGTGTAGCCAATCCACTAGTCTGGGCGTCAACACAGGCTCCAGTCCCCAGCAGAATTCTACATATGTCTACATGACCATTACGTGCGGCATAGTGCATTGCTGTGTACCCAGAATTGTCTGGCATATTCACAAATTCCTTAGGATTGTTTGCTTTGTGTATTAACATGTCCACTTTCTCTTTGTCACCATTAAAAGCTGAAACAAATTTTTTGAGTGTTATTAAGCAATAGTAATTTTTAAGACCCAGATAGGTGTAATGGTGTAATACACAAACAAGGTTATGGCATATAGTTGAGACAGGCGACATCTGCCATATGTTAGTAAGAGTTTTGTTTGTGTTAAAATGTCACCAATACACAAGATTAGTGATAATTATTAAAACACACACATCCAACAATAATTAAAATAAAAATATTTAAGAAAAACAATAAACTTCACAGGCTTTAAAAGGTTGACCGTATCAGGTTCTTAATTAATACAAATAATGTAATGTTATACCAAAACACTTACCAGCATTCCAAATTCCTCTCTCCCATTCAATTTCAGATAGTGTCTGACAAACCGATTGGTTTGCAGTTGTGCAGTGAGTGTGATCACAATTGACATGATCCATTTCTAAACATGTACTGACAACAAAAACACCAAAAAATAAATATCAGTTAACATTTATAGTTCACGCTGAAGAGTCCAGGTGATCTCATTTTCTCCAGTGCTTGAGACTATTTTATAGCCAAGCAGGGACAATGAGTTTAAAGCATCTAGTACATTAGTTTTAATGGCAACTCCATTTACAACAACCCCAGACCCCGGGTATTTTTTTGTCAGTGCTCTTATTTCTTCATCGCCTAATCCAAAGACGGAGCAGTCAGATGCATGTAGGGAGCCCTTAATGGCAATGTATACAACTCCTTCTTCAGTCAGAGGAATAGTATTCAGATTGGCAGAGGAAGGATTTTGGCTACCTTTGGTATCCATAATAGTTTAAAAAATGATAGTAAAATATATAGTGTTCCACAAATTACACTTCGTCGTCTTTTGTTGGCTGCTGATAGTTACCAAAGTGCATAGCCTCTTTGCTGAAGTTTGTAATATTGTCCTGCTCTACTATCACTGATGGTTCCGGTTCTGAAAACTCCTTTCTCATAGTCCACATGTATTCATTATAGTCTTGTTTGACTGCTGTAGAACTTGATGCAACCACTTTGTAACCCAAAACCTATAAAAATCAACATAAATAATAATAGAGGATTAGCAGAGAACTCATGTAAGCATACAGAAATGAATATGTATGCTATAATTAACTTTGCCAATGTCACAATAATAAGAACTTAAATTTAAACATGCATTATGGTTTAGCATCACATCACACTACCAGCTTGATTTGCCTCAACATTACTTGTGCTATTTCAATGTCTTCTAAATTATTGTGTACAGTCAGAGTAAAATACTTTGTAGCAGTCAAAGTGGCCAAATAGTTTGGTACACCATACTAAATATAGGGTGTACCGAACTATTTGGCTACTTTGGTTGCTACAAAGTATTTGACGCTGACTGTACAAATTAAATATGGCCAGTTTAATTTTACCAAAGTAATGGGGTCAATTTTAGATTGGTGTCAATTAAAAAGTTAACCAAAGGTACTTTCAGATGTAAAGATCTAAACATTAAAGGTTTTTGTGTTGACATAGTCTTATTATGAAATTGAAACCTGTAGTATCTGCAAGAATCGCAAGAGCATATTCTAGTTAATGCTAGAAGGGTTTTGTGTTTATAGGCGCTTTTCGCTACAATCGGGAAAAACCGTGTTATCGGCTACTTTCGTAGCCCTGGCAATGAACGTGTTTATAAGCTGTAAAATGAAAATGACATGACTCATTACTTACTAACAACGTAGAATATAGAACACGCCCCAACAGATAACATTTATAACTTACCTCTAATGCGCTCAGTATTACACAGGGGTGCTGCAAGTAGACAATGGTAGAATCATCACAGTAGCCACCACACGCAAATCTTTTTAGCTGCTCAATGTCACCAGCTAAATAAAATATAATTTCACTTGTTAATTTTATTCATCGAGTCACCCTCACTGAGGATTCATGGAATATGATTATCATGCCTATATACATAGATATGTTCGTGTAATAAAGTCAACAAATGTTAAATTTAAATAGAATATCAAGATAATACGAGTAACACTCAATACAAAAATACCTTTTAAGCCGGATACTAAAACTCGCCAAGGGTTTTTATGGCCATATGATGCGAGGTTACCTCTGATCAAAATGTAGGGCATTGATTACGGATAACTTGAAGCTTTTAAGAAACTCTTTATTTATTTAGATATCTAACAACGGAATACAATAATCAAAATACGATGCAATAGTAAAATCGAATAAACAAAGTGGTTGTTTTTTATTTTATGTCACCATAAATTATATAGAGTTAAGCTGTATTCTTTCTTTTTTCAATTAAGTGCCAATTACATCCACACTTCCCGATATCGGGCCCGAAATCAGTCCCGATAATCGTTTTCCGTTTCATGGAATATCAGCATATCGTTAACAATATTTGAAATGTAAATAATACTTTGTCTATAATTGCCAAAAATATAGCAAAAATGTTCAATGTTTGATATTTTTGCATATGAACCATTTCTTTACATTTCAAAATATTGTAAACGAGGTGCTGATATTTGGTGAAACAGAAAAATATTCTTTCTCTCGCTCTTTCGCAAGTCTTCGACTTAGTGTGATATGAAAAACCAGTGCCTTAGTTATCTTAAATTTTTGAAAAGAAGCGGGAGTCGAACGGGATTTGAAACCAACAGAGTAAGAGATAGTAATAGGCAGGTGGTCGCTGCCGAAACTGAGGGGACGTCCCAGGAGAAAAGAGAAGAAAGAGAAGGAGAGCAAATGGATATATCAACTGCTAAGGGGTTCTGTGATGGAGCAGAGCGTCGGGTGGGACGCCCATCATTCAACACGTACGATTGAGATAATCCATTATCTCGAGCATTTTACGATCTGGAGCAATGCTTTGGTGAGATCCCCATAGGGTATGGTGACAGTTGAAATCGTCTAGAATAAGGCAAGGACCGTGGACATCTTCTAAAAGAGACCAGAAGTCTTTGATAATTCTGGTAGAGGGGTGAGGGATATAGGCGGAAACTACTGTATAGTTGAAAATTTTACAAGCAACAATATAAAATGAAGGATGAGATGGAGTGCTTACAATGGAGTAGTCAATATCTTTCCTGATCAAAAGGGCACATCCATCGTAACCTTTTGGGTTGTCTTGTCTCAGACAGATATAATTAGGACAATTGAAATGGAAATCGGGCTTTAGCCACGTTTCGGAAATAGCTCAACAGATAGGGTTGTATTTCTGAATGACATACCTACCTACTGGATAAACTTGAGGGCTATATTCATAAGGCCCAACTATAGGGCCACCAGAAAGGAAGGGGGATAAATTCATTAAATTATTGGCAACGTTGGGCAGTAGAGTAACAGCATTTTGCTGTAGAGTTGAAACAAGGGACGAGATGAGCGAATTGATCCTAGGCAATAGGTGAAGCAAAGAAACCATTTGATTCTGCGCTGGTGCAACTGGAGAAGAACTAGGACTATGGGTTGTAGAGTTCCTGAACATTACGCCATTGACGGGTTGGGGGGCATTATAGTCTGCGATTAGGGCCCTGTGGGTTTTCTGGTCATATCCATGGGGGATATCCATTAGTATTTTCCTCGCGTTGGTGCGGTGAACAATTTTGTGTTTCATTCGGAGGCAAAGTTGGTTTAACCCTCGTGCCTAGTAACCCTCGCAACGCTCGCAATTTTGGAATCTCGACCATCTTGGGTTGGCTTGCTCGGGTATCAGTTTTAGTACGAGCAGTTAAACAACAACTTTGCCCTCTTGTAAAACAACTATTTTTCTTCAATGTTCGTGGTCTTCAATGAGAAAAACATACAGAAAATATATTTGTGTAACTTGTTTTATTTTATCAGACAGCAGCGAGCATCTCGGCAACAATTTTTTAGTCTTTCTGCTTATAGATACAACGTAACTCTATTAGTAATGTCTTCTCGCACCCAGCTAATGTCTGTAACTTAGCAGTAAATGCAGGTCAGGCAAGGATGAAGGTCTTTTTAGGGTTCCGTATCTTTTACGTTAACGTAACGTATTGTGAATTGTGATAGTGTTGCAGGAAATAATTAGTCGGGTCCACACAGAGCGAGCATACGCGCGAGGCAATTTCCTCACGCACAAACCGGCCAGTGTAGACGTGCCTCGGCCTAGGAAAACGCGCGCGCCGCCTCGGACCTAGACCGCTAAACCTTGTTTGTAATTTTCTGTAAAATCCAGTCTTCGGATTTTTGCCGGAGAGGGATACGTTAAATGTAAGTATGGCCATGCCAGATAAACGTTAGTCCATAAAATAAGTATGATGTGAGTATGAACATTGGCCGAGGTTTTCGACAGAGGGGTAAAATCTTAAAGGCGATTCCGATTGGTTAAATGTTCTAAGGACGTGAATATCAGCACATACAAATAGTTTAAATCAAATTGGTATTATTTATTTCGTCTAAGTGCGATGGTGATGATTAACCCTGAATTTTGATTCATCAATCTATGATCTCTTGGGATATCAATTAATTAAAACAAATTATTGACGCAGGTGTACCGCTCCACCTCAGCGCCATGACAGTTAGGTAGTGTTGCTAGTGTATCTGCCCATTTATTCGAACATCACATCTCCTTTTTAACAAATTTGAAATTGTAGACAATGCATAAAATGAACCATTGTATGGAATAACCAAAAGTAATACTCGCACTAGACCACATTTTTAATCAGCATTTTAGCTATAAAGAAATGAGTGAAAACAATTAAAATAATGTAGAAACAATGAGAAACTAATTAAATTTTAAATCACTACACACGTTTGTAAACTCATACGAGTATATAGTCTTATACAGTCAGCTTTGGGTGCTTAATATTTTAACAACAATAAGTGATGATAGATAAATATTAACCACTAGTTAGTAGCACAACCCCCCCTGGGTTGGAAGGTCAGATGGCAGTCGCTTTCGTAAAAACTAGTGCCCACGCCAAATCTTGGGATTAGTTGTCAAGCGGACCCCAGGCTCCCATGAGCCGTGGCAAAATGCCGGGACAACGCGAGGAAGAAGAAGAGTTAGTAGCACAACATATCTATATCCTTACTGGAGTTTCATATAGATAGGTAGTTAAAGTAGACTAAACACTGATACATCTACAACATGTAACATTAGTAGTAGTAGACACTTTATTATACACAACACAGGCTTACATACAATTTACAGAAATAGGAGGTACAACATCCACTGAAACAATGATTGTTCCATAGATATTTTGTTCGGAATTTATTCTCTACTGTAGAGTTCCCTCTGACATTTATTATCTACTTATACCTCTCCTTTCCTTTAAATGAATTATACTTTTATTACAATCTGCCTCTATTTAATTCAATGTTGCAATTATCTCATACATATAAAAATCAGTTATCTATTAACTCTCTACAGTTAAAACATGTAGAATAAATTATTTGAATAAAACTTTCAATAGTTATTTGTGTCCCGAGGGAGGATAATTCCTCCTGTGGTGCGCATACTATTTTTCTGGTCGACGGAGGCGGAAAGTGGCAACTTCGTTTAGCGCAGCGGGAGCAAAGTAGAAGCTATTATTATATATATATATATATATATATATATATATATATATATATATATATATATATATATATATATATATATATATATATATATTATATATATTTATATTAGTACACGAACACATCACATCATACATCTGCGAAGAAATTCAAAGGTGTATGTGAAGTCCCCAATCCGCATTGGGCTAGCGTGGGAACTATAGCCCGAGCCCTCTCGCACATGAGAGCAGGCCTGTGCCCAGCAGTGGGACGTATATAGGCTGAATTATTATTATTATTCCTTTATTTCTCTTACTTCTTAGACTGAGGTTTTTTACAATATGGATATAAAAGTAAATTATAAAAATTATTATTATTATTTCCTTTATTTCTCTTAATTCTAATAAGAATTAAGAGAAATAAAATAATAAGAATTCTAACTCTTATTATTTTATTATTATATATTATTATTATTATTATATATATTAGTAGTTGAAAATGCCTATAGAGAGCCAATGATCTCGATAGTACCATAATATTGCATTGTCATACCATAAATTTTCAGCTTCATCAGAAGTGGGTCAAATTTAACTTGCAAGATTTGACCCGTACAACATACAGTTACAAACATAGGTACATTGCAAGTTAAATATAAAAGCTTGTAAAATAAGGTCAAACACGTTTTTGCTATTTCAATGTTATTTTTCATCATAATAAATGATGTACCTAGAATACTCAAATACAACCGTACGACACCCTTCACAGACAAAGCCACAAAAAGTGGGATTAGTTTATTATTAGTTAGTTTTTAAAAGTAGATTACTTGTTATGCCACATAAAAAGCCCCGAAGTACATGAAGCTTATTGGAAAGTCTTGGCATGAAAACCAAAAGCAAGATGAAAGTGGTATTAAGCCCCCCCCCCCCCTCCACTTGGAACTAGCCCAATTTAACTCAGAGGCCCCAAGAAAAGGAAGAGGAGGAGAGATAATAAACTCAAATACTTAGTTAAGTAGTGAATCGTCACAGGTTGCATAATTTCTCAAACTAAATAACTTCATCTTACTTAAATATTCATGATTTCTCGTAACAAATCCTTTTGACTTTTCTGCAGATCGGTTCATTCTCGTATTTGGTTAGGGATAGTAGCCTATTCAGTAAAGTACTTACGATATTGCTTATATTTCCTTGCCCAAATATACGCTTGTGTCCGAGAAAGGACCACGAAAGGTTTGCCCTAGTCTGAAACAGCGATTGATTTTTCCCCTTATACACAGCCAAGGTTTTATTCATGTGAGGTGCCTACGGAATCCTAAAGAGACCCAATTGAGAAAGATTAGTGAGGCTTAGTAAAATAAACCTTTCAGTCTGTATAGCGCCGTTAGCTGACGCTTTGTGCTATATGCCTTGTGTATAGGTAGGTACTCAGCCGCGTGGACTTTTGTAACAGAACTACTTCTGGCACTTTTGTCAGAAAATTATCTGTAGTTAGTAGGTAAGTACTTTCTCTTTGTTATCGATGTATATTTTCTGTGAAAATAATTATATGGAAATTGATTTGGAAGTGAAATACTCTTTGAACATCAACTCTTCAATATATTTCTAAATATTGAAGGAGAAGTTCCGAAACTGCCGAATTTCTATAGAATAAGTTCTCCGAAATTTAAATTTAGCAAACAATAATGAAAGCATGTACCGAAAGCCATTAATAGATACAGGCATTATTAGATATTTCTACTGCCTATCTAATTAATATGTATACATAAATAAATATTTATGTTGCCGTCCGCCGATCTAATACTCTTTTTTTTACAAACTTAGAAAAAACTAACCACGTTTTAATAGGTTTCTTAATTCGATCGGTATTATACCATTATAATAATTTACCACCTCCACGAAAGGCAAGATCAAGTCACATCCGAAAAACAAAATATTTGTAAAAGACGAACCAACTATTGCATCATACTCGTATTGATTTTTTGTTTACCTACATACATACGTTTGTATAAAAATAAAACAAGCCGTTTTGTTATTTTTAGTAAACGGCTTAATCGATTAATTATTTTTAAACTTATAAATAGATAGCTTATTTTAATCAATTGATTATAGTTTTTTAGGAATCGACCTTTATTAAAAAACTTAAAATTTTAATGGCTATATGTCCGCGCATGTTGGAAAACACCTTTTATACTTATATTTAAAAAAAGCTTTCTCAAACACAAGTGGAAATATTGTCATTACGTTCATAATAATAAGATGCGAAACGCCGTGTTGCGCGCGGTAAAGCGCATCACAACCATATCATCTTTCTGTAATTATTTAGTCTTTGGCAACAATAACTCCAATATTATTACACTTGAACTGAGCACAGGTATACATAGTACAAGGAAGGAAGGCACGGAGCGACGAGCGACACAGCCTCTTCGTCTCAAAGCTAGCTCACGACTGCCGGCCACGTGTTTTTCGAGCTACATATGCACGAAATGTTGAAAAATGTTAAATTTCTTAAAAAAAAATGTTTTATTAATATTACGAAACGTTGCATTTCTAGTACCTGTCGAGACATTTATTTAACTTTAATCGAATAAGCCGGTTAGTATAAATAAGCAAAGTTAATCGTAAAACGGCCTGTACCCCTAGTGTAACTTTGATCGACATCATAACGTGACGAACGCGTTTGCGTTAAGTCTCATTTTGTATAGGATTTTGAGGTTCCAAAACGTCCCGCTTGGCGCGCTCTTTCGAAATCCAATACAAAATGAGACTAAACGCAAACGCGTATGTCACGTTTGGAAATCGAATTTATTTACACTAGGGGTACTGTTGTAATGTTTCTTTTATGAAGAAACTATAAGTCACAGGAAAAAAAGTCACGTCAGAAATGTTGTACACAAAACGTAAATTCATATGTATTTTTTTCATATTTTTTTGTTGAACCGTTAAGAAGATATGCCCTCTAGAAAGTACAAGTTTACGACTAAAAACACACTGGGACACTGAAATTAAGTATAATTTTTATTTTTTATGTTTATTAACTATGGAAAATGCCCAATATGAAGAGAGGGTAAAATTTCAAAGTGTATGACTAGATTAAGTGGGGTATCATTTGAAACAACTGAAATTGTACATTCCAAAAAAAAATTATTTTCTTTTTCGTAGTGAAAAAAATTGATTCATGGAGGAAAATGTGAAAAAGAACTACTTTTACAGGAAAAACATAATCAGACATCTATCTTGGCTTTTTTTTAATTAACAAAAAACGTTTCCGACTTCAGTTTGCAATTGAACAAACTCTACGTGCGTTTATTACACTTGAAATTTCTATGAGATTACATTAACGATACCTTTTTGAAAATAAAAGAACAATTTTTGAAATCGGTTCACATGATAGAGAATTATCTTCGAAAAACCAGCATACGCGCATTACATCGCGCAAATTAGTTAGACAATTTGCTAATAGATGGCGCTCTACACAATTACACTTAGTATAGATACTTCTGATCAAGTCATTCCCCCTTTATAGTTATACGAGATAATTCACAGTTCGTACGGAACCCTCGGTGCGCGAGTAAAACGAACGCGCACTTGACCGTTTTTAATTTTCAATAAAAGGATACGTCAAGATTGTTAACTTTTTTCTAATGCTAAAAAAACGAATTATAGCCACGACACGATGTCGTTTCGCCCTTTACGAAGCATTTCCACTACATTACATACCGGGAAACCCATTAAAGAGTAAAACCTAAGAAATTATATAAAACTTTATACAGCACTTAAGCAGGTAATTATTCGCTACTTTTGCAAACAAATGAGCAATCTCACAAGAAAATAAGAACTACACTGTGTAGGTTTTCAAGATTTCTGCTTTGAAATGAGACCATGGAATTAGGGTTGTCTTGCATCAAATTTTCTTTTCTCTTTAACTAAGTCATCATTTGTTGTATAAGAGGCTATAAAATGAGTACTCTTTTCTGTATAATTTGTCTTTTTAGGGTTCCGTAGCCAAATGGCAAAAAACGGAACCCTTATAGATTCGTCATGTCCGTCTGTCTGTCCGATTCTGTCACAGCCACTTTTTTCCGAAACTATAAAAGCTATACTGTTCAAACTTGGTAAGTAGATGTATTCTATGAACCGCATTATGATGTTCACACAAAAATAGAAAAAAAACAATAAATTTTGGGGGTTCCCCATACTTAGAACTGAAACTCAAAAAATCTTTTTTCATCAAACTCATACGTGTGGGGTATCTATGGATAGGTCTTTAAAAATGATATTGAGGTTTCTAATATCATTTTTAGGGTTCCGTAGCCAAATGGCAAAAAACGGAACCCTTATAGATTCGTCATGTCCGTCTGTCTGTCCGATTCTGTCACAGCCACTTTTTTCCGAAACTATAAAAGCTATACTGTTCAAACTTGGTAAGTAGATGTATTCTATGAACCGCATTATGATGTTCACACAAAAATAGAAAAAAAACAATAAATTTTGGGGGTTCCCCATACTTAGAACTGAAACTCAAAAAATCTTTTTTCATCAAACTCATACGTGTGGGGTATCTATGGATAGGTCTTTAAAAATGATATTGAGGTTTCTAATATCATTTTTTTCTAAACTGAAAAGTTTGCGCGAGAGACACTTCCAAAGTGGTAAAAAGTGTGTCCCCCCCCCCGTAACTTCTAAAATAACAGAATGAAAAATCTAAAAAAAATATATGATATACATTGCCATGCAAACTTCCACCGAAAATTGGTTCGAACGAGATCTAGTAAGTAGTTTTTTTTTAATACGTCATAAAAATTAAAAAAAAAAATTTTTTTCATCAAACCCATACGTGTTGGGTATCTATGGATAGGTCTTCAAAAATGATATTTAGGTTTCTAATATCATTTTTTTCTAAACTGAATAGTTTGCGCGAGAGACACTTCCAAAGTGAAAAAATGTGTGTCCCCCCCCCTGTAACTTCTAAAATAACAGAATGAAAAATCTAAAAAAAATATATGATATACATTGCCATGCAAACTTCCACCGAAAATTGGTTCGAACGAGATCTAGTAAGTAGTTTTTTTTTAATACGTCATAAAAATTAAAAAAAAAAATTTTTTTCATCAAACCCATACGTGTGGGGTATCTATGGATAGGTCTTCAAAAATGATATTTAGGTTTCTAATATAATTTTTTTCTAAACTGAATATTTTGCGCGAGAGACACTTCCAAAGTGAAAAAATGTGTGTCCCCCCCCCTGTAACTTCTAAAATAACAGAATGAAAAATCTAAAAAAAATATATGATATACATTACCATGCAAACTTCCACCGAAAATTGGTTTGAACGAGATCTAGTGAATAGTTTTTTTTTAATACGTCAATAAATTAAAAAAAAATTTTTTTCATCAAACCCATACGTGTGGGGTATCTATGGATAGGTCTTCAAAAATGATATTTAGGTTCCTAACATCATTTTTTTCTAAACTGAATAGTTTGCGCGAGAGACAGTTCCAAATTGGTAAAATGTGTGTCCAAAGTGGTAAAATGTTGAACAAGATCTAGCAAGTAGATTTTTTTTTAATACGTCTTAAATGGTACGGAACCCTTCATGCGCGAGTCCGACTCGCACTTGTTTCTAAACTGAAAAGTTTGCGCGAGAGACACTTCCAAAGTGGTAAAAAGTGTGTCCCCCCCCCGTAACTTCTAAAATAACAGAATGAAAAATCTAAAAAAAATATATGATATACATTGCCATGCAAACTTCCACCGAAAATTGGTTCGAACGAGATCTAGTAAGTAGTTTTTTTTTAATACGTCATAAAAATTTAAAAAAAAAATTTTTTTCATTAAACCCATACGTGTGGGGTATCTATGGATAGGTCTTCAAAAATGATATTTAGGTTTCTAATATCATTTTTTTCTAAACTGAATAGTTTGCGCGAGAGACACTTCCAAAGTGAAAAAATGTGTGTCCCCCCCCTGTAACTTCTAAAATAACAGAATGAAAAATCTAAAAAAAATATATGATATACATTGCCATGCAAACTTCCACCGAAAATTGGTTCGAACGAGATCTAGTAAGTAGTTTTTTTTTAATACGTCATAAAAATTTAAAAAAAAAATTTTTTTCATCAAACCCATACGTGTGGGGTATCTATGGATAGGTCTTCAAAAATGATATTTAGGTTTCTAATATAATTTTTTTCTAAACTGAATAGTTTGCGCGAGAGACACTTCCAAAGTAAAAAAATATGTGTCCCCCCCCCTGTAACTTCTAAAATAACAGAATGAAAAATCTAAAAAAAATATATGATATACATTACCATGCAAACTTCCACCGAAAATTGGTTTGAACGAGATCTAGTGAATAGTTTTTTTTTAATACGTCAATAAATTGAAAAAAAAAATTTTTTCATCAAACCCATACGTGTGGGGTATCTATGGATAGGTCTTCAAAAATGATATTTAGGTTCCTAACATCATTTTTTTCTAAACTGAATAGTTTGCGCGAGAGACAGTTCCAAAGTGGTAAAATGTGTGTCCAAAGTGGTAAAATGTTGAACAAGATCTAGCAAGTAGATTTTTTTTTAATACGTCTTAAATGGTACGGAACCCTTCATGCGCGAGTCCGACTCGCACTTGTTTCTAAACTGAAAAGTTTGCGCGAGAGACACTTCCAAAGTGGTAAAAAGTGTGTCCCCCCCCCGTAACTTCTAAAATAACAGAATGAAAAATCTAAAAAAAATATATGATATACATTGCCATGCAAACTTCCACCGAAAATTGGTTCGAACGAGATCTAGTAAGTAGTTTTTTTTTAATACGTCATAAAAATTTAAAAAAAAAAAATTTTTCATTAAACCCATACGTGTGGGGTATCTATGGATAGGTCTTCAAAAATGATATTTAGGTTTCTAATATCATTTTTTTCTAAACTGAATAGTTTGCGCGAGAGACACTTCCAAAGTGAAAAAATGTGTGTCCCCCCCCTGTAACTTCTAAAATAACAGAATGAAAAATCTAAAAAAAATATATGATATACATTGCCATGCAAACTTCCACCGAAAATTGGTTCGAACGAGATCTAGTAAGTAGTTTTTTTTTAATACGTCATAAAAATTTAAAAAAAATTTTTTTTTCATCAAACCCATACGTGTGGGGTATCTATGGATAGGTCTTCAAAAATGATATTTAGGTTTCTAATATAATTTTTTTCTAAACTGAATAGTTTGCGCGAGAGACACTTCCAAAGTAAAAAAATATGTGTCCCCCCCCCTGTAACTTCTAAAATAACAGAATGAAAAATCTAAAAAAAATATATGATATACATTACCATGCAAACTTCCACCGAAAATTGGTTTGAACGAGATCTAGTGAATAGTTTTTTTTTAATACGTCAATAAATTGAAAAAAAAATTTTTTTCATCAAACCCATACGTGTGGGGTATCTATGGATAGGTCTTCAAAAATGATATTTAGGTTCCTAACATCATTTTTTTCTAAACTGAATAGTTTGCGCGAGAGACAGTTCCAAAGTGGTAAAATGTGTGTCCAAAGTGGTAAAATGTTGAACAAGATCTAGCAAGTAGATTTTTTTTTAATACGTCTTAAATGGTACGGAACCCTTCATGCGCGAGTCCGACTCGCACTTGGCCGCTTTTTGTCTTTTATACGCCAGACCGGTCGTCAAACCACCGGTCGGTTGTCGGGTTGGTCGTGTTTCATTTCAAGTATGATAAAATTGATAAACATCCAAAAGAAAGTTAAATAGCAAATAAAATTAGAAAATATTTATTATAATAAAAAAAAGTTACCAAGATTAAATTTTTATAAGGTGTTTCTAAGGTGTGATTATATTTCTCCTGTAATATTTATAATAATGTTATTGTTACGTAAATAATGATATTTTTTTGTTGGCAAACATTTTAATGTAAAATGTTGCCAAGACGAAACCATAACTCTATCAAAAAATGATCAGATCTCATGTAGAGCCAAGATTCTAATTCTACAAGCCCTAACTTCACAAACTCAATACGTTAGTCAAAATATGTGGCTGGCCGTTTCGTTACTACAAGAACTATTGTATAACAGAAAAATAATAAGTACCAACCAGTGAACACATTTTTCTCGTTACGCCCATGTGATGGTAGCGACACGGTCAAACGCAAAAAATCCTGAAATTAGTATTTTATTATTTCTAACAAGGAGTTCATATTTCAATTTTCAGATGTTCAGGCTTTCAAAAATGGTGAAAAATAGAGATGCTGCCGGGTGACAATACCTCATTGGATTCAGAATGTTGTCTAAAACATGTATTTTTATCAGCACAAACAAAAAGGAAATATTCTTAGAGAGGAGATTTCCAAAAAAAATGTTTAAGTCTTGGAGTACTATCTCGGTTATTTCTAATTTTAATTTAATGGTGAAAATAGCTAACGTTTTTCAGAATGCGCGCGCGAGTAGGTATGTAGTATTTTTAAAATTAATTTTTCAACCAGTTACGCAATTATTAACTAAAAAAAGCATTTCGAAGTTTCGTCCATGTTGTAAACAATTTTTTTTAGATAATAGGCTTTAAAATATTTCGCTACGTGGAGCCCTTCTTACATACAAGTTGTCACATCCTAGTAATGTTCACATTTTGCAAGTTTTACGTTCCATTACATTCCGTCGAGGTTTTACGTTGAAGAATAATGACAACCCTGTTCTGAACTCATGTAGGTATGCTTTTATTTTAAGTGTTGAATGTTTTACCTTAAACGTGGGATCTTTAAAATAATTGCGCGTGACTTATATTTGCGACTGCAAATGGTAGGTAGCTAAGCAAGTAAGCGCAAAGCTTGCGGTTTTTAACCGACTTTAATATCATAGAAGGAGGAGGTTCTGTATTCGGTTGTGGCTATTTTTTTGTTGTAGGAGGAATATTTATGTTACATAATACCTATATATATGTCGCAGGTAAATGAGGAAAACAGAGATTTGAACAAATCTCTAAGGGATAGATCAAATAACGCAGGATGTTAAAATAGCGAATCCATATCATCATTTCCCTAGAAAAACTCAGTCATTTAACCAAATCATTTACTCTGTTTAGTGAAAAGACAAAATCGGCCAATAAACGCGACACGCCTTTTCATTTCACTAGATGTGTTTAGGAATTTGACAAAATCCCTAACCACGACAGTAAGTTGACAAAACGAACTCAAAAAGTCAACTAGTTTTATTATTTCGCTAAACAAGTTTAGTGAAATGATAAAGTCTCAAGTGGAAGATGATATGTATATGGTGATATGATTAAATATCTGAACTGGTTTAGTGAAATGACGAAAGCAAGTACCGAATACATCAAATCTCTGACTAGATTAAATGGTAAAATAAAATGTCAAAAGTAGGTATCAAAGTTGTTTATTAAACTAGCTATTTTAATCCCCTTATAGCCCTTAGAGATTTGTTCAAATCTCTGTTTTCATCATTTTCCTGCGACATACGTCCACAATTTACGTTGATGTATGTTTTAATGGTAATGTGAATTTAAAAAGTCATTCATTCGTCGTCATGTTCAACGTCAAATCCTCCTATTCTACCGTTTACTTAATAGGGATTTATTTGGTATAATGCAAAAAAAAACCGTCAGAAGTCAGTGATGCTGTTGAAATAACATTTTTTAAGAGCTACTATGAAATTCCAGGAAAAAATGAATATTGAACTTGAAGTATAGGTAGGTGAGTAGGTGTTTAGTTTACAGTAATTAATTAGAAGACTATTAAAAATAATAATTCAGTTAATAAAGCGAGTTTTTGACTACATAGCAAGAACTTGCTTGCAATTTTCATTACATTGCGGTATCTGATCAAACTTTTGAACACAGATTAACTTAGTAGTCGGTAATGTAACGTAAATTGCATGTAAGTTCTTTCTAGTCTAGGCCTCGCTTAAGAGGGAAATGATTGTGATCGTCCAGACAAAAAGAGAAAACTTTTTCCATTCTCCAAGATTTTTTAGTATGTTATTGACACATTAAAAAACTATGTAGGTTGTTTTTACTTTTTTTTTTCAAATTTTGCTTAACAAAAAAAAAAAAATTTAAAAAAGCGAAACCTATAATATGGAGAATATATCATGCTGAAGCGATCGACACTAAAACCAAAGTGATTTTTTTAAGATTTAGTTAGTACCTACTTAGATTTCTTCCGAAATGGAATTTCATAAAAAAAATACCATTATTTCGCTAGGATCGCAAAGCTTTTCTTTCCTCTTAAGCTACACCCCTGTTTCATCCATAATGTAGCGAATTGAAAGGATCGTCAAGTATTCAAAAACATGCATGCTAAGCAAAACGAAAAAATGATTATGATGAAGATAATGTATGTAGTGGCTAGTTATTTGTAATTTACCACTTTCTAAATAAATATACCTATAATGTTTTATTATTTCCCTCGGTCATCATGATTTTGGTTGGTGACTTAGGTATGTCGAATTATAAAACATTATTTAGCTTAAAAATGAACAGTGTAACTAAGTTTTTTATCTATCCCTATTCAAATGAAATGAAATTCTAGATACCATTTGATTAAAACCGTGAGACGGTGACCTACGTTTAAATGAAAAATACGTTTATTTCAACTAGATATATTCAAACGCTTTATGATAAATTTGTATGACTCATGAAATCTACTTGTATTTACTACAAGTACTCGTACATTGAGTAGGGGGAAGTACCTCAGTGGCGGACACCTAAGGTTTTTTTAAGAAATAAAAAAAACTATTTGAAGAAATATATCTTTATTTATGAATTATTTTAGTCAACAAACTGAATAATCGAAATAAAATAACATAAAGGCTACTTCAACATTAAACTAATTCAAAAAAGAAAAGTAATCTTTTGTGAAAAATAAACTCCGTCTTTGCAAGAGGCACCTTGTATTGGACGGACTACATTTCGAACCCCTAGCACTGGACGGTTAAAATAGATTTAACACCGATCACAAATAAGTATAAGCTTACGCCCACTCATGGCAAATGGAGCACTGTATCCAGTTTTTGTCATAGTCTAAACATACTACGGGATGCTTCTACCAATGGTAGCTGTTTTCTTTCTTTTATTTAATTTCTCTCTTCACTTGTTTATTTAGTTACCCCTTAGATTCACCTTTTTCTTTACTTTTTATATCGTTAGTTTGCTTTTCTTTATATATCAATTTTTCACTTCCTACACACCTTCTTTTCCGAGCTTTTAACCTCAACTATTTCAATTGTGTAAATAAACTTTTATAGACTATGATATTTAAGTGAATAGTGAGTTTGTTGGAAATAAACACATCCAACTGAACACAAACAATAGGCCGAAACACACGTATGCAATGCAGCGCCTTCCTTACAACAACACTAAACAAACGATCCCACAGTCGCTACGCGCATCACAAGCAATGCGCATCCCGTTTCTCAACATTGGTACGTCCTCCCATGCCGAGATAGTACGTGTGTCCGGCACTAGCTGCCGTCCAGCGTTACGGAGCATCCCCCTACGGCTAATAACGCATTCACTGCTAGCGCTAGCTACGTGCTACGATTGTAGCCGATAACTCAGGAAAACCCATTTGTAGTGAAACATGCCTACGAATAGAAAACCCACCTAGCAGATCGCTGGTAGTGAATGCTTGGTGACGTCACGGACGATTTAATATTAAGCATTTTTATTCATATTAAGCTCAAGCGGAGGTTCCGCCAAATATCCGTCTTTGGATCTTGTTAGAGTACAGAGCATGGAAATGTTATCATAAACGACAAATGTCCATGAAATTATGACGTTAAAATAAAATAACACTTCCACGCTCTGCTCTATAAAATTCACCGCAGAGTTAGCTTGGCTATATCTATTTATCTTCCTATAATTAGTTCCTATTGTTGTATCCAAGCAGTTTATCTAAAATATTATATTAATACGAAAAATAACATCGCCCTTTTAATTAGTATCAAACATACCTACATACATACATCTCAAGTTCAAAAGATATTTTAATAAAAGTTTTCTAGATTGCTTTTATTATTCTTGGCAATATCTAATCCACATTTTCGAAGGACCAAATTAAAATTTTTAATTAACAAGAGCTAAAATTTCTGTGTTTCTGAACAATATTATTCAAATTATATTGAAAGAATTTTTGGGTTAAAAAGAGTGCTGTCCGCAGAATAGAAATGAAATGATATAGGAAGCTTTTATTATTTGTGCACTGGAGAAACGAAAAGGAAGAAAGAGTCGTGACGAGCACTGTAACAGAAGTTATCCAGACAGCGCGCATTAATTAGTACTTATTAGGCGGAAGAACTCTCAAACTGTCTTTGAGGCGTATTTATTAATGCTTAATAGATACGCGAGACATTCGACTAGGCAAAATTCATTATGTTCCATTCTTTGTAAATAAATACCTAAGGAAAGAGTAAGAGTGAATGTGTGCCTATGTTGACGGCAGACATGTGGTGTGGTATAGGTACTTAATCGTCTAACGCAGCTGCTTACGTGAGCGAATAACTCGCGAACGCGAAGCGTCGTGGCGCGGCGCGGGTGAATTCAATCCTTTGATACCTATGGCAGTGTCCGACGCACTGTGGGCTGAAATTCGGCTCTCATTGACATAGAAACCGAAGTTGTTATTTTTATGTTTTTTTGATTGAAATAGGTTTTGCTCAGCATTGTTGTGGTAACCTATGAATTTTAGACGTTTTGGAATGAAAAATGTCGAGTTATAATTTAAAAAAAAAATGAAATCATTATTACTCAAGAATCGCTAAACAAACCGTGATATCCTCGCAGGTAGTTATACTACGAATAATTTGTAATTTTTTGGCATACTACATATATCCGTCACGGGTGCGGTTTTTTTATTAAATCATTAATTGTTTCTATGGAAAAAGCACAAAAACCAAAGTTAACAATTTAAGATTTTTTTGCTTGAAATTGGTTTTGCTCAGTGTGTTTATGGTAAGTTATACTTAAAAGTGTCAGATGGTTTGACTTGAAAATAGTAGAGATATGTTTTTTTTATCAAAAAACTTATAACTTAGCATAAACATACTGAGCAAAACCCATTTCAATGAAAAAAATCTTAAAAAGTTGACATTGGTTTTTGAGTTTTTTCCATAAAAACAATTAATGATTTTTCCTACTCCTCTACTGTTATCTGTCATTTATGCATTCATTAACACGAATATAAGAACATACATAAAAGGTTTCAAGAAAAGTCTATATTGTCTATTCCTCATAAAAGCTCTTGTGATTTTATTAGCTATAACGTTACTGCGATTAATGGCTACCAACCTAACAAAACCAAAACGAATACAGTTTTAAACTAAGTGCATTGCTGCCAATGACTACGAAGACCGCTTAGCGTTGCTTGTTTGTCTCCGTAGGCTACGGTGGCCAAAATTGAGAAAAAACTGTCCAAAAAATAAATTTAGCAAGTAGCAAGTACCAGGGCCTCATGAGTTACGAGGAGGTGTCGCGGACCGGCCGGCCGCGGCCCGGCGCGGGCCGGGCGCGGAACAAAGTATGCTCGCGCGTCTTGGCTATATACTTTTGCTGTAATTTGTTTACCTAAATTAAGATTTATTTTTGTTGACTCGTAGGAAAAATATTGTATACAACTGTTGCATAAAATACTATAAAAAAACCCGCACCCGTGACGGATATTTGAAGTATGTCAAAAACTCACAAATAATTCGTAGTATAACCATTTTCGAGAATATTACCGTATTTGGTGCATAATAAGATACATAAAAAAAACATTATAAAGTTTTTGTAAAGTTGGTATTGTGAACACACGTCATAAAATGAACCGATTGACACCTGATCCACCAAAAAAGGCTCAATATTTTTGAATCCGCGATGTTAGACACGACAGACAATGTACCAATATATTGAATAAACTATATAATAGTACTGTACTGAGATAAAGATTGCCAGAAAATGCATACATGCGATACCTTATAAGATAGCGTTAGATATATTATAAACCTCCCTCATCTTACAGGATTCCACTTCAGCTCGGGGCATTGTTCCCAGGATGCTACCCACATTACTTTTTAACTGGCTATCTCGGCTTTGAGCAAAGTACTCTTCGACATAACAAATTACCAAAATTTTTAGATTTATTATTCGTGTTAGAGTACATCGATTACAGGGAAAATTTTCAGTTTTAATTTTTATTGCAAAAGAGTAAGGTGCGAAAGTGTAAACATTATTTTGAATTAGTTAATCCATTGTAAGTAATAGTGAAATATTTACAATTTACAGTTACAATAACTAATGTTTCTAAGTCTCAGCCGCTTAATGTCTCTGCCATTAAAAAACCAATGTATATTTTTGACGACCGGTTTGGCCTAGTGGGTAGTGACCCTGCCTACGAAGCTGATGGTCCCGGGTTCAAATCCTGGTAAGGGCATTTATTCATGTGATGAGCATGGATATTTGTTCCTGAGTCATGGGTGTTTTCTATGTATTTAAGTATTTATAAATATTTATATATTATATATATCGTTGTCTAAGTACCCTCAATACAAGCCTTATTGAGCTTACTGTGGGACTTAGTCAATTTGTGTAATAATGTCCTATAATATTTATTTATTTATTATTTATTTATTTATTTTTTTTTTTTCAGAATTTTCAGTTACGTTTTAAAGGTCGCTACCGAACTTTGAAAATGTTGACCCTTCATACAAAATGTATTGTATGTGTATTTTTTAAAGTGTATAAATATTTAAATTTTTATGTTTATTTAGTTTGTTGAATTATAAGTAATATTATAATATTAATTATAAGTAATTATAATTAATATCGGCTCTATCCGTTCAATTACTTCCAAAGAAAGGTACCCAACTGTCCGGTTCTGATTTGATTTATATTTATATATGTTATAGAGTAGTCTAAAATAACGGACACATATTTTTTTTTAGCTGCCCAAACTCAACCTATTGGAAGAAATTGTCCTCCAAAATACTAAAAACTTACTAAATCTTCTAACTCCTATAGAAAGTGATGCTCGAGCAACTTGCTAGTTAATGGCTTGTTTGAGAATATGTTTGAGAACAGGAAAAAAAATGTACAATAGTTTTGTTATATCATCGACGACCGGTCTGGCCTAGTGGGTAGTGACCCTGCCTACGAAGCTGCTGGTCCCGGGTTCAAATCCTGGTAAGGGCATGTATTCGTGTGATGAGCATGGATATTTGATCCTGAGTCATGGGTGTTTTCTATGTATTTAAGTATTTATAAATATTTATATATTATATATATCGTTGTCTAAGTACCCTCAACACAAGCCTTATTGAGCTTACTGTGGGACTTAGTCAACTTGTGTAATAAAGTCCTATAATATTTATTTATTTATAATATTTATTTATCTGCTTAAACTCAAGTTTTCCTAAAAAAACACCCGTCTTTATGTGTAACTTTAGCGATAAGATATTATAAAACTTCGAATGTCGATTTTTTAAAGAAAAAATGAGTTTTAGCCGATATAACAAAACACGTGCTCATTATGTTTTGCTGCTTTTATACATATACTCAAACCAGCCATTAACTAGCAAGTTGCTCGAGCATCACTTTCTATAGGAGTTAGAAGATTTAGCAACTTTTTAGTACTTTGGAGGACAATTTCTCTTAATAGGTTGAGTTTGGGCAGCTAAAAAAAAATACGTGTCCGTTATTTTAGACTACTCTATGACATATATAAATATAAATCAGTCCGTCCGTATGTCACAGTCACTTTTTTCCGAAACTATAAGAACTATAACTATACTGTTGAAACTTGGTAAGTAGATGTATTCTGTGAACCGCATTAAGATTTTCTCACAAAAATAGAAAAAAAAAACATTAAATTTTGGGGGTTCTCCATACTTAGAACTGAAACTCGATTTTTTTTTCATCAAACCCATACGTGTGGGTTATCTATAGAAAGGTCTTCAAAAATGATATTGAGGTTTCTAATATAATTTTTGTCCAAACTGAATAGTTTGCCCGAGAGACACTTCCAAAGTGGTAAAATGTGTGTCCTCCCCCCTGTAACTCCTCAAATAAAAGTATGATAAAACTAAAAAAATATATGATGTACATTACCATGCATACTTCCACCGAAAATTGATTTGAACGAGATCTAGTAAGTAGTCTTTTCTTAATACGTCATAAATGGTACAACTAGTTTTTCAACCCCCTTTTCACTTAAAAAACCCCTACTAATATGCGAAATTCTTTTTGTACGGGACACGCTGTAGAAAATTCCGTGCAATGCTCCATATGCAAGAATGTGTATGTTTGATGCCAAAGGTATGTAACATCTAACCTGTTTACTTTTAAGACCATAGAGGAACTAGGTCCATGTTTAAGATATTTGTTTTGACTGTGATCTTGTTCTTTGCTTCAGTATTTGTAGCTAAATCAAAACGTGTACATGTTTAAGACACGTTACTACATTTATGACGTATTTTACAACTTTAGTGGGCAAATATGAATGGGTAGCTACATATAAATATATTGTATCTGAATTCTATGTAACGGCGTTAGTCTAGTTTTTTTTTTAAATATTGTATATAGTTGGGTCTGTACTTGAACTCAAATGATAGTAGCAATTCATTTTCGAAGTTAAATATTTAAAGTAAATCAGTGTTACGGGTAGAAGCGCAGTAGACTTTACCGTTCGGCTCGGTACCAAACAACAAAAATAAAACAGTAGCCGTTCGACTCGATATTGGTTACTGCGCCCATGCTGTAACAAAAGATATTTAAAAAACTAGCGCACAGACCAATTTGTTCGCTTTACCGGTTGAAAAGTTATAGCTCACATAAAATAAAGGTAAGATTTTATAACAGCTCGTACAATGTTTCATTCTAGATTTTCACATACCTGAAGCTAATGGGGAAAATTTATCTATCACGGGTAATCAGTTGTGGTGATGGACAACCATGAAAAAAGTTGTATATGTAAAGCATGCCAGAGCTCGGAAAAACTTACGATAAGCCGGCACGCCTTCACTGCACATTTAAATGGAGGCACTTTATTATTAGTTGGTTTCTGTGAACATGTTTTTCTTCTCTAGCGTGTCGTAAATATGCTATGCTAAACACGGGCTACATTATTTATACTAAGGAACTATGTTGCCCGGAAAGTTCTTTTGCCGCATTACGTGTTTGTTTAAAACTGTAGGTAATTGCTCTATAAAACTATTTTTACTTTTATTCATAGCACAGATTCTTGGGATTTCAGAGAAACTATACAAAATTATTCCATACAACTTTTTGTTGTTATTAGTTAAGACAATTTTGCGTTTATCTAAATTTAAAAACAAAATTACAAAAAATACTCCGCGAGCTTTCGGTAAAACAAGAAAGTTTTAAATTAACTTAATTTTCTCTAACATGCTTGGGGAACATTATGTCCAAAGAGAGAAAAGTTGGTGTTTACCCCTCGCCGTGCTAATATGGAGACCCGAACAAACAAAATAAGTATCCCAAATTGAACTAGGAACGTAGTGAGTCGTCCAAAAAGTGGAATCTGGGACGTTGCGAGGGTTTCAAGGCACGTGAAGTAAATAAACTTTGCTACTGAGTAAAACGCCAATATCATTTATCACGACCGCTAGGAAAATTCTTGCTGTAAAACATAACAAATACGATCTAAATTTATTCAAAAATCATTGTTGGCTTTACATAACTCAACAACTCAAAATTTGAATCAAATTACTTTGCACCCATAAGCACAACAATTGTGGCCCTCTATAACAAATGTAGTTCGCGTCAAAGCACGCGTCTTTGTGAATGACACGATCTATATGTTGAGCTCTCTAAGTGGGTTCATAAAAGTTAAAAGTAGATGGGGTGATTAGGGTGTAGTGAACAGTGTTGGCTGAATGTTAATTAGAATTGAAATTATTGAAAATTAACCATTACAAATTGCACCGAAAACTGTCACGGATTGTTACAGTTTACGGTTTAAATTGTAATGGTTAATTTTCAATATTTTCAATACTAATTAATATTCGGCCAACACTGGTTGTGGACCTATGTCTAAAGTGGTTTTGTAATATACTCGTATATGTCTATGGTTTTATTATGCTTTCATTATATTTTTGTGCCTGTAAGAGCGCTCAGGCAAGGCGTTTCGAAGTTGTAAACAGTAAAAAAGTTTTCGTATGACAATTATGAGGCACTCGGAGTTGCATGGAGATGAATACTCTAGATTAATTTACTACTCCCTGTTAATACTGAAGTAAGCTCAAGCTAAATAATCTATAAAATGTCTATCATTGTAATTATGGCCTTCATCAGCAGTTCCACTTTACAAAATGTTGGTTTCCTTGAGAATAAGCTTTGTTAAATAAGAACTTAAATCACTATAATATTTGAGAGTTCCCTTGATTTTTCAACACTATTCCATAATCAGATCCTACCCTGATACAATGGGAATCAAACAAAATTAAATCAGTCCAAACGTCTCTAAAATATCAGGGTATATACGTTAAAAGAATCGACACTTTGATTTAGTCTCGTAAATATCCATGTGATGACAAAAAAGTGCCTATTACTGAGCAAAGAACGAGCGGCAGAAAACCACGCAGCTGAATTAATAGATACTGTTTCCTTTTAGGTAAGCGAGGTTTTGATGACGGTTTTTTCAAACAGAACGCACATGAGGAAATGACTGTAAAAACTGATTTCGTTCGCTGTGACAAATTAACGCTGGAAAAGCCTAAACATTGCTTTCGAAAGCGTCTGACTGATTATTACTCGTACAATATTTGTGCCATTTTTCAAGAGTATCAAAGATAATTGGTTGGCAGTAGAATGGCGTGATGTAACGGAGTGTTGGTCGGCGAAGGCTCGACGCGCCCTAGAGCGGCTGAAGGGCTCCGCCACTGTCTTCAGTATTCGTATCGGCAAGCTGAGGCGCGGACGCCAACCGCGCAATTTGCCCCGTGTACTGCTATACCACGTGTCGATGAGATACGAGTTGGTGAAAAATAAAGTGCTACAAAGTGCTTGCTTTAATGAATTCTTTCAAATATTAAAATAGGCAACTTTCTTGGAAAAGTTTTATCGAAGTTTCTGTGAAATCAAAGTTCATTGGTGAGTTATTACTAACTTCATTTGAAAAAAAAATAGAATTTATCAACTAAGGAATACTTAATTTATACCTAATAATAAGTAAAAAAAAGTTACCGATTGAAAAAAGTTACATATTCCCGACGAGTAGGTCGGGCCAGCCGCACCGCCTAATAGGAAGTATGCCACAGTGCAAAATATAAACTAATTACTTATATTTTATCCAAAAATAAGATTGGAATACTTAATAAAAAAGGTGTACAAAACATTGTACAATTGTTTTTTTTTCTAAATAGTATTCAAGTATATCATTAAGATTTCTTACTAAAAGTTTTAATAGTTCAACAAATATAAAACATGAAGTGTATCGAGGCACACATTTTATATAAAATAATGGATCAATCAATTTAGAAATATTTATGACGAATCAATTTGTTTTTACCGCTCTTAAAATCCTTTTTTGACTATACACACTTACACAGCGTGTAGATTTGATACGGTCGCATAACCAAAGGGTAGTTAATTTAGGCTTTAATGAACACACTTTCATAGGTTTTATAAAAATAAAAAACAGACGACTTTAATATTTCCATGTAAAATAATTCAGCATGTAATGTATCACTACTTTGTTTTATCTCAAAACAAGGCCCAACGCTGTCTGTTCTCAATAATTGAATACTCAAGCCGTAGCCATTTTGGTGGTTACGCTGCTGTGTATGTGTGGATTTTTAGGGATGTGGACTGGTCGATTTTAATCATATTATATTTCGATAAGCGCTACACAGCGGCGTAAATATTATAGATATGTTAATTGATAATACATATTGTATAATAAATTAGGTATCGGAGTTTTTATCGCATGGTAAGACTAATAGCGAGCTATGGAGTCGACATTAGCAATAAAATTCAACTCATATTCATACTCATACTCATTTAATTAGTGATTTTAATTTTACAAGGACAAGAATGTTTGCAAACGATCCTTTAATTTTGTCTTTCAGGATTTAAATATTAGGTAATAATACAAAATAATGACCATTTTTATGTATTGATTAATTTACATTTATTTTACCTCTTTTAACATTCATATTGTTTTTTTAATGAAATTTCGTGATATAATCTATACAATAATTTTTAAGAAAAAAAAGCCGACTTCAATGAGGGAGACCAGGTGAAAGAAAGATGATTGTTGATTTTAGGTTTCATACAATGAAATTAAAAAGACAGCTACCTACGCCTAATTATGTAGAAAAGGAGGTATTTTTTTTTGTCACTGCACCCTCATTGACACATTTCAGATTTGCCCCATGGTTGACTGGTAAGATACCCGCCATAGGGTATTCGGCTGTATTTAAAATAAATTATTTCACACCATGCATGAAATAAAGCACCAGATAATTATTAGGAAAACATAGATAGCAGTTATTTTTAAACACAAGTTCTATATAATAAATAGGATAGAAATATAAAAAGTAGGTGAGTTGACCGTGACGTCATTGTGTAATGTTTCATATGAATTTGTTAATATGCTTGATTTGTTGATGAAAATACTTAGATCACTATATACATGCCTTTAACATTTGAGGAATTACCTCGATTCCTCGTGAACCCCATCGCGTCAGAACTCATTCGTGACAAAAGTTTGTCTTTAAAATCTATTTTACTTAACAAACACAGCGAAGAGGACAAATCGCCAAACGTGAACTATGTGTCGTTGAAGAGTTCCATTCTGATCAGCATCAGCAGTTCCAATTCATCAAATGTCACTTTTTTAAATGTAAATACAAAAATCACTATATGTATGCCTTTCATATTTGAAGAGTTCCCTCGATTCCTCATGGATCCCATAATCAGAACTAAGTTTTGACAAAAACGGGACCAATCTGTATATATACAAATTCAATATTTTTTTTTTTAATTGGTTCAGAAATGACGGAGTTATGAAGCAACATACATTAAAAAAAAACTACCGGATTGATAACCTCCTCTTTTTGAAATCGGTTAAGATATAGTAATTATTCTTATTTGTATTATTACCTAATATTTAAATCCTGAAAGACAAAATTAAAGGATCGTTTGCAAACATTCTTGTCCTTGTAAAATTAAAATCACTAATTAAATGAGTATGAGTATGAATATGAGTTGAATTTTATTGCTAATGTCGACTCCATAGCTCGCTATTAGTCTTACCATGCGATAAAAACTCCGATGCTTAATAATAATAATAAAATAACTCAATTCTTGCAGAAAGCTTGTTTTAGTATTTATTTATGTATTGTAAAGCTTAGTTTATATAGAATTGGCACATAATTAGCAATGTTTAAAAAATAATAATTCCATGGCGGAAAAAAAATTGTCAGTTACAGTTCAATCACCAACCTTCAAAGTATTAATGGTGAACATATTATTGTTCTAGCTTCATGCATTTTAAAGTTATCGACCATGAAAATTGAGAACAGGAGATTGATCGTGCACAAATCCTACTTCGAAAATTCTTATCGATCCCGGACAAAGACCGCTAAGTCGCTTAAGATGCTAAAAGCTAGTTTTTCTACAAATAAGTTCTACAAACAAGTTTTTCTATAAAACGTTACAAGGAGACTATCAGCCGACAGGAAAATACAAACTAATCGGAGGTCTGGGACAAATAACAAGATTTTGGGAAAAAAATCCCAAGGGTACTCAAACAAAATTCAGGACGGTCTAATTACGATTTATCCCAAAAATTCAAAGAAACTTCTAGAAAGATAAAGATGATTCACCTCAGAGGTGGCTATAAGAGCTATCGAGCAATAAAATAGCCAAATCGGACTGTTAAACAGATCCGACAAGCTAAAACACTAGCTCGACTATTGTACGACCCAGTATTGACAAAATTCGAAGCTGTTGTTGGACGACAAGACGTATGTAAAAGTCGATTTTAATCAACTACTCGGTTCGAAATTTTATATGGCCAATAATAGAGGTAATGTACCCGAAAAATATAAGTTCGTGAAACTTGACAAGTTCGCAAAAAAACATATGATATGGCAAGGAATTTATAATTCCGGCTGTAAGACGAAAAGTTTTATAACATAGTCAACACTTAAGTCGGACCTTTATATTAAAGAGTGCTTAGAGAAATGAGTATTGCCATTTATTAGAAACCATAACGGTCCTGTGAAATTTTGGCCAGATTTAGCCAGCTGCCACTACTCAAAAAAAGTGTTGGCATGGTATGCTAATAATCAGGCCAATTACATACCCCGCGAGATGAATCCTTCGAATTGTCCCCAATTTCAATCTATCAAAAACTACTGGGCAATCATGAAAAAAGAAAAATTAAACAAGACTAGTCAAATTGTCCAGGGTATCAATTCATTGCGATCTACAAGAAATCAACACGCCAAAAATGTCGACAAAAGTGTTGTGCAGAAAATGACGGGGGTCCATTATGAAAACAGTTCGTAATTATTTACATAATAGAGTTTTTTTTAATATATACATATTTGAAAGTTAATACATTACTATTTAAAATTCACCATTCATAACTTTCTTATTTTATTTACTTAAAAAAATAACAATCTTCTAGTGCGTACCAATTCTATATGAACTATGCTTTAACTAAAAATCCGAACTTTTCCTTCGTTTCAACCTGTGTCGTCACGATAAAATCGTGACCTGATAACCACAATGAAAAATAAAAGCGTTTTCTGTTCATTTTAGGTATAATTAATCCTTTCAAGTATTATTAAAATTGCAAGAAACATCGATAGTTTATCGATATCACTTTACCGACATGGCCACGGCAACTTGGTTACACATTAGGTATCGCATGGAGATATAATTTATTTTTAACCCCAGCAGCTCGAACAAGCCTACTTTCGTCACTCCAGGGAGTGAGAAAAGTGCGCCTTTTGCCATTCCAGGGAGAGAAAAGTGCGACTTTCGCCATTCCAGGGAGTGAGGGAAGTGCGACTTTCGTTACTCAAGGGAGTGAGACAACGTAGCTTTTTAATTTAGTGAAGGCCATGAATACTGGAATATTTCTAGAAGCTTTCGTCATAATGATGATGCCTTTCATTCATGAATGTAAATAAATGTGAACTTTACTTGATGTTGAATTTTTTTAACCTTTAATATGTTCTCACTACTAAGGTGAAAAGTTGTATGTGTCACACGCGAGCAAAGTTATTTTACATCTCGTGTTTTGAGTCCCTCGCTACGCTCAAGATTCTAACTCAGAATTTTAGAATCTTTCGCTTACTCGGGACTCAAAATCAACACTCGCAAGAAATACCAACTTTCCTCTCTTGTTGCACAAATTCTAAGAAATTTCAAAGTCCGTGATTAATCGTAGATAAAAACCAAGTGGACCCGGTGACAGCTGGCTTTCACATTATCTATTAAATCTCATATATCTATGACTCAAAATGTCGCATTTAATGACGCGCTGTCACAACTGTCACAAGTGAAAATCATGTACAAAATATGTACATTGTTGCTGAAAAAAAATCAGAAATGAATCATGCTCTGGTAGTTAAGACTAATTAAAAAAAATCGAATCAATTTATAGCACTAAGACCTACGTCTAGTTTAAGTTTGCGGTTATATCAAAAATACACATTGTATATTTTGTATAATTATATATTATGTATTTATTATTAAGTAAATAATCATAATCGTCATCAGATATATCTGAACCGCCGAAGTGCTCAAAAATATCTTGAGGCGTGCGCCTTGATAATAGAGGCGTATTCAGATATTTGTGAGCACCTTGGCCGCTCCAATATATATCTGATGGCAACTGTAAGAACAAGAAGAATTATAAGAAAATTACATCATTTACATATAATTTAGTCATTAGAACGTAAGTGCAAATTGGCCTACGTGATTCACTGATTGATTCACAAAGCTCCAGGTCAAAAATAAATAATAAATGCAAATGATTAAAACGAATAGGGGCCTGTCGCGTAAATATTTGACTAAGTGCTTTAAATACATCACAAAGGGCTGCTTCCGTAACGGAGTGACGGTCTGACGGAAGTTCGTTTCGATTCGGACGCACGGCCGTAATAGGGTAATTTGCGGTAGTCAAATAAAATTGTTTCGAATTAACAATGAACCAAAATTAAAGCGTAAATTCATTGAAAACCAAGACGAAGCCTGCGTTGTGGATATAAAATTATGGTCCCTGAATAAAATTTGTAAGTTTCGGCTTCATTACTAATAACTCTGTATTTGCGCTTACACTTCATTAAAAAAAAATTATTCTTGCCTATAAATCAGTTAGCAATTTATAATTCAAATAATAATAGTCTTTGATTTACCTGACTTACAAATCAATAAAAGCTTGTAAAAAGGAAGGCATATTAATGATTTTCGTGTGCATGTGTGTTTCGCGCTTCCTACATTTTAAATGGATAAAGAAATTTTATTATATGAGGCGTCGTCCGAATCGTCCCACTTACATAAGTATCAAATAGTCAGTTTTAGTTATTTTCACTTCCTTTCTCAAAACAGTGGTGTTATAATTATGATATATTACTCGTATATTTTAGAGGTTAGTTTCTACACAAACAAAAAGACAATCGTACACTCATTAAAACCTTTTAAAAAAGTGAAATACATGAATGAAAATCTTTATTTCAGGGAACTAGTGGCCCTAATAAATATCTTAAAATTAACATACATATTATAACAATATACTTTAAAACTAAACACTACAAATCACATTACGGTAAAACCGATTTATTTCTGAGAGTTTGAAGCCAAGTCTTAAAAATGTCAACACACTGTCGAACCAAATGTCGAACCTTGTGCGATAAGACAGAAATAAAACTGTCCATCAAGCTGTCCATTAGTTGGGATTTTACTTGGTGAATATTATCTTAAATTTATGTCAGATTTCGTTATTTTTTTAATGTTTTATTTTTCCAATTGAATCCTGTCTGGCCAAACAGTCACGTCATTTAAAAGTTTCGTGCTTCGAGTACGTTTCAAATTTCAAGGTCTGGGTTTCAATGTACTTAACCATAGATTCTGGATTTCCGTTGCCTAGTCGAATAAAACAAGTTTATGTAACGAATAGGCAAAAACGCTTAGTTTAAAAGGTAATTTAGGGAAAATGGCTTCATCTATAATTATATATTTTATACACAGACAAAATTTAAGGATTGAGCTTTTTCTTTTTCATTTGTTTGGGTCCAAATTTTTTTGACAAGCAACAGGTTTACCTGGTAAATATTAGGCGGTTGGTAAGAAGTTGCGCGATAACTTTCTAGTAGTTAGAAGAAGTAGCTGAGTGTTGGGACAATAAAGCTAATCTATATATTATATGTTTACTTACTTAACATCATACATATTAGCTTTATGAAGCCAAGCCTTCAACTAGCCAGTAAATTACCATAATACTATACCTACCAATCACCTCAGTTAAACTGTAGACCTATAAATAGGTACGAATTATATCAACCTAATAATATTGTATTCGTTTACCGCGATAGTTACTCATGAAATAATATCATGGAAACGGAATTACATCGCGTATAATGAATTTAGAATTCACCCCGACCATTCGAAACTTTGACTTATAGCATTCGTGGTCATCGGGTAACCGTAACAAAACATCGAAACGGGAAAGTTGGAATGTATTTTACAGTACATATGGGGCTACTTTATAGCACTAGTGCGAGAAGTAGCATATTATGTTACTGTGTCGAACATTTAAAGGGCCATATGTACTGTAAAACGTTGTACGATACATGTGCGAATAGGTAATTCGCAACTCGTGTCGATTTAAAACACTCCCTTCGGTCGTGTTTTAATTTATCGCCACTCGTTTCGAATTTCCTATTTTTCGCACTTGTATCGTAATGTACTATTTTAATACAGTTGCTCAAAAAGTCCTACTTTAGGTAAGTAGCTGTTTAGCGTGCGGAAAGTTGGATTTCGCGAATCATGACTACGTTGATGAGTGTTAATGTTAGTTTCCTTTAAAAATCGTAATCAACATAAAAACCTACTGTTAATGTAAAAAAATAATAAATATAAGCATGTTTCATATATTATTACTTACCTCTTCATCATTATATCACGTTTATTTTTTAATATTAAATATTGAAAAACCGGAGGCGTTTTTTCTTACTGCAAGAATGTTTTAAGTTTCCAAAGGCAACATTCGATATTGTTTTCATACAATTTAAATATACGATACACAAATAATCGTAAATAACGATACTTAGTTAATAATAGTATAATATTTTATATTTACAATTGTTTCTGTCTTATAGAACATGCATAAAAAGTACTTGTTGTTTTTCTTAATTTTTCGCAATTGTATTAAAAAACGTCGTTCGATACACGTGCGGAAATGTCATTCTTCACTCGTCCCCAGTCGTGAGGTAATGACATACTTTCCGCACTAGCATCGAAATGTACTATTAAATTCATTTTTCGCGCTTATAATCCGTTTCCATAGTTCTATTGTGTATCCACGTCATTAGCATCCATCGATCGCTCACTATCAGTTGTTAATTGCCATTGGTTTTTGACGTAGTTCGACCTAAAAGGCCGTTAAAAAATAAACTACTAACCAAAATAAATTATACAAGACATTCTCAAATGGTGAAATTGGACTTGAATTAATATACTTAACAATTAACATTGTTTTACATGTAAAGTTAAAGAATTTATATTCTTTGGTTTGGTTGTGTTATCAGGTCCACCCTCTATAAGTATTTAGACGATAAATTACATTTATACCTAATAATCTGAGCCATATTTCTTAGTGACCTCTATACCTATTTTTAACCTTTAGAGTAATATTGAAACGACCTTCGCTTATTTCCATAGTGTTACGGCTCGATTCGAAGTTTAAGATACGTCAAATATTAGGTCTGGGTACGATATGGATCGGATATGTCAAAACGTAATTTTTAGGGTTCCGTAGCCAAATGGCAAAAAACGGAACCCTTATAGATTCGTCATATCCGTCTGTCTGTCCGATTATGTCACAGCCACTTTTTTCCGAAACTATAAGAGCTATACTGTTCAAACTTAGTAAGTGGATTTATTCTATGAACTGCATTAAGATGTTCACACAAAAATAGAAAAAAAAAACAATAAATTTTGGGGGTTCCCCATACTTATAACTGAAACTCAAAAAATCTTTTTTCATCAAACCCATACATGTGGGGTATCTATGGATAGGTCTTCAAAAATGATATTGAGGTTTCTAATATCATTTTTTTCTAAAATGAATAGTTTGCGCGAGAGACACTTCCAAAGTGGTAAAGTAAACTGAATATTGCGCGAGAGACTTCCAAAGTGAAAAAATGTGTGTCCCCCCCCCCCCCTGTAACTTCTAAAATAACAGAATGAAAAATCAAAAAAAAATATATGATATACATTACCATGAAAACTTCCACCGAAAATTGGTTTGAACGAGATCTAGTGAGTAGTTTTTTTTTAATACCCCATAAAATAAAAATAAAAATTTTTTTCATCAAACCCATACGTGTGGGGTATCTATGGATAGGTCTGCAAAAATGATATTTAGGTTCCTAATATCATTTTTTTCTAAACTGAATAGTTTGCGCGAGAGACACTTCTAAAGTGAAAAAATGTGTGTCCCCCCCCCTGTAACTTCTAAAATAACAGAATGAAAAATCTAAAAAATATATGATATACATTACCATGCAAACTTCCACAGAAAATTGGTTTGAACGAAATCTAGTGAGTAGTTTTTTTTAATACGTCATAAAATTAAAAAAAAAAATTTTTTTCATCAAACCCATACGTGTGGGGTATCTATGGATAGGTCTTCAAAAATGATATTTAGGTTCCTAATATAATTTTTTTCTAAACTGAATAGTTTGCGCGAGAGACACTTCTAAAGTGAAAAAATGTGTGTCCCCCCCCTGTAACTTCTAAAATAACAGAATGAAAAATCTAAAAAAAATATATGATATACATTACCATGCAAACTTCCACCGAAAATTGGTTTGAACGAAATCTAGTGAGTAGTTTTTTTTTAATACGTCATAAAATTTAAAAAAAATTTTTTTTCATCAAACCCATACGTGTGGGATATCTATGGATAGGGATATTTAGGTTTCTAATATAATTTTTTTCTAAACTGAATAGTTTGCGCGAGAGACACTTCCAAAGTGGTAAAATGTGAGTCCAAAGTGGTAAAATGTTGAACAAGATACTTACTCGATCTTGTTCAACATTTTACCAATTTGGACACACATTTTACCACTTTGGAAGTGTCTCTCGCACAAACTATTCATTTTAGAAAAAAATGATATTAGAAACCTCAATATCATTTTTGAAGACCTATCCATAGATACCCCACACGTATGGGTTTGATGAAAAAAGATTTTTTGAGTTTCAGTTATAAGTATGGAAAACCCCCAAAATTTATTGTTTTTTTTTCTATTTTTGTGTGAACATCTTAATGCGGTTCATAGAATACATCCACTTACTAAGTTTGAACAGTATAGCTCTTATAGTTTCGGAAAAAAGTGGCTGTGACATAATCGGACAGACAGACGGATATGACGAATCTATAAGGGTTCCGTTTTTTGCCATTTGGCTACGGAACCCTAACGAGTCATTAATAAAACCAAGATCAAACATATTGTCACTTTATTTACTATATATTTCAGATACTTTAACAAAAACTGAAAAGGTCAGTGCATGGAAAAGTATATAATATATAAGACTCGGAAGAATCTCTCAGAAGAAAAATCATTTTAATTACCTAATAGTAAAAATTTCGAGCGAGAGAGCGGATCACTGAGAGTACACTACTAAATAGTAGCTGCTGTTACAGGACTCAAGACCTATGTCAGTTTCTGTTACAAGTGTACCAACCTACACTTGTAATTTACGATTATGATTTTAAAACTATTAAACTCCCATATTTTCGTCTATGGTTGAGCTATAGGCACTTGTACCTGTAACCTGTAAAATTGTAACACAGTACTTTTATAAAACGCAAATTGTAAAAAACGGAGCAAGTGTTGCCAGTATACGCCTGTAAACTTGTAACTTTATAAAATTGGGCCCAGGTGATGACTATATTATTAACGCCTAAATTAGTTTCTTTTAAAGTCCAAATGTTATATTTATGTCTAGATATTTGACCGTTATTATTTAGATAGGTACGCAGAATTTCCCTCAGTAAAACATTTAATTTCGCAGATTTTTCATTTTGTACATATTTCTTTGAAACCGTTTTTTTTAGATTGTATGATTGTATGTAATATGTTTCTTAATTTGGTAGATCATGAAGTTAAAGATAATCTTAGAAATAAATCACAGCAGATTTTGGTGTTGAGCAAGCGAAAGGTTCAAAATTTGTAAAAAGAAAAAATCTGGAGCGTTGCCAGTGTAGGTATCAAAGCGAAATAATTTATTGTACTATCATTTTAACCGTTAAACCATTCCATATTCCTTTCTAGTCATTCGATTACAAACTGTAATCCTTAATGTAAAGATGCGTTTGTTTTAAGTATGAGGGCAAGCATGTTGCCGTCATGGACTTAATAGTTAAACTATTAAGACTTAATAGTTTATTCTACCAGCAGAGCTAGCATATAAGAAAACAGCTCGAAATTTCAATTCAATGAAGTTAGCGGCCAAAGTTACCGGCCAACGTATGAACGGTATGGGCTCTGTAACAACTCTGCCTACTGGTAGACTGTCTACTTACATAAATAAGTTTAAACCGCAATAATTATATTATTTTTTATGTATTAAAAATTACTTCTTTTCACCTAAGTATATATGTATGCAGTTGTTTTTTTGCAGGTGACGGATTAAACAATCATTGTATTACAGGCATTATAATTATCAACAAATATATACCTACCTACATTTTATTCAGTTAGTACCGGTTGTGGCACATCGCGATTTTATGAGTTGTACGAAACAGGCAATATTATACCAAAGAGAATTTGAAATGGAGGCACAGATTAAATTATAGTACAGTCAGCATCAATAGCAGCGGCTGAAACAACGCCCCAAAAGTATTTGACATCCCAGATAACTTTTCCAAATATAGATAAATTTCTAAAATTCACGTTCAAAAGTATATCTTTTACAGTCTTAGTTGATCTATATTAAAGACATCACTTTTTGTTAAGCTATGACAGAATGGTAGATACTTATGAAGCGTTATTTGATCCGCTACTTTTGATGCTGATTGTACTACGGTACAGAAATGACACTTCTTACAAAACCGAAGTTTGACAGCGATTCAGGGACGAATCATGCTCTCCCTTTATAAAGTTTGGCACTATCCCTTTCCGCTTTTTATATAGCCATATAAGGTTGTCGAAATTCAAGTCATTATCTTATCTGTGTACGTCAAGTTGTGCCAACCCTAATAATTGCTCGGAGCAATTCTGAGCCGAACGGAGCCGAGAATGCCCGAAAAGGAGTGTCGATGTCGCCCCACTGATAGAGGTCGTCAAAGAAAACTTTGTAGCCTTTTAGAACGCCATTAGACTTTGATCCTTATAGTGTAAGGTGTACGCATAAAAAAACCGCAAATTGATGTGGCACACGCATACTAGAGGTCAACAAACTATACCAACTGATGAAAAGATGCAGTAAAAGGGTTTTTCAACACACTTGCTCAAAACTACGTTTTTATCCCACCAATTTTTGGCTCATAATCCTAGATATTAAACACGCGTGCTATTTCAGTGTATTATAACACTCGTGCTTTTTCATTATATTATCCGACTGAGTTAAGAGGGTAACTGATTGCTAATAATATGCATGGAAACGGAGCCTTCTTAATTTGGTCGAGTAATACACATTTTTTTATGTGATAAAACCTCTTTTAAAGTGTGATAACACCTCTTTGAACTAACATTTGAAACCTAATAGTTAACCAACTATTAGGTTTCAAATGTTAGTTCAAAGAGGTGTTATCACACTACACATAATTTATAGATTAAATTATCTCGTAAATTACATTAATGATCTCCATCCGTCGAATAGAAATACGAAAATATTAATTTGCTTTTAAATTTTTTTTAATTGGCTGTTTGTCGATTTTGTTCGCGCCTTTGCTTTGCGCGCGTATTGGAATCGTGCGTAAAAAAAATAACGCGCCAGCCATTTTCCGTATTTGTCATAAAATTGGAATAGTTTTGCATGTGTTTTGTTTTGTTTGTTATATTGACGAAAATGTCATTTATAAGCATTGAAAATGAAGAACACATAAATTTGACGCTGCCCGTAATACTAGAGAGGCAAGAGCCGAGAACGATAGCCTTTTACCATCAAAATCAGGTGAAAAATAATTGGCGGCATATGAAACTTTTGTTCAATGGAAAATCAGCAAAAACGCCCAGTCATTCTTGGATAACGTGTTGGTAGCTTACTTCAAAGAACTGGCGAATAAGTGCCTACAAGCCCAGCACGCTTTGGTGCAGATGTTATTTATTATTCGATGTTAAAACTGTAAGCTCTTATTTTGAAAATTGTACTTTCACTGTTTTGACAAAAAAAAACTAATTTAGAAGTTTTGTTTTTTCCTCGCAAGTGTGTTGAAAAACGTCGTATGAAACGCGTTCATTGGTCATTACCCACATCGGCTTTCTTATTGCGCGCTCGCAATATCGCCTCGTGTTTAATGACCAACTTAGCACATTTGTATCATAATGTACTAAAAGAGGTATTCCCCGTTGGATATATGGATATTACGTATAATTTTATAATTAATATGTACCGTATCTGCAGTACAGTTCCACAAGTCTCTTAAAATAGGTACTGAAGTAGAACTGTGTCACTTTGTAATATTGAAAAAAAAAACTAAATGATATAATATTCAAAATTGATTTCTTGGGTTTAGATATGAAGATAACCCGTATCATTTGTGGTGTATTGTACATAAAACAAATCAGCCATATCGTATCTGGAGGAGCCCAAACTCGGTATGTTTTGAAAATTGTTTTATTTTAATAAAAAAAAAAATACTGAAATGTAATAATGTGGTATAATATTCCTAGAATTGTCTCGAAAAGCCCTTTCATATGATACCACACACGAAAGGTTTCTGAAAAAAAAAATCCCATACAAAAAAGAATGACTCGGCACTCCCATCCTACGGGAATTTATTTATGAACTGCGAGTTAAAAAAAAAAATTGATCTCTAGTATGCGTGTGCCAAATGGCTAAACTATACATCGACTTGCGGTTTTTCTTTGAAATTGGGCTCGTACGGCTTCCACTATTATTCTTTCACTGATGTGTTAAATTATACTAATATTTAACCTTTGCGTTTTTGGGAACACGCGTATAGAAAAATGTAACGAGTAAACAGTTTCCCACAAAAAATGCCATTTAGGCGACACCCTTGCCTTGCATTCATGTTGAACTAAGTATAGTATACACGCGTCTTTATCTTTATCTTAGTAGGTATCGAAGTACCTATAGTTCTAGGTATTTTGAAGGACATATACACAGATGGCTTGACGGACAGTAGTTAGTAAGATGGTTCCGTTTGTCACCCTTCGGGTACAGGGGGCCTAACACGAAACTCAAAATTCGCAAAATGCGGGGATCTTTCTCTTTTACTCCCTCACTAAGACGTAATTAGAGTGACAGAGATGCCCGCAATTGACGAACTTCGATTTTCGCGGTTAAAACCCTGAATCGTAGAAAGTTACGTGCTTGCCTAGACGAATTGCTAGTACTAGTAGAATGTATTTTGTTTTCTTCGGTACTTCAGCGGGCATCCATTAAAAATACGACACACATTTAGGGTAAAAAAATGTGACATGTTGTGACAAGAGGGGGTCACACACATTAAGACGTCACTTTAATATCATCTCATCTGTAACTGAAAATTGTTTCGATTATTTTTTATTTTGTACCCTGTCAATCCTGTCATAATGACGATAGTATGAGAGGTCCCTAGCGATGTTCATATAGATTGTCACTGTGACAAGATACTGACTAGTACTTAAATTAAATCCTTTGACTGTACAATTAATACTAAAAATCTAAGCTCTGGTAGAACGCGTTGCGTAGTAAGGAAACTGGATTTATACCTGTAATTTACGTAGTATTTTATTGCTTTGTGCAAGTAGAATGAGTAATAACAATTTTATAGGAGTGAATATTTGTACCTATGAGTTATCTTATCACAGTCGTTTATTGTTTTGTGGGTATAAACGGTCCGTGGCGTTCGTGGAGTAATCAGTATCTCACCTTGTAAATTAATCAATAGTAGGTATAATATATGAGCCTTTTCAGGTAAGCTATTCTTTGTACACTTATTGATTTTGGTATTTCTATACATGATACATCACGTCTGACCAGTGTTACCAGGCATACGATATTTATTGACAATACGATAAAATGGGCTCCCGTACGATGTACGTTCCAAAGGGCATTATCGTACGCAAAAGTACGATAATTTCAGCCTTCGGACGATGCCATCCAAAACGTCTAGTATTTGAAGCAAATTTTTTTCATCGGTAAGATAATTTTGACAATCAAATACGATATTTCTCTTCCGCTCACCTGGCAACACTGTGTCTGACTTAATATAACTTTGATGGTTTTATCACGTCCCCTAATTAATCGAACGAAAGGCTTTATTTATGTGTTGTTGTTGTATTCATCGAATTATTATTTAGACTAATCAAATTAGTATTATAACTTATTTTAAATGGTCCCCAAAGAGGTTTGGCCTTATTCATAACGCGCTACAACTGCAAGCCCCACTAGCTTAGCATAATCGTTTATCTTAATCTGTCATTTTAGCATGTGTATTTTTAAGAAAGGGATAAAACATAAACTAGCTAAGTCAGACTGTAAAGTTTTTTGATTATGTTGCTGTAACAAAGTGTAGAAAACACTAATAAGTTGTTAGGATAATTCGGTACACGGCGGGAAGAAGTTGATAACTCGAGATATAAAATAGAAGAAATGTGAACGTAAAATAATATTACATAAGGTTCAAATTTCTTCAGTTTTATATCTTATATCTACGGAATTATACAAAGCATCTCGTGCTTTGCGCCTGCACGGGCCGTTTGAAAGTTTTTGCGGCCTTAAGTTTTCTAAATAATTCGACTTTTATTCAGCGTTGATGTACGAGTATTTACCTACTTTTTATAACATTTTATTTTGTTTGTGATGTTGATAAATTTAGCTATATAAATGGCTACTTAAATTTAACTACCAGAGTGTCTCGTTTTTAAAAGTAATTATGTACCTAAACTATTTTGTTCAAAGGCAGGGATTACAGCCCGCGTAGCCAACATGCCTATCGTTGACGCTCCGTAGCGAACGAAACGCAGCTGTCACTGTCGCACTAATATGAAAAAGGTATAGAGAGATGACTACGCTACGCTACGGAGCGTTAACGATTGGCATGTTGGCTACGCGGGTAGTTTACCTACAGGTTTTTATAAAACACGATCCAGGCCACTCAGCAACTTTAGTGAAAAGCGTTTATAAAAAGTGACATGTTGACTAATTAGGTACAATTTATTTTGACATTATCTATAAAAAGCTTTCTAAATTATTCTGCTAAGTCTATGTATATAATACTTCTAATTAGTGTGATTGTTTTAACTGCTGTGGACATACAGGGTGTTTATTTAGTCACCTGCATTAATTTACGGGGTTAATATAGTATAGGCCATACTAAGCAACTTTTACAATGCGACCAACCGAAATCGCGTACAAAAAAAACAACAGGTTGCACTCGGGAAGTGAAAACTTAAACATTAACGTTGTGCATTTTTGATATTTTGGAATCGTTAGGGAATAGTTTTACACGAATTGCTTTAATTGCTGGAATCATGTGGGTGGTTAACAAACACATGAATGTTGATGGCCCTCGTTTATTTTATACCTGTACCCCTAGTATAAATTTATTCGATGGCGTAACGTGATGTACGCGTTTGCGTTAAGTCTCATTTTGTATGGGATTTTGAATTTCCAAAACGTTCGCTTGGCGGGCTGTTTCTAAATCCCATAACTAAACTTTGACTGAGACTTAACGCAGACGCGTACCTACGTCACGTTACGAAATCGTTATATGGTTAAAATTATCTAAGGTTATATGGTTAAACTTTATACATACTTATGCTATGGTCGTTACAAAAAGCCGACTTGTCCTTTGCCAAACAAATTGGTGACGTAATTATATCTATACTTACACTCCAGTAGTTTGTCTCCACTCCGTACCAGTGCACGTGATGTTATAGGTAATTAGCGTTAAATAGGTACATTTCAATATGAACTATAATATATACGGCTGCCGCATCACGACATTTCATTATGAATATTGCAACCGAGAAGGCTGAAATGTTTCATAGATTCTTTCTATTATTAAACGAGTCCACTCCATGACTTGTATAACAACGGTGGCTGGTAGTAATATCCACCGTATTAACATAATAATCAGCATTGCAATTACACTATTCACATACTAAATGAAAGAGTAAAACTAAATTGGTAATCAGACCGACCAAATATGTGGAAGAGCTGAACAATGAAGAGATTTTTGTCTTCAATGAAACAAAAAACGATTACTAATTCAATATTAATTTGTGCCTTTATACAAGGTGCATATATCCCACATTGCAATCGTTAACGCTTTCTAGCGAACGAAACGCAACTGTCACTGTTGCACTAATACGGAAGAGTGATAGAGAGAAATAAGTACGCTACGATACGGAGCATTAACGGAGGGTTCATTATACATAGCCGTTAACCACTATACGAGTTATCACCCGGGAGGCGATTGGTTATGGAAATCTGTTTCTGGCTCGCGGTCTATGTCTATCACCACGAGCTGAACTCTTGATTAAGTTTATTAAATTATTAGCTCCTTAGTATTCCGATACGTACTTAGCCGGGTGGAACTTTCAAATTTGCAAATTAATGAAAATAATTAATGTCATCATCATCATGTAACTGTATTTCTTCAAGTGCAGATGAACAGGTTGCATTGTTTTTTGTATACACCTGAAAAGGTACTAGTGACAGGAGTATACAGATGTAATGCATAATTATTTTCCTTCGTATTTTCACGGAAACGTACGAACGTGTCTTGCTATTTCAGTCAGTCTCGGTACAAAAAGTACTGAGGTTGACGGAAGTAGCACGGTAATACGAACGTTTGCCGCTATAACAACAATTACTAAAAAGTAAATATTTAAGAGCAATTCCTAGCTGAGCAACTTTTCAAATCTCGAATTTTTGAAGCTATGTTTCTGTCGCGCTGCGGTGGGCGGGAGCCGGAGCTATCTAAGTGTGAGTGCGCGCACACGGACGCGAGACTCGTGCGCTCGCTCATTGCGCGCCGTTCCGTCGACATCGCCCGCGAGCCAGACGGAATTTATTCTGCGCTGCCCGACGCAAGTTGTTTTTGTTGTTTCCACGTAATATTGTTTTTCATTTTTATATTATACTGTATCTATTACACCCTAATACCAAACACCCTATCACCTGTACTAAATGTATTTTACACCTATGATGACGAAATAATAAATGATTGATTGATTGATTGATATTAATTACCATATAGGTAAAAACTGCAAAAAAGAATGATGTCTCAGCTTCGGTTGTCGTCGTACAGTCAAGTGAAAAAATATGTATCGAAAGAATCGTCTCATAAATATGGTACTACGCTCTTATTACACTGGAATAAGATGCTATGGGACATATTTTTTAAATAAGATGTGTACACCCATATTTTTACACTTGACTGTACCTATCCGTATCAGTAAGTTGGGAGTGATCATGGTGTGTTGTGAAATTTTGTAAGTAGGTATAAATATACCTATGGTTAAACTACAATCTATTTAACTTGTAGTACGATGGGGCTAAACTTGGGCCGCCTTATTGAAGAACGTATCGCAATGACAATCTGGGTAAAGTATGTTGGGATAATGCCGGACAATTTTGGGACTAATTGAGAGAACTCGTGAAAAAATGTTTTTTCGAGATCTCAACACGCGACAGATTCTTGAAGTACGTAGCGAATCGTTAAATAATAACCGTAGATTCGGCCTGAATTTTGGTAATCTTCAATATAGAACGGTTTTAGTTTTGTACCTGTGTAAAGATGAGACATACTTTTTTTTAGGGTAACGAGTGTTTTGCCATCAAGGGAGAACATTGGATGGTGAAAAAAAGTTGCTTCTAATGGAAAGAGAATAAGGTATCACAAAGAAATAGGTCCGGTGTCTACCCTTTTGTATCCGATCTTAACCCTGATACAAAAATTGATAAAATTGTGGCTCTCAAACTTTGATACCTATGTCATAAGGCAATTTGATAAGTAAACAATGTGCTAAGAAACCTCTTATTGTAAGGTTTACCCGAAGTAATAAAAAAAAACCACTAAAATAATAGATATGTTGCAAAGTTTTGACAATTTAAGATTTCGTGAACTGTACAGGTTTAGGGAAAGTGTAAATGTACTCGTATTGTTTATTGAATGGAATGTACTGGAAGATATTAAGCACTTAAGCAGGAGGGACAAAAATCAAAATAAAAAATAATCGTGCCCAGTAATTTTTAATGAAGGTCGCCAAAAAAATTAGAATCAAACTTAGAAATCAAAAAGAGTAAGTAGTTCTTTAAAAAGGTCAAGGTCCCTGAGCCCTCTTGAAGCATTTTAAGGAAACTAATTTCGAAGCCCTATCTCTATTTTGTATCCGAAACTAGCTATGTATGTATGCGTGCACATCTATATATGCATCCGTATGTGTAGGTACTTTATTGCGAAAAATTGCTTATTTATTTTACTCGATTTTGTTATAATTTCAACATGTATCATCATCCCTATACAATATAAATACTATTTATTGCACACTTCAATAAAAGAAAACAATACAAAAGAAAATTTAAAACACATAAGCACAGGTAAACAACATGCGGTCTTATCGCTAAAAGGCAACCTTTGGGTTGCGGAAATTAAAAAAAATACATTGTCAGTAACCGTCGCGCTGGTAGTGGTACTGGATAAAAATAATGGTACGAAAGTGTGATCAAGAAAACAATAAATGTGATAATTAAGGTCAGTAGGTAAATTGAAGAAAATTTAAAGTTTGATAATCACTGCTGTATTTTAAATAGGTAAAGATCTGATTGTTTCTGGTCCGATCTTTCCTGGAAGGGTCAAGATCGGATATCGGTCTACAGCAGTGCTAGGTCTGTTAACACAATTACAAAAAATTACACAGTTTCATCACAATACGCAAAATAAATTACAGAGCGAAGATCGGATAGAAGGAAGAATTCGCGAAATTTACTTTGCTCTCTGTGATTGCACATAGCACAAGCCCGACTCCCTGAGCGACGCGGGGACACTGACAGTCGAGGCGCAATGAAATGGCGTCTTACAAAATGTTGCCAACATTAAAAAATAAAGCCAAATTAGGAGGGAAAATGAATGTCCTACGTTCTTCACCCGCATCCGGTATTTACCCAACATACCTTAATCGTTGAACCGCCGTATTTCAAAATGGCCCTTATTTTGATATCGGCTAGCCGTAATGTAATACGGCGGGTTATACAATACGACTGCGATACTTATATATAAATCCCCTCGTCAATGTAATTTCATTAAATTTGCTATCTAGTGGCAAACATCAAAGTAGTTATCTTTTACTTGTGACGCACAAGTGTGAGCAATGTAAAATACTATATTTCTAAAAAAAATTGCCTACTACGTAATAAAAGAAAATGTGATTATTAAATTATAATATGAAAGGTGGTCAAATAGCAAAATGCTGTCGTTTTATTTAAAATAATGAAATAATTAGACCAGTTCCGAAAGTACCGGGAAATCCCGGTTCTTTAAAACAGTACCGGTTCTGCAATCCCTAATAAGGATGTTATGCCCATCACTATTCCTTCTGTGTACGTATATTTAGAAACTGTCTCCGCCTCCAATTCGTGCGATAAGGACAACTGCAGCTCGGACCGAAATTCACTCGCAAAAAACTCAAAAATCGAGGTTTCGCTCTCGACTGTTTCCTCCTCCAAAACGCAACTAATCATTATGAAATTTTGGAAATTGCAAGAGGAAGAAATAATCTATGCCGCTATGTTTTGATTTTTTGGATATTTTTTGTCATATTTGTATACTGTGCCTTTTTTACAGCCAATTCAATTTAGCCGTTTTTGCGATTTTCGAGGCGCTGTATCTTTCTTCAAAATAAAACAATCCAAAAAAGCAAAACATAGCGGCACAGATATTGATGATATTGATCTTATTTGAAAAAATCACTGCTCTAGGTTAAAAATCCAGGGAGGAATCAGTCGAGAGCGTTTGTATGGAAAAATCGCAACTAGGAATTCCTCTTAAGGGGGCTCCCATACAAAAAAGTGATGTTTAGATAATGGTACGGAACCCTTCCTGCGCGAGCCCGACTCGCACTTGGCCGATTTTTTATTACAGTACAATACTTCTTGTAGTAACGAAATGGCCAAGCTACATATTTAGACTAAGTATTTTGATTATATTCTGTTTTTTTATTCCGTAGACTAAACTGACATTTCATGTGGTACTAAGAAATGTCACGTCTTACATATGAAACGTCATTTTAGTCTACGGAATAAAAAACAGACCTTAGTTAATACTTTTGTATATTATGTATGTAAATAAAGATTTTAACTCCTAGATGTAAATAATGATAATAATTTAAAAATTACTAAATTACACACCATACCTTACTTATAATTTCAAACAAGTTTTAAATTAATTCTCTTGTCATTTGAAAATTCGTTTTTGAAGAGATGTAGGTACTTTATAAAAGGAATAAAATAGTACGTTTGGGATTTGCAACTATAAGTTGTTAAGCTAAATCGATCAATTTCTGCACAAATTTAAATTTAAATTGAATTCCAGCTAATTTATAATTATTTATCCTTGAGGTCCATCTTATAGCAAAAATATATTCCGTATACTTTGCACCAGAGTAAAGTACTATGTATAAGTATATTGAAGCATATTATTTATATTACTTATTTTAAATCAGAATTCGTTAAACTTATTCTTTTCAAGCATATCTCTCAATCATATTTGCGAGCGTTACTACATTGTTTTTAATAAAAGAAAAAATATATTTGTATTAAAGTTGGTGCAGTGGGCCAACACTGAAGTTCACAAATTATAGGCACACCGTAGGGCTAAGATGGTCGGCTCTGTATATTTATTTTGTGTGATCAGCACAGATATTTGTTCCTGTGGTATGGGTATTTTCTACGTGGGGCTTAGGCAATTTGTGTAAGAATGTCCTATATTTATTTATTTGATGTAATATCAATTTATTTGGTCAGGTGGATGCCATATACACAGACTTTTCGAAGTCGTTTGATAAGGTAGATCATCATATTCTCTGTCACAAAATTGAGGCCTATTATGGTATTCATGGTCGTCTTCTTCACTGGGTTCATTCATATCTTCAAAACAGAAGTCAGCTTGTCGCCATCAACGGGTTCTCTTCTCCTGAGCTCTCCATAACTTCGGGCATCCCTCAACGTTCTCACCTGGTCCCTTGTTGTTTGTCCTAAAATGATCTTGCTGATTGTTTAACATGTTCCTGCTTACTGTATGCAGACGATCTTAAACATGTTAAATCCATTAATGATACGAGCGACTGCTTAATGCTGCAAAAAGATTTACAAAAGTATCAGACTGGTGTCTTCGAATTCATATGTTTCTAAATGTTAGCAAATGCCATATAATATCATTTTCGAATAAGAAGTGCAAACTCATTTTGTCGCGTTCGGTAAGTTCTACCTCCTAAACATCTCGTTAGGTACCTATGAGGATTTATAAATGAGGAGGCAGAAGATCGGTCAAAATGTTTATTACCACTAATACTATGCAAGATCGGATTCCGCAAGTCGTTCGTAGCCAGAGTACTCCCCTGACGGTGTCGAGGTGGTAGGCGCCGATTTTTCTGATCGGCGCTGAGTTCAGCGCAGCTGCAAACTACGTGGCGCTGAGTCGGGGAAAGGGCCAGAAGCACGCCAGTAGTAAAACGGCAAGCGGGCGGCAAGCAGGAAGCCAATAAAAAGTCACTCTGGACTTTGGATCCCAATTCGGGGTACTTACACTTAAAAACATAATTAAACACCACAGTGATTTTATTATAGTCGAGGAACACGGACGAAGCCAAAATTCGATTACGGATTCGTTATTTCAAACCGTAGCAGAGATCGATATTTAAGCGACGGGCGTTCCACTCAACTTCAAAGGTAGAATGAATGAGCGAGCGGCGGCGCGCGATGATACAGCGCACCGATCAGTACACTTCATTCATGCACTCGCGAATGTGAACATTATTGTGAGTGAATGTAATAACTATGGCGCGACATATTCAAATTAATCAGCGTGAAGATGATTTTATAATCCTAAATACATAGTTTTAAGACAGTATTGTTGTATATATTAGTGTGTAATATAGTTTAGAGTATATTTTTAATTAGACAAGTAGTAGCTCTTAAGGTCTATTTATTAAACATGTAACGTTATTACGTTACAATTTATGACTATGAATTATCAGGACAGAGTCTTGACAGGAAATCAGTCGTCAAGGATCTTGGAATACTGTTTGATAATCAGCTCAGTTTCAGGCCACACTTTGATTATATAGCGAGTAGGAGCAGGCAATTATTGCATTTTATCTTCAAAACAACCAAGGGCTTCAGGGATCCAGCTAGTTTGCTTGTATTGTTCTCCAGCCTGGTCAGGAGTGTACTGGAGTATGGTTCCTCTATATGGACCCCGTATTACTCTCTACAAAGTAACGCTATAGAGCCGGTACAGAAGCTATTTTTGAAGATTCTTGCATTTAGATTTAAATCGAGACGTGCGTACAAAACATATACTAGTCGACTAATCAAGTTTAATATTCCCACACTAGAAGCTCGCCGTAAGATAAGTAACTTTATTATGCACTCTAGAATCGATTCGGCAGCACTGTTCTCATCCGTTACCTTTAACACACCTATATTTAGAGGTCGTAACACCAAACTTTTCGCACTTACAAAAACAATACTTCATTCTATAATCCAATTACAAGAATGTGCCACCAATATAATGCCTTAATACGAGTAGCCGGTGAGCATTGCGGTAGGGGCATTGATATTTTTGACCCCTGTGTTGTTAGGCTTAAGAAATAAATAAATAATAAATGGGTTTGTCTCATTTGCGCTGTTAAATCTTTATAATGTAAAGTTTAAAGTATATTAGATATTAGGTACTTAGTTATAGTATAATGTTTGGATAGTTATTTTATTTGTTGATATTATGGTGTTAAATTAATTTGTAACATTTGCGCTTACATGTAAAGCATGCTGTGTACACTTGTTTTGGATTTCGTGCTAGATTCCAAGTCATGATATGCAATTGTATGTTTCATGATATTGTACGATTTCTGTTCAGTGTACCCAATAAAGTAAAAAAAAATAAGAAGATCAAAAACCGAATACATGCATTGTAACTTCACGGGCAAAACCTCATCCCAATCTATAACCATCTCCGGGGTACCCCTGAAGAAGGTCGAGTCATTTAAATATCTTGGTTCCTTGGTTACATCAACAGCGTCTACCGAGTCCGATATCGAAAATAGAACAAGGGCAGGATGGCTGAAATGGCGATCCCTTACTGGCGTCCTGTGCGACCCAAAGATCCCAATCAAGACAAAGGGCACAGTATACAAACGGGCAGTTAGACCAGCCCTGCTCTATGGATCCGATTGCATTGGAGAATTTATTCTCACGTGGCGCATCGCCATCCCCGAAACCCACGAATCCCTTTGCAGAAATAAAGTAAACCCGGGATAAAAGAGCCTACCTTGCTTTTTGATGGGACGTTTATCGCAGACTTCTACATCCAGGCGGTATTAGGCCGCCTAAAACGTGCAGACATCGCCAGCTGGATTTGGCTGGATCACGCGATGCAGGTGGATCAAGTGCGCACACCGTATCGATCACGAGCAACATGAGTCCCGCTCTCGTCGGGTTGCTGTGTGCAGTGGTCACGCATTTAGTCAAGAGGATGGGGAAGATAATTTCAAAATGTTAACTTACCTTAAGTGAAGGATTATTTTTCCTCTGCATTAATTCAATTCGAGTAATTTGGTTGTATTTATTCAATTTGAAGTTAATTGGTGTTTTTCTTTAATCAGCAAACAAACCATCACCATCAATATCTGTTTTTTTGATAATATTATGTAGCTGCCTTCGACTGACTGTGACTTTTGTAGAAAGGCAAACTGTTCTTCGTTTTCGTGTACCATATAGCATTATCGTCACTTACTTCTTCTCGTAAAAAATACAAATAAGTAAATTAGTAATTTTATTTATACGTCTGACAGTGACATTATTCATAAATCATTGACTTTGACAATCAACTGACGAACGCTCCCGCGATTGCACGCCTCAAACAAATAGAACGACTGTCAAACTTCGAAAGTGTGACCAAAAATGAAATGCAAGTGTGAGCGTAAATAGTCTATGTGCGAACAAAAATAGTGATATCATGTTACAACATATTAATAATCTATCGATGTTTGAAAAAGTTGAAGTTGTTTGAAAATGTGTTCGCGAAGAGTTGACTTACCAAAGAAAATTTGATTTTCGCGCCTTTTCCTACTGACAAGTTGGGTTGGGTGTGCACAGTCTTGAAAATAGAAACCCATTTACAAGTATTTCAGAGCTCAATCATATTTCAACACGCACTTCCATGACCTTTGCTATAATATCCGACTAGTCGAACTTAAATATGTCTACAATAATACGTAGGTATATGTAAATTAATCGATTAAGCCGTTTAGTAGAAATAACAAAACGGCCTGTCGTATTTTTTTTACGGTGAAACTATAAATCACAGAAAGAAAACGTATGTATGTACGTAAATAAAAAATCAATACGAGTATGATGCAGTAGTTGGTATAATACCTATTAAATTCAGAAGCCATTACATTTTTAGGATTAAACTACGAATACAATTTACATCGTTTTAGAGTTTAGGTATTTTCAGAATTACCCCACGTTCGGAGACATTTAAAATTATAAGTAGGTTATTTTTCTACTTATTCCGTAAATAAAACTTCTCCGACGGTAACTAATAGTTCGAAACCAATTATAGCTCGTGTCATCAAATTTAACATGTTATCAAATTTAAGCGTTAATAACATGATATTACGAGCCAAGGCCCGCGTCTTCGTGAATGAGACGATCTATATTTTTTATTTGATTTATCAAACAACTACTCGAAAAATATTAAGTCTAATAGGTAACTATTCTAAAAATGTAATACTTTATACATTAACTATGGCATTATTTAGAAACACTACTGTGTCTCAAGTCTCAACTCAATACCTCATATTAATAGTTGTCTAAATCTGTCAGTTAGACGTATAATTATTTAAGAAAGGAATACATCATAAATTAACTAATTGAGGCTTGTAATGTTTTATACGCATATGCATATATTTTTATTATAATATACGACCTTCACCAAATGCATGATCTACTCATATCAAACAACAAAACGTCTGCAAAAGCCTCTGCGCTAAATCTTATTCTCTGAACGTCGTTGCGTGCGATCGTCATGAGAGGTGTAGCGCGGGGACAGAGCGCTTAGCTCCGCTCCGAGGCCCCGAACGCTCAAGGGCATTGGGGCGACAATCGTCAGTAAAGTTATTACTTAACCGTTGTTAATAATGGTTCCAGGAAGTAACATTTAAAATAACTCACTGAAGTTTGTACATTGACTATTATCTTAAATTATTATACTGCCTAACTATGGGTAACAACCGAATGTTGTATATATTCGATACCTCATAATTAAATTGTTCACCATACTCGTGTTGTCACGCTATAAACCTTGTCACGTTTCTATCTGTGGAAACTTGTAATTGGCTTACTATTTCTATGTCGAAACCTCTTTTGTCACTGTAGCTGTAAGTTTTCTTCAGAAATAAATAAATAAATAAGTAGAACCTCTAATTATGTAGTAATGGTAAAAAAGTATACTGTGTACCTGCCATATATACACGGCGATTAACTTATAATCTAATAAATTGAAATATTAAACTATAATATAAATATCTCATACCAAGGATACTTTATATGAGTAATGGCCTAACTGCAAATACAGTAGGTCAAATAAGAAAAAAATACAAAATATTTCGGTTTATCACCATGGTTAACATTAACAAATAAATTTCACCTGAATGACTTATTTTACTTCGGACTAAGATGGATATATGTTTTTAGTGTTTCACAATGATGTTTTTTAATAATATATTTCTAATGTTAGTACGGCATATACGTAACGTACAGTAAATAAAATAAAAATCCTGCGGTCCAATGACCGCATGGCATGCCAATGCATGGCATAAAAATTGAGAAGTTTTTTTTTCTCTGCGTCCATGTGCTAGTCAGGAGGAACGTCTTAACTTAAACCAACACTCAGACAGCCAAAGCTTTCGTCTTATTTCAACCAAAACTTATATCTCTAAACATCTACATGGTTAATGTGACGTCTTAGCTCCGTTGTATGACAAGGTGGTAAATAAAATACAAATTGTGATAGTGTGCTTGCCTAGCCACCTGCTCACCATGACACATCCCAACCGAGTGTCGACTTGTAGGTAGCTGGCAAACCACATTTATTGTGTAAACGTCACATCTCTTCCTTTTTATAATGATTTATTTATTTTACTTTATGTGTTAGCCATGCAACAATAGTTCAGTCATCTCACATCTGTTTATCTTATAACTGCTAGGTTAATTTATATTCTAATTTAGACATACTACTACCGGTTCGGAACCGAGAAGAACCGGCAAAAGAAACTCGGCGAGGTGTAGGTGTTATTTATTTTTTTCGTTCCCAGAATAGGCTCGTTTAGATTTATCGCTCTCCCGTTGGTCTTAGTTCCGGCTCAAATGACAACAATATACATATTTTATTTTAAATCAACTAATATTTATGATGCAATCTATGTTACCATCTCAGTCCCCTTGGGGTTCCACTCCGACCGACGAAGACACGCCAGAGACGGAGACCCTGACCGACTCTCTGGAGCACTCGGGTCCGTGGGGTCGTTACTCCCCAACAGCTCGCCACAAGTTGCCCTGCGGGGTTATTATTATTATTATATTAGGACGTCACATTTTGTGGCATTTTCCCTCAATCAGTTCTCATACACAAAAGTATTTCATTTAAAATAAATTTTCTTTTTAATGAAAAAGTTTGAACAACCACGAGCTTGTGGTTGAATATGTAAACAGTAGGAGCTCGGTGGCTACAAATTTGCTTAATTCAGCCGGCCATTAAAGTAGCTAATTTACGATGTTATCATACCACACTAGCATTAGGTACCTACGTAAGCAATAAAATTGGAGATCGTATGTGGGTACTACTTATGAGCTTACGACCCATATCATGCTACATTTGACGTAAAACGTCAAAACCCGCGCGATCGTCAAATCTTTCGTTCCTTTCTAATTTTCTGGCTTTACGCGCCCTCTAAAAATCATAACATAAAAGGGGAAAGCCAAACGTCGAAATATAGAAAACATTTATGAAATCTTTTCTTTTGTTGACCTCGAAGATGCACAAAAAAAAAGCTTCGAGGGTGTTCTAAATCCAAGGCCTATTGTCTTGAAAATATTTCCCCGTGACAAATATTTATTTTCTTTATCAAAAATATCATTATTCGCTTAATAAGGTCACTTTTTCTCAATATAGAAATACAAAACTCTATTGTTGCAAGAGTATTTACGTAAAAGAAGTCAACATGGACAATTTCATTAAAGTAATTTAAATCGTTTCGGGGCTATTTAATATTGTTTTGATAACAAAATGGCATTTTTTAAATTCAAAATATGTTTCTCTGTTTGAACACAAATTTGTTCTTTACTTACACCATTTTATTAATAGAGGATTTTTCTTTTCGATAGTCCAATAACTTCTTTCAAATAAGATTTTAAATCACTAGCTCACAGCACTAATTAAATATTTTCTTTAAGGCTGCGTGCATCCAGTCCGCGGCCTAAAATATTTCATTTTCTTGGATACAACATTCAATTCTCTAAAGGAACACACGCTTTACACTTTAAGGCAATATATTTATATGTAAATAAATGAGACCTTCAAATAAAGATAAGGGACACTACAACCAAGATAGGATTCCTTGAAATTATGATACTTAAGTGTCTCATTTGTAGGTATATTTTTTTATTAGGCTACCTTTTCTTATTCTAATTTAGTGCAATACGTCTACTAAGAATCATATATTCTTATAATAAGATTGTTTTCTTCGGAATGATAAAGTTATATAAAAACTGTTGTTCACACGAAGTTGACAAGAACTCTTGAACCAAAAGAATCGTTTTCTCAAACGGATTTGACGTGATTCTCACTTAAAACAAATATTGAATTGACTCAATAGCATGATTCTCTTGAATCAAAATAAACGCTGCTTAGAACTAAGACGTTAAAATTATCAATAAAAGATAATGATATTATTTTACGTGGAAACTGTACCTACAATTATGACAAAAGATAAAAATAAGTTTTGAGTCGAGAGTTCTTTAATTTCATTTAATAGTATTTTATGCAACAGTTGTATAAGAATGGTCAAAAAAGGCGAGTGGCGTGAGTTACAATGTGAGCCGGAGCCGAAGGCGTAGGCGAACATTGTAAAGGAATACGCCACGAGCATTTTTTGACCTACTTATACAACGTTGCATACAATATTTTTCCTACGAGTCAACAAAAATAAATATTAATTTAGGTAAATAAAGCAAAAGTATATAGCCAAGACGCGCGAGCATACCTTGTAACGCGCCCAGCCCACCCCGGGCCGCGGCCGGCCGGTCAGCGACACCTCGTAACTCATGAGGCCCTAGTACTTGCTAAATTAAATTTTTGTACAGTTTTTTCTCAATTTTGGCCACCGTAGCCTACGGAGACTAACAAGCACCGCTAAGCGGTCTGCGTAGTCTATGGGTGTTGCTATATTAAGGGTGTCACATGCGTGTTTCTGACTTATGAAGAAATTATTTTTACTATGCAACCAAATGAATATTTTGTAAGTTGGCAGCAATGCACTTAGTTTAAAACTGTATTCGTTTTGGTTTCGTTAGGTTGGTAGCCATGAATCGCAGTAACGTTATAGCGATTAAAAGCACAAGAGCTTTTATGAGGAATAGACAATATAGACTTTTCTTGAAACCTTTTATGTATGTTCTTATATTCGTGTTAATGAATGCATAAATGACAGATAACAGTAGAGGAGTAGGAAATAGTATTTTATGCAACAGTTGTATAAGAAGGGTCAAAAAAGGCGAGTGGCGTGAGTTACAATGTGAGCCGGAGCCGAAGGCGTAGGCGAACATTGTAAAGGAATACGCCATGAGAATTTTTTGACCTACTTATACAACGTTGCATACAATATTTTTCCTACGAGTCAACAAAAATAAATCTTAATTTAGGTAAACAAATTACAGCAAAAGTATATAGCCAAGACGCGCGAGCATACCTTGATACGCGCCCGGCCCGCCCCGGGCCGCGGCCGGCCGGTCAGCGACACCTCGTAACTCATGAGGCCCTGGTACTTGCTACTTGCTAAATTAATTTTTTGGACAGTTTTTTCTCAATTTTGGCCACCGTAGCCTACGGAGACTAACAAGCAACGCTAAGCGGTCTTCGTAGTCTATGGGTGTTGCTATATTACGGGTGTCACATGCGTGTTTCTGACTTATGAAGTAATTATTTTTACTATGCAACCAAATGAATATTTTGTAAGTTTAAAACTGTATTCGTTTTGGTTTTGTTAGGTTGGTAGCCATTAATCGCAGTAACGTTATAGCTTATAAAAGCACAAGAGCTTTTATGAGGAATAGACAATATAGACTTTTCTTGAAACCTTTTATGTATGTTCTTATATTCGTGTTAATGAATGCATAAATGACAGATAACAGTAGAGGAGTAGGAAAAATTATTAATATTACTCCAATGTTATAACATGCTTCTTCCATGAGGGGTTTTCTTGTAGTGTAAAATAGATTCTCTTACGAAAGTGTTATGAAATAATACAATGATATCACTGATTAAAGAAAAGCGTGAACTTAAAAAAAAAAACAATATTTCTTTCAAAACCATGACAAATATTACAATCGCTGGTGTCTCCTTTCTACTTGTAAGTTATTTACAAAATAACCTGTACTAGGAGGCACCGCTCTTCCATAGCTAAGTACAATCTGTATTATACTATTCTTAAAACTATGTTCCTTAATTATTATTTGAATATAAGTGTGTGTGTGTGTGTGTTAACTTGTATTGATACAATTGTTTTTGGTCTCAGACCGTATTCCTTTGCCGAAACTATTCTAAAGTCTCAATTTTAGTTAACATTTCTTAATTCGAAGAAATAAGATTTTGTAAAATGTTGCCAAGACGAAACCATAAGGCTCGCACTGTCAAAAAGTTATCAGATATCTTGTAGAGCCAAACTTCTAATTCTACAAGTCTTAACTTCACAAACTTTACACCTTAGTCAAAATATATGGCTTAGGTAACGAAGTTAATGATATTGTACTGCGTTTTACGGCGTTTCGTCATACTGACTTACCTACATTTACCATATTTTGGTTTCTTACATTATTTATCTTACAAAAAAGAAAATTGTGCCGCCAAAAAAAAATTTCAAAAGAATAATGTGCCAAATCAAGAATGCGCTGCAAATTTAATAACGAGTGGATCCAAATGACGCCGTGGCAATAAGTTACGCAGAAAGATCAATTCGAAAAATTGTTAATCTAGACACGCGGTAGCGTGTCAAGCCAAGTTCAAAAGAAAAGTACTGGCGACGCAGCGGCCGTGTGTTACACGAACCATTTGGAGCTACTTTTGACCCCAACGTATCTCTAAATCTATAATATATAAACATGAAATTTGTTTTTTTTTTTTTTTATTATTAAGACCCGTAAAGGGGCCCACTGATTACCAGTTCGTCGGAAGATATCGGTCTGTCAGTTATTCGCAAAAGATGATTATAATCAGTGGTCCCCTTAAGGCTAACTAGAACCCCGAAATTCCGGATTTATTGAACTTGGCTTTCATTTCACGTTTACGCTTTTGACGGGTGAACTATTACTCGTTTAATATTTTCACAGTACATATACATACTCGTACTATACAGCCAAAGGTCGGTAAAATATGACTCTCATAAGCGTTACGATCGAGCTAAATGCTTGCGAAGCTGTTGCCGGTCCCCAGAACATTAGGGTTTATCGCACACATAAAGCATTGACCCTATACAACTGTAAATTGGTTTCTGTGAATCTAATTTTTAACTAACGAGTACCTAAAGTTACAAAATGGGGCATGTATTTCTGTTGAAAGATAGAATACTACTTGAACATCATGACAAAGTTTTACATCTTCGCTTTTTGTCCTAGTAGCATTATACTAATAGGGGTAATGTTTGCGTTATATGATAGCCTAGGGTCAGATCAACCGAGGGTTAACGATGGTAAGGTAAGATCTCTATTAGTCCTTATTTTGAAAACTAAGTAGGTACAACGTAATATGCGTATTGTCTATCTATATTACGCATGTCTTGATCTGCTCATCAGTCAAGGGTCATTCTTTAAACGATACATTTTCTGCGCCCAGAGGGAAAAAGTACCCGAGGAATTATAAAATCTCACCTCATTCTTTTTAGGGTTCTGTAGCCAAATGGCAAAAAACGGAACCCTTATAGATTCGTCATGTCCGTCTGTCTGTCCGATTATGTCACCGCCACTTTTTTCCGAAACTATAAGAGCTATACTGTTCAAACTTCGTAAGTAGATGTATTCTATGAACCGCATTAGGATGTTTACACAAAAATAGAAAAAAAAACAATAAATTTTGGGGGTTCCCCATACTTAGAACTGAAACTCAAAAAATCTTTTTTCATCAAACCCATACGTGTGGGGTATCTATGGATAGGTCTTTAAAAATGATATTGAGGTTTCTAATATCATTTTTTTCTAACCTGAATAGTTTGCGCGAGAGACACTTCGAAAGTGGTAAAATGTGTGTGTCCCCCCCCCCCGTAACTTCTAAAATATCAGAATGAAAAATCTAAAAAAGTATATGATATACATTGTCATGCAAACTTCCATCGAAAATTGGTTTGAACGAGATCTAGTCAGTAGTTTTTTTTCAATACGTCATAAAATTAAAAAAAAAATTTTTTTTCATCAAACCCATACGTGTGGGGTATCTATGGATAGGTCTTCAAAAAGGATATTTAGGTTTCTAATATCATTTTTTTCTAAAATGAATAGTTTGCGCGAGAGACACTTCCAAAGTGGTAAAATGTGTCCCCCCCCCCTGTAACTTCTAAAATAACAGTGTGAAAAATTTAAAAAAAAAAAATGATATACAGTACCATGCAAACTTCCACCGAAAATTGGTTTGAACGAGATCTAGTAAGTAGTTTTTCTTAATACGTCATAAATGGTACGGAACCCTTCATGGGCGAGTCCGACTCGCACTTGGCCGCTTTTTTTTAATTTCTTCACCACTTATTTTAAGTGGAGCACGATTTCTTGCCTTGAAAAAAATTACAAAGTGATTGCAAACCGGACTGATTTTCAATCCGGCCGGACCGGATCCGGATTGGTGTAGGGATATTAAAATTAACTAATTAAATTACATATTGTTCTGGTTTTTGGCGTAATAGGTACGAGAATAAAATGTATATCAACATCAATAATTTAAAGTTAATAAAGAACTTTTCAATAAAAAAAAATTAAACTTATTAGTAAAATGTGTTACAATGTCAATCTCACTACAGAAACAAAATTTGAAATCTAAGTCAGTTATTTTTATTTAACCATTCACAAGTGCTCAAATTTTCGTTTACAATTATAAATTTGATTACTTTCAAAAGCCAGATGGGAAATAAGTTTTCGTAACTGTTCTTGGATTAAATTAAATGAGCAAAATTCAAATGAAAAAATAGTAAAACACAGCACAATATAGCGTCTATGTCGCGAACTTCAACCTCGACTTTAAAGAAACCTAATGGATTTTTGATTTAAACCCGAAAACGGAGAATTACTTTTAACTCAACGTTTAATGTAAGGTACTCGTATCATACACGGCTGGAATAGCACAAAAATTACCACGAAACACAATTACGTTTACACACACGTTGCGAATCTAACCTTCATGATATTTTCTGTATTTTTAACCGACTTCAAGATTTCAAAAGAGGATCCGAGGTTATCAATTCGGTTGTATGTTTTTCTTTTTTTTTTTATGTTTGCTACTCCATAACTCCGTCATTTCTGAACCGATTTTGAAATTTTTTTTTTATTTATTTATATATATATACAGATTGGTCCCGTTTTAGTCAAAACTCAGTTCTGATGATGAGATCCATGAGGAATCGAGGTAACTCTTCAAATGTGAAAGGCAAACATATAGTGATTTTTGTTTTTTCTGTAACAAATCAAGCATTTACATTTAAAAAAGTGACAATCATGAAGTGGAACTGCTGATGATGAACAGAACGGAACTCTTCAATGATGCATAGTTCACGTTTGGCAATTTGTTCTCTTTGCATGTTTGTCAAGCAGTTAGGTTTTCAAGGCACATTTTTATATTTCTATCCTGTTTAGTTTTTATAGTGCACACCGTAGTTCCCCTAGCTGACGCTGATTATTACGAGTTTAATTTGCTTCCATATTACACGTTTGATTTGGTTGTTAGATTAATTTTAAAATAGGTACTTCTGCTATTATTATGTATATTCAATGAAAATTAAATTACGACACCTTTACCTCGACGTTCTGCATTTACACCTCATTACCTATGCTTAATCAATAAATTAATTGTCAACTGAAATTTAAAGCGAACGTAAACACAGCGTACACTGTAAGCTAATTTTCAATCAAGTATCCCAATAGCCAAAATGTGTTTTCGCTTAGTAACAATGACAAACAAATTCAATTAATATAAAAACGCCTGGTTTATCGCCTGGCCGGGTAAGGATTTTCCCGAAAATCTAAATTCCCAAAGGACCTGGAATGACATCCATTGTAAATTATCTATGACTCTCTCTTAAGGCGCAGCACAGGTTCCTCACGCGCCAGACTCTTAGCGGCGGGAACCAGGGAATCCGGCGCCTGGCTACACGCCTTCCCTTCAGCACACACAGGCACATTTTTGGAACCGCACACTGCGCGTTGCGACCTGCCTGCGACTCGGCGTCCGGGTCTGTGCTCCACATAGGTGCGCCTGCGGCACTGAATGATGTCGATGCCCTCGGACACCACGAGCTCTCCTGCCAAAGGAGCGCCGGCCGCTTCTCTAGACACGTCGCGCTTAACGATATTCTCCGCCGGTCTCTTGCCAGCGTCAACGTGCCATCTCTTTTTGAGCCTGCTGGTATTGTAAGAGACGCTGGTAAGAGACCGGCCGGAATGTCACTAATTCCGTGGAAGATGGGACGGATGCTGGTGTGGGACGCCACATGTGTAGACACCCTAGCCCCGTCCCATCTCCACGGCACAACTGCAAAAGCCGGCGCGGCGGCCGAAAAATTCAAAAATACCAAATATAGGGGTTTTGGCCCCGAATACGATTTCGTACCTTTCGGCCCCTTACCCATGGGGGCCGCCGCCGGTGATCGTAGAGCTGCCAGCATCTACGGCACCATGCCGCAGGGGGATAGTTTTTAATTATTTATTTTAAGATTAGTTTTATTTATTTTTAGATTTAGAATTTAAGTTTTATAGGTTATAGAATTCTATTTGTTTATTAATAAATGTTAATACATTAGCCTTAAAAAATAATTATAATATGATTAATATGTCCAAATACGACGACCGGTCTGGTCTAGTGGGTAGTGACCCTGCCTATGAAGCCGATGGTCCCGGGTTCATTTATTTGTGTGATGAAAGATATTTGTTCCTGAGTCATGGGGGTTTTCTATGTATTTAAGTATTTAATATAGTATATATATCCTTGTCTAAGTACCCACAACACAAGCCTTAATGAGCTTACTGTGGGACTTAATCAATTTGTGTAATAATGTCCTACAATATTTATTTATTTATTATTATTAAAAAAAATACAAGTTGCCTGAGTTATTTAAATTAGGCGTGTATTTAAGTAATCACCAAATATAGTAAAATATAACGTCAAAAAACTTTTTTGACATGCCAAAAATAGTAAATGATTACCAAAATTAAAACTCCATCGTCGGGAACTATACTCCTCGACAGATAATAGGAATAATAATTTATCTTCTGACGTAATACATAACTTTAATATCATATAAAATCATATGTTTTATAATCATGTACCTAATATAATAATCTGGTATGCCAGCCAGTAGAAAAAAGCGGTAAGTTAGAAAAAAGTTTGTGGGCGCGAAGGGTCGACCTCGAACACATATTTCTGTATTCCGCGCCTTTAAAACACTTCGTTAATAGTATTTCGTCCAACAGGTACCTACATGATAAGGGTTCTTAAAATTCAAGGGCCGAAGTTACAAAACGAGACAACGAGAGGTTTGTAAAGATAGGCCCGAGAATTAAAAGTCACAACTAGGGCATGCTCCCGGTACTCGGCTTGTATGGCTAGAACCGGGAATTCCTGGTTCCGGTAATGTATTTGTATAGAAAACCAGTACCGAGAGCACTCCCTAGTCAGAACTATGTTGCTCTAGGTATTTCCATATATCTACGTAGGTACTATAATGTAAACAAACACAATCAAGTAAAAATCGTATTTAGTTAGGTGTTTGATAGAACTAATGTTTTTTTTTTTCTGCAGGTACATTGAGATACGAAACTGTTTGCCTCGGAGAAAGAATATTTTTGTAAGTACCTATGAAAATCTTTTTATAGTAACATAATTATTTAATTAGTTTCCTTAATTTATAAAATGTAATTTTCTTAAAATAAACTTTCTTAAATATATATTTAGAAAAGGTTACAGCGATGGACATTTAATTAAATCAAAAACTTTAAGTACCTAAAATATATTGCGTAACAACGCGTACTGATGTATGTATCTTCCTATGTAATATTAAATATTTAGAGTATAAATTTAAATGTTTGGACGTTTGTTCCTACTTAACGCTAAAACAGCGACACTAGAGTGGTCTACGTTTGTATGGGATAAAAAAATTGCAATCTTTTCGCCACGTGGCTTTGATATATTATGAAGTAGTAATGTTTTGCTAAATTTTGACTCATTTACTCATAATTTACTGATTGCTCAACATTCCTTTAGAATTTGATATCTCATACAATAAATAAAAAACATATTATTCGAAAGTAACAAAATGGCCGGTTTATGTTTTATTTCATTGTGAGTAAATAGGGGAAAATGTAATAAAACCATTAAAACGCCTCTAGTGGTCAAGTTCATTTCATACATTTTAGTATAGCAGAATTGCTCCGTTTTGAGTGACCTCTAATCTAAATAATGTTTGATTGTTTTCAAAATTGGTTTCTCAAAATTTTTATACGTTTTTGACAAAAAATAAAAAAAATTGGACCACCCTAGGCGACACGAGTTATTGGCGTCCCAGGCGTATTCTGGATGTAAAAACAGGTTATGAATTTGATGTAGATTTGTTACGGATATAATCTGTCGACGTCAAAGGTGACATTTGTTATGGATATAATCTGTTGGCGTCAAAGGTGACATTTGTTATAGATATAATCTGTCGGCGTCGAAGGTGACATTTCTTCAAACAGAGACTCACTTTTGACCCTGACAGATCTTATTCCTAACTAATCCCGATCAAATTTATGCCATGCATTATTTATGCCAGCATACATAATTATTGACCGAAGCGTAGCGTAGGTCTACGTTTTGACTCGCGCAATCTGCTTTCGTATGTCCGGATGTTCTCCTCTACAGGTCGCAATTCTCAACCGATTCGCGTGAAATTTTGCGACCATATTCTATGATCAAATAGAATTTTTTTATCGATCCAGTTTTTGGAATTTTTTCAAAATGGCGGAGTCATGGTACGTCGCGCCTAAACAAATAGCCGTATCGATATCATAAGAGTTTCCTCCTTTTGAGACATGGTTACAGAGTGATTTGCGAAAAATTCAGATATTTTAGAGCGCTGGTTTAGGGGGTATTTAGATATTTAGGTTTTACTCGAGAATAAGTAGCCTAATTTCACCGTGTCACATATATCCATTCGTGGCTCAATTGGAATACACTAGCTTTACAATCATGAGGTTCCGGGCTCAAATCCCGAACAATTGAATCTTTTTTGTTTTTTTTTTTGCACTTTAATTTCCTATTTTTTATTGGCTAAGCTTTGTAACAGGGAGAGAGAAGAGGACCCTGAATCTATTCCCTGAATTGTAACATTTTGTATTTTTTTTGTATTTAAATTTCGTATTGTTGATCAAGCGAGCACGAAGCGCGAGCAAAGCGTATTCGTTTCAGTTTTATTGTCTGAACTTTTTTTACGGCCGTTAAAGTTCAAGGAGACGGACAGTTGCGCAGGCGATAACGGGTTCATGTTTAAAAAAATCTGAGCAGTTTTTGCATTTAGATTAATTTATCAACTTTGGCTTTGCTATAGAGACGTAGTTGTAGATTGGAATATTGATATTATATTAGGGTATAGAAGTTTAAACGTAAAAGTATGTTATATTGCTTTAATAAAAAAAAAATATATACTACGCTTCGGTCAATCATAGCTAAAAGAGGGAAACGGTTTTTTTAAATATTTCCTGCGTGTAGTCGCCGCAGAAAGTTTCGGTACGGTTCGTGGCATTCTTTTAGAAAATTTTGGTGCATATAAATTACTAAGAGCCAGCGATGCTTGCTATAATCTTGTCTACAAAAATTCAGGGCACAATATCAACAGATATGATATTCTGTTGATATTTTAGTCAAGGTATTCGATGTAGCAAAATGATGTTTTAGCGGATTAAATTGCTAAATCCTATAGAGATAAAACACTACAGAGTGAAGCTCTGATGGCCCTTCTTCTGCCGACGAAGATGGAGGTGGTTCTACTTTTACCATTCAGGGGATGACCGACTAACTGTGGGCGTTTGGAAACGGGAAAGGGAGTATTTTCTCTTTCCCTCCCATTTTGTAGGCGATGGCAAAGCGAAATTGGAATGGAGGTGGATTGTCAAACAAAATTTTGTTGCTACAGTAAAATTGCTGCTATATCTTTCGACACATGATAAAAATTTGTAGAACGCCATTTGACTTTCCTTTCCTTGATGATCTTTTTGATCCTTATTCGTTTACTAATACTTATATGTTAAAATTGTTAAAGACCTAAAAGTGGCGCCATCTAATAAATAAAAGGCCAAATGATTGACAGCATCGTTTCGAGCGATGGCACCATAACGTTCCAAAAGTTTTAATCATGTGTCCAAAGATGGCAGTAAATTTACATGTCTACAAAGTTTTCTTAGTTAATAATTAATGAAAATTCCTTTTCCCTGCGGGCTTTTTAAATTCTGATATACGTAAAAGTATCTATAAAAAATTAAGAGCAATTAACATCGGTCGCTATAAATGAAACAATACTGCTATACAAAATAGTATGAAAATAAATTGACCCATCAATAATTCTGCTTTGGAAATGTGTTTCAGGGCTCTTTATTCGTTTTATTATACTTATTGTATAATATATAATAAGTATGCTAAAAAAGATGGCGATCGTTTTTTTGTTTTAAGTAACTTTGCATTTTTTTATTTGTATGAGGATATTGCAAATCACAAAATCATAGCGACCACCACACATCATTTGATTTGATTATTCGCATATGAGTTCAAATTTGGCACATAGATTACTGTTCTATAAAGGTAGCCATGTGAAGATAAAATCCTTTCAACTTTTCTCTACATACAAAGTTGGACCATCCTATTCGATAATTATGTTTTTTTGTCAATTTAGTTTTTATAAATTCTTCTAAACAGCGGAGCTATACATTTATTCAGTTTTAAGGGATACTCTACACGATGGCCCAGCGTAGGCCAGTCTATAGGGAACCCGATTTTACCCCTACTCCCAATAAATATCAATATTTTTTCTTACAGGTCTAATTTCTGTTATATTTAATTGAGCTTATTACCTTCGTAAAATACCAGATTTCCCACTACGGGGGTAATTAACTAATTACCCCCAAGTTAGGAACCGCTGCTCTAATGCATAAATGGACTTGCCTACGCGGGGCCATCGTGTAGAGGAGCCATAAGCTATGCTCGCGAGGTCTACAGCTCACAGAGCTACTAGTACTTATATCTATTTTCTTATAAGTTATAGTAAAGTTAAAGTAAGTAATTACACTTATCACATCCAAATGGGTTGTAATTCTACCTTATGTATGTTTAGCTATTGTTATTAAAGTTACAACACCTCTGGCATTATGCTGAGGCATGAAAAGCCTAAATGGAACTACATCACTCGAATGTCAATGGACATTTACCTAACTCTCCTCAACGTTGAATAAAGAAAGATTTATAGAGGCCGGGTTAGCGTTGCGTTGTACGCTTTAGATATATCACCTACACGTCACGTCAACAACAATCTAGAAGGCTGACTCCTATTGTTATATATGTTAAGCCGTTAAATGTTGACTATGATAACAATATAAATAAAGTTTCAACGTAATCATAGCATTTCTCTTTGAAACTTTGAAAAGCTGCCTAATTAAGTGAAATTCAATTATGATGTCTTTAGGAAATAAAGGAAAACTTGACCCTTTGTTTCATTTGAACTTTAAGACTTTTTCAATAAAGCTCAAATGAAGTTTAAACAAATTTATATAACTACCTAAATCACAAATTGGCTTAACGGGAAAGTTGGCACTTAAAAATTCATGACAGCAACATTAAGGCCAGTCCAGACGGGATGATAACATACCGATTTGATGAGAAAAGAAATTGCCATTAATCTCCAATTTTCTTATCCAATTTTAGCTTTATGGTGATATATGAGCACTCTTAATTAAAAATACTACCGTGACAAATTGATATTATTGTGTCCGTACCTCCATTTCATCAGAAATATCGGTCATAATCGGCGAGCCAAATTGGCGTTTGCGTCCGTACTAACTGATTTGATCATAAAATTTAATTTAATCAGATTGGGGAAAAATTGTTCTCGTCTAGACTGGCCTTTATACAAAGCTATAATAAACACATAACTTTATATAGGTACCTAAACAATATACCCCTTTAATACGATTATGGTTCAACGTATTGAGAATTAATCAATTTACCTATATTAGGCAGATCTACTTATAACCGAATTCATTGCTATATTCCTCCTTGCATTAAACAAGGGTCGGTTGGTTTTTTTATATTTTAAGAGGGAAGTATATATTAACGTACTCGTCCATGAAAAAGAGAAAATGTTTTTCCACTTTTAAATATTTTCCATTCTCCATGATTTTTTAGTATGTTATTGACACAATGAAAAACTAGGTCTATAATTTTTCCTTTCTTTCAAAACTTGCAATACAAAAAAAAATAAGCGACACCTATAAACCTAGAATATATTATGCTGAAGCGATGGACATCAAAAACAAAGTAATTTGTTAAGATTTAGTTCGTGGAAAACCTTTTCTCCCGAAATGGAAATTTCATAAAAAAAAGTACCGTTGTTTCGTTATGATCGAAAAGCTATTGTTTTGTTTTTAATAACAACCATGCATTTGATGACGTCCTCACTCATGAAGTTGTATCGTTCATAACTTTTTACTAGATGGGGTATTTTAGAGGCGTTATTGATAATTTACAAATTATTATATAATGATTGGTAGACGAATTGGGCAGAACTAATCTCTTTTTCAATGTTTAATTCTGAACAGCGTTTGGAGCGTATTATTGAGTAATGGACCCTAAAATTGGAATGAAGTAGGTATATACAGTATCGCAACAAGAGTTGAAATAAAATTCTGGTTAATAAAACGAATTATAAACTGACGTAACTAATTTAAGATATTTAATAGGTTTTAATGGCCGGTCTGACCTAGTGAGTAGTGAAGCCTATGAAGCCGATGGTCCGCTAAGGGCATTTATTTGTGTGATGAGCACGGATATTTGTTTCGGAGTCATGGGTATATTCTATGTATTTTTGTTGTCTGAGTATCCAAAACATAGCCTTCTTGAGCTTACTGTAAGGCTTAGTCAATTTGTGTGTGGATTCATTTAACACCTTAGATTTGTTTTTTTTTTAATTATATATATATATATTTAAGGCTAAAATATGAAATAACTTACAAAATATATTCATCTTATTAATTTTTTATATCACAATACATAAAACAAAGAACTGACTAGAAGACAGTTTTAGACTAAGGAGCGCCACAGAAATTTATAAAAGTTAATGCGTGGTGCAAATGCATCACTTAATGTTAATGTATTTATTTGTTTATATAATTGGTTATATCGTCCATGATACGTTAAGCCTTTATACATGGCGATTTCTAAAATTCAATCTTGCCTTCTTAGGATTTTTAACGTGTGACACATCGTTTGATAGGTGTGTAAAAAGAAAGAAAAAAGTTTTTAAACCAAGAGTTTTTTTTTCTAAAATAATCACTTCGAGATTCGAAACCTGTGAGTGCGAAGTTACATGTCCAATTTCGGATTACCTACATATCTATCTTATCCAATTTTAGCTTTATGGTGATATATGAGCACTCTTAATTAAAAATACTACCGTGACAAATTGATATTATTGTGTCCGTACCTCCATTTCATCAGAAATATCGGTCATAATCGGCGAGCCAAATTGGCGTTTGCGTCCGTACTAACTGATTTGATCATAAAATTTAATTTAATCAGATTGGGGAAAAATTGTTCTCGTCTAGACTGGCCTTTATACAAAGCTATAATAAACACATAACTTTATATAGGTACCTAAACAATATACCCCTTTAATACGATTATGGTTCAACGTATTGAGAATTAATCAATTTACCTATATTAGGCAGATCTACTTATAACCGAATTCATTGCTATATTCCTCCTTGCATTAAACAAGGGTCGGTTGGTTTTTTTATATTTTAAGAGGGAAGTATATATTAACGTACTCGTCCATGAAAAAGAGAAAATGTTTTTCCACTTTTAAATATTTTCCATTCTCCATGATTTTTTAGTATGTTATTGACACAATGAAAAACTAGGTCTATAATTTTTCCTTTCTTTCAAAACTTGCAATACAAAAAAAAATAAGCGACACCTATAAACCTAGAATATATTATGCTGAAGCGATGGACATCAAAAACAAAGTAATTTGTTAAGATTTAGTTCGTGGAAAACCTTTTCTCCCGAAATGGAAATTTCATAAAAAAAAGTACCGTTGTTTCGTTATGATCGAAAAGCTATTGTTTTGTTTTTAATAACAACCATGCATTTGATGACGTCCTCACTCATGAAGTTGTATCGTTCATAACTTTTTACTAGATGGGGTATTTTAGAGGCGTTATTGATAATTTACAAATTATTATATAATGATTGGTAGACGAATTGGGCAGAACTAATCTCTTTTTCAATGTTTAATTCTGAACAGCGTTTGGAGCGTATTATTGAGTAATGGACCCTAAAATTGGAATGAAGTAGGTATATACAGTATCGCAACAAGAGTTGAAATAAAATTCTGGTTAATAAAACGAATTATAAACTGACGTAACTAATTTAAGATATTTAATAGGTTTTAATGGCCGGTCTGACCTAGTGAGTAGTGAAGCCTATGAAGCCGATGGTCCGCTAAGGGCATTTATTTGTGTGATGAGCACGGATATTTGTTTCGGAGTCATGGGTATATTCTATGTATTTTTGTTGTCTGAGTATCCAAAACATAGCCTTCTTGAGCTTACTGTAAGGCTTAGTCAATTTGTGTGTGGATTCATTTAACACCTTAGATTTGTTTTTTTTTTTAATTATATATATATATATTTAAGGCTAAAATATGAAATAACTTACAAAATATATTCATCTTATTAATTTTTTATATCACAATACATAAAACAAAGAACTGACTAGAAGACAGTTTTAGACTAAGGAGCGCCACAGAAATTTATAAAAGTTAATGCGTGGTGCAAATGCATCACTTAATGTTAATGTATTTATTTGTTTATATAATTGGTTATATCGTCCATGATACGTTAAGCCTTTATACATGGCGATTTCTAAAATTCAATCTTGCCTTCTTAGGATTTTTAACGTGTGACACATCGTTTGATAGGTGTGTAAAAAGAAAGAAAAAAGTTTTTAAACCAAGAGTTTTTTTTCTAAAATAATCACTTCGAGATTCGAAACCTGTGAGTGCGAAGTTACATGTCCAATTTCGGATTACCTACATATCTATCAAGTACAGTCAAGGTATTAAATATCGATACGGACAAAGTGACAAAAATATGTACACAATACCTTAATATGCAGGCAATATCCGTATCGATATTTAATATCTTAACTGTACGTTAAATAAATATTAATTAAGATGAACCCGAACTATTTTATACAAAAATATAAATAAAAGTTCTGAGTTCCCTGGAAAAAAATATATTATTTTAATTTGTATAGTTAATAAAATGTAATATTTTGTTTTATTCAGTTTGACTTGAATGGAGAATATCTTATACTAGTTTTGCTACAATATCTTATACCTTTAAACGAGTAGTTCTTGTATATATGTATTTATTTTATTTACAAATGTTTCTATGACATTACAGTTAACCTAATGCGTCGCGAAACAGGATATAACAATATTTACATTAAAAAATTAATCATATACGTAGATACGTTCAACAACAACAACACTAATAACCCTATATAATAAATTTGCTATATCGGGGTTTTCGGGGGCGAAAATTTGATTTAGCTAGGTCTTATTTCTAGGAAAACGCACATTTTCGAGTTTTTATATATTTTCCGAGAAATGATCGGTCTCACAGTTAAAACAAGTGTTACCTACCGAGCAAATTGGAGGAAATAAAATTATGCAACCAATTTACAAGGGATAGCGACGGGTTACACGATTTACCCTTATATGAGGCTACAGACAGAGACATACACTCCGAATACAAAACAACCTTTTCACGCCACGTTGTTTTTCAGGTGAAATAATGAAAGTATACCTTATAATTTAATTTTCTTTCGAAACATAACATAAAATAGCCCACTTGAAAAATAGTACATTGTAGGAGAGGCCGGAAAGCCGCTCAAAGATGGACGAGTGAGTTTGAGGGCCGACACGTCAGTGGAGGCCCTACAATAATACGAGTCCATCTTTAGCGTTTCCGGCCGAGGCATTACATAGTGTTTTTCACGACTACTGCGAGGTAATAAGAAAACATTTGCATAACTATAAGTGCTTTAATAAGAAATAATATTTATATTAGCGTGAGGACAATTGTTGAAAGAAAACGATGTATTTTTGCCAGAAATATTTATATTCTCTTCACTTGAAGGACTCATTGTTATAGCGTAGATTCGTGTTTCTTGCATGTTTTGGTCTTACACAATTTTCACTATCCAATTCAGTATTTTCAGATCGCCTTTTTTACTTTATTTATCACTTTTAAGAGGCGTTTTTGTGTTATTTGCTTCAAACCGACTCTAAACTTACAATTAGAAGCGTTTTTTGATAAAAAACTATAAACAGCTACAAAATTAAAAACGCCTTAAGCGTGAACTGAATGGTTTGAGCGTTAATTGAAATTCCTTTTTTTTACAAGTACTTGGTCCTAATAAATAACCTAATTTTTATTATTGAAGGAAAAAGTTGCGCCAAAATAGTATTTTATGCAACAGTTGTATAAGAAGGGTCAAAAAAGGCGAGTGGCGTGAGTTACAATGTGAGCCGGAGCCGAAGGCGTAGGCGAACATTGTAAAGGAATAAATAATAAATTATAAATCGCGAAACGTCTGGTTGACGTAACTGGTGACCGAAGAGCTGGCGGCTTCCTCGCACAACGTATCAGTATTGCGATACAACGAGGAAATGCCGCCAGCATCCTTGGTACAATGCCTCAAGGGCCTATTTTAGATATAAGCTAGTTATAGTAATCATCTGTATATATCCATTATGTATATTGTTATTGTCAATAAATAGGTTTTTTTTTATAATACATATAAAAGAAAGGGGGAAACCTTATTCAAGCACAACAACATACAAAGTGCCGCCGCTCTGTGGACGCTCAACAAGGAGTAAATCAGAAACAGAAAATAAAATTATTTCCGTAAGTATGTAATTTCACATCTCCATTAAGCATTAAAATTAATAACATATACAGATTTAAGCTACAACGAAGAAACTAATTAATAACGAAGTATAAAATTAGTTAAATTACGATACTCTTTTGCATCAGCTGTGATATTTAAATGGAAAATACTGCAAGATATATCGTTTTATACGAATACGTCGTCAGTAATTGCAATCTTGCTATTTATAAATTCGAAACGGTCGGTCTCTGGGAGTGCTCGTCGAAATGATGTTCACAACTAGCTACCCTAGCAACCCCAGCGACCCCATTAATGTCTGTTACATTACTCGGAGGTTTATTCTCAACTGTGCATTTAACATATCGATATAAAAGTAGTTGCGCTCACTCGCCCGCACTAGAGTAGTTACAGCCAAATGCGTGCGATAGTGACATACTGATTTGTATTATCTTGGTTTTGTATTTTCGTTTCTGAATACAAGTCCCTGTCTAATATCTTGAGAGCGATAGATTAATGTATCTAATTTTACACATCATGCAGTACAGGGGCCTTATTCGAGATGCACAACTGTCAAATTTCGCGTCCACATCAAATCAACACTTGATTCTATCGCATGTTGATTGTATCAAGTGTTGATTCTATCAACTGTGGATATTATCATTTGGAACAATCAAAACTCATTCATAGAAAAAATAATCAAACAAAAATCAACTTTGTTTATTACTACTATATAGTTTGAAATGGCTCTGAACTCGAAGTGGTTCGGTTTGATTTGATTGTCACCTGACTGTGGATTGCTAATGTCAAATTTTGACAAGTGTTGATTTTATTGCTAGACTTTATTGTCCATGGGCTTGGGCACCATCTTGGATTTTTTGACGTACGACAGGGAATACCCTTCCTTTCCTACAATATATGGCATAGAGTAAAGCGTCTTTTTTTTTAAACATAAGTTTACAGGAATCAGCGACATCTTGTATTCGATAGGATAAGTAATGCGCTATGAACAATGCGGCGGCGAGTAGTGAAACTGTACCTGACAAAGTCAATCAATTAAAAAGTGACCACACAGTTGATGGTCGATAAAGGCGATTATTAATTGAATTTTAACGACAATAAAGAACTATTGACATGCGATCTTTTTGTTGAACCCACACCTACACGTCGAATAATGCTCGCTCCACATATTCTCCTACAAACGCTCAAAATTGTAAAAAAAATTGATGCAATTTACTCCGCACCCAGTCTCAAGTTGCTTCTAAACCACATTCACGAACCAAGTTGTAACCAAACACATCTGTAAATATAAGGCATATGATTTAGAGATAAAGTCCGTTTTTTTTTTTAAATTACGAGATGGTTCATGAATAACCTTTATTACTATAAAAATAATACTACATTTGTCAAAAAAAAATTCTGTATTGCGCTATTACATAATGCATAAAATTGATATAAAGATAGGTACCATAGTAGCTCGCTCACTTGGTCTATCAACAACTATTTTAATGCTCTTTGTACTCGTATACGCGACCCCATTGTATGTACAGTCGCCATCAGATATATCGGAACGCATGTATGAGATCTCAAATTATTAAGATAAGACCTACTGTACTGTCTATATTACTTACCAAGACCTAAGTACCTATTATTTATATGTACCTACACAAAGAGAATTCCTATGTTAAAAGGAGATTAAATACATATTTTGTTATTCAACTACAAATAAAATAAAATTTATCTTTTTCAGTTAACACATTTTTTTACCGATTTCTTTAATAAAATAAAACATTAAAGTATTATGTGACTATATTTCATTGTCTTCGGTGTAGATTATTTACTGATGTTCCAATTTCCTGTATCAGTTTGGTACCAGGAAATATAAAAACTACACCTCTTCAAAAACTTTGCTGGTAGTTCGACATCTGTAAGTTTAAATATAAAACATGATAAAAACACTTAAAAACGTATACATAAAATATTTGCCCTATATTCTGGTCGCTCGGTAGGGTGCCCAGAAGGCTGGGTGCATTTCCGCGCTGATTAACAATGCTGATCCTCTGGTCACCAGAAGCCTATATAAGGCGCTCTCATAGAGCCACGCTAGTGCCCTAGAGTTTCAAATTCAACCCCAAGTGCCACAAATATGTAGTTAAGGGTTTAAATTCTGGATCAAGAACATGGAATACTATTCGCTAGTAAGGCCATAAGTATTAGAAAAAAATAATAGTAGGAGACGGCCGTGGTCATGGTAGGTGGTACAGGTGGGCCAGGCAAGCTCTGAAATTATGCACCTATTTTACTATAACTTTGTTCACCTGTGTATATTACTGTTTCCATGATAATCATTTTTAATATGTAGCCCGTGTAATCGGGCTGTATAATTGGTCTCATATTTTTTAACACAAAATCATAATTTTAATTCAATAATTAATGGTGTTTCACATATTAATCATTAATGTACCTATTTTGCAAAATTTTCTTGCATATAATAATATTGTTTACTTCAATTGACGTGTTTATTATTTTCGTTACTATGTCAACGTTAATACTTAAAAAATTATAACGTGAAGGTTGAGTCCGCAGTACAGTTACAGTTTACGTACATAGTAGCATTAGCACAGTCGGATTAGGACCAAACTCGAAATGTCTGAACAGTCATGAAATTTTGGTATGTATATACGCCCCTTAAAGGCCCCTTTTTCATGCCCACACCATTTGACTTTTGGGGACCTCGAGGAACCGCAGCCATCTTGGAAAATGTGGACCATCCAGGAGAAATTCGCGTTTTACTCTAAATCTACGTTCTTTATTCAATAATCGTGTAAGGCAACATTCAAGCTTATAAAATTCTACATAAAATAGTTTTAGACATCTTTGCGAAAAAAAATGATCTTGCTTTAAAAAATACTTGCTAAACCCAGATTTAGCCCTTATACCCTTTCATGGGATATTCTCTTAATAGGAAACTTGGAAGAATAAAAATTCCACTTTTAACTATACATTTGTACATAATCTACCCAAATATCAATATTTTACTTGACTGCAACTTAACCAGAAAGTAGGGTTATGGGTATAAGTACTGAGGATTCAGGACACCCTGTAGCTTAGGATACTGGACGGATTTTTTAAATGACGTATTATTTAGCCCTAAACCTTCTTCTTCCGTTAATTTTAGTAACTTTGTAGTGCATAGCACTTGTATACTAACTGTGGATCTACTGATGTCTGTTTTACTGTACTCCGCTCAATAGTTTAGGCGCTAGAAGAAAAAATATGATTTAATATTCGGAGTCCTCTCAAAGCGGCTGTATTGATTTTTCTTTAATAGAACAAGTAAAAGTAGGTCGTCAATGGCAAGAGGAATCTAACGATAAGTCATTTAAAAAAATCCGTCCAGTATCCTAATACCTAGCTACTGGGTGTACTGAATCATCAGTACTTACACCCATAACCCTTCTTTCTGGTTTAGTCACAGTAGAGTAAAATGTTAATATTGGGGTAGACCACGTACAAATGTATAGTTAAAAATAGAATTAATATTCCTCCGAGTTTCCTTTTAAGAGAATGTCCCCTGGAAGTGTATAAGCGTTAAACGTAGATTCAGCAAGTATTCTCTATAACAAGATGTATTGTTCTGCAAAGATATCGAGGACTTTTTTGTGTAGAATTTAATAAGTTTTAATGTTGACTGTTGTGTTGATGGTACACATTTTCCAAGATGGTTCGGTTCCTCGAGGTCCCCAAATGTTAAATGGTTTGGGCATGAAAAAGGGGCCTTTAATTTATATACATAATAAATTTCATGACTGTTACAGAGATTTTGAGGTTGGTCCTAATCCGATTATGCTACATTGTGCGTCCGCAGCAAATTCGGTTCTCCATACAAATGTAGTTACGCTCTCATTTTAAAATGACTTGCTAGATTGCTCTGAAACTTTGTACTTACAATAGGATATGGTATGTCTATGCCTATAATTAATTTAAAACATAAATGTGAAATGAGAGCCAATTAAGTTCAATATTAAGAATATGTGTCGTTGTTGACTCGCCGACAACGGAATTGAGAATTTGAGGTGCCATGTTCTGTGCTGTGTAGAAAATCCTGAAATTATAAAGGATTTGTCTTGGCTAGTTTTTACGTATAGGCTACGTATCACCGAAACGTCACAAACACCACGAAGGTTCGGCTTGTACGGGCCCTCGTTTTTCCTATATTCTTATACGCTGCGGAGACCTGGACTATCCGAAAGACAGAGGAGAAGACGATAGACGCCCTAGAAATATGGTGCTGGAGGAAAATGCTGGGGATATCCTGGACCGAGTTTCGGACTAATGTCTCCATCCTTAAAGAACTCCGTATCAAGCAGCGCCTTTCGACTCTCGTAAAGATCCGCATACTCCGTTTTTTCGGTCACGTCTCGAGGAGGAACAACGACTCCATAGAGCGTCTAGTGGTGCAGGGTAGAGCAAACGGAAAAAGACCGCGCAAAAGGCCACCTATGCGATGGACTGACCAAATCAAATCTGCCATGAAGGGTCCCCTGAACGCATTTGCCAGAATGGCCCCCAACCGCGAAAAATGGCGAGAAATCGTACGGCAAGCAACATCTGCGCCTGATATCAGCAGTTGACCACGACGCTCTGCAAAGAGTACAACGACAAAGAAGAAGAAGACGTATCATATTTGTCTAAAATTTGGTTTGTTGGTACACACACAAGGGATAGTCTCTAGCTAGGTACGGGGTGCCACACTCGTCAGCGCGACGGCGATATTTTTTACCTTTTACCTAAAAATCTCAAATTTGTGTACGGGCTCAGCTCCTGTTTCGTCTTAAGGCTGAATTTAACAGATTCTGACTCACAGGGGGCTTTGAGCATGCTGTTGCGTTCGTTTTGAAAAAAAGAACTAGCCTAACAACACAATAAATGCTTGTTTTTCCGCATTCTTCACTATATCTCCCTGTCTCACTACTATCTGACCTTCTAACCCAGAGGGGAAAATATACCTTATTGGGGCTACTCCATCTTCCTCATGATAATATATTTTACTTTACTGAAAAGCAATCGGTACATGATACAAGATGCACATTGTTAAGAGCCGGGGTTAGAACCCACGACCATTGGTTTTAAAATGAAGCTTTGTATATAATTTGTATTTTTATAATAAATCTGTTTTCTTGTTGACATTTTGTGGTATTGTATTGCTTTATGTTAATTGTCAAGATATTTCTTTCATCCTGGACAATTGTCACATGCGTCACATGTACGTTTTTATGATAGATCTACATCGACGCAACTGCATGTCATTGTCAAAGAGCATATAATCACTACGTTTTAAGAGACGGGACTTCCATACTAGCGAGTGGAATCAGTTTGTTTCGCAAATAATTACCAAAATGTACGACAAAGAACTGTCAAAGAACCATAGTACCAACATAAGCGATTTAAATAGTGTAGTACGCTACACGCTTACGATTCTTATCGATATCGATAAAATGGGGAGGGTTGAAACATAGGCTCCTGTCTACAAATTTTGTACTCGAAATCAGGTTAGCATCGAGTCCACATTTAAGTTGTATGTTATATAGTGGATAGTTCTTAATTGGACTACTATCTGGTCGGGCTTAATGTGGACCCGAATTATTTTAATACAGTTTTTAAGTCGTGTTTTTTTTATTTTATTAAATGCTTGATTTTCATAATGATGTGCACATACATGTTTGAATAAATGTAACTTTTCTATGGGAAGATGTATCAGGTCTTCGTTCCCAACAAATTTGGCCCACTGCCTGCATCTGAAAACATACAGCCTTAGAAAAACATGACTATATCTACAGTTTATATTCCATGTGTTTGCTAATGAGATGATCAACTGATTATTTCGCGCTAATATGCATCTATAAATCATGTTTTTCGGCATCCAGTTATCAACAGCCCTTTATCAATGCTTTAACTTTTTATGTATTTATATGTCTGTTAATCATGAGAACGGGTCTGGCCTTGTTGGCAGCGACCCTGCCTATGAAGCCGATGGTCCCAGGTTCAAATCCTGGAACGGGTATTTATTAGTGTGATGAGCATGAATATTTGTTCCTGAGACATGGGTATTTTCTATGTATTTATAAATACTTATAAATTAGGTCTATGTACATATATATATATACATTATTGCACAAACTGACTTAGTACTAAAGCATGAATGGCATGTGTTGTGGGTATATATATATATATCGTTGTCTAAGTACCTTTTTGCACTAAATAATAAAGAAATTACACGAAATACCCGAACAAAACATTGAAGCCTTCAAAACAAACAAAGCAATTAGGCTGACAGTAGACTTGATGTAAACGTGACAGAATAAATAGCACTGACGTTTTCTTTTTCTTCGTTGGCAATGATTTGCGAAACAAATTCCATACAAAACTTTTTTCTTCCTAGTTGCGTCAGCCTGATCGGAATTTGGCAGCTAACTCCATCTTGCGTCCAGTAGAAGAATCAAAATCGTACAGGTAAAACTACTCTCTGCCTTAGGATCCCCTTTTAAATGTCATAAATCCAAACATGGCAGCCATACCCATCGACAAAAAAGTCTACCGTTGATCTAATTTCATTTGACAGTTAACTAATACGTATTCGACACGCTTATATTTGACAACTAGAATCCTGACTAGAGCTGGGACTGCGTACCAAAAGTACGTCTCTGTTACTCGTACCAAAAGTACGTCTAAAATACCAGTTTTACGAGTATGACCCCCAATAGGCAGTTTACGTATTTGCCGTGCTTAGGAGTCTTACAAATAAGGATTATTTATACAAATATCGACTTATTATTTCGGTAAGGGTCGGAAATATGGTGACGTTTTGAGTGAAGGCTATGAATCTATTGTCATATTTTTGTTATATATTATTACATTATTTTTAGATACAACAGACACCCAGACGACCATCTGTTAACAAAATTTTATTTTACCTAAAGTAACGGTAAGAATGGAGGTACGAGGTGATAAAAGTTTCATATTTGTTTTATTTCAGAAATCAAAGTCTGTACTTTTAAATACTCGACAAGCTAAAAGTAGTCTATTACAAATAACCTGTTCCAAAAACTATTCCGGTACAACGCCCCGCCTCTAGTGTCGATATTGTTCACTGACAGGTGGTGATAATAGCAATTCGACAAGTCACAATACTTCTCACATCAAATGGAAATCAACACGAAACGTCACTTTTAGCATGTCGAATAAGGGCCCAGATATTAAAGCTCTGGATAATTAAGTAAATCAGCGGTCGGTACCAACAGGTTTTTTTTTACTGTTTTGTCTAGTCTTGTTTTTTAGGTTTGTTAAGACGAAAGGGGACGACCGCTCCGAAACCGCCTTTCCATTCCATTCCAAACGTAGGCCCCATTTTCCTGTCTGGATATTAACATTATTGAAAATATTTTTTCACAATTCGATGTGTTTTAATCATAGTTATGGTCGAGATTTATTTAGACTTTTTCAATATTATAAGAATTAGGAGCATTTAAAAATTTGTATGAAACAGGTTTTTGGCTCCTAACTTTTATATTACTTGAAAAAAACGAAAAAAATCAAAGGGTCCCGACCCTTTGATTTTGAGATTCATAGCTATATGGCCAAAATACATAAAATTCTGTAAAAATATTTTCCATAATGTCAATATCCAGGGAGGCAAATGAGGACTACGTTTGTATGAAGATCGATCGTCCTCTTTCCTCTTAATCAATAGGTACAACGTTCAATCTTTTTTGTAATCTGAATTTTCATAGAGCTGTGAATAATGTTACTTCGTATATCCAATTCAAATAGTCTTGTTTAATTTTTTCACCACACCAACTGGTAAAGGCCCTTTTGATTGTTCAAAAACGAATGAGAAAGTTGCATTTTACCCACATGTGGGCCAAAGTAATCAGATGCTGTAAGTCACTTTTATCTTAGGTCACAACTGTGTCTATTCAAGCAAATAAAATAAAGTAGCATTTAGATTACTAAATAATAAATCATATTTCTAACAGCTGGGTATAAACTGGAGAAAGTTTCAGCAAAATCGAATTGTGCAAAAATATATTTCAATTGAAGCGAATTTCAACTTATTAATGTGCAGAGAAGATGAAATTATTTAGTTTAAAGTTCTCTAGACACAATTTCTTATCGTGATAGTGACATTTGTTAGTTATCTCTGATTTCTGTCTCAACTTTACAGTTTACACTTTACAGTTCTCTTGATTCGTGGGAAACCAGTTGATAAATACGTTTAATTTTAGGCACCAATTCGTAAGCTTTTAGTTGTGGAGCAGAACTTCTTAGGTATGAAATTAAATTTTATGTAATAATTTACAAGTCCCATTGAAATTTACACCCTGCTTCGTAAGAGAATTATCCTCGTATCCTATAATAATGGAAAAGTCAATATTTATGCTGTTACTAGCTGTTGCCCATTACTTCGTTCGCGTGGATTTATTTCCCGATGCATACTTTCAATCCCGTTTAATCCTGTTAAGGGCTGAATTTTCAAAAGCACTGAAATGCATACTTTCTAAAAAAATCCTTCCTACGAATATCAAATGCCTAGTCAAGTCGTTTCCGTTACAAACTATCAACTCCCTTAGGGGAAGAATAAAAAAAGCTGAAATTATTATTTTTTATATTTTAATGAAATACATTTTTATTTTGTTGAAGTTTCTAGTTCCTAGCTTAAAATAAAGCTTGAACCCCATACAAACTTGGGATGCAAGTTTGTATGGGGTTCAAGCTTTATTTTGATAATACTTACCTACGGGTAAAATTTTCAAAAAAGCTGAAATTCGTTTTCTTGTATATAAATAAAGTACTCTTATGATGAAGTTTTAATTTCCTAGCTTAATATAAAACATGAACATCATACAAATTTGCATCACATTTTTAACCTCTTTAACAGATGAATTAAAAAAAACGCTGAAATTAGTTTTATTTTCTTTTAATAAAGTACATATAGGTACTTACGAAGTTTCAAGTTCCTAGCTTAAATCAAATTTTTACCTCATACAAACTATCAACCCATTTTTAACCCTCTTAAGCGATACATTTTTAAAAACACTGACATCCAGTTGCCTGAATTCTAATAATATGCCTTTATACAAAGTTTTAAGTTTCGCACTCGAAAAAATGTTTGATATTATTAATGGCTCACTATCGTTCACTGCTTACAATTCGTGAATCTTGCAGTTTTAACTTCCATAAATAGTCAGTTAACAGTATACATACATACAGGCGTATTCTAATTTGACACTGACAGATCAGATCCATATCTGATTCATAACCTGTTACTAAAATTAGATTACGCCTGACAATTTCACATACTTTTCATATACCGGAATTTTGGCCGAAGGGTGTTAATTTCCGGTGGTTCTGCAGCCGGCTCTGTGACACTGGGGGTTTGCGAAATGCGTCGCAGATCGTAGCTATATTGTATTTTTTACTTCTAAGATATATTTTACAATATGTACATACTTATGCTAGTTTTAAGGTATTTATCTATGAGCCATTAGATGCGTGAAAATAAATCGTTCCATTTTAATTACAAAACCGTCTTAAATCCATGTTTTTATGGTTCCGTAGTCAACTAGGAACCCTTATTTATAGTTTTGCCATGTCCGTGTGTCCGTCCGTCCTCAGCTTTGCTTCGTGATCGTTAGTGCTAGAAAGCTGCAATTTAGCATACTACAATAAAACGGCAAAGTAAAAAAAAGTACGCCCATACAGAATATATTTTTTTTAAATCTCTTTAAACTAATAGTGTGAGATATCTTTGGATAGGTCTTTTAAAACGAATATGAATCTTCAACAACCACTTTTCCGCCGCTGCCTTCTAACTTTTGAACCATGAGTCCAAAAATATGGAAAAAACCGTAAAACTATAGCAAACATGACCGGTCCAGCTATTTTTTAAGTTTTTGTAAAGTTTCCCTTAATAGTAAAAAGGCATACAAAGCGCTGCGCTGCTTTTTTACTCCCTTATGCTTGTAATGTACATTATACTTACGAATAGCCCCCGTTTAGCCTATTTGGACAGAATGGTAACCACGGAACCCTGCACTGAACATGGCCCGACATGTTCTTGGCTAATATTTATTTATTATTCATAATTACCACTTTTAAGACGTATCATTTAAAATATCTGTAGCACTATTTTTAACAAGGTATGTAAACTATAGTTCACTATAGTAGTGAATATTTGTATAAATACTTTGTAAGTTTGTTTATTTTCTTTTTACTATGGCTGTTAGTAAATATACGAGATCTTTCTAAAAATATCATATAAAAAATAGCATATCCCTATAAAACGCATTTTTCAAAATTTTAAACAGCCATCAGAATTGTTTAATAAGTAATTTTCAGTGTAGCTTGCTTAAAACTAGCGCAAAACATCTTCCTTGTGACTGCGAGTCTGTTATTCTGTATACATTTCAAATTAATGGCTCGAGCATTGTAAACGGCCGGTTATTTTCGTAACCTATTACACACGTCCGCTTTTTTGTAATGGTTCGTTTTATATTTCACGGTTTAGCTGGAATACATAACTACTGCACGTCCAGGAATTTGGTATCTGTGTTAATTCGTTCCTTATCGGAGTGACAATAACGCTTGTGTTTCTCCAGCTTCCTTATTAATTGTCACTGTGACAAGGTATGAAGTGGCACAGAAATGTAATTCGAGGTAGGCAGGTAGGTATCATATGCATCTTTATGCATTTTAAAGCATTTAAAAAATGTACCATTTACTTTTTTTGGAAAATCATCAACTTTTGGGTTATTTCCATTTGGTTTAAGATTAAGGTTTTTTTTAAGCTGGCGGAGATACTGACCGCTAAGCCACCATATTTACATTATTTTAATTCTGATATTAGAGGTATCAAGTAACTCAATATTTTAATGTAAGGTATGCAGTAAAGTGATGTTTAGTATATATATATATTATTTACTTTATTCCTAAGAAGATGATATAATATCTCGATGGAAAAGTATAAATGGAAATTTAGGATATTACATTTGTAAAAGGCTCAAAACTTTCATTAAAAGTTATCGAGAATTGTTCATAATTTCAATATAACACAACTTCTTCTTATGAATGTTCACAAATTTCGAAAGAAATTGTAAAATAGTAATAATAAAACCATAGTTTGCGTATTCTGAATTATATAAATTCTTAATCGTACAAATCTTTGTTTTGACTCAACATAAAAAAAATTCAGTACGTTTAAATTATGTGGCTACTTTCCAGGCCCTTTAACTTTCATTAGAGTGAGCTTGAGTCCCATGATCCTCTCACGGAAGGACATTTCATCCTCCGGACACCGACCTATTTCGTGAAGTTATTAGTCTGTGCGGAAAGAGAAGAGTCGTAGAATGTATGGGGTCCCTTGCCTCACTTACATTTCACGACTCTTCTCTTTCCGTACATACTCTAGTGACAGACGTTAGTTGAAAACAGGAATGAATAACTAAGCTAAACTAACTATATATTTGTTAATGTTTGATCCTTTCGCATTTTCTCAAAGGTTAACTGGAAGAGATCCCTTTTAGGGATAAGTTCGCCTTTGTAGATAACATATTTTTTTTTTTTTGGCTATTTTATGTTAACCTGTTTATGTACAATAAAGTGACATACATACATACAGACATATATGATTACCAAATATGCAGATATATTAAGTACGTCTACTCCATGGTTAGAAACTGTAAGTAGTCAAACAGAATTAGAGAGAACAGATTCAGAAGAAACAATTCAAAATGTGTGAATGAAATCTAATTTCATCCCACAATCTTCATTCATTATAAGAGTAAACAAAATTGTTTTGACACCGTCAAGCAGTGAACCATTAATTTGAGGAGTAATGTATAAAATAATTCGGTATTATACAGAATGCATATAATACAATACAAATTTATGTACCTACAGAACCGAATATTAATGTGTTAAATAGCATATAGGCACACGCATGAGATCAGAAATTTAATATTAGGAAGGAAACCCATTGCTGATAAACGATAAGTAAAATAATCGTAACGTAGGCATACAGGGTGATTATAGTTTATTAATATTCTGAGGGAGTTATGAATTTCTTCATGTCTCTTATTATCGCATATTTTTACATCAAGCCAAATTAATTCACCAATTTTTTTATCAATGATTGGGGACAATGTTTACCAAATTATTAACCGATTACTAAATGTTCATCTGAGCTCTAGAATCTGAAATATAAATCGAATCGAATTGAATCCTCAAATACTTAAGCACACGTTAAGATTTTTTTTTCCTTTTTGAAGTGTTACGCGTAAGTATTTGAAAATTATTAAGTATGTATAAAATCAAATTGATAACAAAAACATTTGAATACTGGTGGGTAGTATATATTAATAAATTCTATCCTTTTATGTATGTTCTTATATTCGTGTTCATGAATGTATAAATAATTGACAGATAACAGTAGAGGAGTAGGAAAACTTACATTTTAAAGCTTCTTTCCCACCGTCACCAAGGGGTGAGGGTGGGAGGGGTGGGGTATGGTATAAGGATACCATATACCCACCCTTTATATTTGTTTTCAAATCGGCCATAAGTTTCTTTTTAACAATATGTATAGGTACTTGTCTCATAAAATATACACGGTGATGCGCACAACACGAATAAAAAAATGGCCAATATTAAAGAATCTTGAGAGCTACCAATTTTACTCTCATATATGTTAAAGGAAAATTAATGGTTGGTGTAATCAAAGCCATATTGTTAGGCATTTGCTAATTTAAACTATGTATAGCTTTATGTAATTTTATTTTATTACTAACACGAAACTACAAATAGCCGATATTGGTGCAGCCTGGTCTACGGAGATACATAACTAGGCCACACCATTATTGCATAGTAATAGTTACAGCTTATACGTGATCCCGATCCTTTGAGGCTTGGCTAGTAATATAAACAATCTGTATAGTTATACCTAAGATAGACATTATTTTATTAATAACTAAGGTGCTTTGGGGTAGCCTCGAAAACGCAATAAAGTCGAAATTCACTAATTTATATGAAAACAAAAGTATTTTTTTCTTTTGCAACACTTGCTTTAAACAACTACAGTTAAAAAAAACAATTGATATTCACTCCACAAGGAAAATTCCAATTTGTGTAATATATACAAACTTAATATAATGAAAGACATTCACGAAGACGCGTGCCTTAACTCGTAATATCATGCTATTAAAGGTTCGATTTGACAAATCTACGCGTCATCGTGGATGACACGAACTGTAATATTAAGAATGTGAAAGTATTTAATTCTGCTGCTGTGTTTGTTACCGCTTCATTCTTAAACCGCAGAACTTATTGGCTCTTTGAACTGTAGACCTCGCGAGCATTACTCAAAAGTAAATTAATGTATGGCTTCACCATTCTGAACAATTGCATCAACAAAAAACGATTTGATCATAATCATCGAACCTATTCACAATATTTCACGAGGATCGGTTGAGAATTACGACCTGTAGAGGAGAACATTTTTGTTACCCAAACTGAAACGGAGGCTTTCGTCAACATTTAATACTCGAGTTGGTGGTTGGAGTCCAGGGCACTACCTAATATATGACATGAAATAGAAAACTTACTTGGAAAACTAATACCAACTTTTCCAGCGCGCTGCCTATTTATGAACCCTAAAGGTACATACTTACATAAAAAGCCGGCACATACTAAGTGTCCAATACTTTTTGTTCGCCGATATACTTTGGTGTTTACTGGTACAATTAATGTAAGGTAAATTCTTAAATATATATTGTGAAAGGGAACGCTTATTTATATATAAATTTTAAAAGATGTTTTTAATGTTTCAAATGCAATTAGGTACTCAAGAGAATAACTAATTATAATTATTAATTTAACTTTACTGTGTATGGTTTTGAAGTATCACTTTACTAATACCAAAGTATTGTTCTCCAATATCGATTGAAATCGTTATATATTACTAACTGAATCTACTAATAAACTAAAAGTTTTCAAGGTGATTTAGCTAATAATTTTCGTTTAATATGTTCCGTTTAACACAAACTTATGTACATTTGAATACATACAGAATTTCATAAATGTCATAGGATGTGTGCTAGTGACCGCGGATAGGTTTGCATACGCGATGCTGCTCACGATAGTGCAATCGCCGACGGGATGCGGTTACCAAAGCCTTTGAGAGCCCTCTCGTACCACTCTATATCTAAAATATCTTACATAGTTGTTCACAGCTTCCAATAAACCGCCTCTCCGCTGGGAGCGTCAGGGAAATTGATCATTACGAATATGATAATAAATACAGGAGCAGAATACGACGTTTTTTTTAATATACATAGTTACATATAGGTTTTAATGGTTGCTTTAAACTGAAGAATCTTGATGTGTCTTTAATAAATCTATCGGATTCTTATACTGCATTAGTTATTTTCGGTTATTAAGTAGGTATAGTTAGTATGTATTCATGTCCTCGTGTTTCGAGTGCCAATACACGAATACGAAGTACATTACTGACTGACGAGGCGAAGAATGGAGGCATTTGCTGGGTGAATATTAATTACAGACGACCTTGAGAGCTCGTTTCATTGAATAAGAAGCTAGTAAAATCCATTTCAGCTCAGTGAAATATAGCCGAGTTTTCCGATCCGATCTTCTCAATAATGTCACAAAAATACTTAGTGCTATCGGTTCCTTATAGTCAGTACTTACCTTTTCCTTTCCCTGGAAACATATTAAGTCTATAAAGTATTAGACTGAAGATTACAGATGTCAGTCACAATGAGAAAGTTAACGATGATCAGCCAGAGTTGACCATTGTTAATTTTTTCATTGTGATTGACATCTGTATGTACAATTTATAATAAATTGCAATGTGGTACGTCCCACAATGTAAAAGAAAAAAATATTAACATTTAATACAGTTACATGTTAACTATGTTTGGTGAAAAGCCTACTTTTTATACAAGAATTTAACTTTTTTGGTCAGAGAGCGGAGTTTTTGAAAAATTGCACCGCTTTCTTACTTAGATCACAATACGGTTGCTAAAAATGATTTTTTTTTTGTCTTCAGCAATCCATAACCGGTAGTATCCAGCACACACACACTACACCTGATTTTTTGACTTTCGCTCGATAGAAAAAAATCACGAACATAGGTCTAAAACATATTTTAAAAATTTGTAACCATTTATGCACAAAAGCTAAAAATATGAAAATTGCTTCTAAAAATGCGCATATTTATTTTTGAGAGAATTCATCGATTACTTTTTTTTGTTAAAACCTACAGCAAATTAAAAAAACATGATATCCGCCAGTGCTGGGCATAATTAAATTAATTTGTAAGTACATTATGCATTAAATTACATTTAATGCAATTACTTGTAATGCATTAAGCTCGTAATTGAATTAAATTTAATTTGAATTAGCTGGTATTTTTTAATTGAAAATACATTAATTTGTAATTGCATTACGCAATTACGTTGTGTAAACTATTTATTACTTACACAAACAGGATAAAATTTACCCACGTGGAATGGTTAAGGAAAATATTCAGTCTAGTTTAAAACATTTATTGGATACACATTTACCAAAATACGATTTAAATTACTAATAAGCATTTAAAGGACTTCCTTTAAGTACTTACTTAGGTACAAGTTTAAGTGTAAATCTTCGAATGGTAATATAATCATATCCGGGAAGTACAGTCAACTGCAGAAGTATACATATATGTGTCAGTCCTAAACAAAAGGGACCTTTTGGCGGAAATTTAGTTATCTAAGGGATATAGATCTAGAAACATGAATGAAACAAACATGATGTTCTATTATTACAACAATCAACCCACCTAAAAATACCGCCATAAGGTCCCTTTTGTTTTGGACTAACGCAAATAGCGTCCAAAGTTGAATGTAAGAACTAAAAAACTTACACAAGTATGTAAAAAAAATAGTTGAAAATTGAGGATAAGTTCCTTAAAATTGAGTTGCAAAATTTGGCCTTAACATATTAAATTAAAACACAAACAAGTATAGCATGCTATATAAAAACAATGAAAATGTTTTACTAAGTGAGTGTAATTTGTAATGCATGAAGCAATGCAATTAGAAATTACAAAATGTAATTTCTAATTGCATTGCGAATAACATTTTGTAATGTAGTGAACTTTTAATGCAATTAGAATTTACATTTCCGTAATTTCAATACATAATTCAAATTACATTTTGTAATTACAATGCATAATTCGTAATGCAATTACTTTTTGTCCAACACTGATATCCGTAGTCTTGAGCACGCACACACGCACATCCATCTCGCTCCCGCTTACGATCAGTGAGTGTGAGAAAAGAATATGAACCTAAGAGGCGCTAATGGCCAAGGATGCTTCTCGTAAATTACTTTACTCATTGCTACCTATTACATAAAAAAAAAGTTCTATGGGACAGTATAAGAAATCAAGGAATACAGAATATTTAACCTATTGATGCCTCGCTTAAAGTAATATTTAAATATTGTATTTAATTTATCGGCAAAAGGCTTAGGGATTTACCAAGGCTGCTGCTTTCGAGCCCATTTAGCCGTGGGTCTCCGTTGCTCTCGTAGGCTACTCGTAATTGCGAACGCTATCTTTGATGTTGGTCCTTTCCGTTAAACATTTTGATGTATTGTACTAATGTCATTGCAGCTTAGTCATGTGTCTGGCAAGGAACTTTAGATTAGAAACACTAAGCACTTGCCGAAAATGACATATTAAGAGTATTTATTATCTCGACAACTGCCATGCATTTTAAAATTTTTGTATGCCAAATAGTTGCATGGACTTGTTGAATTGGCAGGCATCCGAGTCAATACTGGCTAGAGCTTTTTGCTGCATTGCATTGCCAGATAGTCTGGTTGCATATTGTTATTTTCTCTCTCGATATTATGCCAAGTGCCTTAAATATTCAAACTAAACCTCATATTCCAGCTTTTTCGGACGTTTACTCCGAATATTAGTATTATTTAGTCCATTCAATATCAGTTAAGAACAGACTATACTCTGTATCTTTAGGTATTAAAATAAAAGTAAACAAACAATTTGTACATTTCGGGTAGTTTTAATATTTATTGGTTAACCAACCAAATACAAAACCGCCTGGATCTGTCACTGAAAGGCCTGACTTTAAACCTACATTATTTGATCATGTAATGTTTTCATCTATCCTCAACTGGCTTAAGTAGACATTTAGGGTAGATTTTGTATACCTTTCTTTAAATATCTAAAGCTACAGAGTTAAAGGTACCTAATAATAGGCGTAAATGTCATTAACGGGTCTAACGCGATTTAATTTTATTGTTTTGATTATTATCCAATTAATTTCATTTATTAGTAAAAAAAAAACAACTTGTGAACTTGGGGACCAGTGATTCAGATGTTGAAACCAAGGGAGCTGTCTTCGGACCAGTGTGCGGATATTATAATTAGTTATTAGCCCCTCAATGAAAATAATAATGGTTGACAAAATATATTATCATGTATAAATTTAGTTTGATAACGGCTTTCTGTACATACTAATCTTAAGCTCCGCAATTCTCCTATTAAGTAGGTCGTTAACGAGCGGCATTGAATGTTATTAGTTGATTAATGAAGGTACTTACCTAAGTGTTTGCATTTCATTGGCAATACGTGGATGAGTTTCGTTTTTGTCAAATGATGCGAACCAGAGCCCGACATAGAAAACGATTCCACGAATAGGGTTGTTTCCAATTTTTTGAAACGCTTGTATTACGTTCTACATTAACTAAAAGTTGCCCTAAAATTCAACTTTTATACTAAACTTTAAATATGTTAAATTAACAAAATATATTTTGACAGATGCTTTCGCGCCCAAAACGCTCTTTGAAAATTGTGTGACGTCACAGTTTACGGTTTGACACATAACTACATACATACGTAGAAGATACGAACTGTCAACTGACATTTGTCATTTGTTGTTTATCGCCTAACTGTCAACAGTGTCAATCTGAGAGTTGTGACGTCATCAGAATCTTCAATGACGTTTCGAGTTTGGTCACGTGACGTGTGCCAAAAGATATTTTAAATTCAATATTTACAAAAATATGGTCATTACAGGTCCCCTAAAAATAGTTTAACATGTTCTTATATTCCAAAAGAATTTATTGGGATACAATTCTTCCCTAAGATTTGTAGATGGAAACAACCCTATTGTATTGAACCTAATGAGAAATTTTCGATAGTTTATATTTGCAAAAAGATACAGGTATTTTAATATATAAGTAGTAATAAACACTTCCCTGTATAAAACAATGAAAGGTAACATCAGATATACATTTGAAAGTACAAGTGCGAACTTATCCTTATGTTTATTTTATTTATTATAAACCGCTAGTGTGTCACCTCTCACAGCCTTACTGCACGCACTAACAATAAATTCGGATATTTTTTTCCAGCGTCTAGTAATTAATCAGTGTTATTTTCTCTACTACTCACTATATCTTTACGTATTATATAAATAAAAACATTGTTGAAGTATATTTGGTACCGGTTTTGTGATAAGTAATAACACATATGTGTCACCTTAAAATCGACTTTAAAAACACACCCTCACAACGAACACAATATTAAAGCTTAATTAACACTAACTCATCTCTTTGACAACACAACGATGCAACCAAAATCATGCATAATCAATCATCATATTTATTCAGTAATTATGTCACCATTGCGTTTCAACTGAATGGGCTACCGCTCAATTTATCCATCTCTCTAGGGGTACGTGGAAAATTTGTGTTGTGTCACAAGGAAATGAAATGAATGCACTTGAGATTTTCATAATTTTAAATATTTTACGGCAAGAATACTGAAGACGAGAAGTGACATAAAGCGTATTCCTTGTAAAAAATATCTGCTCCAACAGTTATTATTTTTTTAGGGCCCCGTAGTTAACTAGGAACCCTTATAGTTCCATCTGCCTGTCTATCGTTTGTTCGTCCGCGACAGCTCATAGTAAGTACTAGGAAGCAGCAATTTGGCAAATGAATATACATCAATCACAAGTACAAAAAAATATTGAGACGAAGTTTACGCTTCAACCCCATGGTAAGTTAAATCTTTAAAGCAGGGAAAAATGTGTAAAATTTACTTTTAAACCATTAGTCCTAAAAATATTGTGCGTTGCCGACCTTTAAGGGAGTACGCTTTAACTTTGAACACCTATAAGTGTTTTGAACATATCGGCTAAAAGGACGTGATACTGCTTCATGCTGCGAAGATGCTTCCATTTGCTTGTTACGTCGTTAGTATCTACAAAAAACTCCGTAATTTTTTTGGACGGCTAACTATGGAACCCTTGAACCCTACACTGAGCATGGCACGACATGCTCTTCGACGGTTTGTCTTTTTGTGTTTTTTTTTTCTTTTTTGTGTTTGTTAAATATTGTTTCAGGGTTTCAAAGGTGAACAAAAATTTCATTTTTTTTTTGCGTTACGAAGCACGGTTTAGGAGCCGTATCTTCTAAACCGTGCGTCGCAGCATAAAATAGTACATTGTGCAACGAGGGGGGTAAGCGAAATTTTGGATACGAGGGTGGTAATTCCCGACAGCCGCAGGCAATTAAAGACCCGAGTTTGCAATATTTTTACCCCCGGAGTTACTGACAATGTTTTTCATCACACTTGCGAAGAAAAAACTAAATTTTAAGCGAAATTATTCTTAAATACGGTGACATATCAAACATTCGTCCGCCATTTTGTAATTTCTTGGCAGGTGAGGCATCGAAGGCACACACCTATTCGGCATTCAGCCACGATTGAAAATTATGTAAAAATATTTTAAACGGCTGTTAAATTAATCAAATTAAATAATTTTAAACATAAACAAAAATAGTAAATTATAAACGCCAGTATTTTAAAAGTATAACTCATTTATGCTACTTGGTTTGTATGAATAAGTGGCTTGGTTTGTTTGTATGGCTCGCAACCAAACTTGTCCTCAGCGGATGTTTCTACGGAACCTGATGATTCTAATATCACATTTCGTAACATAAAACGTAAGCGTGATAGCTGCAGCGGAGATATCTTGAGTGAACTTTCAGACATTAAAAATCAGATGAAAGAAATGATGGACTTGATGAAATCGGCTAAAGAAACAAGTAACCGGCAAACAGAATCCATAGAAAAAATGTATCAAGATATTCTTACTATAAAAGAAGAATTAAGAAATAGTCAAACTAAAACAGAAAATTTGGCTACGGAGCAAAATCAAATCAAGGAAGAAATATCAAACCTCAAAACATTGAGCCAAATCACAAAAACAAAAGTAGATGACTTGGAAAATGATATAAAACGGAGCCAAACTTCTTACATGGCTGTAACTTCGACTTCATCGAACGAAGATATTATTACCGAAATCGAAGAACGGAAAATACGAGAAACAAATATTATTCTTGCTGGAATACCGGAATCGACAGGATCTACACCAGAAGAACGAATAACAGGAGACTTCAACGAAGCTCTCAAAATTATACATTTAGTCTCACCACAATGTCCCGATCCAATTGAAACTAGAAGACTGGGGAAATTTACACAAGGAAAAAGCCGTCTCCTAAAAGTTACTTTCGATAGTAAAAATCAAGCAATGACCATTCTGCGCAATAGGAATAGAGTAAAAGATCAATTTAAAATATACCCTGATCAGACTCCTCAACGACAAAGTTATCTAATCAATTTGAAAAAACAGTTAGCTGATAGAATCGCAAATGGCGAAACCGGTATTACGTTAAAATATATAGAGGCGTACCAAAAATAATCAAAGATAAATCAAAAAACTAATTAAAAGTATGGATAACGAGTATAAAAAGTGTTCTTTAACTGAAAATGTTTCGCACCAAATTACAACCAATTACGAAAACGTCATTACTAGTAAGAAGTCACTGAAATGTTTTTATATGAATGCCCGTAGTATTGTCAAGCCAGGAAGGTTGGATGAACTAAAGTGTGTACTACAATCATTTAATTGCATTATTCATCTAGTGATACTGACTGAGACTTGGATAAGGTCGGAGGACGAAGTGAAGATTGTCCAATTGCCAGGTTACACTCATTATCATAATTATAGGACAGATAGAAGAGGCGGTGGTGTCTCCATATTTGTTCACAACAATTTACATCACAGTCACGTAGAAGATCGAAACGTGGACGGAAGTCATTTTCTCTATATACATTTAGATAAATATTCATTGGACTTTTTAGCAGTTTACAGAAAACCAGATTCTGCGAATATTAACACTTTCTTCGAGACTCTAGCGGCATACCTCGAAAAATCAAAACGAGCTGTTATTCTGGGAGATTTTAATATTAAGTTACTAGTGTCAGAACGTCACACTAACGTTTATAAAGAGCTTATGGAAGAGAATGGCTATAAAATTTTAAATCTACTTACAGCTGAAGCCAGCACGCGTGAAACAGAATCTACCAAATTCATAATAGATCACGTATGTACGAACTTAAATGAAAACGGCTTTCATATGGCGATAATAGACTCTAGTCTCTCAGATCATAAACAAATATACTTTGAGATGAAAAGTTATGAACCGAAACCGGCCAAAAAGATCAAATACGAAGCTATCAATTATGAGAACTTGTATGAGACGATCACCGTATCTATGACTAACACAGATGAATATGATTACTATGCCTTAGAAGATAAAATATTGACCTGTATTCAGAAGAGTAAAACTACAAAAGAGAAAATGCTAAATCCTCCTAGACAGGACTGGATTAGCAAAGATATATTAAATATGATAAATAGGCGTAATGTATTGTGGAAAGAACTTAAAAGAAATCCAAATGACAAACAAAAAAGGGAAGACTTTATAAAGGAAAGAAACCGTGTTACTAATACTATCTCGGCGGAAAAAAACAAGTACTATACCAAAGCGTTTACAGTATATATATACAGTACAAAGATGTGGTGCTTAATAAATAGCCTATCAAAAAATAAAATAAAGGACAACCAAATCCCGAAGAAACTACAAACCGAAAATGGAACTGTGACCGATCCTAAAGAAATTTGTGAAAGTTTTAACACATTTTTTTTCAAATATTGGGGCAGAATTAGCAAAATATATCAATGCACAAGTTTCAAATACAAGCTATTCTCATACATCGGCAACACAAACACAACATAAGCTCGTGAAATTTACACCTGCGACTGAAGACGAAGTAAGCAAAATTATCAACAATCTTAAAGTGAATACTAGCTCAGGTTTAGACGGAATTACAGTAAAATCCTTAAAATGTATCCAAAGTGCAATCGTGACGGAGTTGACACAGAGCTTTAATAAATGTTTAGAATATGGCAAATTCCCCAATAGTCTGAAAGTCGCCAAGGTAACACCGATCTTCAAATAGATCCTAGGTAGTAAATCAGATCCTAGCAATTACCGACCAATTTCGGTCCTTTCTACTTTATCTAAAGTCTTGGAAAAACTCTTACGGAACAGACTGGACGACTACCTAAACTCAATTAACTTTCTGTATGATAAACAGTACGGTTTCAGACCACAATCCAGTACTCTTACAGCAACTGTGAACTTAGTTACGAAAATCAAAGTTAGTATCGACCAAAGGCAGGTAGGACTTGGCGTCTTTATAGACTTAAAGAAGGCATTTGACACAGTGAGTCACAAAATTCTTCTACAGAAGTTAGGGGAGGCTGGTGTCACAGGTGTCGCTCTTAAAATTTTTGAATCATACCTGTCAGGACGTAAACAAATAGTTAAAATCGGTGAACATGAAAGCAAACCTTTACCTGTTACGTGTGGCGTCCCCCAAGGGTCAATTTTAGGGCCACTGTTTTTTCTTATCTACATAAACAGTATCTGCGAAATTGGCTTAAAAGGGGAGGCAACCTTATACGCCGATGATACTAGTCTCTTTTACTTTGGAAACTCTATCCATGACATAATTACTGACGTTCAAACTGACTTAAACATTCTTAACAAGTGGTTTCAAAATAATTTACTTACAATAAATATTGCAAAAACTAATTACATCATATTTGCATCAAAAACAAAAAAAATGCCCACCACCCACCTCTGACAATAAATAACCAAGAAATAAACAAAATTGATAATGAGAAGTACTTAGGCCTTATACTAGACAAACAAATTACCTGGAAATCACACATTGAAAAAATAAATAGAAAGATTACATCCCTTACTGGAGCACTGCGTGGTATAGCAAAATGTCTCCCAAACAAAGTACGTTACATGATTTATAATTCTATTGTAAAGCCACATATCGATTATCTAATCGAGGTATGGGGTACAGCTGCAGCTACTCAAATAAACACAATACAAAGATCACAAAACAAATTAATTAAAGTACTGTTCCATTTTGATCCCTTAACACCGACAGAATATATTTATAAAAAAACTAAAATCATGAATATACACCAATCATACACTTACTATACTTGCATGCTAATACGAAAAATTATACTGAAAGATCTACATATAAAAATATCTTTTACCAAAAAACGTGACGTCCGAAGAATAAAACTAAGAAATGCTAATGATCTGATTCTTCGTCCACCACGTACAAACTATGGCAAAAAAAGTATACTTTATGAAGGTGCAGATTTATATAATAAATTACCGAAAGACATAAAAGACGCCAAGTCCTTTGTTACATTTCAAAGATTACTGAAACATCATATCACTTATAAATAGCTCCCCATATGCGAAAAAATTATAAATTAATATATCATTGCGATAAAATATGCTTGCTTCGAAGTTATTTTTGAACGAACCCATACTTTACAAATGACACTGACAGTGACAACATACTATTGGAATCAGCGCCATCGGCCTCGAGTTGAGAAACTAAATTGAATGCAGATAATTAATTATAATACTGAAACGACATTAATTAGAACCTTTAACATTATCAAAACAGAAGTACAAGACATTACAGTATCAACAAACAGAAACGATCATGCAACAAGAGTTTTAGTGCCAAATTTGTGATCTGCGACATGTGACCAAGGACACATTTACAACTAAAATATCATGAATTGTTTGAATATTTGAAGACTTTCAAGGATAATTAGAGGTAAAAGAAACATTAAATCACATTATTAGTTATGTTTAAGGTTATTTTTTGAACAAGAAGCTGGTGAAATCTATAAATGTTACTAAATTATTAACATTTTGCAGGTCCCTAACAAATTGGCGGAAGGAAGCGGCTCCTAGGAAGTCAACCAGTCAATTACTATGTACATACAACTGCTGCTCAAGTGCCACGTTGATGACCATGTTTAGAAGAAATGATGATTATGTTTAACATTATGAAAAGAGAACTATATCAAATGAGGTCTAAGAAGAATTACTTGCTTTTGTGATTAAATGAGAATTAAAAAAATATATATTTGTATTAAAACAAGGTTGATATCAGAAATATTTTATTTTCAGTAATAATTATAGTTAATGGTACAATTAGTGCAGTTCATAGTTATGTTGTGAGTTCTTCCATGTAAATTAAGTGTCTGACTAGTCAGGCATGGTGTATTTTCAGGTTCCTGCTGTTGTGATAATTCCTGTGGGTCAAAGTTAGAGGGGCTATGTGTAATCCAAGTGTTGTTGGCACGTGACGGTCCTGGTTGGTTAACAGGGCTGGGTGTAACCAAAGTGTTGTTAGCATGTGACGGTCCTGGTTGAGGTTCAGTATTAACAGGTACATTAAGACCAGATTGGAATGTGGATGAAGAAAATTCTGTGGGCTCTTGCGGCTTTACATTAATTGATTTTGCAATTTGTTTTCCAATTTTTAATTTGTTATCAACGGAGTTTTCTATGTATATGAGTCTCCTGCTACATTACTTGACCGCCAACCTCCATGCCTCTTCAAAGTTGTTATGTCAGCTCCTGAGTCGGTAAGTAATGTAGCAGAGGTTCTCCTAAATGCATGTCCAGTGTAAAGATTTGCATCAGGCAAATTTAAGTACTGAGCGATATCTCTCGGTATATTCCCAAACTTGTTTAAGCCTATTACCTGGGCAGTGCACCTTCCTCTTTGAAAATTCTGAAAGAAACGGTCACTTTTGCCCTTAGAAGACCGCAGACTCTTGATATTTCTTGACTATTTCTGCAAATGGGCCGTCAATAGTGAAGGACCTGGGAATTTTATTTTTTGTATTTGGTATTTTGACAAGAAGTATGTCCCCATGTGTATCTATATCTTTTACTGATACATTTGTGAGCTCTTCGCGTCTGCATGCGCCACAGACTCCAAATATAAGAGCAACCTATGAACAAAGTTACATATTTATTATATATTGTAAGACAATTGTTTATTTCATTCTATTTTTTTTAACTTCCTACTTTATTTTTAGAGTTAATATACTTAAATTGTGTACATATTTTATTAGATTTATATTTAAGTTTATACCTTTGTAGCTAGATGTTGCTGATCTGGAGCTTCATTAATAAACGTCTCAATTTGTTCAGCTGTTAGTACCTTCGATTTTTTACTCTGAAATCCTGCACTTTGCCTGTAGATACCTAAGACAGAGTAGGCTATAAAATGCAAATTCTTAATGTTTTTTCGTCATTTATATATTAATGAATACTTTAAATAAATACTCGTAGTATTCGTAAGCGTTTTTAATTTCATAATTTCCAACCCAAGTAAAAAATCTAATATAAAATTACTGCGTTTCGAAAGTATAGTTTGGAACTAAAAAGTAAAAAGCAACTCGTTCGAGAAATTGAGCTTCTCGCACGCTACGCAGCCACAAAAAGTACCACTTTTTGAGCAACTGTATTAAAAAATAAATATTATCATTTATCGGAACATTAAAGCCAAACTAGAGAAAGCGCTTTGTCACCTCCACGCTCTTTATATCCGTGTAAATACGTAGTAGCCTTATCTTATCTCTGTTACTATGAGGCAGCCGGTCCGGGCCGTAGCAACTACGCTCGCACTCTATTGCAAATTGTTTCGATTTGTTATTTCACTTACCCACCAAAAATGTTTTTATTTTATTTTATTGTGTTTAGTTTAACTTTTAGATTTTTAGTTTAAGTCATACATGTACCTACGTTTTTTGTTATAAGTGTGCGCTCACCGCTAAAATGTTTTTTTTTGCATGAAAAAAAAAGAAAAATTCTCATGTAAGTGAATATTTTGTATTCTTATGAGAAATAAAGATCTTTAAACCTAAGTGACATAATTTAAAAAAAAAAAAAAAACGCTATAACTCCCTAGGGAGTTATAGCTTTTTTTCACAAGCCATAACTCCCGTGGGAACAAAATAGGCCTTTGTCCTTCAGCACACCTGCATGAAATAAGATCTTTTTCGAGCAAGTGTGATGAAAATAATCAAATTTTCGTACTCCTTTCACTAATCCCAAAGTAATACTAATAAAACACAAAAAAAAATAAGAAAAAATAGAGAAAAAGAAAAGAAAAAAAGCGTAATAATGGCGTGCGTCGTAGCGCCAAAATAATTACATTTTTGTTCCCCTTCAATACCCCACGCACTGAATAACCTATCACATTAGGACAGGAAACACTCATCATCATCATCATCCTATTTTTTTTTTAAATTATATCATTGCAAGTTTGAGAAAAGCACTATACAAATCTCGGCGAGAAGAAGAGAAGAATCTTCGTTTCCCCTCCCTATATAGTTATTCCTTCTTCGGATTTATTTGCCTTGGAAAAGTTAGAAGCGAAAAATAAATTTCACACAAATTTTTGAATGCTCCTAACTCTTATTATCATTTTAAAAAAACATACTAAGGGGCATGGTTGCAGTTAATTTAATATACCTCATCTAATTGTATAAAAATATTTGTATTATGACATCCGGAGAGAAAGATGGGGACTACATATGTATGGAGGAGTTGTTGTTACATGCTGCTGTTCCTCTTAATATTACAATAAGCATAAGTAATATGTATTAATAGCTGGCATCAAGTGTTAAGCAATCTGGATAGAGGTCGGGATGATCCGTTATTGTAGCCCGACACCCCTTGCCTGGCATCCAGCCTTCGGCTCGAGGTCAATAAAATTATGTGCTCTACAGAAGTGCCCCTGCTACAGGAAAAGCGGTCAACTAACAATTTGGGACATTATTACTATTATTAGGGGCTTTCCTGTCAGAGATCTTAAGGGTACTTTTTCAGTCTCGCTATCATTGACTGGTATGAGACGATGGCAGGGTGTTTAAGTTTTTTTTTGTTTTTACTTTATGTCTTAAGAAATATTTTTATCATGCGTAGTTTGAAAGTAAAAAATATAGGTTCTTACATAATGTACGAGTACGATGGTGTGAACAGTATTCAAGCTTTAAAATCTCATCTTGATTTGACATTACTACGAGTATTCACAGTGCATCTTGCTCGGACCACATACATAATACATATGAGTAGGTATACATGTGAGTACGTGCGAGATTTTTTTTTATTCGAATACCGTGCCGCTCTGATACCTGGCAAATGAAGCAAACTTAAGTTATTATATTTTTTGTATATTACTTGCCATAAAAAAATTAGTATTTTTTTTTAAATATCTAGAGTAAAAACAGAAACATTCTGGGTACATGAGTATTTATTTATAAAAAAATGTAATTGCAAGGCAGGTACACGGAGATTTTTTTTTACTAGGAACAAGTAAAAAATATTAATCATTAGTAAAATTTTAGTGAATCCCAGGACAAGGAGATTATACTAACGGTTATAAACCAGTTTTACTAATAGTATTTACTAACACCAAAAAAATTGTCCTCCTTGGAATAACAATACTGTTTACTAAAAACAAGCAAACTTTTATTTGAATTCAATAATGTAACATACTAGCTTTTAATATTAAACAAGAATAGTTTTTCTTATTTTTAGTAACTTTTTTATGGGTTTTATTATACCTGTTACTAGGAATTATAATAAAAGTCATGGAATTTATTAAGCCGAGAAGTTTTATCTAGTGTTTTGTTTCTTGGTTTTACTAATCCTATGACTAAAATTCACAATAGTTTGCTTGGAAACAATAAAGCAGCACTCTTATTTTCAGTAAATATTTTTACTAGAAATTACAAATTTATAGAATAATTCATGGGATTCAGTAAGCTGCAATTTAATTTCAAGTAACCATAATTGCAATGTACAAATGCGTCCTCGCCTGAGCCTGATCCAAGCGATCCAAACGCTATCGATACACACCACACATATTTAGATCCCGTAAGGAACGATCACTTCTTACGTGATCTAAATTTGCGTGGCACGCTCCAATCGCGCTTGGATTGCTTGGATCAGGATCAGGTACGAGTGCTTCTGTAAATTGCAATTATGGTTACTTACATGTCTCTGGCCCAATTTTACAGGTTTCTTTGTTATATATTCAACGTAGTTAAAATTAGGCTTAGTCATAGTGACATGACAACGTTCAAATTTTAAATCGTCAAAAGTGAAACCTAGAATTGTAATATTGAGCTAGTCAAGTGACACTTGCATAGCTCTTCAGTATGCAGTTTTACAGGGTACAAGGAGCGAATTGTTTATATTTTGACAGCTACTCTTCGAATAATAGGAAATGCTAATTAAATCTAAGTAAGGGCTGTATGAATGTAACAACGTGAATGCAAAATGTAACTAGTAACTGTAAAAATAAAACAGGCAATTAAAGTTTAAATAAAATATCAAATATTTAGTAATTAAGTAACTTTATTTCAAGGTAAATGACAGTTCTTCATCTAGAATATATTATTAATTGAAGCAAACCTTGGCAAATTCAGACAAATCTACGGTAACGTTTCAATAGAGTACTATTTATTTTTACGTATTTATTTAACAAAGGCATTTGCCCCTCAGCGCATTTTTTTTAAGTTGTGCTTGCATTTCAGACAGCATAAGCTCCTTTGAAACTTTGCATTTTATTTTTAAATACTTAAATTAAAATTAAATATAATCAGCTGATCGCAAAAATATATAAAAAATGAAATAAATAAATGAAATTGCTGTCCGATCAGCTGATTATATTTTAAATATATTTAAAATAAAAAACCCTAAAAAACAAACACACAATACACTTAGCACAGAAACCCCACGACTTTCAACGACGAAGTCCATGTCAACTAACGAACGACACACCACAGCTCCACACACTAATTTTTGGCACAATCACAATTTTTCGTCGTTTCGCCGATGAGGTTACAAGCACAATGGACGAGTCAAGGATAGATACTGGGTGCGTTTACAAACCCTGTTATTAGTACACTTTACTAATATCTATAAAGCTATTTTACTGTTTACGGAAATAAGAATAAAACTCATAAGAATAAGAAAGGGATTTGTTAGAAATTAGAATTGACTTTTAATTATTAATACTCATTTGTAGCCACCGACTTTAATAAATCCCATTTGTATTATCTAGTAATCTTTACGTACTGGAGATAGTACACCATTTATAAACCCAAGGAAAGTTTTATAGAATTAGTACAACTCTGTTACTCCGAGTAAAGAATATTAATTTCACGATTTAGTAAAACCGTTTTGTATTTCCTATACTATGAAATTAATAAAATTTTCTTGAAATTATAATATTTACTATATCCTAGAAAAAAAATGTAAAAATTAATAGAGTTTGCTATTCCCGTCTTTTAGATATCAGGTTTTTAATTCGAAGAATATTTTTTCTCTCAGTGTAGTCTCTAATTACATTCTCAAAACTTCTACTTTCTATTTTCTTTGTATTACAGTTATCAATGCGCTGTGTTTTTTTAAACTCCGTTAACTTCGGGGTAAGGCCTAAGTAATAAAAACTGAATGGCAAAGTGAATTTATATATATATATATATATATATATATATATATATATATATATATATATATATATATATATATATATTCCCAGGCCGATACCATACCATATTATGATAATAATAATAATTAATAATTTATGTGTACAAATAAGATTAATTTAGCAGACAGTTAAATTTAATTTAATGCTTGGTCAATCCTAATCCTAAGAGACAATGCAGCGGTTACTTGAATGACATTGTTACACCCAACTATGTAGACAACCCGCAAACCCTAGTGGAAATCTATTTCCTGAATTGGGCAGACTGGAAGTTAATACCGGATTACCGGACGTTGACACAGCGACTATTAATAATAAAATTATTTTTAATTTGACCTAAAGTATATGTCTGAACTCTAGTGTATCCCATACAAAATGAGACTTAACGCAAACGCGTACGTCACGTCACGCTATCGAATAATTTTACACTTGGGGTTCAGATCTCTTTAACGGACTAATCGTATAGTTTCTAATTACCTAATTTAATGGAATGTCCGATTCAGAGTTCACTCTAACTATTTATTTGGCTGATTTTATTAGGTATAACCTAAAACACACGGCAGATTAATAAATCGGAAATACATTTTTGTCAACTGTGTACCAAACTCTAAAAATAAAACAAGATGTAAGAAAATAAGTGTGGGGTGGAAACGATTTTAACAATGTGATATAATAACAAATTGTCAAATACGTGTGTGGGTTGTAGACGTATCTATATGTTATGTTCTTATGTTAGAATACCAACCAGTATTACTAATTATACTTATATGTATAGTCAGATATAGTTACAGCTGTTGAATCATACAGTAGATAAAAAATTATAGCCAGGCACTGTTTGCAATTTTAATTATGATTAATATCGAAGCAAATCTGAATCTTGTAATCATCACGCGAGATGAGATGTTGTACTCGTAACGGCATCTATTATCCAAACATCCTGTCAGTAGCTTCCTCCCACACCATACCAAAACACAGGTCAAAATATACCTAATTTATTGGTTTTCATGACTGTGTTTTAATTGGAAAATATAACTTTTTAGTAAATTATTAATATTAACATATATTTTATGATGCTTGCTAAATGTTTGAGTTTTTAAATATACCTCATATATATTAAAAATTGTCGCAACATTTTCTACGTGATGAGTGCCTCATAGCAAGACTGGATCGTAGGGCTTACTTATTATATGGCCAATAAATGCACACACTTACGCTTATCTAAAATACGCCTATAAAATTATTTTGAAACTTAATAATAATCATAGAATAAATGTGTAGCTGCTTGAGTAATAAGATAGAAGTACCGAGGTCACGGAAAACTCCACGGAGCAAGTGGAGGAGTATATGTATATTTGAAAACCGAGCTTTTGTAGGAGTTTTGCCTCACAGGTTTATATATAATATTAGTGTGGCCGGACGTTGTACAGTCAACATCAATAGTAGGGGATGAAACAAAGGAACAAAAGTATCTGCTTTTAAGATTTCATATTTTATTTTTCCCTTTTTGAAGTCAGTTTTTCTTTTTTTAACTCGATTTTATATTTCTATTTTTAATAGTTGTGAAAGATTCACGGTTAGTTTCACTAGACTTAAATAGACCGGGATAGGGACCGACCGTGATTATATTTTGTATTATTGTTGAGCTCCCCATACTTCGACGCATTTGATTTAAGTCTACTTTCCATTTTTAATTTTAAGTTTTTGTTATGAGAGATGTTGTAGCCTTCTGCAAGACTCGTTTCTGTCTGGCTAAACAGTCATGTCACTAAACAGCGCTTCGGGTACGTTTTAAGTTTCAAGGTGTGGCTCTGAATCCATCCAAAACTGTGGAGTTCGCTCAATAGCACATGGAACCCATCATCAGAACAAATGTTCCTTAAAAAAGCGGCCAAGTGCGAGTCGGACTCGCCCATGAAGGGTTCCATACCATTTATGACGTATTAAAAAAAACTACTTACTAGATATCGTTCAAACCAATTTTCGGTGGAAGTTTGCATGGTAATGTACATCATATCATTATCTTATTTTAGAAGTTACGGGGGGGGGGGGGGGACACATTTTACTACTTTGGAAGTTTCTATCGCGCAAACTATTCAGTTTAGAAAAAAAATATGTTAGAAACCTCAATATCATTTTTGAAGACCTATCCATAGATACCCCACACGTATGGGTTTGATGAAAAAAGATTTTTTGAGTTTCAGCTCTAAGTAGGTATGGGGAACCCCCAAAATTTATTGTTTTTTTTTTCTATTTTTGTGTAAAAATCTTAATGCGGTTTATAGAATACATCTACTTACCAAGTTTGAACAGTATATCTCTTATAGTTTCGGAGAAAAGTGGCTGTGACATAAACGGACAGACAGACGGACATGACGAATCTATAAGGGTTCCGTTTTTTGTCATTTGGCTACGGAACCCTAAAAATCTTACTTGATTAACAAACTTAACGAAGTAAATGATGTATGTTCTGTCCTGTTTTTATGTTTCTTTCTGTACAATAAAGTGTTTTACTACTACTACTACTACTACTACTACTACTACATACAAAAATAACTGTCAAATTGATAACCTTCTCGTTATTTTGAAGTGTGATTTTTTTAAATTCTCTATGGAAAATTCCCATTATGAAGAGGGGGTAAATTTTCAAAGTCTAGTTACTAGATCAAGAGCGTGCGCCTTGCAATCCGGAGGTTGCGGGTTCAACCCCGGTTCGTAACAATAAGTTTTTCGCGACCAATTTACGAAATATGAGTTACGAGGTCAAGTGGGATATGGCACCGACTTCGGCAGTTGGCATATACTTAAATAATCGGACAGACAGACGAATATGACGAATCTATAAGGGTTCCGTTTTTTGCCATTTGGCTACGGAACCCTAAAAAAGGATATTTTATTTTATCCTTTCTGAAGTCGGTTTTTTTTGTAAAAAGTTTTTTATTTTAGATAAATTGGTTTGCCAGACTATATAATTATGGCTGACTATACATACACTCATCAGATTTGTCTAGCTAGTTATGAAAGTTTGCTACGTTTAGCTGATACAAATTTATTGAATGGATTCGTTCAGAAGTTTTCGCGAGAGTAAAATAGAGAACTAAAAGTAATCTTCAAAGTCTGTAGGTATACAATTTGAAAGCCGAAATTGTTTAGTTTTATAGTAGGTATTGTGACGTCTTGACTACGATGTATAACAAGGTGGTAAATAAAATACAGATTGTGATCGTGTGCTTGCAACCAGCCATCCGCCCACCATGACACTTCCCAACGGAGTGTCGACTTGCAGGTAGTTGGCAACCACACCTTTATTGTGTAAACGTCACATGTCTTCCTTTTTATAATGATTTATTTATTTTACTTTATGTGTTAGCAATTCAACAATAGTTTTGTCATCTCACATTTGTTTATCTTATAACTGCTAGGTTAATTTATATTCTAATTAAACATACTACTACCGGTTCGGAAAACAGAATTAACCTCAGACCCGAGAAGAACCGGCGAAAGAAACTCGGAGCGATTAATATTTTTCAACAATATTAAACCTTGGAATATTTACAACTATTCCTAATATCTCTCTCAGTTGCTTAACTATTAGTTGAAATAGATCCCTTTAAAGGATAAGTTCGCTTTACCCACATTTATTTTATTGTCATATTGTTATGTACTATTTTAGCGCAATAAAGTGTTTTACTATTATTATTATTATTTTATCTTTAAAATGTCAGTTTGCTTTCTTTAATTCAAGCACACGTAAACAGGTGTTGATTTTTATTGAGTTTGATGCTAAATAAAGTCTACAATTATAAGACACGCCTATTGTAAAGTGTACACCTAATATTTATTTATAATTTCTGGTTAAAGTTATTATATTAAATATTGCTAAGCAGATGTCGTTAATTCAACACATTTATGAGCTGCTTATATACCACTGCGCACCAAGATATTGTTTCAACAACTGTGTTGCTGGCTGTGTTGGTGGCCGTTTATCGGAAGGCATCCAAAAGGCTTTTCGTGTAACGTTCTCGTAAAAGACCCAGGACTCGTCTCCAGTGATGATGGACTCCAGAAAGCTTTTTCTTTGGGGGCACAGCAGCAGACTTTTACAAATGTTGACACGTAATGCACGTTGAGCATGGGTCAAAGCATGAGGCGTCCATCTTGACAAAACTTTACGGTAACCCATCGACTGCAGATGGCGATCTATGGTACTGTAGTGATAGTTCAGAGTTTTCTCTAAATCCCTGGTGGTGGTGCAACTCAAGCTCGCGCCGCAATGCTTCTTCGCCAAAAGTGATGGGGCGACCAGTATGAGGAATGCCTTTTAGACTTGTGTCGCCTTTATTAAAGCGCTGGAACCAATTGCGTACTGTGCGATCGGTAGTTGTGTTTGGGCTAAAAGCAGTGTTCATCTTATATGCAGTTTCCCTCGAACTGGTTACCAATTTGTGTTCATATAAGTAAATCGATCGAAGATGTCGTTGGTCTATTTTTTCGATTTTAAATAAATCCCTGTAACAAGCCCGCGCTTATATACCCTACGTGAAAGATTCAAGAACTTTCTACTACATACTAGATTTATTCTAAATATTCCCGAGACTACTGAAAATATCAAGAAAATTTAGAAGTGGGAAAAAAATTATGCAATACCCAATACCATACGTATACCTATAAGTTCATTGTAGTTTTACACGCATAATTAATGTCACAGTTGTTATAAAAAAAAAATTAATAACTTATTTTACGGTATTTTGCTTAATTGTTGTTCACCGACTCGTTTTTAGAAAGATTTCAATAGTATTTAAAATAAATAAGACGTTGGTGTTGATGTGCCTTATAGTACCTAATACTATTAGCGTAAACATAGTTTTTTTTCTCGACCATAATAAAGTTTAAATACCAGAAGTGTACCTTATAAAGATGTTTATGTGCTCAGGCTATAAATAAATCTACAATTTGTAATCATACCTGTGCTACCTTGGGTCCTTTCCTTTTATTGAAAAAATAATTTAAATCTGATAACTTTTTGTCCGTCATTTAGTACATCGTTTTTTATTTATTTTTTCTTACGTTTTTTTATCCTAGTCGCCATTGTGACGTCTTGACTCCGTTGTATGACAAGGTGGTAAATAAAATACAGATTGTTATCGTGTGCTTGCAACCAGCGGTGGCAGCATGGTTCCATTTTTATCACCTGTCACTATGCCCGTCACTTTCGTGCTTATATACTTGTTAGAACGTGACAGGCATGGTGCCAAATGATAAACAGCCGACCATATTAGCCCTACAGCCATCCACCCGCGATGACACTTCCCAACGAGGTATATAAAATATTTGATGACAAGACACCCGCGATGCGGGAGTCCGACTCGCCGCTTGTCTAACTTTGAGTCAGAATAAATTAAAGCCATTTCCTTAATGTTGTTTTAAATATTTTTCATATGCAAAGAACGTCTGTTGTACGAAGGTAAACCAATCCTGTTGAATAAAATATTGTAGTAACTGAATAAACATGAAATCCACACATTAATTAGAATGTAAACATCTGGTGTATATAATCAACAGTAGCCGGAAAAGTTGGCAGTTGAATATCCAAACAACGTAAACATTTTTGAACTCGTCTCAAACTGAACGTGTTTCTATATTTTTAATAATTAAAGACGAAAGTTGAATACCCGGGCGGTATCGTCTTTTCATACAAACATAGTCCTCATTTTCCTCTCTGGATATTAACATTATTAAAAATTGTTTAACATAATTTGTGGTATATCTTCGATGTACAATTACCATAGCTATGCCCCTATGTTTGATTTTATTCGAATCTTTAATTATTGTAAAAATTAGGAGCATATAAAAAATTGTATGAAATACAGTCTCACTTAATTTTTATAATATTCAAAAATTCAAAAAAGGCAAACGTCCCCTGTGTAATAACGATGGTAATTATAGGTACACCAAATTATGTTATTCATTTATCATCAAGTCTGATGGATTGACACTATTTCTGAGATATGTAGGATTGATAACAGCAAATATAGATAAGTACTTTTTTTTGTTCGTCGGTCTGTATTTGCCTGCCTATTAACAACTATCGAGTTGAAATTTAAAACTAACGAAGAGCCCAGAGAGTCTATTTCATTTAATTATTTATTGTTTTATTATAATAAATAACAATTAGGGTAGTAGTAGTAGCGCGCATTTAAATTATTATTATTATTTGGGTGTTGCGGGCCTTTGAGTGCCACGTCGACTAAGCAGTGATATATTGTGATGGCCCCTTAAAGTTCATGACTAATGCCCATGGAATCCAGGACGTTCCAGATTCTTTGGGCGGTAATGTTCTGTACCTCATAGGGTTACAATACATGCCGCCCTAAGTAAGTACTTCTTTTTGACATTAGTGGTCCACAGGAACAGAGAATTTGCATTGCAGTCTCCTCTGACTCATGGCAGAACCTGCATGTCGCATCTTGTTCCTTTCCAATTTGAAACATGTGTTTGTTCAACTTTGTGTCCAGTCAATATTCTAATCACCGCGCAGGTTTTGTTTCTTTTGAGCCCTAAAAGCTCCTTAGCAGTTTTGCTGATGAACCCTTTGATTAGAGCTTTCGAGTGTTCTTGTCCTTTGACGAACTTCTACCAATCGATTGCTCAAGTTTTTTCTATGTTGCTAAGCAGAGATTATGCATCCCGTTTTGTGATTCCACGGAACGGTTTTGGGCCGACCAGGGGTGTGTCTACGCCCTTTGTGCGCATTTAAATTAATCAGTTTTCATGTATTGCGACTAGGTCACCCGGAAATTCTTCTTAGAATACACGCATTCACTGCCAGCAACCCGCCAGGCGGGCGCTCAGTTCGCAGTCGCTTTTCGCTATATACGAGTTTTCGAATGTATTGAACCTACATGAATTTTAGTTTCTGGATCTTCTAGATCTATTACCGGCCAAGAATTAATAAGCTTTTCTTGTTTTGAAAGCGGCTTGAAGCTTAATATGGTTAATTTATCTATAAGGTTTTTTTTTACTTTAATAATTAATTTATGTAATAGTGGCGTTCTTACACCTACTAACAAAGCACAGCTTCGTCAAAACTTTCAATGAGGTATTTTTTATTACCACAAAATCAATTTGGTTTTTGATATTTTCTAGCCAATGCAAATAAAACTAAACTCAATCACCGATACTACCTATTATGTGAACTTTGATTTACAATACAATACTCTTTATTGCACAACCTCTGAAAAAAATGTACATGGAAACATAAAAAACATGAAGATAGAGGTAAACAACAGGCGACCATATTGCTACAGAGCGATCTCTTCCAGACAACCTTTAGGTAGTGGAGAACTGAAAGTTAAATTAACTAATTAGGAGGTGCAAAAAAACTAAATAGCAAACTAAATTAAAACTAAAATACCCTTAAAATTTAAGTCTACAACAGTAAGACAATACATATACATATACACACTACTTACATAATTTTATACCTACATATATACATATATACAATACTATATAATTCTTGTCAAAAGTGATAACCAGTAACGCGGACAGAAACACTAAGGAAGGGACAGATAATAGTCTTTAAGATGGGATTTGAAAACAGCAAGGGATTGAGCGCGTCTTAGTTCGATAGGAAGAGAGTTCCATAACCGAACAGCCCGAAAAGTGAATGAGCAATTATAAAATTTTGTGGAGGAAGGAGGGACAGAAAGAAGCAAATTTTGTGCGGATCTAGTGGAATTTAAATAACTAAAGCGTTATTTTAGGTAACAGGGAGTGGTGGGATTAAAGAGTATACTATAAAGAAGACAAAGAGTTGCACGGGAAAATAAGAAACGTAGTAAAATTTACGCAATCCAAATATAAACCGGATGCAGAGATTTTGTATTCACTCGAGCTTATTCAGTTGCTCTTCTGTGAGATCAAAATATGAGATGTCGGCATAATCGAGGATCGGAAGAAGAAGGGATTGAGCAAGCGCAATTTTAGTGGCGATCGGCAAGAGATTACGTAGTCGTCTAAGAGAAGCAACAAGCAACCTGAGGCACTCAAGATAAGGACCGGTCCATAATAACACCAAGATTTTTTACCTGGTGTGAAAATGGAATCTAAATACCATCAAAGTATATGGGGGGAAGATTCGCAAAATCTACTTGATTTATTGTCTTAATTTAGATAGTTTTATTTGGAACCAAGCACCTTATTTTTAAAGCAGTGTCTTACCTGAGCGAATAACTCGCGAAAGCGAAGCGGCGCGGCGAGGCGCGGCGCGGCGCGGGTGAATTCAATCCTATGGAAGTGTCCTACGTGGACGATCTCCGAATGCCGTTGGGCCGCCGCGCCGCACCGCGTCGCATTCGCGAGTCATCGCCCACGTAAGTCGCTGCGTTAGCTTGACATTTTGTCTTTGGATTTTCGTGGACTGAATAACTTTTTAAGATCATTCATTATTATTTAAGGATCGTTTACTTCTTGACGTCTGACTTAGGATGCTGAAAGTGATGTGAAAACGCTATGTAGATAATTGTGTAAAAAATATTTCTCAAATTCCCATGGAGATTACGGCGTCTTAAGGAGGGTTTAATTAAACTATTTAGGGTGGCAAAGCAGTTCGACCTTAAAAGTCGCCAACTCTGCCAGCGATGGATTTAATCTAATGTAGACACAGAATTTTACTTTGTCTCGAACAAAGCCATTTCTATAATAATGATTAGTAAACTTTTGCCCAGTAGTCGTCGCATTCATTAAAAAGTTAAAATTAAACTTTAAGAGCGTCACTGAATAGTCCGTCTGCAGTCTCTGGTCTATCGGGCGGAATACCGTTTTAGGCTAATAATGTGTACAGTCCAAACACAAAATCGATTATAGCCTGCCGACAACGGACTGCTGCCACCTATGTGACTACACACTAGCAGTTACTGTTGAGAGACGGCAGTTTCCAGCCGTAGCACCGCGTCATGGTCTTGTATGAGATGAGGGCGTTTAAGAGAGGTATGGGCATTGTGAACGTCATCTCGCTTTGTGTGGTTGGGCACAGCCAGTGGATGTCATTCCAGATCTAGAGCAGAGCCCACCTGGGGAAGTACCTCCACCTTACAGAAAACAGCAACCAAATAACACTAGACCCTACTCATAGTGTTGTGTTCCTGCCGGTGAGTAAGGTTGCCAGAGCTCCACGGGGGGGGTTTAGGGTCGGCAACGCGCATGTAACTCCTCTGGAGTTGCAGGCGTACATAGGCTACGGAGACTGCTTACCATCAGGCGGGCCGTATGCTTGTTTGTAGTATAAAAAAAAGAGAATTCAAACACTATTAAAATTATCTACGTGGTTAGTAACCATCTAACTAATGTTTTAGGAAATAAATCAAAAAATTAAACTGATTTGTAAGCCGTATTTTTAATTAAATGATTTCTACGAATATATTTTGATGAGAAAGTTTAAATGTGTAGACATTTGGATATTTGTTCCTCCATTTTATTGTTTCTTAGTTAACTTGATCACCCTGCAGCTCCTAAAGTATTGATCGTAGAGTAAAAATATCAACCAAATTTGTAGGAAATTTATTATTAACCCTTTTGTCCGAAGTAATACCTAGTATAATGCTATTTGTACAGATATTCAAGATATATAAGCAAAAATCTGAAAAATTCAACACCACCCCCCCCCCCCCCCCCCCTTCTACATCCTCAGCACAACCCCCACCCTCGAGGACTTTTAGTATATTTCTCTGGAGATCACAAAGTTTAACTATACCATACTAATTTTCAAAACTACAAAATATATAATTAATAGAATCTGGCGTTACTTTGCAGAATACCATATTAATATAAACAAAAAATATTACTTTGAAATCAAATCATTTCGCGGATTAGCAAAGTAATATTTTTTTGTTTTAGCTACACAAATTATTTCTCCTGAATTTATTAATTTTCTTGAGCGCTATTAATCAAAAACGACTGCTGAACGCATTTCTATGAAGTACGGCACACAGAATGATAGTTTATAATCTAAAAAGAATATTTTTCATATTGGAATTTATTCCCCTAGAGGAGGTTGCAACTGCAATTTAGTATTAGTGTACGAAAATAGATGGGTTGGAGGCTATTTTACGACTTCTACGCGAACGAATTTGTAAGTAGGCAGATGCTTGTCTCAGATCAGAGAAAGAAGATAAAAAACATCATTAAATGTTCGAAAACTTGGAAACGAATCTGTAACGGACATACGATTACAATAAAAATTACAATAACTCAAATTATACAAATGTCTGTAACTTATGTAACACAAGCAGCTACCTATAAGTTGCATTCTAGTTAACACGTTCATTGTCCGCGTGCTCCGTGTAGGGTCACGACAATCAAATCTTACAGCATCGATTTGCTTCTTATATTTACAGCGCTTACTCGAGTTTTATAACTCTAGTCTGTATAAAGTGCGCCTTTTTCGGGTCGAGTAAACGTTTACAGGCCTTTTATTCGATTGTTTTTATATTGTTTATCTCATCAAAAAGCGAAAATAAAAACGTGCTCTCGACTTTTATAGCACATAGATTTGCTAGTTGGGAAGCTCCTATGTTTGATAATTCAAATTGGGACATGTGAAAATATGAAAAAATCACAATTTTCGTACGAACTTTCTCTGTCGGTCAGTATAGGAAATTATTTAAACAAGAATGGGCCAATATTTTATCTACATAGTAAATGGTAGACTTTTGTCATCTTTGCCCTTATTTGGGTCGCCCGATGCGTCAATGAGACGCTGTTTCACGAGATCTTACATTCTCCGTGGACCTATTTCTTTTCTACACGTAGGTAAAGGCAACAGCGCAAACATGCACATAGCTTTTCTCGTATTAAGGATGGAATGTTTGCGCCATTTGTGGAGCGATAGACGTTTAATAAAATCTTAGAATATAAGGTATTATTATGTGGACATACATATATTATATAATAAGTTTTATCAAAGGACAATCTCCACCTTCTCAGCTCACCCATTTTCGATGAAGCTATTCCGTCTGTTTTGGCAAAATCTATATCTAAATTCCGCATTAATTCAGATCGTTTAATTAAAATTAGTAGCCATTCGGCTTTATTTATTTTAAAATTTTGTTTTATGGTTCCCAAATTTACCTACTTGCTCCGTTGCTGCCGTATCTGGAAATTCGCTAGTTTAGTTCAACCTATCGATAGCCTCCTCAAGTCACAACTGGAATCGATTTTGAATGTCCGATTGAATGAACAGGCATGGACCCAAGCATCTTTGCCTATTAGGTATGGCGGTTTAGGAACTCGTAAAATATCGAGTGTCGCTCTGCCGGCATTCTTGTCTTCAATCCATAGCACGTCTGATCTCGCAGGTAAAATTCTTAAAGCCTTACCGGCAACAAACTGCGAGATCGCGTGCTTGGAGGAAGCCAAGAGTGCCTGGATAGCTGGACTGCACTTAAATTTACCACCTAGACCTAAGGGGCAAAGAGCTTGGGACAACATAGCCTCCGACGTCGTCCTAAAATCCCTGATCCACACATCCTCGGGTAAGGACCGCGCAAGGCTCCTTGCGGTTTCCCGACCAGAGTCTGGACACTGGCTACACGCATACCCATCACCAAACACAGGCACATTTATTGATCCGGAGACACTTCGAATAGCCATCGGTCTCAGAGTGGGGACTGATGTATGTGTGGACCACAGCTGTGCTTCTTGTGGGGCAACCGTAGATCGTCTGGGGCACCACGGACTTGCTTGCTCTTCGGGCGCCGGCCGCCTATCCCGTCATGCGGCACTCAACGACATCCTGAGAAGGGCGCTCGTCAGCGCCAACGTCCCCGCAGCTCTGGAGCCCCAGATCGTGCTGGACGATGGTAAGCGCCCCGACGGGATGTCGTTGATCCCCTGGAGGATGGGCCGTGCGCTGGTGTGGGACGCTACTTGCGCCGATACGAATTCGTAGCTTTTGGTGTCGAGACACTTGGTCCGTGGGGCAAGGGTGCGCGTGGGCTCCACAGGGAGCTTGGAAAGCGATTGAGGGAGGCAACGGGAGACCCTCGCGCAGGCAGTTTTCTCGCGCAAAAGCTTGCCGTCGCGATACAGCGCGGGAATGCTGCCTGCGTGATGGGCACCCTGCCAAGAGGCCAGGGTCTGTTTTAGGTATCTTTATTTTTTCTAGGTAGGTTTAGTTTTAGTAGTTTTATTTTATAAGTAGTCATAATTTAATTTTAATATTATTATTATATTATTTATGCATGAAATAACCATTGACTTTAATAGAAACTGTAAAGTTTTCTATGTCTCATATTTTACCGAGACATAATAAGTACATGGTAAGATCGAACTTGTTTTTTTTTTTTCGTCCAAACATAAAAAAAATATATTTTACGCTAGAATAACTCTGCTTCAAATATGAAACATGTAACATTCGTTATTAGTGGGCGAAACAGAACATTACGCTTCATTAGGTACCTACCCTGTTCTCCATTTACCGGGATATTTAGCAACAGCACCAAGTTTTAACACTAAAGCTAACATGTAAGACAAAACGGGTATTTGATCTGAATGTCAAGAACGACTGCTGAGTGTCCACCGTACATCGTACATTTTCATTCCCTCTGGTTTATAGGACGTACACAAGAATTGTACTCGATATAATCCCTCTCAACCCCCTTAGGACAAGAATTTTCCCAACCACTGAAATTAATTCTTGTATTTCCATATGTAATGCCTTTTTATGGAGTTTAAATTATCTCGTGTGGAATAATACTTTAGATCCCATTGTAACTCCCTTGAGTGACGAATTTTCACAATTCTGAAATCTGAAACAGACGCTAACAAATTGCTAGAATATTGCATGCAAAAGCAATCTCGATTTTGTTCCTCAATTTCGTAGTTTTATAAACCTCCTTAGACACATAATTATATGTAAATAATTCATTCAGTATGTAGGTAGGTACCCGACGTTCGAAGCGAATCCGAAGAAATTTATGTGTCTGAGATCAAATCAAATAAAACGAGAGAAATAACGATCGGATCGTTCCAATGTACCTATGAATATTTCTTTAATAAAACTTCGTCTTATTAATTTACAAATGAAAGAAGCCTTAAAAGGAGTTTCGTAATAGAATTTCTATTAACATGTTGCGTACAATATTTTCAGATATATTAAATTTATTTTATGATTAGTACTTTCGCACCTAAGCTGTAATTTTTCCTACGCTCTAAGCCCTTTGGCCAATGTTCTAATTTTGCGCAAACAGTTAGAAACCCAGCAAGTTCCTTTTAAGTGCCGATCGGTCTACCGCAATTTGCGAGGGCGCATTTATTATAAGTTTATTTAATATAATTACATGTTAACAAAGCTTCACCAATATACATTTAGTTACTTAGTCTCATTTTCTACTTCGTTATAATTATAATCACAGTATTATATCATAATTTGAATTACCTACTTATTCTGAAATTTACATGGATGTAACGTTGAATGTGTAGGACTGTAGGTATGACCTGGATGCTCCATAGGGGAAATAAACGCCACCCTTGCAGATATGTTTGAACAAACGGGTCATTGAAAGAAATATAACGAATATATGATAGACGTATAAAGCAAAGCTTTCAGATCCGACTCACTCGGAGACAAGCAACATTTTCAACCACGATTTAATGATGTCATAACATTCCTGGTTTATTTTTGCTGTAATTATTGAGCTTGACGTTGCTAAGCCCTTGAAGGCAAGATTGACAAACTGTATGTATGATCTCTAAGATAAGATTTCGACAGCGATGTTGTCTTAAGTACAAATACTTAGGTCATACTGAAAGTTTCTGTAATCTCAAAAACTGTGTCAGATATGCAACATGTTTTATAATCGCTCTTCTTAACTCTTCCCGACAATGCGTACATAATTTACGTTACGCCAACCTAAAAAAACACGACCTGTTTTCTGAGGCACTTTTTGTAGGCCGGTTGTGCGGTATATATTTATTTCCTAATATGTGATTTTTTTGAAACATTTTATCACGAGTACACAACTGTGATTTTAGTTTAGAGTAGTGCTAGTGTTGGTATGTGTGTGTAGTGTGTGTGTAATATTCGTTCAAATTATTCGGTTTGGCAAAAGGACTCGGGTTAATAGCCGGCAAAATAATAACAAGTGCTTATTGTAAATTGCAATCAGTGTCTGTCGCTCCTTTTGTGACATGAAATATGTAACTAAAATGAATATATTTTAAGTTCTCATTTTAAGTGAATTGTACAAATTCTTATGAGAATAAAGAATCTTTAAACCGACTTTAAACTAGTAGAATCATATAGGTAAACAAACCAAAAGTAAAGTTAAGATACGCAAGCAACCTTCTCACGCGCTCGGCCCGCCCCGGCCCGGCTGGTCAGCGACACCTTCTCATAATTCATGAGGCCCTGGTACTTGCTCCTTGCTAAATTCAATTTTTGGACAATTTCTTCTCGTTTTGACCACAGTAGCCTATGGAGACTATGGAACAAGCAACGCTATGTGGCTTTCGTAGTCTATGGGTGTTTCTGACTTATGAAGCAATTGTTTCTGCTATGCAACCAAATTAATATTTTGTAAGTTGGCAGCAATGCACTTAATTTGAAACTGTACGTTTATTATATATATAGTATTTTTTTTAGGTTGGTAACCATTAATCACAGTAACGTTATAGCGAATTTATAGCACAAGTTCTGTTACGAGGAATAGACACTGACTTTTCTCCAAACCTTTTATGTATGTTCTTATATTCGTGTTCATCAATGTATAATTGACAGATAACAGTAAAGGAGTATAGAAAAAATTATAAATAAGTTCAACATTTAATTATTTATCAGACTGCCAGCATTTCTCAAATACATACCTACATATAAATTGTGCCTCACATAATTTTTAAGAAAAAAAAAACAACTCCAGTGAGGGAGACCGGTGAAAGAATGATTATTGTTGATTTTGGATTTCATACAATGAAATTAAAAAGACAGCGTCCTACGGCTAGTTATGTAGAAAAGGAGGTAACATGTTTTTTTGTCACTGCACCCACCTTGACACATTTTAGATTCGCCCTATGGTTGACTGGTAAGTTTGAAGGCAAAAAGGTATTCGACTACATTTAAGATTATTTCACACCATGCATGAAATAAAGCACCAGATAATTATTAAAAAACTAAAAGGATAGAAATATAAAAATGTGCCTTGAAAAACCTAACTGCTTGACAAACATGCAAACAGAACAAATTGCCAAACGTGAACTATGCATCGTTGAAGAGTTCCGTTCTGTTCATCATCAGCAGTTCCACTTCATCAAATGTCACTTCTACAAATGTAAATACTTGATTTGTTGGTGAAAATACTAAGATCACTATATATATATATGCCCTTAACATTTGAGGAGTTCCCTTGATTCCTCATGGACCCCATCGTCCATTCTGATCATCATCAACAATTTCACTCATCAAATGTCACTTTTTTAAATGTAAATGCTTGTTTTGTAAAGGAAAATATAAAAATCACTATATGTATGCCTTTCATATTTGAAGAGTTCCCTCGATTCCTCATGGACCCCATCGTCAGAACTCGTACTTCACAAAAAATTGTCTTGAAAATCTAATTTACTTAACATATACAGCGGAAAGGACAAATCGCTAAACGTGTACTATGCGTTGTTGAAGAGTTCCATTCTGATCATCATCAGCAGTTCCACTTCATCAAATGTCACTTTTTTGTTAAAGAAAATACAAAAATCACTATACGTATGCCTTTCACATTTGAAGAGTTCCCTCGATTCCTCATGGATGCCAGCATCAGAACTATGTTTTGATAAAAACGGGACCAATCTGTATATATAAAAAAACATACAACCGAATTGATAACCTCCACCTTTTGATATCTTGAAGTTGATTAAAAATATACAAAAGTAATAAAATAAAAAATATTCTGCAAGTAGGCCTCAAGGGCTCTTAGAAGTCAAGACAACATTAGAGTAACATCATATAGTGACATGAAAAATACATGACAACATTTATAAATACAACAGCCAATACCTGGGTAAACATTACATTTTAATAATCTTAAAATAATTAATTACTACAATACAATAGTGATGTATAGTCTCTATGGTTAGAAATACATTAAATCTGGAGATGTAAAAGGTCCCCGATGTCAGAGTAAGTACTCGTACTAATACTCATAAGATTTGAAGGTATAAAATGTCAAAATAAAATTTATACTAAATAAATAAATCGCGTCTGGTCTGTTAAGCTAGCAGTCTCGTAAATTAATGCTACAGAATACATAACTAGTATGTACCAAGTCAAGAATATTTTCAAACAATGAACATTTATTTTTCACTTCAACGTAATATGGAATTTCGTTACACGTCTACTGAAATATAGTGTAATCCCAATTGTTTTTAAGGTTTTTTAGGTTCAGAGAAAAATCATACCGCTTTCTTTACACTTTTAATTTCAATTTATTATTAATGATAGATACATTTATTCTAATAAAGCTCTTAAACATATTGACTAACTAAACTAAAATATAATATTACAAAATTAAAACTAAAATAAAACCTAGAAATAAAATAAAATCATCTACTATAAAATACGAGTATACTTACCTACAAAAAAAAGGAACCAATTATAAAGAGAATACTCCTTCTAAGAGGTCTGTTTGCGGCATGGACCCCATGATACTGGCGGCATTACCTCTCTATATGGCAAGGGAAATACGTTGAGAGAGGTACGCGCCAGCCCTGGGGTCCCCTGTGGTGTCGACCAGCCGCGCCGACAGTGCTCCCATGAATATTTTCATGTCGGCTGACCAGGGACCCAAAGTCTCAACCGCGAGCGCCAAAAACTCATAGTCATCGAGCAACGTCGAGTATTTGCGGCGCTTGAGTACTTGGGCCTGGTCAGCGGCAGCGCCGGCTCGAATGCGGGTCCCCTGAATGTGGGACTGTGCAAAGGTGTCGACACACGTTGCGTCCCACACCAGGGCCCTTCCTAGTTTCCACGGCACTAACGTGGCTCCGTCAGGTCGCTTGCCGTCGTCCCTCGCCATGCCCACGGGTTCTAAAACCGCAGGCACAGACACGGTGGCGAGCGCGCGACAGACCAAATCATTAATAGTGCCGTGGCGGAATATTCGGCCGGCGCTTCTTGAACATGAGAGGCCATGGCGGCCCAACTGGTCCACATCCTTGCCGCAGGCGCACGTATGGGGAACACATATTCTAGACCCAAGCCTCAAGCATATTGCTATTCTTTTCCTACTCCTCTACTGTTATCTGTCATTTATGCATTCATTAACACGAATATAAGAACATACATAAAAGATTTCAAGAAAAGTCTATATTGTCTATTCCTCATAAAAGCTCTTGTGCTTTTATAAGCTATAATGTTACTGCGATTAATGGCTACCAACCTAACAAAACCAAAACGAATACAGTTTTAAACTAAGTGCATTGCTGCCAACTTACAAAATATTCATTTGGTTGCATAGTAAAAATAATTACTTCATAAGTCAGAAATACGCATGTGACACCCGTAATATAGCAACACCCATAGACTACGAAGACCGCTTAGCGTTGCTTGTTAGTCTCCGTAGGCTACGGTGGCCAAAATTGAGAAAAAACTGTCCAAAAAATTAATTTAGCAAGTAGCAAGTACCAGGGCCTCATGAGTTACGAGGAAGTGTCGCCGACCGGCCGGCCGCGGCCCGGGGCGGGCCGGGCGCGTAACAAGGTATGCTCGCGCATCTTGGCTATATACTTTTGCTGTAATTTGTTTACCTAAATTAAGATTTATTTTTGTTGACTCGTAGGAAAAATATTGTATGCAACGTTGTATAAGTAGGTCAAAAAATTCTCGTGGCGTATTCCTTTACAATGTTCGCCTACGCCTTCGGCTCCGGCTCACATTGTAACTCACGCCACTCGCCTTTTTTGACCCTTCTTATACAACTGATGCATAAAATACTATAAGCTACTTAGGTCCAGAACAGCGCCGATTTGTCTGGATGGGAGAGCCTGTAACCGCTTTCTTAGATAAAAATTCGGTTGCCAAAAATTTAATTAGCAATCTTCAGGAATACCCTAGGGACTTCAGCGATTCGAAACCTGATTTTTTGACTTTCGCTCTATAGAAAAAGAAACGAATATAGGTCTAATCCGCAAAACAAATTGTAACAATTTATGCACAAAAGCTAAGAATATGAAAATAGCTTCTTATAAAACGCGCAATTTTATTTCTGTGGAGATTCAGCGATTGCTTTTTTCATTTTTTCAAACTTACAACAAATTAAAATTCAATAACATGATATCGGCGGTCCCGAGCACGCACATCCATCTCGCTCACGCTTATGCACAGTGTGAGAGAGAGAGAAACACGAACCTACGGCACAGAATAAGTAATAGTATAACTTGGCATCACGTAGGGTACGAATACGAGTAACGGCCCTATTCGAAGAATGAGATACGATAACGATAAGTTCTGGTCTAGATAAGTTCTCATTTAGATATCGTTTGTTTGTATGTCGTATAATTGACAGAAGCAACTCGATTCAGGCAACCAATGTCACTTTGGCGATAGAAATATCGTAGATAGACCTTATTGGGATCACAGCGGAATCGAAATAAACGTCAATTTTGACATGTTGTTAAGTTATCGATCTTTTAAAGATCTTTCCAAGATCTTAAACGTATCTTAATTATGCTTCGAATCGGGCCGTAAATCTACATTACGTAGGCTCCAAAGGGTTGTCATATATTTTTCAGCTTTACCTTGTTTTATAGAATTCCTTAAGATCTGTAACATGTAAGCATTAAGTTTCTGGACTTGACTAAACTAATGAATAAAGTTCAGTTAGAGGAAATTCTCTAAATATGTATGAGCCTATTACTTTAATGAAATGAAAATAAATGTCACGATAATAATGTCATGTAATATGACTTATCTGACATTATTATCGTGGATACACCGCTTCAACGAAATATATATGTTACCTACTCTTATTTACTTATCTATACAGAATTAGAAAGAGTAATAAAAAGACTAACATGTCAGTAGACTAAATACTGACAGTCATGCATATGTATTTCTAGGCATTTCAGCGTTATTAAATAAATAATGCACATTTTATAAGTTTAAGTTATATTTATCGATAACGTGACTCCATGCCACCGTGTCATCAAATTTTTACGTGCAGGTATACACTGAATCAAAAAATATTTCTGCTGTCCGATTACTATTCCTAATTTAAACTCTCAGTTTCTAAATATATTGTTATTATGAAGTTCATATGAGAACGCATGGGCGGCACAATAAATCCACCTCCTTTTAATGACACACGGAGAATCATGTTGGATTACCATTTCTGTCTTATTGTATTCATACTCTCGCGCCAATGAAATACCCCCGCTACTTATTTGTATTTATTACTTATTTACTTTCGTATAGAAATACGTGTCCATATTATCGCATTCGTACGGATTCCGGATTGAGGTGATATTCGGGTGGCTACTACGGCTGTAACACGGTCGTAATTTTATCACTTGTCACTATACTTGGCACGTTCTAACAAATATGTAAGTGCGAATGTGACAGGCATAGTGATAAGTGATATGAATGCGACCGTGCTACGGCCGCAGGTAGCATTATACGGTAAACGGACTATTGCGCTACTACAATTTTCTTGATAAGACAATCATTTTGTTGTTGTCGTTGCCGCTTTTGTCTCGATTAGAACGTGCAATTCTCCACTCAATTTATCAATAATATTGACAGTTAACTGCACTCTTTATCACTGTTGCTGACGCAATTCGTATTAATAACCTTATTAAACGCAGATGAATTAAGTATTTTTTTAATGTAAAAAGTCTCATAGAACTTGGGTGAGCGTGATAATTAGTTTACATTATTTAACGAGTTTTGTTAAACGATCCTAGAGCTATATTTCAACACTCGATAGAAACCTATTATACGATTTCTTATGCTACCTACTTAATTTGTATCATCAATTGTAACAACCCGATCCCACAAAAGCGCTTCAATCTCCAATTCAAATATGAAAAGCTAAAGAGGTCGTTTAATGTTCGGAGTAATCTCCCCCTCCAAGAAACCACAACTGCGCAGACCTTTTTGTCTGTAGGTATAGACGTCATTCCGAAGCGATCTTAGTCACTAAAACATTCCCGAAATTGCCGCGATTTCGAACTAACAGGCGAAGGAGAAATTGGTAGACTCCTTTTATTTGATTTCCGCTATCTCTGCTATTTAATTCAATCTTCGTGGTACTGGATTGTATTCCTACACTAACATTTGAAATGTTATATAAATTGGACCAAAATATTTAAGAAACATTTATTCTGTTTATTGGTGATACTTTTGACGCGAAGTCGGTAATTCAGTTATTTTCCATTGCGCGCAGCGACGTAGATGCATTGATAAATAAGTAGTTAAATTAATAAATAGCGAAATTAGCGCGGCTCGGCCGCCGCTGGAAAATATACGCTATGAGTGTCTCCGAACCTAGTCAACCCATCGTGAACCTCGACGACAACAGGAGCTAATGATTTGTATTCATTTTAATAGAATGTGCAGTTTTTTTTTAATAAATATGATTTTTAATACCTAAAATTTTCGTCACTCATTGCCGTCTACTTCAAGAGTCATAGAAATCAAAACTATAGTTTGCAAAAAAATCGAGAATATTTCATGGGAACTTTGCGAGAACAAAGCAATCGTAGAAATTCGTGCAAAAAATTCTGGTGTAAGTACCTACTTATTACCAAAGACTCCAGTCTGGTAACTACTCAGTTGGTTACTAAATTCTGTTACTGCAATAATATTTATCTACATAAAATCACAGGCCCTCAAACGACGAGGCCAGTCATCAATAATAGTGGCACGCACGATTGTCATGTCTAATTCCGTCAAGATTTGTGTGGGGTTTAGCACAGGCTTTCTCCTCAATAGCCTGCCATAATATGGCATAATCCAGGGGGTTAAGGTCCGGGCTGGAGGACGGTCAGTCTTCGTGGGCAATAAATTCAATTTTGTTCCTTCGAAACCAGGCTTGAGTTGTTTTTGCCTTATGTGCAGGAGCTGAGTCCTGTTGAAAGGCCCATGGCTTTTTTTTGAAATAGGGTGTGGCTTAAAAGGGCTTCACTATTGGTTCGAGAACGGTTTCCTGGCAAACTTTGGCCCCAGTTTTCACACCTTTTTCACAGAAATGAACGTTTTTTTTTGGGACGCAGGGGTAAATACATTTACGCATCTCACCCCCGAGCCGGGTCAGCCCATGTGGGGGTGGTATGTGGGACTCGCTCCTCCCACAAGTCCCTCTGCTACACAGAGGGAGGGGAGGAGAATACCCACTAACATCCCCTGCGGCGTCACCCGCTCTGTCGTTAGGGGGAGCGCCATGGGATCGCAGCCATTCTACCACGACGCTCCCCGAACACAGAAATGAACCTGTGTTAGCCCTGAGCATAACCTAGCCAAATCATCACATAAGAGGGATGATGGCCTCGTTGCACTCTCTGAACAGCCGCAATCGCCTCTTGACTGTTTTTTGCATACACTCTGTCATTCTGGCGGTTTCAACATTCTTCAATGGTAAAATTTTTTTCATCTATAAATAGTATTTTTTCGGTGACCATTAACGCTTCAATAGCACGCGACTTCTCTCTAGCCTCATAGTCTTTAATCGTCCATTAAGCAAATGACCTTTTTGGCTGCGGTAAGCGTGTAGTCCTAGGTCTTCATTGATAACTTTTTTTAGGGAGCTTCTCTTCACAGACATCTGTATTGCCAACAACTTTTGCTTCCGGACGGGGTTTCTTGCAATTCTCGCCTTCACTGCCTTTATTAGAGCTGGGGGGGGGGGGGGGGGGTCCGAACGGTGCCTGGTCTTCCAGACCTCTTGCGGTCATCGAAGCTCTGAGTACGATTGTATCTATTAATTGTGCGATAAACAAATTGTTTGTTGATTCTTAGGTTTTCAAGCAATTTTAAAATCATGTTTGGCGGGTGCCCACATTTGTGCAACGCAATTACTGCGACACGATTGTCTTTTCGAGGCCCCAATTCATTATAAATACGACGAGATAAGCGTTATGTGTGGTATATAATTATAGCTCACAAATTTACCACATTATGTCGTTTTTTATTTTTTCGGTAGCATTTGTTTTAACGGAAATAAAGAGGTTGCAAATCGAGTGACAGAACTTAGTAACCAACTAGGTACGAGTAAGCAGCTTAAATATGCGAAACGTTATACTTGTACTTGCTCAGTTGGAATACATGTTGCTACGTTTCTCAAATCATGCCTACGGCAATATAATACTGAAAACGTAGACAATATAATACTGAAGTTTGCTTAATAACTTTTTTTGTGCGAGTCGTCAAATTCTTCATAATATTCGTAATTAATAAGGTTTATCTCCCGTTAAATACCCATCTTATCAGAATATAGCGCCATTACGTCTTTACATTATTGTCTAGGTAATCGTAGTTTGAATGAGTACAGGATGGGCAAATAAGAAATATACATTTTGTTTTTGAAGTTTAACTATATTAAGTTCAAAGATTATTAAGTATTGTTTCAATAATACATTATTCAGGGTTGTCAAATAAATGCGAAACATAATGTCTGACATGTGTCCATCACTAACAGCCAGCAGCTCCTGACAAACTAACATTTGAGAAAAAAATGTTTGCTGCTAGACGTAAACATTTGGCAGATATTATCTTCCGTATATAATTGCCAACCCTTAATAATATATTTATGAAAAAAAATACTGTTTGCATTTAATATGCATAAAATTTTAAAAGCTAAGTGTATACCTCTAGTTTAATATCATATCATAATATAATACAATTTTCTTGATAAGACAATCATTTTGTTGTTGTCGTTGCCGCTTTTGTCTCGATTAGAACGTGCAATTCTCCACTCAATTTATCAATAATATTGACAGTTAACTGCACTCTTTATCACTGTTGCTGACGCAATTCGTATTAATAACCTTATTAAACGCAGATGAATTAAGTATTTTTTTAATGTAAAAAGTCTCATAGAACTTGGGTGAGCGTGATAATTAGTTTACATTATTTAACGAGTTTTGTTAAACGATCCTAGAGCTATATTTCAACACTCGATAGAAACCTATTATACGATTTCTTATGCTACCTACTTAATTTGTATCATCAATTGTAACAACCCGATCCCACAAAAGCGCTTCAATCTCCAATTCAAATATGAAAAGCTAAAGAGGTCGTTTAATGTTCGGAGTAATCTCCCCCTCCAAGAAACCACAACTGCGCAGACCTTTTTGTCTGTAGGTATAGACGTCATTCCGAAGCGATCTTAGTCACTAAAACATTCCCGAAATTGCCGCGATTTCGAACTAACAGGCGAAGGAGAAATTGGTAGACTCCTTTTATTTGATTTCCGCTATCTCTGCTATTTAATTCAATCTTCGTGGTACTGGATTGTATTCCTACACTAACATTTGAAATGTTATATAAATTGGACCAAAATATTTAAGAAACATTTATTCTGTTTATTGGTGATACTTTTGACGCGAAGTCGGTAATTCAGTTATTTTCCATTGCGCGCAGCGACGTAGATGCATTGATAAATAAGTAGTTAAATTAATAAATAGCGAAATTAGCGCGGCTCGGCCGCCGCTGGAAAATATACGCTATGAGTGTCTCCGAACCTAGTCAACCTATCGTGAATGAGTTCCTTGCCTTTCTGCAACAAAAAACAAGCCGGTGCTGGAAGAAGCAATGGATGCGGCGAATGCTGTCCAGATGAATTCGCGTGCGTCGAGTTTCACCGTCGAAGACATCTGTGAAGCGAAGCAAGTCCCTTGGGATTGTCGGCACCTATGTACTTCACCGGAGAGAGGATAAAACCGGGAATAAAAAGGGAAGAAGACCCTTGAGGATATATAATGAAATCCTGAGGTAGAATAAAGACCAGATTCCGGAGTTTGTGGCACCGGGTACCTTTATCCTGCCGTGGGCGTTGTGTGATCCGGATCTGGTCGACATTCGCTGCTTGTCAAAGGAAATCGTGACCCTAAAAACAAGATTAGCGGAAGTTATTACTAAGTTTGAAGCCAGCTTAGTCATAAATATTTTATGCATGGATTTATTCAGTTTTCATGAAAATTAAATGTATTAGTTTGTGATTATTTTTACTAAAACTAGAGACCACAACCTAATGGACCTCAAACGACGAAAAATTACCTCAAACGACGAGGCCAGTCATCAATAATAGTGGCACGCACGATTGTCATGTCTAATTCCGTCAAGATTTGTGTGGGGTTTAGCACAGGCTTTCTCCTCAATAGCCTGCCATAATATGGCATAATCCAGGGGGTTAAGGTCCGGGCTGGAGGACGGTCAGTCTTCGTGGGCAATAAATTCAATTTTGTTCCTTCGAAACCAGGCTTGAGTTGTTTTTGCCTTATGTGCAGGAGCTGAGTCCTGTTGAAAGGCCCATGGCTTTTTTTTGAAATAGGGTGTGGCTTAAAAGGGCTTCACTATTGGTTCGAGAACGGTTTCCTGGCAAACTTTGGCCCCAGTTTTCACACCTTTTTCACAGAAATGAACGTTTTTTTTTGGGACGCAGGGGTAAATACATTTACGCATCTCACCCCCGAGCCGGGTCAGCCCATGTGGGGGTGGTATGTGGGACTCGCTCCTCCCACAAGTCCCTCTGCTACACAGAGGGAGGGGAGGAGAATACCCACTAACATCCCCTGCGGCGTCACCCGCTCTGTCGTTAGGGGGAGCGCCATGGGATCGCAGCCATTCTACCACGACGCTCCCCGAACACAGAAATGAACCTGTGTTAGCCCTGAGCATAACCTAGCCAAATCATCACATAAGAGGGATGATGGCCTCGTTGCACTCTCTGAACAGCCGCAATCGCCTCTTGACTGTTTTTTGCATACACTCTGTCATTCTGGCGGTTTCAACATTCTTCAATGGTAAAATTTTTTTCATCTATAAATAGTATTTTTCGGTGACCATTAACGCTTCAATAGCACGCGACTTCTCTCTAGCCTCATAGTCTTTAATCGTCCATTAAGCAAATGACCTTTTTGGCTGCGGTAAGCGTGTAGTCCTAGGTCTTCATTGATAACTTTTTTTAGGGAGCTTCTCTTCACAGACATCTGTATTGCCAACAACTTTTGCTTCCGGACGGGGTTTCTTGCAATTCTCGCCTTCACTGCCTTTATTAGAGCTGGGGGGGGGGGGGGGGGGGTCCGAACGGTGCCTGGTCTTCCAGACCTCTTGCGGTCATCGAAGCTCTGAGTACGATTGTATCTATTAATTGTGCGATAAACAAATTGTTTGTTGATTCTTAGGTTTTCAAGCAATTTTAAAATCATGTTTGGCGGGTGCCCACATTTGTGCAACGCAATTACTGCGACACGATTGTCTTTTCGAGGCCCCAATTCATTATAAATACGACGAGATAAGCGTTATGTGTGGTATATAATTATAGCTCACAAATTTACCACATTATGTCGTTTTTTATTTTTTCGGTAGCATTTGTTTTAACGGAAATAAAGAGGTTGCAAATCGAGTGACAGAACTTAGTAACCAACTAGGTACGAGTAAGCAGCTTAAATATGCGAAACGTTATACTTGTACTTGCTCAGTTGGAATACATGTTGCTACGTTTCTCAAATCATGCCTACGGCAATATAATACTGAAAACGTAGACAATATAATACTGAAGTTTGCTTAATAACTTTTTTTGTGCGAGTCGTCAAATTCTTCATAATATTCGTAATTAATAAGGTTTATCTCCCGTTAAATACCCATCTTATCAGAATATAGCGCCATTACGTCTTTACATTATTGTCTAGGTAATCGTAGTTTGAATGAGTACAGGATGGGCAAATAAGAAATATACATTTTGTTTTTGAAGTTTAACTATATTAAGTTCAAAGATTATTAAGTATTGTTTCAATAATACATTATTCAGGGTTGTCAAATAAATGCGAAACATAATGTCTGACATGTGTCCATCACTAACAGCCAGCAGCTCCTGACAAACTAACATTTGAGAAAAAAATGTTTGCTGCTAGACGTAAACATTTGGCAGATATTATCTTCCGTATATAATTGCCAACCCTTAATAATATATTTATGAAAAAAAATACTGTTTGCATTTAATATGCATAAAATTTTAAAAGCTAAGTGTATACCTCTAGTTTAATATCATAAGTAAGTACATCGTATTGTGAAACACACTACTAAATATAAATAATACTTACGAGTACATACATAATTCCAAATAGAAAATTTTAAACTTGGATTGATATGAAATTGATCAGCATCAAAATTATAATCTTCAACATTGACGATTTTTTCGCCGTATCAATATGGAAAAATATACTTTCATATTCTGAAAAAAATAGATACAAGTCCCTAAGACTAGAATACTGATCCTTAAAATGGAAAGAAAACATTTTTTTTCTTAAATATATGTTTATCATAATAAATAATTTTACATTGTGATTTGTATTCATTCATATTCATAAATAGCAATTATTATCTTATCTGGCACCATCATATAATTTGTTTTTAAAGAAGTAAAATACTATTCAAATAACTTCAGTTAAATAACATTAAGCCCTTCAGCCCTTCAGGCGCCCCAATACCTATAAACTATTATTCTATTCCTTTGTTAGGAGTATACTTGAATTTGGTTCTGTTGTTTGGACGCCTCAGTACCAAGTCCATATTGATCGTCTGGAAAGGATCCAAAATATTTTTCTAAAATCACTCTGTTACAGAACGGGTAATTATTTTGAACGTACTTCGTTAGCAGCGAAGCATTTTTGTGTTCCTTCCCTTGATAACCGAAGACACTATTTAGATATAATGTTCTTGTTTAAAATTCTTAAAGGAGCGATTAAATGTCCGAATCTTTTAGAATTAGTCACTTTCAGTTGTTCGCACCACCCCCTACGTCCTAGATCTCTATTTTATATCAGCTTTGCCCGCAAGAATTACTCTCGGCACACTTTTTTCAGACGAGTCCCTAGTTATTATAATAAGTACCTACTTGATATTGATCCTTTTCACACTTCATTGTCTAGTCTCAAAATGATACTTAAACGTAAATTGTTTTAGTTCAAGTACCTATTTCATATAATTAAATATAATACAATGTATAAATGTAACTTTCCGGTTGTCCTAATACCTACCAGATATTAGTAAAAAAAAATAATACAACATATCCGATAATTAATGAAACAGACAGTAATGTCAAACCTACTTACTGTATTACTACTTATTGTATTTTTTTTTCTCCTCTAAAGACTAGTAAATAGATTTTAAGTATGGCTCATGATTTCATTTTCTTTATGCTGTTAGTATGTATGTTAACATTATGTATTTAATAATGAACCTCCAGGTCTATGATTCTTAAGTATGTTAAGTACTCCACATTGTACTTCAAATTCATTTGTATATGTGACTGTTTGTGTTCTAAATAAATTTAAAAAAAAAAGTTAAGGTATAACGTTAAGCACGACATGTCTACCAAAATTTTGTTTTAAATAAATAAAAATAAAGCAGTAAATATTATAGGAAATGACCACTCAAATTGACCAAGTCCCACATGACAGTAAGTTTAATAAAGCTTCTATTGTGGGTAAATAAATACATCGACAGCGATATATGTAATGTTACATCGCATTCCTAGGCCCCCGTTTCACCAAACTGATAAGTGCGACAATTGTCAAGAGAAATTAATATTGACATATTGTTCCTGTTTACAATTTTCCACAATTGTCACCCGATGAATATAGCCTATACGTAACAAGTTGAGAGGCAAAAACCCCTGAACAGTTAAAAAAACTGCTTTTTGGATTCTATTGTGAACTAGGAAGTATTATTGTTTCGCCATCTCCATCTGTCTATCCGTCCATCCGTCCGTCCGCGTGTGACGAAACGACATTACCGTATCTTACAAATCTATATATTTAAAATATTAAAAAGGCTTTATGTATACTCTTTCATATAATTGATTTTATTTTGCATGAATTCGTGACGTTAATTTATTACAAGAATTGAAACATAGCACAGTATTCTATCTTAATACAAAATAAATTAATATAATAAAAATGATGTATCTACTTGTGTAAAGGTAAGCAGCGCGCGCAAACCATGCTTGTAGTGCCGGCATTTCAATAGGAGATGCTATTATCTTAGCGGCGTCCTGAATCGCGAGCAAGCCACGCTACAACTCGACTAATCACGAGCGAAAGCTTGGACGCATGATCATACAAGGTAATAAAACTTGCATCATAGGTTTGCTAGGCCAAGTACCTATAGCTGGAGGGCCGCAGCGTCATCGCAGGGAGACAAGGCAGCGTCAGGAACAGCCCTTATTGTTTGAGAACACAACGGGAATATGTGCTGCCCGAAGGTATAGATCAGTCTGTTTATGTAAGGAGCATTTTACCAAGAAGAAGTTATCAAAAGAAGCTTGATATAAGTGTCGCCAGATAATAGAAGACCTAGGATAACTAAACTAGAGCTAAGTACTTACCCGTGCCTTTTATCATTTTATATTATATATTGTTTAATACACTAGCAGCTGAAAGCTGATGCGTGTATATCACTGCACTTGTTTTTTTTTTGTACGATTAATGTTACTTTTGGTAATTTTTAAATGTTTGTTAAGTCTGTTTTTAAAACTATTCACTGAAGGAGCATTTATTACAGTTTGTGGTAGTTTATTCCACTCGCGCACGACGCGGTTCGATAGAAAGTGCTTTCTAGGATTGCTTGTGCTAGGAACGCGAGTAATCTTTAAGCTGTGGCCTCTTAGACGATGATTCTTGCTCATAACAAACAGGTCCTTTAGTTCAGGTAAATCGTAATAATTATGTATGGTCTTAAAAGTTTCAATGATGTCACCACGCTGTCTTTTTCGCTCCAGGGTTGTCAAACCAAGACTGGCAAGCCTTTGGTCGTAAAGTTTGTTACGTAGTCCATATACCCTCTTGGTTGCCCTGCGTTGCACCTTTTCAAGTAAAGTGATATCCTTCTGAAAGTATGGAATTCAAATTTGGTAAGCATATTCAAGAATAGGCCTTATGTACAAATACAAATAACTTTATTGTGCATAAAATATGGAACAAAAGTTGGTCAGACAATATTATATATAACACATATTCCACCAGCATCTAGCATGCAAAAAACTTAAGAACTAAATATACAACTAAAACTAAGTTTAAAAAATCATAGTCAAGGCCTCTATTATAATATTATATCACCTACCTCGGTCAAAAGATGACATATTCCTCGATAGAATAGAAGGCCTTTTGTACGAGCCATGCTTTTAATTTCACTTTAAACGTTTCGAAAGGCAACTGTTTGATGTTATCATCCAGCCTATTATAGATTTTTACGCTCATACATAAAGTGTTTCTGCTATACAAAGCTGTTCTTTTGCAAGGTATTACTAGCCTATCAGGGTACCTCGTATTAAAATTACATACATCTTGATATGTCTTAAAACGTTCTGAATTAATTTTAACAAAAACACATATTTCGTATATGTACATACAAGGTACTGTCATTAACTAAAGATCTTTGTACAATGGTCTGCAAGATGTCATAATATCAACATCGCAAATTGCCCTTATGCATTGCTTTTGAGCTATCAGCGCTCGATTTGCATGGCGCGAGTTTCCCCGTAGAATCATGGCATATCTAAGTAGGGAGCAAACATAGCCATGGTACGCTTGTATGGCTGCTTTCAAAGTACTACAAGTTTTTACCACTCTTCACAAAGCATATACAAAAGAGTTTATCTTGCCACACACTTTATCGATGTGACTTATCCAAGAGCACTTGTCGTCCAAAATAATACCCAGAAATATTGTTTGACACGATTCTTCTATAGATTCATTATCGAAAGATACCCTAAGTACGTCTTATCTTTTAAAGTTTTAGGAACAGTGTTTTATCAATTGTCTTAAAGGTCTTTCGTATAAGGTATACTAGTGAGTTGGCTCTTTTTGTTATTTCCAGAATGTGAATATCCCACTTCAGGTTGCTTATTACCGTGACTCCGAGGTCTCTTTGTGAATTCACTACTTCTAGGACATGCGTACCCAGGGTATACGGATGCTGAGGGTTTGTAGGCCCAATATGAAGAATGGTACATTTATCCGAATTAAGTGACATGAGCCAGTCCTGTGTCCACCCTCTAACTCGATCTAGGTCTTTCAGTATGATGTTATGCGAGATGAGAGGGTTTCCTATTATTTTCGTGTCATCAGCGAAAAGTGACAGTCTAGATTTAACAATGGACTTAAGGTCAGTGACAAAAATTCCAAAAAAGATTGGGCCGAGAACAGATTCTTGCGGGACACCACTTAGAACCTCAACAAGTTCAGACAGGTCCTCTCCTACTCTGATTCTCATTTTTCTTACACTTAGGAAGTCTTGAATCCAGTTCAGAAGAAGTCCACGAATCCCGTAAGTGTAAGGGTCAGATGCAGAAGGCGATGATTTTGGACACGGCACGGATAGTCCGGCAGTTCCTCTCTCTGCGGCCCTGCCCCGCCCCTAGGTTAGGTTTTTTATAATGTCTTCATATATTCTTGTATTGTTTTGTAAGTTTTTATATTTTACTTTTATATTCATATTGTGAAAAACCTAAACTAAGAAATAAGAAATTTAAATAGAAAGCATGCACAAAGCCGTGACGAGTGGCGGAAAACAGGGGAGGCCTTTGCCCACCAGTGAGACACAATGTAGGCTATTAAAAAAAAATAGAAATACCCAAGAGTGCTATTAAAATTATTCAAAACTTATGATTGATGATGGTTCGAGCCCTACACCCCAGCAGGGGGTAACAGGATGAAAAGAAGAAGAAGAAGATGATTGAATTGAATTTAAGTAAATTATAACTAATAAATGCATGTTATGTACCAAAAAAAATAATAATTATGATGCACCTTCTTAACTTGTAAATGTATATCGAATGAATATAATATATTTATTCAATATATCATCTCAATGTCTATTTCACCTCCTTACCTAGTGTAGCTTTAGTACATAAGTATGTCATATGTTTTTTTAGGTTATTATGGAAGTTAAAAGTGTGCATAAATAATATTGAATAGACACGTCTAGTAATAGTAATGAAGAAAAAATAATAAGGCTGCAACAGCGCTGCAGGGAATATTTTTATCTCATGAAACCTCATAGTAAGAGCTTCATTAACGTGCCGTGTTTGTAAATCTTTTCACTTTCCGGGAATTTAAAGAAACTTAGACTAGAATAAGAAAAGTTATATTTTTAAGACAATGAAGCTTAACAGTGCTAGTTTTAATTTTCTACACTATACCTAAGTTTATTTTTTTAAAGTAAACTATTGTAATAAATCCTAATATTTTTCTCGGTGAAAATGTTTTATTTTTGATGACGCGTTTGAGGTTATATAAAAAAAACTGGTGCATTTTGTATGCATGCTATAAGCAGAACCCACTTACATTAGACGGCACGTTTTTGGTATTCATTTATGCTGATATTTTTGCCCATATCCCAGCTAGTACCAGTGTCGCAACGAATTCTAAGTTCCACCACGTCACGTTCAGAAGTACCGAAACACGGGTTCGTTCGGTTCATTGTAAAAGACTGTGAAGTTATTTAATAATCTTTAATATTAATGTTGGTGTTAGTAATGTGCTAAATATAATCGAATTTAAAATGTCATGAGGCATGCTAATATTAAACTAATATTACGGTTTACACTAACGTGTTTTTAATCACTCGCGCGACATTTTTCGGAGAGCCTCGGTCCGAGGCTCTCAGAAACATGTCGCGCGAGTGACTAAAAATACGTGAGTGCTAAATATCATTTGATTGTTTGATAATACGATCTCGCAGTTATCATGAAAAGACAGTTCTAAAACCTCCATAAACAAAATTTAAACAGGGGCATCTGTTCAAAGATTGTAATCAAGCTCCGACAAAGAAGTAATTACTAAACGTCATAAACTGCGTGTGCTAACAAAGCAATTTCGCCCATGGTTTTGGCAACTTGGCACTTCGCAACTCCTAAGCTAATATATATTAGTTCGACAAATTGAATATGCTCAAGAAAGATTATGAATTATGATTAATTATTTAGGTCAAAAATGTTCTGGATAACAAGTGGCTTTCCTGTGGACAATATATAAATAAATAAATAAATAAATATTATAGGACGTTATTACACAAATTGACTAAGTCCCACAGTAAGCTCAATAAGGCTTGTGTTGAGGGTACTTAGACAACATATATATATTATATAAATATTTATAAATACTTAAATACATAGAAAACACCCATGACTCAGGAACAAATATCCATGCTCATCACACGAATAAATGCCCTTACCAGGATTTGAACCCGGGACCATCAGCTTCGTAGGCAGGGTCACTACCCACTAGGCCAAACCGGTCGTCAATAAATATAATATTTTATTTTATTCAAATTTAAGCGGACTGTTTCTTTCCGCCAGCGACCATTCTTTTCCGCTAATACCTACAACATAGGTACTAACTTTCAAAGTCCAAGGCAATAAGTATATTAGTGATCTAACTTTATACTTCGATCGTAAGCTATCTATGTTTTTTATGTAGGTAAGCAACAACCATGTAAACATGAATATTTTCAAATTCACACAACTACTATTTAACTTTACGACGATATTTTGACGACCAGTGTAGCCTAGTCGGTGGTAATCCTGCCAATGAAGCCGATGGTCCTGGGTTTGAATCCCGGTAAGTGGTTCGGTCAAATTATGTTTTTTGAACAAAAAATTATATTCAAACTAATGCAGTATGATGATTTGATACCTTTGGGTATGGCGCTTTACGCACAGTAGTGTTCCCTCCCAAAATTTTGTCGAAGTTCATGTAGCTCTAACATGAAAATGGTGCATCGTGTCAAAATGAATGTAACCTTATTTGTTGAGAATTTATTAAGGATGATTTCTATGATTCTTACATTGTCACTTTTTTCCTAGCTATAATATTATAATAATACGACAAGCACAGAGCAAATTTTCTTAATACTTTTCGGACGTACACCAACATTGTAAGAGTATATGACGGTTTTAAATGGGTACAATATTTCAAGTATGTATATTTGGTATATGTTTGTATTTATTATAATACTATGTATTTATATATGTTTATTTATAATAGTAGTGTTTAGATAGCAGTGGCGGATCGTTCAAAGAACTCGGTTCCCATCGGCTTGTCTAATTTCAGCCCGTTGAGTTTTTTCACGATCGGTTCATGGAGAAAAGGAAAGCAAAATTAGCTCCGGGTTCCCTACAAATATTTGTGACGCGCCGCCACTGTTATATAGTGACTTTTATCTCTCTGTACTGGTTTTCTTTTCCGCACCAATTGTAAGTTTCTGTTTGGCCCAATGGTTGACTGGTAGAGAATGCCTTAAGGCATTAAGTCCGCCATTTGTACTTTTTTTGTATTGTGCAATAAAGGTTAATTAAATAAATAAAATATTTATCTCTGAAAATGAGAATAAGCCGTCAACCGGGACATATTTCATGCTAAAAGGGGGGGTTGCGTCATGTGGAGGGATGGGGATGCTATAGTGTGCGTAAAGCACCATACCTAAAGGTATCCATAGGACATTCGCCTTAAGCTGTATATAATTTGTTTGTCTTCCCCATACATTAGAAAATAACTTGACCGAATCAAAGAGCATTCATTTGAGTAATGAACACAGTTAGTTCCTCATTCATGGTTGTTTTCTATGTAGGTACTTAAAACTGAAAATTCTTTATTTACAATGACAATATACATAATGGATATATACAGAGGATTACTATAACTAGCTTATATCTAAAATAGGCCCTTGAGGCATTGTACCAAGGTACATATTTAAGTCTTCATATATCGCAATCTAAGTACCCACAACACAAGCCTTTTTAGGGTTCCGTAGCCAAATGGCATAAAACGGAACCCTTATAGTTTCGCCATGTCCGTCTGTCTGTCTGTCTGTCTGTCTGTCTGTCCGAGGCTTTGCTCTGTGGTCGTTAGTGCTAGATAGCTGAAATTTGGCATGGATATATAAATCAATAAAGCCGACAAAGTCGTACAATAAAATCTAAAATTTTTTTTTTTTTAGGGTACCTCCCCTACACGTAAAGTGGGGGTGAAATTTTTTTTTCGTTTCAACCCTAGAGTGTGGGGTATCGTTGGAAAGGTCTTTCAAAACTAATAAGGGTTTTCAAGAAACATTTTTTGATAAAGTGAATATATTCGGAGATAATCGCTCCGAAAGAAAAAAAAAATGTGTCCCCCCCCTCTAACTTTTGAACCATAGGTCCAAAAAATATGGGAAAAATCGTGTAAGTAGAGCTTAAGATAGACATTAAATGAAAACTATAGCAGATATGATCAGTTTAGCTGTTTTTGAGTTATCGCAAAAAGTTTTCCCTTCATAGTAAAAAGACTTAATTTAATTAGGTACTGATTATGCAAATTTGCCTATTTGTTTAACTCGGGTGAAAGGTACCGTTTCATCCCTTGGTTAACAATTTACTATACTTTAAGCTCCAGTTTAGCTTATTGTGACGGAAGAGTAACTACGGAACCCTACACTGAGCGTGGCCCGACATGCTCTTGGCCGGTTATTGAGCTTACAATTGGGCTTAATCAAATTGAATATCCTATAGCATTTTTATTATTATTTATATACTTACATATCTACATACTCGTATCGTTTATTGTTGCCTAATAGTACCCTTAGTACAGGCTCTGCTTATTTTAGGGCTAATTATGTCGATATATGTATGATTGGTCCAAATATTTATTTATATTACTATAAAATGAATATCCTCGTATGTATTGATTTCAGGTTCAAGTGCCAATTACATCCACACCTTATCAGACCCGATTTCGGGCCCGAGGAAGGGTATTTTTCCGTTTCACCAAATAACAATAACAATTACAATATTTGAAATGTAAAAAAATGGTTCATATGCAAAAATATCAAAGATTGAAATTTTTGGCAATTAGAGATAAAGTATTTTTTACATTTCAAATATTGTAAACGATGTGCTGATATTCCGTGAAACGAAAACGATTATCAGGCCCGAAATCGGGACTGATTTCATGCCCGAAATCGGGACTGATTTCATGCCCGAAATCGGGACTGATTTCATGCTTGAGATCGGGACTGATTTCATGCCCGAAATCGGGAAGTGTGGATGTAATTGGCGCTTTACGCCCATGCGAGTTTCCCAGAGGAATATATTGTTTGAATTTTTGTACCTACAATGTGGCTTGACACATATTGACGACAGTAGGAAGGGTATAATTTGTTACGGTTGCGTTTATTGACGAGATAGTGGCGGGCAAAGCATCCATCTCTTCATAACAGGCGGCATCATAAACGGACATAATATATGGTCAATCGTGTCATTGTAGCGTTTATTACTGCGTCCATCATACGATGTTCTATGGCCGGCAAAATTACATCGCAATTTATTATTGCAATAAATTAACCGATAGGGAACTAATGGTTCGAATAAGATATTTGTTTGTTATTTAATTCTATATTTGCAAATATGTAACGGCAGAGTTACATACTATATCTAGGGCGCTCAAGGCAATGAACCGATTGAAAGTAACATTATATTCATTGTTAAATTAGCGAATAAAGAAAGTAAGCTCAATAAATCTGTCTAGATCTTTTGCTGCTCAATTCACGAAGCTATTTCTGACGTATATTTTTATTACTCACCGGATACTTGTAATTAACTGCCCACGAATAATGAAACTAAATGAGCCACATCAATAAAAACTGCGATTGCCGGTCATAAATAGAGCGAACAAAAGAGGATGGCAAAAAGTCAACGATTAAGATAGGCCTCCAGGAGGCCTCCAGGAGGCCTATCTTATTGTTATTATTTGGTCATGCGTCTCGTTCGTATTTAAATATTCGAATACGCTGCGAGTAGCAATATATTAAATGCCGCTGACTATTCTGATGGGTTTGTCACTACATTAACCTCGACAATATTACAAGTAGGTATAATCAACTCCCCAGCTGGCACTGTTTGTATATTGTGATTAAATATTGTGCACATTTGTTTTGGGATATACAGATATATCCGTCACCTTTATTTCCCATATACCCTATTTATATATAGCTACTCTTATTGGTTGTTAGCACAGCCATTTAATTCTTTTGAAAGATATACCTACAGCAAAATAAGGCTGTTCAAATGATAATTAACTGAATTATTCCTTAAAAGGAAACTGGTTTTTATTTTCAGTTTGATAACGAATTTGTTTAAGGGAAGATAAGGTCACATAGGCATGGATTTAGATAAAAATCCTTTCCGTGACAAGAGCGGTCAGTCTATTAGTCAATTCAAAAAATAATGTACTCTTTAGAGCTTCGATTTATTTTTATACTTACACAATGACAAACACTAACTTGGGTTTCAAGTCCCATGCTTCTTAATCTTCTTATAGGGTGTATTCCTATTTGTCCCCGCTGGGCACAAATGGGAATAGGCGCTGCATATAAATCATTCCTAATTGTCCCTGCCTCATGTATACCAGCCATCACGTTGGGGGGGACAAATGTGAATACACCTTTTATAGTAGAATACAATGTTACGGAACATCTTTACACAACTTAGTTCCAAACCTAATAAGGCTTGTATTGTTCTGCGGCTGTAGCACGGTCGCATTTATATCACTTGTCACTATGCCTGTCACTTTCGCACTTACATATTAGTTAGAACGTGGCAAGCATAGTGACAAGTGATAAAATTACGACCATGCTACAGCCACAGGACTCTGTAGGCGTATATATTGACGATAATTATATCTAATCTACCTACACACTAGCATATTAAGCGTCTAAATATTCAGCTTACAATCGAATCGGCAAAGTTTATTGGCACGAGCACTGCCGATATAACAATGCCAAAAAGCCAAATACGCTGCAATATATTAATTAGAACGGTGAAATATATTTTGATGTTGTTTTGACCATAATTTCCACTCGTATTGATTGGCCGAATTTACACACTGTTACTGTGTCTGGTGCAAAAGAATTAATTAAAAAGTTATGCAACCTAACCTTATAATTTATATTTTGTATTCATATTTCATATAAATCCGTTTTATTAATAAAGTCAGTGATTGATACGATTATTTTTATTCCTACGAGTAAAATGTTACTATGAAAATTTATTTCGTTCCACTGCGTTTGTTTTTAGTTTGAAAAGTAAAAAATTTGCACTCTGCGTTTTCAATTTACGGATAATATGCGACCATTTACGAGAATGTTTGAGAAATATTCGTTTGCTATGTGGAAGCTATGACATCACAAGCGAGTGATTAAGTGCATGTCACGCGCCGGCAGTATAGTAGGTATACAAATTACAAAATTGCATGACCACTTTAATGCCATTGAAAATGAAATAGATTTCCAAGACTAATTTTCTTGCAACACCCTCATAAGCATGTTTGAATCTTCTACTTTTTGAAAGCTATGTGAAGAAAGCCAGGCTACGTCCGCACAGATATGCGGCTTGCTTAGCATCTAGAGCCCAGTAGCTTGCATGATGTGCGGTCGTAGCTGACAAAAAGCGGCCAAGTGCGAGTCGGACTCGCCCATGAAGGGTTCCGTACCGGTTGGGTTTCGGTGGAAGTTTGCATGGTAATGTATATAATTTTTTTTTTTTAGATTTTTTATTCTGTTATTTTAGAAGTTACAGGGGGGGGGGGGGGGGACACATTTTACCACTTTGGAAGTGTCTCTCGCCCAAACTATTCAGTTTAAAAAAAAATTATATTAGAAACCTAAATATCATTTTTGATGACCTATCCATAGATACCCCACACGTATGGGTTTGATGAAAAAAGATTTTTTTAGTTTCAGTTCTAAGTATGGGGAAAATTTATTGTTTTTTTTTTCTATTTTTGTGTGAAAATCTTAATGCGGTTCATAGAATAAATCTACTTACCAAGTTTGAACAGTATAGCTCTCATAGTTTCGGAAAAAAGTGGCATTGACATAATCGGACAGACAGACGGACATGACGAATCTATAAGGGTTCCGTTTTTTGCCATTTGGCTACGGAACCCTAAAAACAAACATTTGTTTACTTAGATACACGCTTATCGACTAGCTAGGAGCCAAGCGCACAGTGCGGCCGGTCGTGAAAATTCTAGAATGTTCGTTTTACTAAGGTAGGCTTTAGACGCTAAGCAAGTTGCTTGATTGTGCGGACGTTGCCTTAATAATATGCACACAAATCGTTAACTTTCATGATGTCCACAGAACAGATGGAGGTTTTTTAACCGACTTCAAGATTTCAAAAGGAGGAGGTTATCAATTCGGCTGTATTTTTTTTATGTTTGTTACTTCATAACTCCGTCATTTCTGGACCGATTTCGAATTTTTTTATTGAATCTATATATACAGATTGGTCCCGTTTTTGTCAAAACTCAGTTTTGATGATGGGATCCATGAGGAATCGAGGGAACTCTTCAAATGTGAAAGGCATACATATAGTCATTTTTATATTTTCATCACCAAATCAAGCATTTACATTTAAAAAGTGACATTTGGTGAAGTGGAACTGCTGATGCTGATCAGAATGGAACTCTTCAATGACGCATAGTTCCCGCTTGGCGATTTGTCGTCTTCCTTATGTTTGTTAGGCAAATTAGGTTTTCGAGACAATTTTTTTGTCAAGCGGGAGATCTGATGGTAGAATCTATGAGGAATCGAGGGAACTCTTCAAATGTGAAAGGCATACATGTAGTAATTTTTGTATTTTCATCAACAAATCAAACATTTTCATTTAAAAAAGTGACATTTGATGAAGTGGAATTGCTGATGCTGATCAGAATGGAACTCTTCAACGACGCATAGTTCCCGCTTGGCGACTTGTCATCCTTACAAGACAAGAATGATTATGAGATTCATCTTATTATTATGTTTGTCAAATCTGTCATTGGATTTAATTCGTGTAGCTACCGCTGACCTGGCGCTAGTTATGCACGCTTAATGCCGTGTTTTTTGTTTGTTAAGCAAATTAGGTTTTCAAGATACATTTTTGTCAAGCTCGAGATCTGATGGTAGAATCTATGAGGAATCGAATAAACTCCTCAAATGTTAAAGGCATACATATAGTGATTTTTATATTTTCTTTTACAAATCAAGCATTTACATTAAATAAGTGTCATTTGATGAAGTGGGACTGCTGATGATGATCAGAATAGAACTCTTCAACGACGCATAGTTCACGATTGGCGATTTGTCCTCCTCGCTCTGTTTGTTAAGTAAATTAGATTTCAAGACATTTTTTAATATAATATAATAATCTTTCTTTCACCGGTCTCCCTCATTGAAGTCGGTTTTTTTTCTTAAAAATTATGTATGTCATTTAGACCACTAAGTATAATTTATTCCTTATACGAATCCCGTCTATAGTATCAGCATCAGTATCAGTTGTACCGCTTTCTTAGAATTATCTATTGTTTGCAAATATAAACTCCCTTTTAAACAAACAAGAGTTGTTTGCAGGTAAAGCCTGACCAGTTGGGTTACGATAGTCGGCTCTTTATCATTTTTACAATAAGTATGTATAATCACGCGCCATATTGCGGAATTTCATTGGAACTAAATTTTTCATACTAAACTGAACTAGCTGTCACCCTATAGATGAGAATAACAGCGCCCGCTTGACAATGATCTTATTATTCTGGTTGAGCTTTACGTTCGTCATATAATATCTTCATCTAAAATCCCAAATAACACGTGAGTGTAATATTCTTTTTATCTTGGCACATAGTATTTTGTCTCGCAATTTGTACATGAATACGAGTACCTACATTCCCTATCTGACAGGCAATTTTGGGTATGGCGGAGCCGTGATAAAAGGTTTAAAAATTCAATATTTCAAAATCGAACCAAATTTTCCGACTTTTACTTAATAATTTTATTTTTAGAATTTTGTCTTTGTTTGTGATAGATTAACGTCTGGTTTTTATTAAAAATATGAATTGGACCTTTATCTCAGATTAAAAAAAAAAAAGAAAATTTATTACAATAATGTTGAGTTAAACTTTTCCTCTTGGGTCGATTTGAGATGGGGAAAAATATGTAATTAGGGAAATTATACAGTAAAAATGTAAAAGTTAAAGCAATCCCAACAACTGCGTACGCGGCATTATTGAGGATGATTTAGGAGACGTGGGCAGCATCAACCCTACGCATTCAGTATATTAAAAGCTACTGTTTCGTATCAGTATTAGACATTTTACCTTTCCATTTTTGTATTAAAAACAAAACGTTTTAAATAATTTACGCACGCACGCCGTTCACGGTCATCCTAAAAATAGAATACTTGCGCCAAATTGAACGTCATCAGAGGGGTAACTTTTTGAGACAATTTACTTTAATTCTTTTCAATCAAAGTGCTGTTTACTGTTGATTGCGGTTTAAACAACAAGAAGAGTTTGCTAATTATAGGAAAAAATAGACCAAAAAACTAAGCACTGGGGCTTTACTTTTATACCACATCGGAGGCAAACAAGCATATGGCCCGCCTGATGGTAGGCAGTCAGCGTAGCCTATGGATGCCTGCAACTCCAGAGGTGTGATATGCGCGTTGCTGACCCTTTAAAAACCTGTACACTCCTTGTTTGAAGAACCCCATACTGGAGACCCTCGGGAAATCTCGACTCATTCCACAGCCGGAATGTCCGCGAGACATTCCTCTTAAACCATTTCTCATTGCTAATTTCTTCCTAAAATAAATTTATCAAACGGGGCCATTGTTTTAATTTATTTTAAATATGACGGGATTTACCGGCGCCACGTGAATTATATTAAGAATTTATATTAATTAATTTGTTGCGGGTTTGTTTTGCCGTTCCCAAATTGACTTATATAGTTCTTGCGCACCGTACTGACTTGGCTTTACCCCGTGCATATTGCCTCCTTTGATTGTGTGTTAAGGGAGTCATTAAAATTACTGTTATATCTTTCCCTTGATTCGAATCAATAGGATCTGGGCTCACTTCCTATTCAGACCGGTGGTCTGGGCATTCGGCGTGCGCGGGATGTGAGCCTGCCGGCCTTCTTGGCGTCGTGTCGGCGGCTGGGGTTGATGGCCTTGACACTCAAATTTTATCTTCGAAAAGTGACGAGGTAGCCATACCTTATGATGCTTTGGCGGCATGGTCGGCTCTCAACCCGGGTACGGTAATACCGGGGGAACTGTTTGCGAGGAAGCCACCAGCTCTTCGGTCACCAGTTACATTAATCAGACGTTTCGCGATTTCTCCAAAAAAATTGTGCGCACTGGGACTCCATGGACCTAGAGTTTCAACGCCAAATGGTACTCTCTATCGAGGCTCTTACATATAATTATTACGTTTCAAACTTTCGGCGCTTTCCGCCGCTGCGCCCGCTTTTACATTAGTCTGTTGGAGGTGGGACGGTGCCAGTGTCTCTACGCAGGTTGCATCCCACACTAGCATCCGTCCCGAGTTCCAAAGAACTAAGGTTTAGCCGAGGAGTCAGGGTAAGGTTCTTTTCCCGTCGTTTTTCCCTTACCACAAGCCTTATCCAACCGTTTTGCGAGGATCTTAGCCATAGGCACGACCTGTGCGGGGATGGTCTGGACACGAGCTACCTTGAATAAGACTGACGCATAGCGAAGGGGTGTTAGGAACATTATTTACTCTGCGGGGTAGTTAGGGTATAATAGGATAGGGTGTAGTTCTGTGAGGATGTTTGCCACTTTCACCAGAGGAGGCGAGATATGTGAAGGTTGGAAACCTTCACAGTCTCGAGATAGATAACTGGCAACGATTATTTAAATTCAGAACTATCGCCCTGCCGAAGAAATAAAGATCTGCAGGCGGTTTCATTCTGAAAGTAGCAAGCATCTGAGTTACTCGATAGTTGTATTGTGTTGTTTGAAGTAAAAATATATTATCATCAGAATTTACATGGAGCGTTTACATTACCCACCTCAGATATACCGTATTTCTTTTACAGTACCTACCTAATAAACTAAAAAAATAAACGTAAAAAATGCACAAGTCCGTATCGGACTCATCCACTTTATTTATTTTTTTATAAATGTATAGTGGTCATATTAATTCCTGTACATGTAGTCTAAGACGATATTACTTGCTAAATTTCATAGTTCTAGGTCAATGGGGAGCACCCTATGAATTTTTATTCCCTTGAGAGTGTCGATATATACGTTTATTGCGGCATACATGGACATATATTTTTTGTTAACTTAGAAGTTCGATGCTTCACAGCTTTAAGAGACTTTAGACCTGAGTATAGAAACTTTAGACTTTAGTTTCAACTTGATACCTCCACGCGTTCTCCATATAAATAAAGGTCTTGACAGACAGACAGACGGACGGACGAACAACAAAGTGATCATATAAGGGTTCAGTTTTTATTCCTTTTATATTTAATTATTGCTTGTTTTTCATAGAAAATATTAATCGAGTATAAAAGGACTAGATACCATAGGGCATTTTCTAGCAACTGTTTTTCTTGAAAGGCCATCCCACATCCGATATCTGATCGCATACTGTAAAATGTAAGGGGTACACCGAGTGGATGCTGCCCTTGTCCGTGTCATGGGACGCATGCAAAGACAGCACCCGCCAGGGTGTAAGGGTTATTGAGAGTTGATGGAATCTAAAATGAAATAAGTTATTAAGTGAAAGCGACGGATTAAATACTGGGATATAAAACCGAACGCCTGTCTAATAAAAGGGTACCTATTCAAAAAAAAACTGGCAGTTGTTGACTTGTCCTCACAAGATGGGCTCCACAAAAAGCGATATCAAGATGCGAAGACTGAGGGTAAAGAGATGTGGCTGGACTTTAAATATATAGCTAACCCGCCATTTATGTATCCACATCTACCCTCAATAACGCAGCTCTCACGGCTTCTCTTTTGATGATCGGCTAAGGCAAGCCAGAGGCAGAACGAACTCTGCTAGTATCTGTAACGTAACACACTTCATTAATTAATTTCTTACTATTTATACACGACACCAGTACGTATTTGTTTTTGTCACTGGGACGGACGGACGTCATAATTACTCAACTAATCTCAAAAAAGTTTGGCAAATGCGAAGTCTTAGTAGATTAAAGATACCTCTTAATAGAAGTAGCAGGATTTTACCAAAAATATTTTTATATTTATATTATCAAATATGCTGCAATACTATTTTTATATTTATATTATCATCTATGCTGCAATATCTAAATATCTTTCTAATGATTTAATATAAGCATATTTTACATTACATTAAAAATCACATTGACGTTTCTGTATTTGTAACTTAAGGCTACACCCGACGCCAACGACCTCGCGCGTGTGGGCGGAGCCTATACCCTTAACCGCGACATTGCTCTTGCCTTTTAGTTTACTATGTATTTTCTTCCTACTCATAAGATGTCATATTTAATGTAAAAATGGTTTAGAATAACTTAGTTTTACGCTGTTTTGCTGGAGGTGGAATCTTAACAATATCGTTTAAATTATTTCCTATCATCATAATATAATTATTTAGTACAGAAATATCTGATCCTTAACATCTAGGTAACAAATAATTAGGTAGAATCAGAGTCCAGGATTTAGTTGTTATTCATTAAAGAATCTAGGATACCGTGGTTCACTTCGAGGGGTCCTAACCTTTAACTAGACGATCACTTGGCCAAATTATTGTTAGGATAAATTTTAGGGGTAATTGTAAAGGTGGGGTTTGTTTACGAAAGGTTGAGTATTTTATTACGTCTGAGGTTTATTAGATGGGGTAGAATTTAAGGGTGGTATAAGTTTAGGTGGGATAGGTTGGGGTTTCGTTTAGCTTAAGCTACAGTACGTACTTAAATATACATAGAAAACACCCATGAGCCAGGACTGTGCTCGTCACACAAATAAATGCCCTTACCGGGATTCGAAACCGGGACCATCGGCTTCATAGGCAGGGTCACTACCCAGTAGGCCAAACTGGTCGTCAAAAATTACCTAAATATCTAATATTTTCCATTTCGTATTGATTTCAAATATATGTTATGTTATGAAGTAAAGTCGCCATCAGAGTTGCCGAGGTGGTCAAAAATATCTGAATGCGTACTCTAGCGCCTCGACATTAGAGGCATGTACAGATACTTGTGAGCACCTTGGCCGATCCGATATATCTGATGGCGACTGTAGAATCATTGCTGTCAGTTACATGCACACTCTTAAATTGTAATTTTTAATATTAAGTTGTAATTACAGGTCAGGTTTAATAACACTTCCACGCAAATGCGTCAATATATGCATATGCAAGCGTAAACGTATTTTCATGGTCGAGGATGATGTGGATATTCGCATTTCGCTTCACGCGCCTATTCGTATATGTGTTGTAGAATCCAGTACAAAAGTTATACGAGTATACCCGGTGCAGCGCTATCTAGTATATATCAACCAAGTAGATACCTAAATATTTGATCAAAGAGTGCTAGAGAGTAGGTAGTTTGCTGTAAACGACAGATTGAAAAACAGCACCTCAATTGTTTTAGAAACAATGTTTTGCTAATAATTTACGCTAGCCAACGTTTAACGGTTCACCGACAATACTGATCGGCTCAACGTTTAAATATTTGCAATTCCCTTATAAAAGGACCAAGGGTCTCTTTGAATCCTCTGAAACCAGCTGAAATCAATATTGGATTCGTAGCAGGATACAAAATAAGGAGTCGGATCCCAACTTTAAAACATGATACTGGTTTGTTATATGATTTTTGCACCAGTCGGAACGAAGACGGTAAGTAGGTATATTAATTCATTATGTATTTGTGTAAACGGAAAGAACTAAGACAGAACGGCTTGGCTGATCTGGTTGGCGGTTTTCGGTATACACATACTGGCCTTAGCGTCTATTTCAGACGATCTATGGTGCAATGTCCGCAAAACATCTTTTTTGGTGACTGAAAAGACCGATGCGAGAGCGGCATACTTTGCCACAGAGCTGGCAAGGGAAGTTCGCGACGGACTGTGACGTTTCCCTACGGTGCCTTTTTTCCCTTTTGTCTGCCAGTGCCGCAAACCAGGCCTCGTCGCAGAACTTGCGACCATCTCCAACGCACTTGCGCCACTCCGTTCGCTTCTCCGCAAGCTTCTCCCAGTTACGGTGGTCGATCTTAAAAGCTGCCATATCCCTCTTGGCGCAGTATTTAAAGCGAAGCAATGGCCTCCCAACATCTCTTTTCGCATTCGCTACCACACCTAGAAGAACACGGCGTGGCAGTCGAGAAGGTTCCATCCTGTACACATGCCCCAGCCAACGCAGTCGCCTCTGTTTGAGAAGCGCGGTCAGGCTGGGCAGCTGTGCGATTTCTAGAACCTTTTGGTTTGTCACCCCGTCCTGCCATGATATGCCCAAGATCTTTCGTAGGCAGCGCATATAGAAGGACTTGACGCGGCGTTCGACTTTGGCATACGTGGTCCAGGTCTCAGCCCCGTACAAGAGTATGCTCAACACAGAAGCCTGAAAGACCAGCATCTTGGTGCTAGTAGTCAGGAGTCTGTTTTGCCATAAACGAGTACTAAGCTTCCCGAACGTAGTAGCTGCCTTACCGATGCGAACGTCAACCTCTGCTTCGAGCGAAAGATTGTCGGTTATTGTCGAACCTAGGTAGCAAAACCGATCAACTACCTCTAACGGCGTGCTATTGAGCAAAATTTTTGGGGTTACAGCCATGCCCTCAGCCAACACAACTGTTTTCTTAGTGTTAATAGATATGGCAAACAGGGAACATGCCTCAGAGAATTGTTTAATGATCAACTGAAGCTCACTTTCAGAGGCAGCAACAAAAGCTGCGTCATCGGCATAAAGAAGGCTGTCGACGAAAAGGTCCTCGCGATTTTTTTTCGATTTGAGGAGTGAGATGTTGTACAACTTTCCGTCGGCCCTCGTATGCAGATGGATACCCTGTTGGTTATCGCCGAAAGCTGCATGTAACGGCCGCGCGAAAACGTTTTCCATACAAACGTAGTCCTCAATTTCTCTCTGGATTTTAACATCATTCAAATATTTTGACAGCGTTTGAAGTATATCTAAAATTTTGTATGAAATTTGTTTTTTGCTAAAGGATAGAATGGACATAGAAAATTTAACAATGACCTATAAGAATGACTCATACCTCAACAGATATATTTTCCCAAACAATATGCGTCTTTTTGTTATATTTATGATAACTAGTCGAATCGTGGAATATATGGGAACCAATCAGAGATAAAAATATACCATAGATGAAACAAATATCACGATTTATTACTATCGGCTTTTTGTCCATTTACTCCGCTTATTAAAAAGCGGCCAAGTACGAGTCGGACTCGCCCATGAAGTGTTCCGTACCATTTATGACGTATTAAAAAAAAATACTTACTAGATCTCGTTCAAACTAATTTTCGGTGAAAGTTTGCATGGTAATGTAATGTATATCATATATTTTGTTTAGATTTTTCATTCTGTTATTTTAGAAGTTACAGGGGGGGACACATTTTTTCACTTTGGAAGTGTTGTTCGCGCAAACTATTCAGTTTAGAAAAAAATGATATTAGAAACCTATTAATAAATACCCCACACGTATGGGTTTCATGATAATTTTTTTTTAAATTTTATGACGTATTAAAAAAAACTACTTGCTAGATCTCGTTCAAACCAATTTTCGGTGGAAGTTTGCATGGCAATGTATATCATATATTGTTTTTAGATTTTTCATTCTGTTATTTTAGAAGTTACGGAGGGGCGGGGGGGACACACATTTTACCACTTTGGAAGTGTCTCTCGCGCAAACTATTCAGTTTAGAAAAAAATGATATGAGAAACCTCAATATCATTTTTATAGACCTATCCATAGATACCCCACACGTATGGGTTTGATGAAAAAAGATTTTTTGAGTTTCAGTTCTAAGTATGGGGAACCCCCAAAATTGATTGTTTTTTTTCTATTTTTGTGTAAAAATCTTAATGCGGTTCATAGAATACATCTACTTACCAAGTTTGAACAGTATAGCTCTTATAGTGTCGGAAAAAAGTGGCTGTGACATAAACGGACAGACAGACGGACATGACGAATCTATAAAAGGGTTCCGTTTTTTGCTATTTGGCTACGGAACCCTAAAAATACCCAACAGGGTAAACAACCCGTAAAAAAAAGTAAATAAAAATAAAAAAACTGGCCAAGTGCGAGTTCGTTTTACTGGCTCACCGAGAGGGCTCCGTACAAACTTTGAATTATCTCGAGTAACTATAAATTACAGTAATAATATATACTAATCTATGACTATAACAGCGAAAGACTTTTGATCAGAAGCACCTCTATCGGTCTCTCAATTATGTACAGCGCCATCTATCGGTAAATTTATTTTTAATAATAAAATAATAAAAAATATGTTTTTTAAATAACATTTCCACTACGAAAAGGTAATAAAACATGTTTTCGGAATGTTCCAGTTGAGCGCATTCAAATGATAACCCACTTGACCTAGTCAATAGATTTTGGAATTTTGCCCCCTCTTCGTATGGGGCATTTTCCCTACTTAAAAAAAATACTTCAACGTTATTCATAATTATTCCAAATTTCAAATCAATAGTTTAAGTGGTTTTCGAGATATTTAGCGATGTGACAGACAGACAGACAGATAGACAGACAGATAGACAGACAGCAGACAGACAGACAGACAGACAGACAGACAGACGGACGGACGGCCAGAGTCTCATTATAAGGGTTCCTTTTGTACCTATTTGGTACGGAACCCTAAAAATGATCAAGTCAGCAAAAAAAATTTAACATGAAACTAAATTTAATAATCCCGTTAAGTCATTGTACGTCAAATGGCGGTAAATTGAAACTCTTTCACGACTTTTTTGAACCAGAGTTGGGGGCCGATTGCCATATCGTTTCATACCAACTAACATGCGAGATTTGGCAAAATTGTATGCAATTGACATTTCATTTAGAATAAAACGTAAAATAAAATAAATAAATATTATAGGACATTATTACACAAATTGACTAAGTTCCACAATAAGCTCCATAAGACGTGTGTTGCGGATAGGTCATAGATATAAGAAGTAAGGAGATTTATAACGAAGCATAATTTCAACGAGTCTCGCTGTCTCCAACTGTCCCCCACCACATCATTAAAGGCGTGGCCTGACAACCAACTCACGCGCTGTGATTGGCCAAACCGCGCGGTGTAGGAGCCTAGAGCGGCGGCACTAGAGTGAGGACAATTCGATGGAGCTATCGATATTTTACATGTTCTGAACATGACCTTAGAGTTTTGACATTTTTGTTTTAAGTAATAATTGCCATAGATTTAATTTATATACCATGATGCGAAAGCTTGTTTATGCTTAACTAATCAAATTGGTTTAAATTTTAGTCATTATTTGATGTAATGTTTGTTTAAATTGTTTACTTTGGGATTGTCGTTAGACCCGAGCGCTTCATTAAAAAAATAGTTTCAGTTTATTATAGCATATTTCGTCACCAATTGAAAGCAATTCCAGCATGTTACATAGAGTTATGAAGAACTGCGAAAGCAAGTTATAGTAAATTATATTGTAAGTATAATGCACCATTAAATAAGCTTTTAAATCATATGTACGAATAATAAGGAAAGAGTAATCATACTGTAAAACGTTTGTAATAAAGAGCTTTAATAATAATAATAATAATAATCCTTGGGTCCCATGCCCCCGAGAGTCGGACAGGCCCCTCTCTCCGGCTTGCCTTGATTGGCTGGCTGGAGTGAACACTGAGCAGGGGCCGCAGGACTCTCACCTCTGGCTTGCCTTTACCGGCCGTCCAGAGTGGGGTGTCAGAGCTATATGCTCGCAGGGTGGAAGTGAAATATGCATAAGACGTGAGTTGGCACAGTGGCTGCTGACAGCCACTGGGTAGAAAGCGGCGCACACCTCTCCACACCCTGAGCCGCTCACGCAATGTTGTCCCCTTGTCGCTCTGTGCGAGCGGCCGTTTTCGAGGACCCATAATGTGAGTTGGCGAGTCACCCCCTGTCCATTTTTTCGTGTTTTATAACATATGATCAGGGCAGGTGCCATAGTCACCTCCTTAGTCTCGGTTACCAGTCCACTAGCAACCCAACCCAATAGCCCGGTTTCTTTTTGTACCTTTTTCTTACAATAGTCCTACATTAACCGGGGCTTGTCCTTGGGTGCACTGCTATAGTGTGAACAGGGATAATCGTCGGTTGGTGTCACATTACTTTTAGAGTAACTTGTCTTATTACAAGGGGCCTCTACGTGTTGGCTTCGGCCCCACGCACGCCTTCAAAATGCCAGGGACCCCATGATCCCGAGAATTTGTAAGGGACATAGAAATAATAATAATAATCATAATTATCAGTAAAAATCTTTCTGATAGAACTTTTGGATCGACTAAGTATACAATATACTATTATTTTAAACATATTTATATTCTATCGTTATATAAACGGGGCGAAGTGTAACTGGAAACATTTTTCTTGAAAATGATCCGAACAAATAACACTTTTCTCGCTCGTAAACCAGTTAGGGCCCTCTACCTGTAGCATCTATCCATTTTTCTTTAATACTGGGATTTTTCGGGAAACTGAAAAAAATTGCAATCATGAACATATTTGATTATACCTAGTGCAGTTATTCGAAACGTTGCTAAGAGCCTGAATAAAATATATATATATATATATAATATATATATATACTTATAGGTATAAACTATAATGTTATGAAAAAATTGTACTTAATTAAATCAGTTTATTTTTTGACTTACCTATTCGATTTTCAATTCAAATTAATAAGTATTAAATTAAACATTAGGTGCATATAAAATAATTGTAAAATTTTACCTGAAAAATAATTACTTTCATACACACTATATACAAACATTTTTATCGATAACGCTCAAAGATCAATTATATGCACGAGCACCACTCTACTTCGCGGCGTCAATGAAGGGAGCGGTTGGCGGTCGTACCAAGAAACAATAATGCCCCTGTGAATAATGTTAGCGGTTTAATGCATTGCGCCGTTGCTAAGGACACTACAAATAGTTTTCCATGCCAAAGCGTCAATGTAGGATGCATGGACAAATTGCCACGCGTTTGTATGACAACATGGTCTGACTCAGAAAAATCATATTTCACTGGATTTATTTGTTAAAATGTGTGGTTTTATTGACTAATACGTGAAAAAAAATTACTCACATGTGGTATGTAATGTATAGTTTTTGGATGCACTACTATTTCGACACAAAATAAGGCTATAATTCGGCATTTCACTAAAATTGACGCGCACATTGTTCAATGACAGCTAATTTGCTACTCTCTTACGGCGAGCCGGTATGGCCACGATGTGGCCATGTCGCGGCGACACGCGCCACGCCTCCGTCAGCCATCTAGTACTTTCTATGATCTGAGGGATAGGTACTTGGACAAAGATATATATATAATATATATATAATATATACATAATTATTAATACTTAAATACATACAAAACATCCATGACACATGAACAAATATTCGTGTTCGTCACACTAATAAATGCCCTTACTAGGATTTAAACCCGGGACCATCGGCTTAATAGACAGGGTTACTACCCACTAGGCAAGACCAGTCATATTGACTCAATATTTCACAATACGTATCTCTTTAAGGTAAACGCGAAAACCATCCATATTAATATCATAAATTTAATGTGAAAGTAATTCTGTCTATTAGGACTCTGTTTCACTGTTGCCTGTTCAAAACTATATTGCCCAACCTATTCAGCTAAAATTGAGCATGGAAATTTGAGCCCTGTGAATTAATATAGGTTTTTTTTGGACATTTGTCCGTTGGAGGTAGAAATTGAATATGAACCCGGCCGTATCTCAGGCCAGCAAAGTCGCCGCCACTTCTAAAATAAAATTGCAATACCGTCCTCTGCTCAGTAAGGAAAATTTATTTTACACTTTGGAAGCGTTTACAGCAGCATGAAATGACGTTTAAGAACGTTTTAGAGGGAACATCGTCACATATTAGAGTATCTTACGACTTATTAATTTACGACGACGTCAACTTTGTAAAATTTTTGAGTAATCGTCATATTTTCTCGCCCTGTGCATACATTAACACGAAGATAGGAATAAATTAACATCAAATATAAATAAATTGGGATAACAGTTAATCTATCACGCTGATTTAAACAGGAAGCCGATTTTGATTTCACAATTTTTTATGATTTTGATTTGAGTTATGATACGACCTTGAGTATATATCTATTTAAGTTCCCTCTTCTCCACCAAGTTTTATTGGTATATCACAATCCGATTTCTTTTCGGTGCACGGTGTTCGCAGGCTCCTCAGATTTAGGGATTGATTGATTTATGTTGTCACAATTGAGCTCGTCTCAAATGAAGTTACTTTACGTGAAAAAGAGCCTTTGTGATGGCCTTGTTTTATTAACGTATAAATAAAATAGCAGTTTACGTTCTAAACTTCTAACCAACATCGATCCCATCGGGTAGTTATTACGTATTCATTATGTGTATCAAACACACATCATCGAAATGAATTGACGCACGGTGATCGAAAATTGTAATAAAATGTATGTTTGTTTGTTACAGGTATCTGGCAGTAAAATGAAAGGGAGCAGAGAAAGTATACCTACATTATAACCTACATACATTCATGGATGGATCCGGAAACATGCTGGGAACAAAAGACCTAATCGTGTCAGATATTCAGTCAAGCGTCTGGGTCACCGCAAATAGAAGCCACCCCAACGGGTCAATCCATAATAAAGAATCGTTTGTTAACGTTTCCAGAATAAATAATAGTAATCCTTTAAACGACGATGAATATATTTTTGATAGAACAGATATCCGGGCTATATTCATTGCTCTTTATACGATAGTCTTTTGCTGTTGTTTCTTCGGTAAGTACCTACTAAACTACACGCTCTACTTATGTTTAGAGTTCCGTACCTTAAAAGTAAAAGAATAAACCCTTATAGGATCACTTTGTTATCCGTCCATCCGTCCGCCCGTCTGTCTGTCTGTCAAGACCCTTTCATATCATATCACATCATTCATATCATATTCCTTTATCTCGGCAACACGTGGAGGTGTCGCTGTCGAGTTGAAATTAACCTTTTAGTAAGTAACGGCAAGATATTTGCAGTTATACAACTCAGACATATCTATGAATAAAATTGATTACGCTTGTTTTTGTTGATAATCATAATTCTCATATTTCAAACGTTAAATTAATGCTTTAAGTAAAACATAAAAAATATTTATTTATAAATTATTTAAATTTTCCTACAAACATTCAGCCGCACTATGAAAATAGATACTTAATGACATTTTTCGGCCGACAATGGCAAACATATTACCGTCTTGTAATTTCAAATGACAACAGAATTATCGCTTAAAATGAATGAAAAATAACCTAGATCGCACACATGCTTATATTGTTTAAATAAATGCTCTAAAATATTGGTTAAAGAGTTTTTCGGTACTCATATCAGAAATATCATTTTGATATTTACCAGTCGCTTTTCAGTGAAGGAAAACATCGCGAGGAAACCGGACTAATTCTAATAAGGCCTAGTTTACTCTCTGGGTTGGAAGGTCCAATGACAGTCGCTTTCGTAAAAATAAGTGCCTTACACTATGAGCCGTTGCAAACTGTTGGGACAACGCGAGAAAGATGATGATTAAATACCACACTGATAACCGGGGTCTACGCGAGCCCTCACTTTCTTAAATAAGATAAATGGGTTAAACAACCCAGTCCCTTCAGCCATCAGGAGGCCTACCGCAAAAACCGTGTTGAAAAAACATTGCTCTAGTGTCAAGAACTACGGAGGAAATAGTCGAGTACGTTTGTATGGAGAAATGACCACTCCTGTTCCCTCTTAACGAAGAAGACAAATCGCCAAATTGAAATACGCGTCGATGATGAGTTCCGTTCTGGTTTTCATTAGCAGTTCTACTTCACCCAATGGCATTATTTTTAATGCAAATGATTGATTTGTTGATGAAAGTATAAATATCGCTATAATAAATAAGATTTGAGGTGTTTTAAAAAAGGCAATGTTTCACTCAGCGTGTTCTCTTGAAGACTATAGGTACGTTCCAACCATGTTCCATCGTGAAGCTAAGCCATAATATGCAAGGTGAATATGTGCGCAAGTCACATTGATCAACTTTCACTATGGTACTTTTTCCGCAATTACGAAAAAAAATGGCGGTAATCCTTATAAATTTTGGCTGATCATCTCTTTTATATGAATCTCTTTATGGTAAATAAGATTCTGTGTTTCCCGTATATCTTATACCTGTCGATTACGTTTTATCGACGTATACAGTTCCTTAGCGCAACACAAGCTTTGTTGTGCATCCTGTGAGGCTTTGTCAATATGACAGGCATGATATCCACATTTGAATGTACGAAATTATATTGATGACAGTAAAATACAGTATACTCTTGAAGAAGCCTTGAAAATATTGGATACCGTGAATAAATGACCCGATTCGAAGAATGAGATACGATAACGATAAGTTCTGGTTTAGAAAGTTCTCATTTAGATATCGTTTGTATGTCGTATAATTGACAGAAGCAGCTCGATTCGGGCAACCAATGTCACTTTGACATTAGAAATATCGTAGATAGATCTTATTGGGATCACCGCGGAATCGAAATAAACGCCAATTTGGACATGTAATTAAGATATGGTAGATCTTATATAAACGTGTTTTAATCATTCTTCGATTCGGGCCGTAAGTTAAGCCAAGGGGACATTGTCGTTCAGACAGTAAGTAATAAATGACTCGATTTACACTTCATAGATTTTAATGAGAATAAAGAGGTGACAATGATTTATTGCGACTGAAATTGAGTAATAAAACTAATACTTAAAGGAAATACAAAGGAGGTATGCTTCAGTGCACAAATATAATTACTTATAAAAAACATAAAAATGTACCTATAAGACGAAGTAAGAAACATCAACACAGAGTTTTCCTTTTATATTATAAATTAATTCACCTAACCTAACACCCAAATTCAACTGAACGAAAGTGAAAAACGTTTAAAGTGCTTTTAAATTTTACTTCTTCATGAAACATCACAATAAAAAGCCAATAGGACGTATAATATAGTGTTTCAGAAAAACTAATTAGTTTAGTGCACAAATAATTCAGAAGATAAGCCTAACAACGGAGTTGTTTATAAAATAAGGCTAGCAACCAGACTGACGTATCAGTTGAAGAAAACCGTACGTAATTTTCAAACATCAACAACATGGACGACATAAACAAATTGAAAACGAATACAAATTATTCAAATTGAGAAAACTAGCTAAATTATTTTTGGAAGCCAAAGGAATTGGAGATGACAATGACAATAAAGCCTGAAAATGAAAATGTAGAAATAAGATGTGCCATTGCAGAGAACCATATTAGCAACAGTCACCACAATATACAGAAGTTAACAGACAGGAAAAAAATCAAGTTGAAAGAGTCAACAATAATGAAGGTCGAGAAGGTGATACGTTAAGAAAAAACAATGAGAAGTAGAAGTAAAGACTGTTCAAAAAGGCGATATTCAGTTGAGAAGATTGAGTAGTGAAGCAAGTGAAAATGACCCAAAAGAAGTTGAAATAAATGAAAATGAAAGAAATGAAGTCGTGACAAGTGAATATGAAACAAATGAACCAATTAAACAAATGAACCAATTTTGATTTCTAAGTCTGTATTTAAATATTTTATTGTTTATAAAGTAAATAGATGTTTATGACATATAATTAGAGTTGATGTGTCGAGTGGGAGAATAAAGGGGAAAGACGTGTAAGGAGGAGAAATATCTTGCAGAGTGGAATTTATCTGACTAAATTATGTCTTTGATTATGTGTAGAATAATTCTTTGTTTTGGAAATATTGCTGTGACTAGAAAAGAGTACTAATGTAAATTAATACTTCAAGCAGAGTCGATTGAGGGGGTGTGTTAGTGTAAAGAGAAAGAGGTTTGATTAGCAATCGACTCGAGCTTGATATTGTATATTTAAATATAGAATGTTATCTAACATTGAATTCACAGATATTCAAATCTGAGCATTTACTCTTCGTCCAACTATCTAATAGAAGTCATGTAAATATTACGAGTATGTAACGGTAAACAATGAAATAATGTTGTGATATTACTAAAGTGCCTCCTTATAATTTTAGTAGATCTCCAAGGACCTCCCATAATTTCTTCAGTTCTTATTACGTCTTAGTGAGAGTATTGGAGAAAGAGCTTCGCAATTTGCTAATTTCGGTTCTCGCGGGAGGCCCCCTGATGGCTGAAGGGACAGAATAACAAAAATAGTTGTTTAACCAATTTATCTTATTTAAGAAAGTGAGGGCTCGCGTAGAGCCCGGTTATCAGTGTGGTATTTAATCATCATCTTTCTCGCGTTGTCCCAACAGTTTGCAAAGGCTCATAGTGTAAGGCACTTGTTTTTACGAAAGCGACTGTCATCGGACCTTCCAACCCAGAGAGTAAACTAGGCCTTATTAGAATTAGTCCGGTTCCCTCACGATGTTTTCCTTCACCGTAAAGCGACTGGTAAATATCAAAATGATATTTCTTACATAAGTTCCGAAAAACTCATTGGTACCTCCGGTCGTAAATCGCACGCTCTTACCGCTAGGCCACCAGCGCTTCCTAGGATGGTATTTAATATGGGCTGTAAATAACCTGTAATCCAATATCCTGTTTGAATGCCAGAGCATTGAATAGGCTGATAAATAGTCCGAGTATAAAGGTTTCAAATATCGATACTATACAATTTGAGAAAATGGTAGATTTAAAAAAAAAAGTACATATAATAAATAATAAATAAATATTATAGGACATTATTACACAAATTGACTAAGTCCCACAGTAAGCTCAATAAGGCTTGTGTTGAGGGTACTTAGACGACGATATATATATATAATATATAAATATTTATAAATACTTAAATACATAGAAAACACCCATGACTCAGGAACAAATATCCATGCTCATCACACGAATAAATGCCCTTACCAGGATTTGAACCCGGGACCATCGGCTTCATAGGCAGGGTCACTACCCACGAGGCCAGACCGGTCGTCGGACATATATGATTGTACAACACCATCCCCCGTCAGAATTTTATAAAGTTACTTAGCCAGGGAGTAGGTACGTGTTCTAGATATTTGATTTTATGTTTTAACTCACTTTGAAGTTGGCACATGAATGGTAGAGGCACTTGTGAGAGTTGTGAGTGGACACTTGGACAGATCCAAATAATACATATGTCTGTGTCTGTACTAGTAATACTATACAGTGTGTATTTTTAATATAACCTCAAACTTAAACTAGACGTAGGTATGTTTTAGTGCTTTAAAACAATTCTGAAAGATTTTTTAAGTTAAATCTTCACTACCAGAGCATAATTAATTTTTGATTTTTTTTCAAGGGGCAATGTATTTCGTACATCACGATCACTTGTGACAGTTGTGACGTCACGTCGCTTGCTGAATTATTTTGTATGAAAAAATAAAAGTCGTCTATTTTTTATAAACCTTAACTAACTGCCCTTTGATTATGTGTTCGTATCAAAAATACACGCTGTATAGGTACGGGAAACAAATAGCTTTTTTAGAGGCCGCATTTAAAGTAAGAAAGTAAATATTCTTTATTGCACCAACAATTATACATTTTCCATACATGTAAAACTACTAATAAATTTTAAAGGAAAATAAAACCAGGTAACAATAGGTCTTATCGCTAAAAAGCGATCTCTTTCAAACAACCTTTAGGTAGCAGGAAATGTAGAACTCATCCAAAAGTCAACAGGTAGTGCAAGAAGCTAAAAATGGAGACTATTAAGTGGCGTAGCGTGCCTTGGCGGGGCCCCGTATAAAAATTCGTTTGGGGGCCCTTAGGAAGTAGCGTGCCTTGGCGGGGCCCCGTATAAAAATTCGTTTGGGGGCCCTTAGGAAGGGTAAAGATTTCTCACAAAAACGCACGTTGGGGGCCCCGTGGCCCGAGGGCCCCGTATAATTGATACGGCAGATACGGCGGTAGCTACGCCCCTGACTATTAAACACAAACACACATACTACATATTACTTATACAAAATAATACCGAATACACTAATAAATATACAATATAATATAATATATATTTATATATACATACAATATATAAAATGGCAACTTAAGGCAGAGATAAAATTATAGTTTCAGCTGATTTTTGAAAATGGGGAGAGATTTAGCTAATCTTAATTCTAACTAGCAAAGCGTTCCACAACCGAATAGCCCGGAAGGTAAAAGTGGAGGTTAAAGGTACGTGTTTATGACTGAATTGTGCCCGTATGTGTGTCGTGACCGCAAAAACAATGGCATTCCACATACACACACCACATACATACCACAATTTACCCAATGAGATGTATTTAAAATAAATGTACAGCCAAGGTATTAAATATCGACATGGAGAAAGTGCCAAAATATTTACACGCCACCATACTGTATGGGCAATAAAGGTCGTGCAAACACATAATTACAGTACATATGATGCTACTTTACCGCACTCGTGCGATAATTAGCACATCACGTTACTATACATGTGCGAATAGGCAATTCGCAACTCGTGTCGATTTAAAACACTCAATTCGGTTGTGTTTTAATTTATCCCCACTCGTTGTGAATTTTCTATTTTTCGAACTTGTACTGTAATGCACTATTTTGGCACTCTGTCTGTGTCGATATTTAAAAGTAAAAGAAAAAAGTTTATTGCCGGAACCGAATCATACATTGGACGTCAATAAACGTTACAGTTTGGCGGGAATAAATATGTATTATATTAGTTTTAATTTTTATATATAAAAAAAAATACTTTCCCATAGAAAATGTCAAGGTCGGACAGACAAAAAGTATGAGACAGCAAATTTTTTAATACAATCTATATTAACCAAACGTTGTCTTAAAATTCAACTTTTACCCTAAAAACGGCTTTAATTATTTTAAATTAACAAAATATTTGTTGAAAGATGCTTTCGCGCCCAAAACGCTCTTTGAAAATTGTTTGACGTCACAGTTTACGGTTTGACACATAACTATGTACATACACACGTAACACCAAGGTCTGTTCACACACATTTACCTATACGCACACATACACAGCTTGCCCACCACCAAAATGGCTACGGCTTGAGTATTAAATTTTGTACTGAGAACAAACAACGGGGGGGCCTTGGTTGATCGAACTATCAAACCGAGAGTCATCAGAATCTTCAATGTCGTTTCGACTTGGGTCACGTGACGTGTGTTAAAAGATATTTTAAATTCAATATTTACAAAAATATGCTCATTAGAGGTCCACTAAAGGTAGTTTAACATATTATTATAATCCATAAGAATTTATTGGGATAAAATTCTGCCCTAAGATTTGTAGATGGAAACAACCCTATTGTACCTACCTACACCACAAGATTTATCTCTACAGGAAAGTTGCTACGACGCACAGCTTTAATTGGGAAAGTTAAAATGCCGCATCAAATTGCCGTTTCAAAGGAATGTGCAACATTTATTTGTGCCCCTAACCGAATCACGGCCTTTCTGTTACCTTCGATAGCAGTTCTTTCATTGAGAAATTAACAGAAAATATCTTTGTCCTAGATGGTTTTCCTTAGTTTCCGTCTGTATATAAAGTATAGGTAGGTCGGTGTACTAACATGTGAAACTATAACTCTCAGGCAAGATTACTTACGCAAAGCTGGGCCGTTATTAGCTAGCTAGATTAAAAGGCCAAATGGTCATATCATAATTTACGGTTGGGCAATTTAATACCGAAAGTTTGCCGATAAGTACTCAATTTATCGATGTCCTTTAAATGTCATAATCGATCCCCGTTATAAATAATGTATGCAGACACTAACAACCAATAAATATTACAACTTAATACTTTTACTGGAAGGCTTAACGTAATTACCGTACAGCTCCGCAATATTATTTTTGTATTGTCTTTGTTAACCATGGTTGGTTAACTTTATATAGGCATAATAAAAGAAAATAGTTAGGTATTTGTTTTACAAGGAAACAAAGTTGATATGTAGATCCTCGTGCTAATATTGATACCTACCCGAGCAATTGAAAGATCCCAACATTTAACCACGAGCGTAGAGAGTGGCTCGAAGAGTGGATGTGTTGCATGGGTTTCAAGGGTTAAACAAACTTTGCTATCGAGTAAAAAAAAAAAAAAACATTTTTCTCTACACGCACGCTTATAAAATATTTTGTGTTAACCATAACAAATCAAATCCAAATTAATGCTCTTAAATATTTATAATTTCGAACGAAAATGGCTGTTAAAAAAGGCATTCTAACTTCTAAGCTATGAATTAAATTGTCAGCTACTTCATTTACCCTGATAGAATTAAGTGCTAAAATTATTTCATTATTTAAAGCTTAATAAGCCAAAAATAGAACACTAAACAATTTTGTATGTAGCTGTAATAAACATGCAGGCGTCATTTTTTGTCTAATAGAAGGCTAAGTATATGTCCTCAGCTGGCATCGCTCGATAGCGATTACTTAGTGTATTGTTCTCGATCGCTCAGCGCAAATAGACATTTAACTGCGCTCTACGTGATTCACTTGAAAATTAATTTCAGTTCAGAGGAACATTTCCGTTTCTACGTAATTGTACCTAGTATGTTTTTCACTAATTTTGAACCAGATGTTTGAAATGTAATATTCGTAATTATAATGACATTACCTGCACACATTTTTTAATATGCAATATGCTCGCTCGAATGCCCCTTGAATTAAATATAAAGCTTGATAAAATACCTACGTGCTTAAGCGTGGATTTAGTACGAATTTGTTATCATACTTACATATCGTAGGATTAGTTGGATATGATGTCATGTTTTGTAATTAGTGTTTTTTTTTTTCAGGAAACCTATTAGTAATCCTTGTGGTGACTCTGTCAAGGCGGTTGAGGTCTATCACTAACTTTTTTTTGGCTAATCTGGCTGTCGCAGATTTATGTGTGGGAGTATTCTGTGTCTTCCAAAATCTGACGATATATCTCATACCTAGGTAAGTATAAAGATGTGAACAAGATATACCTAATGTTATAAACTATTAATTATACATCCAGCCAAGCGGAAAAGCCTATTTACATTGTTTGCATCAGTCGGATGTCGGGACTAGTGCCGGATCAGGACACAGCTAATCACTCAGGATTACTTCCTCTCTCATCCTCACTGCCTCCACGGCACGTCGATGATTATTTATTACATACGGCATATTGATTACTTTTATTGACTTAAATCATTATAAGCTAATTCTAGTAGCTTAAACAATATACCTTCTATATATATTATATTTGCCTTCTGGCATTAAGTCCGCCATTTGTACTCTTCATGTATAGTGCAATAAATAATACAGTTTAAATAAATAAATATACAAAATAATAAATGGCAGATAATCATAGACCACTACTGGCATGCTAAATCTAAAAGGGACAATTTGAAGAGCATAACCGAACTTATTGTACAACAGGACAACTGATCTGGTCTGCTCTCGAATAATCTTCTCATAGCGAATTTCTATTTTGTCCACATTATGCGCAGGTGGACATATCTATATGTAATATACAGAGCATGAACCATTTAACCGAATAATGAATTTTAAAAGCAGGAGTTATAAATCGACTAATCTATTTCAATCGATAGCTGTACACATTCTCAGTTTGTAACAGAGTATAGTAAAAATAATAGAAAAGTCAAATTATCGGAAAAAAATCATAGATACTCAGAATGTAAACAGCCTCTATTATAATGACTATGATAAAGCCAAAAAAGGCAAGTTATGTATTGCACCTGTATGTTCTATGGTCCCTCGTAATTACTAAACGGCTAAACCAAATTAGACTAGTTTCTTCCTCATTTTAACATTTATCAACGTTACAACCTCAACTCCTTGGTTAGCCGGATATCGAAGTCTGTTTTCCGGCAGTTCATTTATTTACTTACTAAGATGTCATTAAATAGTATTAACATCAGCATTCCATTGATTTAAAATTAAATTTTTATTTATGCTAATGGGATGAAAATACGAAATTTAATGTCGTATTACCACCACCACCATTTTTGCATTTTTGACGACCAGTTTGGCCCAGTGGGTAGTGACCCTGCCTACGAAGCCGATGGTCCCGGGTTCAAATCCTGGTAAGGGCATTTATTCGTTTGATGAGCATGGATATTTGTTCCTGAGTCATGGGTGTTTTCTATGTATTTAAGTATGTATAAATATTTATATATTATATATATCGTTGTCTAAGTACCCTCAACACAAGCCTTATTGAGCTTACTGTGGGACTTACTCAATTTGTGTACTAATGTCCTATAATATTTATTTATTTATTTATTTATTACCGGTTACTAGCAAAATTATTAAGTATCTACTTAAATCATACTGAAATTTCGTAGGTATAATCTTAAAAACTATAAAATTTCTTTTACAATTCCTTTTTACGAGCTTTCTGACAATGTGTACAAATTTACTTTACGATAACACACACATTAATTATACCTCAAAAATTTGTTAAGGAGTTAGATTTAAAACAACTTTTTTTCACTGCGTCATCTATAAGTGGGTCGTAATACGAACTTTCAGTACTGCCCACATATGAATGTGTTTATAAATTTATTTATATGCCTAGTCAAATGCCTAACCCTATTCATACCTTTTTCTTTTTTCAGTTGGGTATTTGGAGATTTTTTGTGCAAGATGTACCAGTTTGTACATTCACTCAGTTACACAGCATCTATATTTATCTTGGTTGTAATATGCACTGAACGATATTTTGCTATTATACACCCTATAACCTGCAAGCAAATTCTTACGTCTACCAGACTTAGGGTAAGATTTACTCGTGTATTCAATTTTAACTAGTTTTCTGGCGAACTTCCTTTTCTTTGAAATATACAGTATAGTATAGAAGGATTAAACACTAAATATATCAATAAGTCTTCTACCCAGACTTATTGAAGTAATATCATGTGAACTTTTTTCGCTCCACCAGCTCATGCCAAAAAGTTAACCTGATATTAGCAATACTATTAGACTTGAAGCTAATTCAAGATATTAAAACCAATAACTATTACTTAAAAAAAAAACCAGAGACCTCTCGATATATGTGAACGCTTAGTCACTCTTGCGTTGTTATTATCTATTCATTATTTAAATCTCTCATACATTTAAAACTCCGATTTGAACATTTTGAACATATTTCTGTGTAAGAGCGATAAGTTTAATAAAAGTTTCCAAGGAAGAGCCCAGTCAGACAGCACCTTTCCGTAACTATTTATTGAATAATGAAGTAAGGAGGCCGCTTGGGAAACTTCGTAAATCCGAGTCTGACTGTTCCTTCAAGTATTACCTTACAAGAAATATGGATTAACCAGGCCATAAAATTACATACACTTACGGCCCGATTTGAAGAATGATCAAGACACGTTTAAGATCTTGGAAAGATATTTAAAATATGGATAACTAAACGACATGTCTAAATTAACGTTTATTTCGATTCCGCTGTAATCTCAATGAGATCTATTTACGATATTTCTAACGTCAAAGTGATATTGGTTGCCCGAACCCAGCCGTGTCTGTCAATTATATGACATACAAACGATATCTAAATGAGAACTTATCGTTATCGTATCTCATTCTTCGAATCGGGCCGTTAGATCCAGTCAGTTTTACTATAGGACGTATATTTAGCCAATATGATGCTAACTGTTTTTATTTTGGCAGATGGTTATCATAGGCGTATGGATAACGAGTGCAGCATACAGCGCGCCCAAGTTTATATGGGTTGAAACTATAACGTACAACCTTGACAACGGGCACATGGAGACAATATGCATACAACATCTAAAAAAATACAACTCGGAGATATTCGATTTGGTGAATTTCGGATTCCTGTACGTGACGCCATTATGTGTAATGACGGTAAGTGGCATCACGTTCTTATTATGACTGACATCAGTGTATTTCGCTTACTTGATCTATTAGCTATAAGAATTGTGATCGAGTGGTTCTGTTATAGGTGTTAAATTCTTGTTCTGTACCCCTAGTGTAATTAAATTCGATTTCTAAACGTGACGTACGCGTTTGCGTTTAGTCTCATTTTGTATTGGATTTCGAAAGAGCGCGCCAAGCGGGACGTTTTGGAACCTCAAAATCCTATACAAAATGAGACTTAACGCAAACGCGTTCGTCACGTTATGATGTCGATCAAAGTTACACTAGGGGTACAGGACACGTTTATAATTATAACCGTATCCAAATTGTAGGAATGAAAAGGTTCGTGTTTACGTACCTACTTATTTATGGTATTGTCTAACGATATGTTTAAGGCCGCGATACATATTTAAAGGTCTAAGCCCATTGCAACGTATAGAATTTTATTGCTTGTTTTAGGTTTCTACCTAAAATTAACCCAACTGTATTTGGCATTAACACAAACAAACGACTGGCTAAATCCAATGGAATAAATAAATGAAAAATATCTTATTTTATCCAGGTGTAATAAAGGACAAAGGCTTATATTGTTCCAGCGGGAGTTATGGTTTGTGAGCTATAACTCTCTGGGAGTTATAGCGTTTTTATTTTATTCTGTCACTAATTCATACGATCCATGTGGGTTTACTTTTAAAACATTGACGTTTCTAATTTAATATTTTTGGTTATGTTTAGAAAGATTTAATTTCATTATTTAATAGCCGTTTAAAATATTTTTAGGCCCACTTGCACCATCCCACTAACCCGTTAAACCCGTTAATCCATTAACCCAGTGTCAAATTGTACTGGTAACCATGGTAACTTCAGGTTTAACCGGTTAACCCCGTGTTAGTGGAATAGTGCAAGTGGGCCTTACACAATTTTCAATCGTGACTGAATGCCTGATAGGTCTGTGCCTTCGATGCCTAACCTGTCAAACAATGTCAATATTGCGGACGAATGTTTGAAATGTCACCGTATTTAAGAATTATTTCGCTTAAAATTTTGTTTTTACTTCGCAAGTGTGATGAAAAACATTTTGTGTAACTCTTGTGTAAGAATATTGCAACTCGGGTCTTTAATTCCCTGCAGCATGCGGCTGTTGGCAATTATCACCCTCGTGTCCAATATTTCAACCCCCCTCATTGCACAATGTACTATAATACAAAACATCAAACTGACCAGGTACATTAACAAAAAACCGGCCAAGAGCATGTCGGGCCACGCTCAGTGTAGGGTTCCGTAGTTACTCTTCCGTCACAATAAGCTTAAAGTATAGTAAATTGTTAACCAAGGGATGAAACGGTACCTTTCACGCGAGTTAAACAAATAGGCAAATTTGCATAATCAGTACCTAATTAAAGTAAGTCTTTTTACTATGAAGGGGAAACTTTTTGCGATAACTCAAAAACAGCTAAACTGATCATGTCCGCTATAGTTTTCATTTAATGTCTTTCTTAAGCTACTTCCACGATTTTTTTCATATTTTTTGGATGGTTCAAAAGTTAGAGGGGGGGGGGGACATTTTTTTGTTCTTTTGGAGCGATTATCTCCCAATATATACACTTTATCAAAAAATGGTTGTTGAAGACCCCTATTAGTTTTGAAAGACCTTTCCAACAATAACCCACACTGTAGGGTTGAAGCAAAAAAAAATTCACCCCCACTTTACGTGTAGGGGAGGTACCCTCAAAAAAATTAAATTTTTAGATTTTATTGTACGACTTTGTCGGCTTTATTGATTTATATATCCATGCCGAATTTCAGCTTTCTAGCACTAACGACCACGGAGCAAGGCCTCGGACAGACAGACAGACAGACAGACAGACGGACATGGCGAAACTATAAGGGTTCCTAGTTGACTACGGAACCCTAAAAAGGTTGTAAACTTCGTAGCTGAAAGAAATACATGGTTGCCGCATTCTAAACTGATACCTACACGAAACACCGCGTGGCACTTTCTCGTCTAGTGGACGCGCTGGCACTACGAAACAGGAATTTAAAGCATGCACATATTTAATTTAACGGTTTCAATGATATTTCTGAAAATTTTGCAATTTTACATGAATTTTCGCGTTTCTGTCTAATAAGTAACAATTTACTATATTTTATATTAACAACCTTTAAACAAACCCTATATATCCTCATACACATACTTATATCTATGAAAACACAATTTGTTTTCATATATAAACATTAATGTTAGGCACAAAATATTAATTTTAACTATTTTTTAGACTCTTGGATCACAATTTTTTCCGTTAATTTCAAGGGTACATTCCTGAGCTTAAATTACGTAGATAACTTTTTCAAATTTTAACCGGTATTTTAATTAACTCCATTTCAGAGATTATCAATAATTTATTTTTATATTATAAGGCCCTTATGAGCGTATACACTTGCCTTAAGGCCTATTTACATATGAATTACTGTTTAGTACGAGTTTATACATTTGCTACTAAACAAAATACTATATCGGATGATTGATGTTTGAAATGACATTCATATGTCACAGTTTTCAATTGTTTGGTTGAATTAAATATAATGCCCGTGTTACAGCAGCGCTATATGCACCATTTAATTACTTTATATAAAAATATTTTTTTTAATAACTATGCCATTTAGTTTCCTTAAACATACTTACCCATACCCCGGAGTTAATGGAATTCAATAAAAACACGATGTGTATATAACAAAAGAGTAACAAATAAGATACATCACACGTTACAAACTACAACTTAACACACATTATTCATGCCTACAAGTGTAATAAACTGTCCGTCGGGAACTCCAGGCTGGCGTGTTCCTCTAGCCTAGCGAAGCCATCACATTGCGTGTCAGGTCCTGATATCACGACAAAGACAAGAGCGTTTCGGTGCTCTAATTTGACAGTATGTGATATATTTTATATTACACGCATAATTTTAGTGTCAGAATAAATTGTACAAATCAGATGCTAAATTATCCATTATACCAACGTCAGACCTCAGACAGAGTCTGTTCATAAGAAGTGTTAAGTAAAAGTTAGCATGTAACACGAGAAAAGCTTAGTTTAGTTAATTATTTAGTCTTTGAGATAATAAAAGGTTAAGTTAGTTAAATAAAGGTTAAGTAGACGTAATTATTGTATCATCTCCAACAATATAGACCAAGAGAACATCGCCGTGACCTCAATCGAAGTAGGCGAAATTAAAATCTGCAACATCTACAAACCACCAAAGAGTCGATGGCCAAAACCAGCGCTACCAGAACTTCAACATCCCTCCGTGTATATGGGAGACTTTAACAGTCATCATACCTCCTGGGGCTACAAGTATATTGACGAGAATGGCAAATATATCACGGAGTGGGTGGACAAAACAAACGCATATCTCGTCCACGATAACAAAAGTAGAGGCTCGTTCAGGTCAGCTCGATGGGGCAAGACCTACAATCCTGACCTAGTATTTACCTCTAAAGATGAGAACGGTCTCCCAGTTCCAGCGAAGAAGTCAATACTTAGTGATTTCCCAAATAGCCAGCACCGCCCCATTGTCCTTGAAATTGGCTTGAAAATCCCTCTAGTTCAATCATACCCAGGCCCGCGATGGAATTTTCATAAAGCCGACTGGAAGCAATATGCTGAAAAACTAGATGAGAGAATTAGATGGATCGAACCAGTAACAAGAAACTACGACCGCTTCAAAAAGCTCATTATCTCTACTGCAAAACAGTACGTCCCACGGGGATATAGGAAACAATATGTTCCGTGCTGGAATAGTGAGACCGAGGAGCTATGGGAGGAATTTCAAGAGACAGCTGACAGAAATACGGCCCATCAACTAATAAGGTCTTTAGATGAAGCTCGTAAGGCAAAATGGGAAGATACCGTTGGGAAGATGAACTTCACGCACTCAAGCCGCAAGGCCTGGCACCTCTTGAGAAGGCTAACTACCGGGCAGACGTCTCAAAACAGCCACCCGAAAGTTAGCTCAAACGCTATTGGAAGCCGGATAGTGGAACTCTCGAAAGCCCCGAGTCACAAACTTCATACCCGTGAAATACGCAAGAAACTGAAACTCTTAAAGTCTGAAGCCACCCCAGATGATCAATATAGCGGCCCCATAACCATACCCGAGATAAGTTCTGCAATCAAACACTTCACTGTTAATAAAGCCTGCGGAGAAGATGGCATTTTTCCCGAGTTCCTGAAGCACTGTGGCTCGCGGACACAGTCATGGCTAGCGGCATTCTATACCAATATAATAGAACTTGGCAAAATACCGCCTAAAATGAAGTCTTCTAAAATCATTGCCTTACTTAAGCCTGAAAAACCCGACGACAGAGCAGACAGCTACCGGCCCATTGCCCTACTCAGCGTTATTTATAAATTACTGGAACGTCTGATCTACAACCGAATATCGGAAACTATCCTTTCGAAAATCCCAAACGAACAAGCTGGTTTTAGGCCGAAACGGAACTGTTGCGACCAGGTCCTCGCCCTTACTACATATATAGAAGCTGGTTTCCAATCAGGAACAAAGTCTTCTGCAGTCTTTATAGATCTCACGGCTGCATACGACACCGTCTGGCGTCAAGGCCTGCTCTATAAACTATTAAAAGCTGTTCCGTGTCTTAAGATATTTAGAGTGATCGAAGATTCTCTCACAAACAGATCATTCCAAGTACATCTGGGCCAACATTCAAGTAAAACGAGGGTTTTGAATAATGGTCTACCTCAGGGATCTGTGCTCGCTCCCCTGCTCTTCAACCTCTACATCCACGACTTACCTGTCACGACCTCATGTAAATTCGCCTATGCTGATGACCTAGCCTTAGTAGCGCAGAACAAATCCACGGAAACAACAGAAGCCATTTTGGAAAAAGACCTAAAGGCCATGGATGAATACTTCCAGCACTGGCGCCTACGTCCAAATGCAAATAAGACAGAGGTCTGTTGCTTCCATTTGTCGAACAGGTTAGCGAAAAGAGAATTAAAAGTGAAATTTAGAGGGACACTTTTGCGCCATAATTTCTGCCCAAAATATCTTGGTATAACCCTAGACAGGAGCCTGACGTATAAAAACCACCTTAGCAAGTTGGCTGGAAAGTTGAAGACCAGGAATAACATAGTTCAAAAGCTAACAGGAACTTCATGGGGTGCCAGCGCTGCTTGTTTAAAGACGTCCGCTATGGCCCTCGTATTCTCAACGGCGGAATACTGTGCCCCCGTGTGGATGAACAGTGCACATGTGGCCGGTGTGGATGTTGAGCTTAACAGTACAATGAGAATAATCACGGGCTGCATCTCGCCAACGCCTTTGTATTGGCTGCCGGTCCTTAGTAACATAGCACCACCAGACATCCGGAGACAGAAATGCCTAATACGAGAGGTCACAAAAATTTCTGATAATTCTTCACTGCCGATACATAAGGACCTGAGCAGTCTTCAAATCACCCGACTCAAGTCTGGAAACCCACCGGCCAAAATCTTTCACACCCACAACCCATCACATCAGGACGACCAAGCGTGGATGAGAGAATGGGAGGCTCAGCACAGTGTAGACAACACCATTTTTGAGTTAGACCCAGGGAAACGGCCCCAAGGGTTCACGGAAAGCCGAGAAATATGGTGCAGACTTAACCGCCTCAGAACTGGCTTCGGTAACTGTGCGTACCTCTGGCACAAGTGGGGGTGGAGCGAGTCGGCGGCGTGCGAATGCGGACACCCAGAGCAGACGGTGCAGCACATGGTATTCGAGTGCCCCGTCACGAAATACAACGGACCAGCTGAGGATTTTAAACACCTGACAAAAGATGCGAGTATTTATCTGCAGAAATGTAAATTTTGAATTAAGTTTTTTATATATGTATAACCAGTGTGTAAACGCCATACGATAAATAATAATTGTAAATTTTATAGCGTGCTGGGTGATTGATACAATTAACAATGGCAAGCCATAATGCCAATAATAATTATGCAATTTTATCCATTTGTTCTTATATAGTAGGTTGGCGAATAAGGTTTTAGATTACTTTCCGTCCAAATCATCTCGGTCGTGGGTATTTGGTAGCAGTGCATGTATGATATCCTGAATACAAATATATGACATGACAAACGCGAAAATGGTGGGGGTACTAACTATGACGTTATAAAGTCGGCGGTACAAAGAATTTCTTTTAAACATACCATGTGGGGCAAATTAAAGGGCTTTGTAAGTAAATTAAAAATTTTTGATTAATCTGTTTAATTATTTTTAAACACTATATAAAGAATATTCAGTATCACTTACGGCCCGATTCGAAGAATTATTAAGACACGTTTAAGATTCTGGAAAGATATTTAAAAAATCGGTAACTAAACGACATGTCAAAATTTATGTTTATTTTGATTCCGCTGTGATCCCAATAAGATCTATTTACTATATTTCTAACCTCAAAGTGACATTGGTTGCCCGAATCGAGCTGCTTCTGTCAATTATACGACATACAAACGATAACTAAATGAGTACTTATCTAAACCAGAACTTGTCGTTATCGTATTTCATTCTTCGAATCGGGCCGTTAGTATGTATTTTAGAATAATCGATTCAGTCGTTTTCAACCTAGAGCAGTTTAAAGTCAACTCTGAATTGTGAAAATTTTGCACGTTTTATAATAATGTGTTGAACCAGGTAGTGAAAATGTTATAGTTTATTATATAATCAAAATCGATTTCTGGAAGACTTATCGATTTACCAAGAAGATTATTATTCCCATCGTTTATGAATTTACCTACACACAAGATTATTGGTTTATAATATTTCAATATTATGGAAAAAAGGGTCCGAAATTTTGGTACTAAGTAAAATGTAATTTTACAGTATCAGTACAATTAAATCCTTAATTGTACACAATAAAATTTAATGTCCCTAAAGCTTATTTTTGGCAGAATCCTAAAACGGTAAATAATTCAATTCGAGGATTTTGCCATAGGATTTATTCAAGTGGAAACTCTTAGAATTTGATGATATCGAATGACGACTTTGCTAAAAGATTAATAAACATTTGATTACTAAAATCGAAAATGTTGGCATTAGTTTATTTATGTTATATATCGTATTATATCATAGGCACCTACATTTACTATAAAAGCTGCTTCTATGTGCTTTTATAGTAAAGGTAGGTATTCAAATACAAGTAAGATATCATAATTGTTTCTTTAATTAATATAGACATGACAGGACTCACAAGACAAACCAAAGGGGCTCTCCAAGTTATTTCAAGTAAGTTCTACTATGCTGGTTAGATACCTAATATCATATTACACTGGCAGAAAGTTCATGGACAATTTAGTTTTCCATGTGATTCGTAAAAGGAGTACAATTTACTTATGTTGTGCCCATTGCTATTAGGTATTATTATCTAAAGAATTTTAGTATTTGTTGGTTTTATTTTTTATCATAGTTTTTTGTGTAATTTGACATTTAGAGACAGTATTCATCTCTAATAAAGTATTTATTATTTCATCGATTCCATATTTGTAATTGTTTTTTAGGGTTCCGTAGCCAAATGGCATAAAACGGAACCCTTATAGTTTCGCCATGTCCGTCTGTCTGTCTGTCTGTCCGAGGCTTTGTTCCGTGGTCGACAGTGCTAGCCGACAAAGTCGTACAATAAAATCTAAAAATTTAATTTATTTTAGGGTACCTAAGAGCATGTCGGGCCACGCTCAGTGTAGGGTTCCGTAGTTACTCTTCCGTCACAATGAGCTAAACTAGAGCTTAAAGTATAGGTACTAAATTGTTAACGAAGGGATGAAACGGTACCTTTCACCCGAGTTAAACAAATAGGCAAATTTGCATAATCAGTACCTAATTAAAGTAAGTCTTTTTACTATGAAGGGAATGCGATAACTCAAAAACAGCTAAACTGATCATGTCCGCTATAGTTTTCATTTAATCTCTTTCTTAAGCTTCCACGATATTTTTCATATTTTTTGGACCTATGGTTCAAAAGTTAGAGGGGGGGGGACACATTTATTTTTTCTTTCGGAGCGATTATCTCCGAATATATTCACTTTATCAAAAAATGTTTCTTGAAAACCCCTATTAGTTTTGAAAGACCTTTCCAACGACACCCCACACTTTACGGTTAAAGCGAAAATAATTTGATGATTTTATTGTACGACTTTGTTGGCTTTATTGATTTATATACTCGTATTCATGCCAAATTTCAGCTTTCTAGCACTAACGACCACGGAGCAAAGCCTCGGACAGACAGACAGACAGACAGACGGACATGGCGAAACTATAAGGGTTCCTAGTTGACTACGGAACCCTAAAAAGGTGTCATTAATGTAATCTTATAGAAATTTCAAGTGTAATAAACAGGACAGTGTAAAGTTGGTTTTCCTACTCCTCTACTGTTATCTGTCATTTATGCATTCATTAACACGAATATAAGAACATACATAAAAGATTTCAAGAAAAGTCTATATTGTCTATTCCTCATAAAAGCTCTTGTGCTTTTATAAGCTATAACGTTACTGCGATTAATAGCTACCAACCTAACAAAACCAAAACGAATACAGTTTTAAACTAAGTGCATTGCTGCCGACTTACAAAATATTCATTTGGTTGCATAGTAAAAATAATTACTTCATAAGTCAGAAACACGCATGTGACACCCGTAATATAGCAACACCCATAGACTACGAAGACCGCTTAGCGTTGCTTGTTAGTCTCCGTAGGCTACGGTGGCCAAAATCGAGAAAAAACTGTCCAAAAAATTAATTTAGCAAGTAGCAAGTACCAGGGCCTCATGAGTTACGAGAAGGTGTCGCTGACCGGCCGGCCGCGGCCCGGGGCGGGCCGGGCGCAGAACAAGGTATGCTCGCGCGTCTTGGCTATATACTTTTGCTGTAATTTGTTTACCTAAATTAAGATTTATTTTTGTTGACTCGTAGGAAAAATATTGTATGCAACGTTGTATAAGTAGGTCAAAAAATTCTCGTGGCGTATTCCTTTACATTGTTCGCCTACGCCTTCGGCTCCGGCTCACATTGTAACTCACGCCGCTCGCCTTTTTTGACCCTTATTATACAACTGTTGCATAATAGTATTTTATATTCGGCCGCTCGGCGACACCTCCTCGTAACTCATGAGGCCCTGGTACTTGCTACTTGATAAATTAATTTTTTGGACAGTTTTTTCTCAATTTTGGCCACCGTAGCCTACGGAGACTAACAAGCAACGCTAAGCGGTCTTCGTAGTCTATGGGTGTTGCTATATTACGGGTGTCACATGCGTGTTTCTGACTTATGAAGTAATTATTTTTACTATGCAACCAAATGAATATTTTGTAAGTTGGCAGCAATGCACTTAGTTTAAAACTGTATTCGTTTTGGTTTTGTTAGGTTGGTAGCCATTAATCGCAGTAACGTTATAGCTTATAAAAGCACAAGAGCTTTTATGAGGAATAGACAATATAGACTTTTCTTGAAATCTTTTATGTATGTTCTTATATTCGTGTTAATGAATGCATAAATGACAGATAACAGTAGAGGAGTAGGAAAAATACTATAAACTGCAAACTAAATTCGGAAATCATGTTTTGTTATTTAAAAAAATGTTATTAAAATAGAGGTCTGATTATGGAATGGTCAATTTGAGCTCTTTCAAATGATACCCTACTTGACCTAGTCACTAGACTTTGGAAATTTGCTCCCTCTTCATATTGGCCATTTTCTATAGTTGTTAATAATAAAATAAAAAACTAATACTTTCAATGTGTCTGGGTTAGGGTTGTTCATAACTATTCCAAATTTCAAATCGATAGCTTAAGTGGTTCTTGAAATATTTGGCGATGTGACAGACAGACAGACAGACGGACGGACTGACAGAGTCGCACCATAAGGGTTCCTTTTGTACCTTTTTGGTACGGAACCCTAAAAATCGATTCTGGGGTTTACCATCATCGGCCTAAGTCAATCACTATTAGGTAGTACACACGCTTTGAGAACTTAGTACTTATTTATTCAACGTTTTCTTGCTTTTAAAGATCATAGCCATTGATTTCAGTTTTTTTTTTCATAAATACTTTACATATGTTAAGTGCAGTTTTGTTTTCTTAGACGTGTTTAAGTGATGGAGCTTCATTTAAGTGAGAGAATTTTGAATACTGGTCATTTAGGTATTAGGTAAAAAATCGGCCAAGAGTGTAGAGTACCGTAGTCACCATTCTGTCAGAATAGGCAAGACGGGGGCTTTTTGTAAGTATTATATACATTACAAGCATAAGGGAGTAACCTTGGCTGCTTTTTGCAGGTCTCTTCTTTACTAAAAAGAGAAGACTTTTTTATTTTTAACCGACTTCAAGATTTCAAAAGAGGAGGTTATCAATTCGGTTGTTTTTTTTTAATGTTTGTTACTCCATAACTCCGTCATTTTTGAACCGGTTTTGAAAATTATTTTTTTGTTTGAATTTATATATATACAGATTGGTCCTGTTTTTGTCAAAACTCAGTTCTGATGATGGGATCCATGAGGAATCGAGGGAACTCTTCAAATGTGAAAGGCATACATATATTGATTTTTGTATTTTCTGTAACAAATCAAGCATTTACATTTAAAAAGTGACATTTGATGAAGTGGAACTGCTGATGATGATCAGAATGGAACTCTTCAACGACGCATAGTACACGTTTGGCGATTTCTCCTCTTCGCTGTGTTTGTTAAGTAAATTAGATTTTCAAGACAAATTTTTATCAGGTTCGAGTCCTGACAATGGGGTCCATGAGGAATCCAGTGAACTCTTCAAATATGAAAGGCATACATATAGTGATTTTTGTATTTTCTTTAACAAATCAAGCATTTACATTTTAAAAAGTGACATTAGATGAAGTGGAACTGCTGATGATGATCAGAATGGTATTCTTCAATGACGCATAGTACACGTTTGGCGATTTCTCCTCTTCGCTGTGTTTCTTAAGTAAATTTGATTTTCAAGACAATTTTTTGTAAAGTTCGAGTTCTGACGATAGAGTCCATGAGGACTCGAGGGAACTCCTCAAATGTTAAAAGCATATATATAGTGATCTTAGTATTTTCATTAACAAATCAAGTATTTACATTTGTAGAAGTGACATTTGATGATGAACAGAACGGAACTCTTCAATGATGCATTGTTCACGTTTGGCAATTTGTTCTCTTTGCCAAGCAGTTAGGTTTTCAAGGCGCATTTTTATATTTCTATCCTATTTAGTTTTTTTTTAATAATTATCTGGTGCTTTATTTCATGCATGGTTTGAAATAATTTATCTTAAATCTTACCAGTCAACCATAGGGCAAATCTGAAATGTGTCAAGGTGGGTGCAGTGGCAAAAAAAAAAAACATGTTACCTTCTTTTCTACATAATTAGGCGTAGGACGCTGTATTTTTAATTTCATTGTATGAAATCTCAAATCAACAATAATCGTTCCTTCACGGGTCTCCCTCAATGAATTCGGTTTGTTTTTCTTAAAAATTATTAAGCAAGTACTCAAAAAGGGCTGGACCTTGACTGGAGTTCGTATTTGCTATAGTTTATATTAAAAGTATTTATCAAGTTTTTGTTGTACGATTTATTTCACATTTTTGGTCCATGGTTTAAAAGTTAGAAGTTAGTGGGGCATAAGGCATTATAGGTACATAGGACACATTTATTTTCTTTCGGAGCGATTATTTCAGAAAATATTCATTTTATCAAAAAATGGTTCCAGGCCCATAGTCATTTCGAAAGACCTATCCAGCGGCACCCCACACTATTTGATTAAAACGATATTTTTCACAAAATTATATTTTGTATACCCAAAAAAAAAACTAGAGGTTTTATTTTACCGCTCTGTCGCAATGCATGATTTATGTTACCAATGCCAAATTGCAGCATTCTAGCACTAACGATCACGGAATAAAGCCGTAAAGCCGCGGACGAACAGACAGACTGACATGGCGCAACTATAAGGGTTCCTAGTTAATTAGGGAACCTTAAATTTTTTTAGACTAACACCAATAAGGTATAGTTTACGCTTTGAGTTGAAGATCTACAAAATTCACTTCCGCACAGTAAGTAATTTAAAAGTTAGATTGCTGAACAGCCTCCAAGATCAAACACGAAGACGAAGTCCAAAGCAAAACATGAAGATGTATATAGGTACCCAAACAGATGCTAAAAATTAAAAAAAAAAAAAACATTTTACTAAACCGCCCCGAGATACCTATAAGAAGACAGTGGAGGACCCGTGTGAAATCGCCTTTTCATACAAACGTAGTCCTCATTTTCCTCTCTGGATATTAACATGATTGAAAATATTTTGACACAATTAGTTGTATATTAACCACATTTAAAAATTTGTATGAAATCTGCTTTTCGCTTCTAATATTTACAATAATTAAAAAATCGAAAAAATCAAACATCGGGGCATAGCTATGGTTAATATACATAAAATAAATAATATTTTCCATATTGTCAATATCCAGATAGGAAAATGAAGACTATGTATGTATGGAGAAGCGGCCGTCCTCTTTTCTCTTAAATGACAATTATTTAATTCGAGAAATTAAGACACAGCAATTTTTAACTATATTTCATATATTTGCACCAATTAACTGATCGCCGCGCCGTCACTCTCAACTGACTAAAATTACGGACAGTATAATACCTAGCGATAATCATAAAGCAATAATCATAAAAATAAACACATAACTATGTAAATATCTCAATTATCTCAAGTAAAAACAAATAACGATGAATAGTTTTAATCTATCCGATACATACGTTAATCATCAAATAAAGTTTACAAAACAAATTAAAGTTTTACTTTATCTCTTGTACTTAATGGTTTAAGCGTATCTCTAAGTACTATTTACGTAAGGTTTGAGATGGAATTTAGACTGATCAAAACATTGTATTACTCCGGGAGCCATCTAAGTAATTGCCACACAGGGTAAGTAATATGTGGTCATTAAAATTTCTGACCGTGGCTCAGATCACGCACATGTACTTATTTATAGCTATTATTATTTTTGTAGTGAAAACAACTATCAAACATTGTAAATTACCAAAACTCCTGACTTTTTCCATTTTAAATGCATTAGCCTCTTTTGTCTTGTGTACCTACAGTCAATTATATTATTGCCATAATATTATTTTTTACGTTCTGCGATTACCATTTCTTGAAAAAATATATTATAAGATCAATAAAGAAGTATCAGGCTAATTTAATTTTATCATAAAAACGCTGAAAGTCAAGAAATTACTATATGTTTTAAAAAGGAGCAAAGTTGTTGTTTTACCGATCGTGCTAATATTGATTCCGAAAATGAAGATGAAAAGGAAGTAGGTCAGATTAGAACTGCGAACCCTACACCAAACGAACTATTGTTAGTAAAATATGTTAGGGTAGAAGAACTGCGAACCCTACACGAAACGAATTGTTGTTAGTATAATTTTTAAGAAAAAAAAACCGACTTCAATGAGGGAGACCGGTGAAAGAACGATTATTGTTGATTGTAGATTTCATACAATGTAATTAAAAAGACAGCGTCCTACGCCTAATTATGTAGAAGAGGAGATAACATATTTTTTGTGCACCCCCCTTTGTACATTTCAGATTTGCCCTATGGTTGACTGGTAAGATAACCCGCAATAGGGTATTCGACTGTATTTAAGATAAGTTATTTCACACCATGCATGAAAAAAAGCACCAGATAATTATTAAAAAAAAAAACTAAATAAGAAATATAAAAATGTGCCTTGAAAACCTAACTGCTTGGCAAAGAGCACAAATTGCCAAAAGTGAACTATGCATCATTGAAGAGTTCCGTTCTGTTCATCATCAGCAGTTCCACTTCATCAAATGTCATTTCTACAAATGTAAATACTTGATTTGTTAATGAAAATACTAAGACCACTACATAATATATATATATGCCTTTAACATTTGAGGAGTTCCCTCGATTCCTCATGGACCCCATCGTCAGAACTCGAACTTGACAAAAATTTGTTTTGAAAATCTTATTTACTTAACAAACACAACGAAGAGGAGAAATCTTCAAACGTGTACTATGCGTCGTTAAAGAGTTCCATTCTGATCATCATCAGCAGCCCCATTTCATCAAATGTCACTTTTTTAAATGTAGATGCTTGATTTGTTACAGAAAATATAAAAATCACTATATGTATGCCTTTCACATTTGAAGAGTTCCCTCGATTCCTCATGGATCCCATCATCAAAACTGAGTTTTGACAAAAACGGGACCTGACGGGAACGGGAAATGACGAAGTTATGGAGTAACAAACATTAAAAAAAAAAACATACAACCGAATTGATAACCTCCTCTTTTGAAATCTTGAGGTCGGTTAAAAATAGGTTAGGTTAGGTTAGAATTGTGACCCCTACACAAATATATATAGTCCTCCTTATCTATTTCGATGACGGCGACGCCAGAAAATTATGGATTTTGCCTGTTATGGGCTTACCCATATTTGTACCCATCAAAGTTCCTGCTTGGCGTTTTAGGGTTTAATTCCTTCGAGGTGAGGCGTAACTACGGGCTACGTAAAATATTACATACTACTGTAATATTTTACGGGGGAACTCGGACTGCCCTGAACTCGTTGCACAGCTCGTACGCCTGTTTGTTCCATCTGTGGCTAAGGCCCAATTTAATTTGCGACCACGAAGTGGTCACCTATTAGCAGTGCCTAAAACACGCACTATGTCCCATGGCAAATTACCACTTGTCCGCGCTCTACCATTTATATTAACACCGCATCCTCGCATCAGCACCGAAATGTGATGTATTTGCAAGTAGTTAGATGGATCTGTGTAATGAATGCATGAAGTTCTGTGACACGATGGATAAGCGAGAATCTTCTGTCTTGTATTAGTCTTCTTTCTTACATTTGTTCTATTTTTCCTTTCTAGACTGTATCATGTACCTAGTTTGTATAAATACTGTCTATTATAAATTTCACAGAATATTTGTTCGCTGTAATTCTGTGTAATTTATTTGAATCAATAAAAAAAAAAAAAAAAAAAAAAAAATCTTCAGGGTCACTACCCACTAGGCCAGATTAGTCGACACTCTATGAACTATGAATACTATGACTATGACTACCCTATGAGTCCGTACTCAAATAAAAAAAAGTACCGCCATCTTGAATTTCTTCCTTTTTTGTATTGATCTTTAGAATAGCGAGTTCTCAGTTTGGAGCGAACTACTAGTATTAAATAAAAGTAAAATAGTTTGTTTGTTTGTTTGTTTAAACTTTATTGCACAAATTTACAAAAATAGTACAAATGGCGGACTTAACGCCTTGAGGCATTCTCTACCAGTCAACCATTGGGCTAAACAGAAATAGTTAGTTTGGTGCAGGATTGTAAAGAGTTGATATGGAAATAGACACAAGTCGAGACTACTATGATACTATACTTACACAAATATATATTTTAAATACACCTACCTACACATATACATATTCAATATATATAAATAAACATACATATATAATATAATAACAATGTACCTATTAGTGTGAGATATCACGCAGACATTTAGTCACGAATGTTTTCAAATAAGTGCTTACGCAACTTGCTTTTGAATGAAAGCTTGCTCTGAGCTTGTCTGATAGGCAGAGGGAGAGCATTCCACAGACGTATTGCTTGGCAAGTGAATGAGTGTATTTTATTAAAATCTATGTTTATAGTAGGTATTTACATAAAGATCCCTTCAAAATAAATTATTGTTTTAGATTAAAGTGGAGGCTATTAGTTCGTCAGTGGAGATTAATACAAAAGTCTGAGGCATTTGAACGAATAAAACAAATTGAAGAATAAACTTTTGTAATTACAGTAATTGGTATAATCCATTTGTCGATTTCTTGATACCGTGAAGTTTATCAAATACGATAAATTAACACTGCGAGGTGATTCATTTCAATCAGTGTCTATCATGGGTAGATCAAACCGAATCAAGACAGATAGGTACCTTTGTAAGTATTTTATTGCTTCATCGAATTGATCTCTTATTATCTGAAGCCGTATTTTAGGTCGTAGATAAAGTACGAGTATCTCTGTTTTTAAAAAATAATCGAATTCCGTGTTCAGGTGTTTTATTTTAGCAAGTTTTATACTTTACAACTATAAACTGACGACCAGTTTGGCCTAGTGGGTAGTACCCTGCCTACGAAGCCGATGGTCCCGGGTTCAAATCCTGGTAAGGGCATTTATTCGTGTGATGAGCATGGATATTTGTTCCTGAGTCATGGGTGTTTTCTATGTATTTAAGTATTTATAAATATTTATATATTATATATATCGTTGTATAAGTACCCTCAACACAAGCCTTATAGAGCTTACTGTGGGACTTAGTCAATTTGTGTAATAATGTCCTATAATAATAAAAAACTACTAGGTCTAAAGTTTATATTGAACTTTTACACGTCAAATCAAGGGAAATTGCCAAAGAAAAAACACAATAAAACTAGACACTATATTTGCGAGGGCAGACTCCAAAAAAAACCTTAAAAGGCAAAGTTGGCTCGAAAGAAAAAAAACTTGGCCAAACCAAATCAAGACTTCGGTATTAAGTGCTTCGTATCACTCATCTCTATGTTTACTTACATTGGATGCTTATCCGCACGTCACTGTGCGAGCGGAATAGCATCACCCCAAAAATATTGTGGTAGAATATCCAGCACATACATGTCTCGTTTATACTCCGAGCGCCGTGCGGCTCAGTGGGAATACTTTAGGCAGCGCATAAATACATTTTCGGCAGTAGCTTGCCTGCTTTTCGTCTAAATGTCATACAAATAAAATAAAAAATAAAACAACAACATATAGTTATAATATATATGTGCCAATTTGTTCGATAACTTGTTGCCATTTTGTAGGTACCTAGTGTCATTATCAAGTTACTGTAAACCTTTTGGGACTTATGCTCAAAAAACTGCGTCAAGTACCTACTTGCCGTTTATGTATCAAAGGTTAACGACCGATTAGATCCTAATTGCTAACAAGACCGAATCCCTAATAAAGTGTTTACTTTATTTAGCCTATATAAATTCAAACAACTGTATTTGTTAAAGGCCCAACATGCATACGCCGCCGTGTGCCCTTTGTGTCAGCATCTAACCTTAACAAGAACAAAGTGAAGGCAATTTTCTTAAGTAGGTACCCATTTCGGGCCCGGTACTTGTTTCAGGATTTAATGCCCACTCACCACAGAAAGTTACTGTGCCCTCCAAAATATTTATTTTTCAAAAGTTGTGGCTTGATCTTATGTACATAGGGGCTTGCTTTATACGCATTAAGAATCCATAACAAGCTCGGCAGAATTGTGAGCTTCCAGCTTATAAAACAAACGACATAGATCAAAAACAAGTTTTGTATGAAAAACTTAAAATAGCTGTATGGTTTTTTTTTATTATTTTGGTATCTGAAGCTACATAAACTAATTACAGGCATAGATACTCTTATGCCTTAGGGTCTATACGGACTGTGCGGCGGCCGGTCGTCCGGATGACAGCTGGTTGCGGTTGCACTTGCGGAAAACCGGACAGTGCGTATAGCGCCCGTCATGGTTTGCGGTCGAGTGCACACGTGCGCTTTCAATGGCAACCGCACTCGCAAATTGGCAACCGCAGTGAATCTGCGTAGTGCGTACAGCGACCGTCCGGCTATCTGCCAGTCGAACTGCAGCGCTCCGAGCGACCGGAGTGGATGGGCGGCAGCCGCATTGCAGAGCGTATAGACCGCGGGCCAGTCGCATATTTCGTCAGTCATCGCCTCTCGGTTGATACTTTGCCAGATGATAGTTTAGATGCTGTTTTAAACTTAAAAAACCGTCGCGGTGGAATGACCGTTAGCTGTAAAAAAAAATCGCCTACCACTTTATGTGCGGCAAAGTATGCGTAATGTGTAAATTGAGTAATCCGTTGATGGCTTTTTAGGCGATTACGCCTGATACAATGCTATATGCAACGTGTCATGATAGCGGTTATTTTTTACATGTTGATGCGACCAGCTGATGTTCTTACCACCGCGATATAACCGGCTGACGACTTTTTAAATTAGCAACAGCTACTGAACTATCATTTGGCAAAGTATCGAACGGGAGGCGATGACGTTTTTTTTTGTTTTACGTGTTTCGGTGGCTGTCATTCCTCAATCCACCAACGGCGTAGCAGCTGACGTCCACGAGGATTCATCATACCTAGCCGTTAACCACTACACGAGTATTTAGCCGGGAGGCGATTAGTCATAGAAATTGTTCCTAGCTTGCGGTCTAGTATAGATAATACGGTTTAAATAAAATGTTGGGCTTCCGGTTAGCCTAGCGGCCATCCGCAGTGCGGCTAACCGGACAGTGCGTACATGATATAACCTTATCCTATTGTAAGGACAAAGTTTCAGAGCAATCTAGGTAGTCGTTTTAAGATGAAAGTTTGCTGCGGACTCTTAACCTTTTGAACGCCACGCCTATCGTACGCGGCGCGTAATCGTGAACCTTGTCGGTACGCATGAAGATTGATATTGGGCTGTAGCCACGCGCGTCATATGACGTCTTTGGCGGTCAAAAGATTAAGGAACACTTAGGAGAGACAACATAACGATACCTCCCAAGTAAGGCAAGTGACAATTTTATGATTTTGAGTTCTTTACATATTTATTATTAAAATACCAATCTTAACTTTCCACTGGCTGAAAAGTGTATTCTTTTTGGTAAGATAACTACATTTTATATACGCAAACATCGCATACTGAGGCAAGTCACTTGCACCACGGTAAAGTTAACGCGGAGGAGGGTAACAAAAGTGAGGCATACTGATACAAGTTACTACGTCGACATGGTAAAAAAAACTGATAATAACAATTGAAATTACAATTATTTGATATATTTGAAATGTTTTCATAATACATGAATATACAATTCTATTTTGAATCAAATTTTATCGTTAAGATTGGCATTTTTTAAGTATACTGGATGCTTGTTGGTTCGGCTAAAATACGCGTAAACAGCAGTGGCAGCATGGTTCCATTTTTATCACTTGTCACTATGCCCGTCGCTTTCGCGCTTACATACTTGTTAGAACGTGACAGGAATGGTGAGAAATGATAAAGAGCCGACCATCTTAGCTCTACTGGAGTATATACTGTTATATCATAAACTGCGATAAAATTTAGAATTCCATTAATGCAGACATAATCTAAGAGATTTCGCCAGAACATACCTATCCAAAACTTAATAGAATTGCTATAACAAATAACGTAGTTAGTTTCTGTTCTACCTTTGAACCGCTCTCCTGCAAAATCCTGATTTTGCAGTTGCCTCAGTCTTGAGGATGTACCGAAAGCAGTTTTTATTGTATTATATTTTTGCGGTTTCAATTTTGAGTTTAATAAACAGTATTTTGACTATTCAGCTAGCTAAATAATGACAAAAATAGTCTTTTCATGCACTTGAGACGTCAATTACTCCCCATATTAGCAAGATGAAGAATACCGTAAAATGGGGTGAGTAGGGATTGCGGGGGGAGTAGGGATGCGAATCCAGAATTTCTTATTCCAGTAGCTACTTTGATTTTCGGGCTCAGGTTGCTCTTAAAGTAATTTGATTATATTTTTAGACATAGTTTTTCTTCTTTTGGCAACACTAAGTTACCAAATCATACAATTATAAAACAAAAATTCACTGTCAAAGTTGATGGTCGAAAGCGGCGGATTTTTGTTTGAATTTAACTTAGTTTTTATGTGAAATTTGCCAAAGTAAGTGTTCATCAACCTTTCGGATATCGTTTATACACTTACGAGGCTTATTTAAAACAGAAAATTATAAGTATGTTTCGTTATTTATAATGGTTTTAACTTAGAAAATGCTTCAACCGAATTTGAGAATTTTTATAGGGTGAGAAGGCATGTATTGAGGAGTGAGTTGGGATGACAAAGGGGACAGTTGGGTCATGAATGGGGAGAACGTGTTACGAACGGGGTGTACCGGGATGATAGAGGGGGGAGTTGGTGTTAGTAGTTCAGGGTTGTCAATTTATATGAGTCGTCAAAAGTGTCTTACATTATGATAAAATGATTAATATTATTTAAAAAATATTGATGTATCGGAGGAGTTGAAGAAATTGCAAATTAAATAAAAATGTTATATTAAGTAAGTAAGTAAGTAAATATTCTTTATTGCACCAACAATTATACATTTTACATACATGTAAAACTACAAATGAATTTTAAAGGAAAATAGAACCAGTAACAACAGGCGGTCTTATCGCTAAAAAGCGATCTCTTCCAGACAACCTTTAAGTAGCAGGAAATTTCGAACTCATACTCAACAGGTAGTGCAAGGAGCTAAATATGGAGACTATTAAATACAAACACACATACTACTTATATAAGTATTAAAACAATACCTAATATACTAATAAATATACAATATAATATAATACAATATATATATATATATATATATATATATATATTTATACTTACACATATACAATATATAAATGGCAACTTAAGGTAGAGATAGAAAGTATAGTTTCAGCTGATTTTTGAAAATGGGGAGAGATTTAGCTAATCTTAATACTACTGGCAGAACATTCCATAACCGAACAGCCCGGAACGTAAAAGAGCTATTAGAAAATTTTGAAGTAGATAAGGGAGGAGCAAGAATATGAGTCTGAGAACATCTGATAGAAGAGAGATACTTGAAACGCTCTTTGAGATAAGGTGGTGTAGCGGGGTTAAAGAGAATGCCATAAAGGAGGGCAACATGAGAGTCACGGCGAAGACGAATAGGAAGCCACTTGAGCTGAGAACGAAACTGAGACACATGGTCATATTTGCGCAAGCCAAATATAAACCTAAAATTAAAATATGTCTTTTATTTATTTCATACAGTAATAAAGGCTGAGTGTTTAACTGACTTTAAACTGCTAAAGTACATTCTCTTTTTTGACTCAATACCTAATCTTTGGCTAATATCAAACATTCCCGAAGGTAGGAAGGTGGCGAAGGATTGAAGGCGAGTCTGGACCCGGGTACGTCCTTAAACTACGTCCACAAGAGAGGTATGGGCAGAGCCCAACTGGGGAAGTACCTCCACCTTACAGAAAATCGCAGCCAAATAACACTAGACCCTACTCATAGTGTTGTGTTCCTGCCGGTGAGTAAGGTTGCCAGAGGTCAACGAGAGGCGGGAGGGGGTTAGGGTCGGCAACGCACATGTACCTCCTCTGGAGTTGCAGGCGTACATAGGCTACGGATACTGCTTATCATCAGGCGAGCCGTATGCTTGTTTGCCACCGACGTAGTATTTAAAAAAAAATCCCGCACCAAAAACGCCGGGGTATGATCATGTCCCAATAAACAAACAAACAAACGCACTGCGTAAGTAATTGTCAATTAACATTTAAATTCTTTTGTGTGGCATAATCCTATTACTAAAAATTGAGGGCCTTTTACACAGAACTCGGCACTCATTACATGTAAATACGAGTATCAATACTCTTGTCGGCGAAGTCGATAAAGTTGCTTATTGTTAATATTTGAACTTTGCTGTCATTCATTACACATTAATTTTTTATGTTGGAATTCACCTTACTAATTCCATATAGACCAAAGTAATTTAAAAAATATATCTAAAAAACAAAAAGAAAACGGTCACAGCTTACAGAAAACATTAAATCGTTTTATGTAGGAGCATAAATATAAGCTAATTTTGCTACACAAATAAAATATTCTCCTGACAAGTCAAGCTTTTGTCATAATCCGAAAGTGTCAACCCTAGCAATTTTCCCATCTCACCCCATTGCTATCTATTACTTCTAGCCCCAACTACGGAGTGAGCTGGGATTGCACACTAAAATTGACAAACTAAAATTCATACATCCGGAACACTTTTTTTGTATATAAATTAATGTGCCACATATAAAAATAAACTTTTATCCAAGTTGGAACTTCGATTTCGCCCCTACTCATACCATTTTACGGTATACCTATTTCAAAAGTATTTTTTTTTAATTTCTACTTATTTTTCATTCATTACTAGTGGTCTATTGTTATACGAGTATTAATAGGCATATGGAAGTTTATAGCCGGGCAACGTCGAATATAACTTCGCCCTTGTAACTTTATCTGATTTTACGAACAACATTTTCAAAATACACTTCAACGCAAGCTTAAGCTGTAAAATAATAGGTACCTACCCCTTTTGTGTTTGAAAATATATAAATACATTTAATTTGCCTGAAATTTACATATTTTTAATTGAATGTTTCGCAAACAATACTCAAATTAGGTGCCTACATATATGTACCTATATCGGGTGTGGCCTGTACAATTTGACACTAGGTTAGAGGTTTAACCGCTTAACCTCGGGCCTTAGGTTTTATTTTATAGTAAAAGAAAAGTATTGTATACAATATTGATATAATCAAGCTTTTCAATCTCGTACCTCACTTAAGCAACTCAGCAAGCTTCGTTGCTTAAATACGGCACTCGACTGAAAAGCTCTCTATTAGTTTGAGCTTGAGCTAAAGCAAGAACCAAAGTTTTAGCAGTTAATTAAAGTATATGGTTACGTGTGCGGATAACTTTTTGTTGTATGTATAGTTGAAGAAATATTATTTGCACCGATGAATGTTATCACTAATTATTGGCTCTTTTACAATAGAGTAATAATGTAACAGTACTACTCTGTTTTGCTTACAGTATACTTCAGCTAAACAGTATTAACCCTAGTTATTTTTTTGTTTTTAACTTCTAAGTTTTCCTAGTATTCCAACTTTTCAATTCAACTATGTTAATTAGATCTAAAGAACTGTACATCAGAATGATCCAGAAACCAACGTGGCTAAATAAAGTCTAAATAAATAATATATCTACTTCATTTCGTTCCATTAGTACCAAGATGGAATTATATTGCAAAACTGAGATATTAATTTCAAGTTAGTAAGATCTGTGTCGAAAAAGTTTGAATTTTCGTAATAACGTACCTATATTAGAAACACAAACATAACTAGTTATTATTACAATAAATGGGACGTGCTTTATTGCCGCTCTTTTGTTCTTTTGGATTAGTAAAGATATTTTTTATGACCAATCGGAGCAAATTAAATATTTTGTCAACAATACGACCGTAGCTTCCAGCTCATAAATTTAGCAGGTATATATTTTATAGATGTACTATTTACGCGTGCGCCCGCCCGTGAGGGACAGAACATACGCAATGTGATAAAATTAAAAACTCGTTTTAACATTCCTGACAACATACCAAAACCAACCTACGTAATTTGGTCGGGTTCATTGTTGCCCACCATAAAAACGGTGGGCAACAAAATACGTCTACGTCACTTAGGACTCTTTATAACTGGACAGAAAGGAAAAGTGACACTATGACAAGAACAAACAATAATAGCGCTTTCTCTGTTACTCCTACTGAAAGTTTCAAGATCATTTCGTCATTCGTCAGATCATTTCCCGCCACCCCTAATGTTGGATTCAGAGTTATATGTACTTGTTCTAACTAGAAACAATTTTATGAATGAACTGTCAAACGATTAGACTTTATAGCTCAGGTGATACATGTTACCTGTGGTTTTTTAATCGATTTTATTACCTCTTTGCTACTACTCTTACTGCCACCGATGAACAGCTGCCCGGCGCCTGGATTACATGCTAAAGACAGTATGGATTTTTTTATCTTTATTTAAAGAGCTTTGCCACTTTTGTGACGACGTCGCTCGAATACTGAAGTGGCTTCGTTACTCGTTAATTAGTAGGTATACCTTTTTCTTCGTCTAGTTCTCACATCCACAACTAACTCAACAAAATGTTACATAATATCGAGATTTATAATGCATACAGCAACGATTATTATGATTTACTGAATATGTACGAGTGCATGTGGGCTCTTGGATTTAATATTTATAACTTGATGTAAGTACTTCTTACTTTCTTAAAAAAACTGCTACTGCTACTTTATTAACAAAACTATTTTGTCTCAACTGTGAGCATTACTAAATCTGCGGGCCTAAGATTGTCGCGTTTTTATTGCCTGCCATCGGGGCCATCACTTAGTAACAAATAATTATGTAATGTGAGAGTGATGCATGGCACGCACGATATAGTGTGATGTGATTGTGATGATAATGTTGCAGTTATAAAAAAGTTTTTAATAACTTTTTAATATTTTTTTAGCGAGAGTGGCTATTCAAACATCAATCTTCAACATTTATTCAGCAAATAGGCCAATAAGGCACTTTTCATCACACGTCAACATCGAATATACATACAAGTAAAAAAAAACAGATAAACAATGACGAAATGCAACTGCAAAAATCAATGTAAACTAAAGTATTATTATTACTTAGAGATGTATAAAGTCTCATAATGTCGAATTACAAAAACAGATAAAAAAAAATTTTTTGAAGTGTCATAACTAAAGGATTATATAGTTCATCAAATTATCCTTAGAGATGTATAGTCTCCAAAAGTCAGTCATGTACGAGTATAAATTAAACATTCATTAAGGGAAAAGAAACTTAGGAGAACCGAATGAGGTGTCTCACTGTAATTATACTTGAAAATAAAGTTACTAAATATAATAGGTCCTGTCAGCTTAAACAGACCAGTCTCCACAAACAGCACCCGTTCACGAGTATGACGCGTATCTCAGCCATCGCCTTCCTCAACCTTCATTTGGGAAAGTGAGTATTATATTCCGTAATCCCGTTAATGAGGGAAATTGATAAAGTAATTTAGCCTTACGCGCTGTAATGAGCCTACAAGATGGACAAGATCTACTGACGAATAAATGGCACTACTGCTTAATACGTTAATGGAGCAGAATGCGAAAAACGTGCTCGAACAAATATTGATATACCATCGAGCTGATCTGATGATGGAGACAGGAGTCGGTCATACGAACTCTGTGATGAAACAACGCCACCTAAAATGTCTCAATGAGTGTTAGTGGTCCGTGGTAATAAAAGTACAGTCAGCGACAAAAACTTATTTATCAGGTCAGTTTTATTTATCAGGTCAGGTGAAAATCAAAGCTCACTAAAGTAGGACCACTTTAATCCGGACTCCTATAATCCAGTAGACTCTATAACCCGGACGACATGCTGTATTCGCGGACCGATACGACCTTCAAACATTCAAGAAAAGAGCGTACTCCCTTCTTAAAAGCCGGCAACGCACTTACAACCCCTCTGGTGTTGCAAGTGCCCATGGGCGGCGGTAATCGCTTACCGTCAGGTGATCCGTCTGCTCGTTTGCCTCCTCTATCATTAAAAAAAAAACATAAATTTCTTTGTTTCATCGCCAACTAAAAGGACTGGCCATTAAAATAAAGTGCAAGAATGTAACTGTTTTTATTTTTTCACCAGAAATGTGTTATAGGTTATTCTGTTCATTAAATTAAGAAATGTTCACATATACATATTGCGTTCATTGATATACTAATTAAACACTACAAAAAATTGACATCATTCATCCGGAAACATCCGTTTTCAGCCTATCCGTTAATGTAAATCTTATCTCGTCTTACAGAAGAGCAATTAAACAAGCTTGAACGTCTTCAAAATGTGTGCATTCGTTTCACACATTTTGAAGACGTTCAAGACGTTTTTGGGCTACGAAAATTTGACCATGTGAACTCCAGCTTTCGGCCACAGCTTAAGTGGTTACCGATACGTTTTCGACGTAATACGCATATCCTTTCTCTTCTCTACAGTACCCTATTTATTCCTAATACTCCTGGTTACCTTAAAAAGCGGTTTAGTTTTCTTTCGTCTGTTAGGTGTTCTGAAAATCTTCTTCTTGCTCCCCCTCGGTTATCTAGTAAGTTCTACATCAAATCCTTCACTTTCCAGTCTGTAAGAATGTGGAATGCTTTGTCCATTGATATAAAACGAGCTCAATCCTTACCCATTTTTAAAAAAGTTTAAAAGATCACTATTTATCACTTTCTTAGTCTTGGTTTTATTCATGTAAGTAAATTCCCCTTTATTTTCTCTACCTGGTCGTTACTTCTCTCCCTTGAATGCTTAATTTATTTATGTAGGTTTATGTAGTGTATTATTGTAATTTAAATAATTTATGTAGTTTACTCGTATGTAGAGTATGTTTTATTGTTTTTTGTTTATAATTTAAAATTAACATATTATAAGTATACTTGTTTTATTGTTGTTTTGCACTGTCCAATAGCTTATTTCTTGCCACCGATTCGCTATCTGAAGGTTGTCTGGAAGAGATCGCTTTATAGCGATAAGTCCGCCTGCCATTTAAGTCCTGTCTATGTTTGTAATATAAGCTTTTCTCTAGTAGAGCAAAATAAAGAATTTTATTATTATTATTTGTATGTCTCTTACAAATTCTCGGGACCATGGGGTCCCGGGCATTTGGAAGGCGTGCGTGGGGCCGAAGCCAACACGTAGAGGCCCCTTGTAATAAGACGATTTACTCTAAAAGTAATGTGCCACCAACCGACGACTATCCCTGTTTGCACTATAGTAGTGCACCCAAGGACAAGCCCCGGTTAGTGTAGAACTATTGTAAGAAAAATGTACAAAGAGAAACCGGGCTATTTAGTTGAGTAGCTAGTGGACTGGTAACCAAGACTATGGAGGAGACTATGGCACCTGCCCTGATCATATGTTAAAAGACACGAAAAAATTAACAGGTGGTGACTCGCCAATTCACAATATGGGTCCCCGAAAACGGCCGCTCTCACAGAGTAGCAAGGGGACAACATTGCGTGAGTGGCTCAGGGTGTGGAGAGGTGTGCGCCGCTTTCTACCCAGTAGCTGTTAGCAGCCACTGTGCCAACTCGCGTCTTATGCATATTTCACTTCCACCCTGCGAGCATATAGCTCTGACACCCCACTCTGGACGGCCGGTAAAGGCAAGTCAGAGGTGAGAGTCCTGCGGCCTCTGCTCAGTGTTCACTCCAGCCGGCTTATCGCGGGGTTATCAATTAATACCTTAGACTACACGCTTACCGCAGACAAAAAGTTCATTTGCTTAATGGACGATTAAAGACTATGAGGCTAGAGGGAAGTCGCATGCTATTGAAGCGGTACGCACAAAATGGCCACCGAAAAATACTATGTACAGATGAAAAAAAAAATTACCATTGAAGAATGTTGTAACCGCCAGAATGACAGAGTGTATCCAAAAAACAGTCAAGAGGCGATTGCGGCTGTTCCGAGAGTGCAACGAGGCCATGATCCCTCATATGTGATGATTTGGCTGGGTGTGTCATACTCAAGGCTAACACAGGTTTATTTCTGTGAAAAAGGTGTGAAAACTGGGGCCAAAGTTTACCAGGAAACCGTTCTCGTACCAATAGTGAAGCCTTTAAGCCACACCCTATTTCAAAACCAGCCATGGGTCTTTCAACAGGACTCAGCTCCTGCATATAAGGCAAAAACAACTCAAGCCTGGTTTCGAAGGAATAAAATTGACTTTATTGCCCACGAAGACTGGCCGTCCTCCAGCCCGGACCTTAACCCCCTGGATTATGCCATATGGCAAGTTATTGAGGAGAAAGCCTGTGCTAAACCCCACACAAATCTTGACTCCCTCAAGCAGGCCATAGTTAAGACAGTGACGGAATTAGACATGACAATCGTGCGTGCCGCTATTGATGACAGGCCTCGCCGTTTGAGGGCCCGTGTCAAGGCCAGAGGAGGCCATTTTGAATGATATTGTCATATGTAATTCCTGATTTTGTGTACTTCATTTTAATATATAGTTTATTCAACATCCATTCGTATATTTTATCTAGATAAAGGTTATTGCAGTAACAAAATTTTGTAACCAATAACCAACTAGGTAAAGAACTATTTTGTGTATTTTTTTTTCAAAGATTTAGATCCAGTACTTTCGGAAATAAAGGGGGGGGGGGGGAGAATGGTCATTATTTGCCCATTTTCTTGAATAACTTCGAAACTAATTATTTCAAAATTATAAAAAAAAAATATTAGAGATTTCCACAATGAGCCCTGTCATTTGATATATATCACCCCTACCCATCTCTAATCACTCGATAAATACCCGTATTTACTCCTATAAATATATTTATATATGAAGTTATGTTAAGTTATATATATTTAGGGGAGTAAAAAAATTACTAATAAAATATTAAAAGGTAAGATTTAAGAACTAAATTGTTGAAGAGTGTTAACGTATATTAAGAATATTTACATAATAAAAAGCCTACAGGACGCTTAATTGTTGATATAAAAGTGTAATCACCAGTGAGAGGCAATTTGTGATAATGCGTAGTTAACAATTTTGTATTTAATTAGAAGCTATTTACTTTAAAAATATGGGACTTAATTTATATCGATATTCTAGATAACTGCATGTCGCGCAAAAGTGCGTGTGTACGCTGGAGGTACGACCTTTTATTAAGATAACACATAAACGGCTCAGCCGATCATCTTCAAAGTATTTTTTAGTTATCTACGGCTAATCTCCCGATATTTTTTCATATTTTTTTGAACTTTGGTTTGAAAGTTAAAGAGGGATTAACATTATTTTGGCCTTAAGAAACGGGTTTTTTCCAAAAGTTTTCAATTTAACCGAATAAGTTTTTAGAAACATTCACATTATTTTTTAAGACAGGACGACCGGTCCAGCCTAGTGGGTAGTGACCCTGCCTACGAAGCTGATGGTCCCGGGTTGAAATCCTGGTAAGGGCATGTATTCGTGTGATGAGCATGGATATTTGTTCCTGAGTCATGGGTGTTTTCTATGTATTTAAGTATTTATACATATTTATATATTATATATATCGTTGTCTAAGTACCCTCAACACAAGCCTTATTGAGCTTACTGTGGGACTTAGTCAATTTGTGTAATAATGTCCTATAATATTTATTTATTTTTTAAGACCCGTTTAATATGTGGTGTTGGTGGTTTCCGATTTTTTTTTGTGACAATTAGTTACATGTATTAAGTGCCCCCCTTAAAAATATTCCTCATAATTTTGAGTACTTAATCCAGTAGCGGCTTACAAAATACACCTTTATTTCAAATTTATATGCCCCTTTCGGGTAAGTAATTGGCTAGTATAATTATAAAAAAAACTATCATACATTTGTTATAATGCCATTTGATATATTATTTTATGTTGTAATGTAATTTTTATTATACGTTTCTTTTGTTATATTGTGGTTTCATCTAAACTGCCATTGATATAATGCCTACTGTAATATAATTTTTAAGTAGTATATAGACATGTTATATAATGATTTTTGTTATATTATACTTTTGTATAACGTAATACTTTATACAATTATAACAAGTATAAATACATATATTGTATAACATTTTTTGTCATATTTAATTTAATGATAACGTGAAGTTTTACATAATTTTTATAACAAGGAGGTAGTACGTAGGCCGTATAATCAAGTTCAGATTAATCATCCCACGTAACCCGACCTAACCTATTTTTACAAGGTTTTTTTTTATTCTGCGGGGGCCGCAGTTCAAACCTGACCTAAACCACTTTTGCCTTAAATCTCTTAAAATCTTACCTTGGTAATCGAGACCAGCGTACTGCACTAACTCAGATCTGTACTATTACTAGGTAAGAAAAAAGATGTCTATCAAAAAGCATGACAATGGAATATGGTGTACCACAAGGAAGCGTTTTAGGGCCCTTGTTGTTTTTAATTTATATTAATGACATCACCAGTAGCACCCAACATCCAATGATACTTTTCGCAGACGACAGCACGGTATTTATAAAACATGATCAAGACTGTGACTTTGAACTTGACATTAACACAACTATTTATAATATTATACAATGGCTTATTGATAATAATTTAAAAATTAATTTGGAGAAAACGAAATTCATGCAATTTACTCAAAGGAAAACAGTTCCAGACATAAGAATTATATACGAGGGACACACTATTAACAAAACCCTAACACAAAAGTTTTTAGGAATCCACATAAATCATAATATGTCGTGGGAGTCACACTGCACAGAAGTATGCAAAAAAATATTTAAGTTTTCCTATGCTCTATATCGATTAAGGAAGACAGCCAATCGTCGTACTGTACTAACAGCCTATCATGGTTTTGTTGCATCCACCTTAAGATATGGTATAATATTTTGGGGCAACTCAACATATAAGAATGTATTATTCCTAGCGCAAAAGAGATGTATAAGAGCAATATGCGGATTACAACGCGTGGAAAGTCACCAGACTCTTTTTAAAACGTTAAACATATTAACATTGCCATCTCTCTACATATATGAGTGCTGCGTATTTGATAACTCTAACCCTGATCTGTTCCAAAGGAGAGAGCCACCACAAGATTTCAATCTGCGTCCTAGAAACCCTGGTGTGCACCTAGAAACGTGTCAAACTAGCCTTATGCTCAACAGTATTGTGACAATGAGCCCAAGGCTATATAATAAACTGCCTTCTGACTTCAAAAGTACTGGCCCGAAGAAATTTAAAAGGTTGTTGCGCAAATTTCTTTTGGAAAAATGTTACTATAATGTTCAAGATTTTCTATGTGATAAATATATAAATAAATATATAAATATATTGACATCGAATTTGTTATATTATTCCTAAATGTAATTTAATATTAAACTGGCTGTACATTCTTATTAGTAATTGTAGGTGTAATATGTAAGGTTTATTGACATTTTTTTTTATTTGCTTTTTTTCTGTTTGTAACATGTATTTTAATTGTAAATTAATTTATTTGGGTAGTTATGTTTTAAAATGTCGTACGCCGGAAAGGTACATCATAGTTGCTACATGAAAAACACCCTATCACCTGTACTAAATGTATTTTATACCTATGATGACGAAATAATAAATGATTGATTGATTGATTTTATGTTGGGTATTTTATTCTACGGGAGGTCGAAGTTCTAACCTAACCTAGCCCTCCTTTTGGTAGGTAGTTGGGTCAAAATTCTTCTCATTGTCTTGTTTCTGACCACTCTGCTATTGTATGTCTTTCTAGCTGTTGATTATATTTTACATGAGAACAAATAAAAACAAAATTCCATCTCATACAAAAAGTTCCACTCCAACAGATTTATTGGGGACAAAATACAAGACAAAGAAAAGAATTTTGACCTAGTTATTCGTGTGTGCGGAGTCATAGTTCCAACCAAACCTAACCCATTTATGTCATGCAACTAATTATGCCACACAAATAATTATGTGATGTCACTTGTTAGAACAAATGATATGCTTTAGAGTATGTAATCATTATGGAAATGTATATTAGACGAAGTGTAAATATACCTTATGGCCATTATACCAATAATAACATTATGTATGCCGTTAATTAGGTATGACGGTAGTATGTCATTTAATACGTTATTCAAAATATCGATATATCAAACTATAATATATGAAAAATAAGTATAAAAAATGTGGTGCACCCGCCCCTTTCAGCATTCTAAATAGTTTATACCCACCAATTAGGGTATAAACGAGTAAATACTGCTAAATTGAGTAAATACTCGGTATTTACTCGTAAGTAAATACCGACGCCCAATACGACTCTTCGTTTCCAAACAGAAACATTCGGTTCGGGTGTTCTATTTTTGGGTACCTTTTCAGAAGGGTATTATGTAGATGTATCTGGTGCCATACTTATACGTATATAGATTCATGCTCAGGGAAGCGATGTGCTAAGGCTGGTGTCCAATCTGCACAATCATGAATAATTAATCTAACACTTCCTTATGGTCTTAATTGGAGTAAGTCCTAGAAGCTGGGCCGCAAACACTGCAGCAGAGTACAAGCAATTGCATTAATTACTCGGATGCCAGCTTTCCATTAAATTGTTTTCAAGTTTTTTTAGCTTTTGAACCGCATCTACTTTATTCCAAAGTTCTCGACCGAAACTGTTAGTTTAAAAATCGAATTAGGTTTAAGTAAATTATCTCAGTCTCGTAATGAATAAAACCAAACAATTTGTATACTTATTCGTTTTTTATTTAGGAAAATAAAAGTTAGTTTAGCCTCAAATTAATCATTCCAGTCTCGTAATGAAGAAAACCAAACAATTTGTATACTTATTCGTTTTTTATTTAGTAAAATATAAGTTAGTTTAGCCTCGAATTAATCATGTTAGAACTTGGCAAGGGCGAATGTGATTCAACGAAAAATTCCTACGAAATTACACTATCAACAGTACCAACAAACCCTTATACGAGTTGAAAGTCCACTTAATCTGTTTAGGTTTTCCAAGAAACTCATAATAAATTTGTAAGCTGATATACGCGTCATACTCGTGAACGGATGCTGTTTGTGGAGACCGGTCTGTATAAGCTTACACGGGTTACATGTTATGTTGTATGTAACTTTACTTTTCTTGCCTGTTTGTCTGATTTAGTTTCATATCTTTTAATTATTTATATAAAAAATCAGGTCTTGGAGAATCCTTTACATCTCTTACGATATTTAAATAATCGTTTTTTTTAATTATATTTTATCTCTGACACTTAGAGACTTTTATATCTTTAAAGAATTTTAGTATTTATTGTCTGTATTATGTTTTTATTGTGTAATTAATTACGAAATTTAAATAATAAATTATCTAATATTTTATTGATTCTATATTTGTATTTTGTTATTTTTATTGATTGTAAAAATTTGACACGTAAAAGTGCTCCTGTGGCCTATTTGCATGAATTAATGATTGTTTGTTTGTAGTTATTACGAGTAGTCAATGATACCGATTATGAATTACTAAGCTATCTTGTCTTATGAAACTTGCCACTTAATAAATTTCTCAAAGGACAGATTTCCCTAAGAGTCAGAGTTTAATAAGATCCGAGAGCCGTTTGCACAGTGATTATGCAGTGGTATAAATCTTTCGACCGGCGAGCTCTGCCGTTCCAGCCCGCTGGCTTCTCGAGCTGCAGCCAGACTTAATGTAGGGTAATCTTCTTATTGACTAACAACTTATGGAGGTTGCTGAAATAATGGTTACGGAAATAAGGATACTACTTCATTTATTTTAGGCCCAATATTAAATATACAGACGGTAACTAAACGTATACGGCATTAGATATTTGTTTTACAAGGGGGCATATAGAAAGCGGCCGTTGGCATCATGTCAAACAATTCTTCAGAGCACAGCCCATTGCACAAGCGGTAGTTCACTGAGGGACATTTTACCAACGGACAGATCATTTGTAACACTTACCCTATTTATAGTCCTGGCATAGAACATACGCCTCACTTTACCTGAATAAATTAATTCGAATAATAAGTTATTTCGAAAAATCATCAATCTAACATAAACACAAGAAATATTAGCTAAAAATGTCGTATGCCGAAGATGCATGCCAGGGGGGCGACATTTAGAAATGTAGTTGACATTAGTAAAGATGGAGGTGATTTCTATTAATTGGATCGAAACACCTACTTTTGCGTAAAGTTGACTTCCGATTATGCAATACATCACCAGATGTCACTATAAAATTGGTACAATTTAAAGGCATGAAAAACAACATTAAGAATGTTGAATATACCTCGTATGTCAAGACCTATCTTTATTCATATCAATCAATATCAATATCAATATCATTTATTTGCAAGAATACTTAATTATAGTTACAGGATGTTCTTGTAGAATATTGTACAGTATTCTATCGTAATTAAACGATGCGCAAATTTTCTTGTACAATAATTTTTAGTCCAACACAATGTGTTAGACTGAAAATAACTATACTATTAAATTTAATTAAATTGCATGCAATAACAATTACAATAAATAGATTAGACTATAAAAATTGCATAGCACATATCATTACATCAATTGGACTAATATCAATACAAAACATAACATTACATTAGTTGATTATCATTCTATAACACTGGTTCATTATCATTACATTACATAAGATTTATATTGGATTATTAATAATAATGTTAATTATTTGCATGATTGTGCTCAATAAACTCCTTGACACTATAGAAACAGTGTTCTAATAGAAAGCTTGTCATTTTCTTCCTAAATTGAGTTTTTTTAGACATCTTAAATTAACAGGCACACTGTTGTATAGTAGGATACACATATTATAGGCGTTATTTTTGTATATAGCCTTGTAGCATCTTGGCTGATATATTAGATTTTGATATTGAGATCTCTGAGTTCCTGAGAAGAACTCAGATCTTATTTTAAATATATCTGGGCGATCCTTTACAAATAGACACGCTTTTAAAATATACATGCATGGTAATGGCAGTATCTTTAATGTTTTAAAAAGTGGCCGGCAGCTATCTGTCACCCATGCTCCCATTATTGCACGGATGCACTTCTTTTGTAACAGGAGGGCTCTTTCGGCATCTACAGAGTTACCCCAAAGTAGCAATCCATAATTAAGCACCGAGGATACATAACCATGATAGGCTGTCATCGACGCCGCAGCATTAATTGTGCGTCTCAGATTCCTCAACGCAAATACGAATCGATCTAATCTGCTGCAGACATAATCAACATGCTCCTTCCAATTAAGATGCTGGTCAATATATAATCCCAAAAACTTAATACTTTCACAACTTGATATAGAAAAATTATTATAATTAACATTTAATTGCAATGGCTTACTATTATATGAATGAAATGGAATAAAAAATGTCTTTGCCATATTTATATTTAAATTATTATGCAATGTCCACTTATTTATGCAAGCCAAGGCATCATTAATATTATTTTCATATGATAGAATATTTTCTCCCTTTACTAGTATTGTAGTGTCATCCGCGAATAATATGCACTTATGGGGAATAGCAGAGGGAAGGTCGTTTATATATACCAAGAATAAAAGGGGACCCAAATTGCTCCCTTGAGGTACTCCAGTCTTAATTTCTCGAAAATCTGATCTATATTTAACCTTCACAAAAGTATTCTTGATTTTTTCAATCTTTACCATTTCAGTACACTGTTTCCTATTAGACAAATAACTTTTTACCCATTGAAGTGCTACTCCTCTAATCCCATAACATTCAAGTTTCGCGAGTTTCATAATGTTGTTACCTAGCAAATGTTGTTTACTGTCAAACAGAAAATGTAAACAGAGATATGATTGATATGAACTTACTATATTTGTATTAATTATAAAGTGCAGAACAGAGCAGAGTAAAATTGGACGAAGCATTAAACACGGGTAAAATTCAAATAGGGAAAGAATTCTAATAGTTAATATGGTTAATAATTATAAAATTTGAATAGTGCTCAAGGCAAATCCCTCTGCCGATCGCGACCCGTATATTGCCTCTTTATTAGACGAGTGCGCCGCCAGCGATTGTTCTATTAGACTGAGACTGTTTACACCGGACGAAATTACAAAAATATTTAAAACCAAAAAATAGCACCGACGTTTATGGCCTCTCCGCGAAACTAACTAAAGTGAGCCAGCCCCGCAATCAGTTATGTCCTGGCTAACCTATTTAATAACTGCATGCGATTAGGACAGTATCCGGAGTGCCTCAAAAAGGTCAAAATATGTCCACTTTATAAAGGGAAAGGAAAAAAATCCACTATAAAATCATATCGTCCCATATCCTTGGTCCCAGGCCCTAGTAAATGCTTTGAAGCAGGGTTAAATAACAGATTACTCAGTTTCTGGGTACCAAGGAACACCCTATCCGACAGCCAATATGCCTACCGACACGGCCGGTCGACTACAGACCTGGTGCGAGAAGTGGTGCGCTGTGTGCTCCGCGCCCGCGAGGCGGGACGATACGTAGCTGTCATCTGCTGTGACCTATCGCGTGCCTTCGACACAGCGGACCACGCACTAGTTGCAGACAAATTGGCACACTACGGTATCCGAGGCGCGGCCTCCAAACTAATACTGTCATTTATGACCGGCAGGGCCCAGGTTGTCATCGGGGATGGAGGTAAGGTTGTGTCTTCCGAACTACAAAACCTGATGGGCGTTCCTCAAGGATCGTGCCTCTCTAACACCCTTTTTAGCATTTTGCTGAACGACCTGCCAAAGACAATCAAAGGTGCAGACATACTGATGTACGCCGATGACGTCACGGCAGTCGTCAGTGCGACCGCTGAACGGGGGTTGGAAGAGGCGCTTAACCTTGTTATGGAGCAACTGCACCAGTGGTTCCAGTCAAACGGTCTCGCTTTAAATAAAGAGAAAACGAGCTACATGACCTTTAAATTAAACGGTCATAGAAGCCCAACCCTGAGGGTAAGTGCAGGTGGTGCCCCTCTACAGCACGTGGCCAGCACACGTCTGCTCGGGTTCCAGCTCGACAACGCGCTTTCATGGGAGACGCACATCAATGAACTTTGTGGAAGGCTAGGTCGCGCGTGCTTTGCATTGCGACGGTTAGCGAGCACAGCCGGAAGAGGCGCAGTGCGAGAGTGTTATTTTGCGACGGTGCACTCGCTCCTGACGTACGGCGTTGAGCTATGGGGACGTGCTTCCGACTGGAGACGTGCGTTCTCTATGCAGAAGCGTGCCGTTCGTGCGATGGCCGGCAAGACGGTGGATGCACCGGCGCGAGACATCTTCCGCGATCTCAAGATTCTGCCTTTACCCTGCCTATTTATTAACCAAGTAGCAAGATTCATGCGCGAAAACCTTGATATGTTTAATTGCAGGGGCATTAACACCAATTACAACCTCCGCAGTAATAGACACCATAATAGGCTGGTCACCGAAGCACACAGGCTTGCCAGGTCAGAGCGGTCCGTGTACGTTTTAGGCCCCTCCGTTTACAACCGCCTGCCTGACACTATAAGAAATGCAACTTCCATCGCGGCGTTTAAAGTCAGACTAAAAAATTGGTTGTCGCAAGAATTATTTTATAATTATCAAGATTTCTTCGATTTACCTATAAATATTTAAACCAAAAACATACTGAGATTTGCATTTATTACAATTAAAATGTATTAAACTAATGTAATTAATTTATATACTATTGTATAAATATTATTAATATTGTGATATTTAAAATGTGGTGACCTGTAACTCTGTTATTAATAATAAATTTCATTTCATTTCATTTCGTTTCGTTTCGTTTCGTCTCGTCTCGTCTCGTCTCGTCTCGTCTCGTCTCGTCTCGTCTCGTCTCGTCTCGTCTCGTCTCGTCTCGTCTCGTCTCGTCTCGTCTCGTCTCGTCTCGTCTCGTCTCGTCTCGTCTCGTCTCGTCTCGTCTCGTCTCGTCTCGTCTCGTCTCGTCTCGTCTCGTCTCGTCTCGTCTCGTCTCGTCTCGTCTCGTCTCGTCTCGTCTCGTTTCGTTTCGTTTCGTTTCGTCATTTCATTTCATTGCCGGGAGGTTTAGATATTTTAGAAGGTAATAAGAAAATATCATCCTTGGCGCTCATTGCAACCAGCGATAAAAAGGCTATGATAAAAACCTTTAAGATTTTGAAAATTAAAAGCGCAATCTAAATTTTTTTTGCGGCAAACATGTCCGATGGCTATGGGCGATGACACTCTGCAAAGATTAGTGCGATTTGATTCCACTTCCTCTTCTTCAGTCAGTCCCTCAATGCTGAGGATCGTGACATCATGTCCTTCTGTTGAAGACCAGATTCCTCCATAGGCTTCTATTCCTCGCCAAGCGCATGGCCTCGTGCAGTTTAATTGCATAGTTGCAGTGATTTGAGCACACCATCTAGTATGGGGAGGGCCCTGAGGTCTGGTGCCTTCAACTTTGCCCGTCATAATAACTCTCTCTAGGCTATCCGGGGAGAGGCGTGAGAGATGTCCGAAGTATATGGTTAGGTTAGGCATATTGTTGATGACCGGCGTTTTATGCGTAGCTCTTCCAATATGTGCTTATTAGTACGCATAGCTGTCCAAGGTATCCGTAAAAGCCGGTGCCAACACCACATCTCAAACGCGTTGATAGTGTTGATACCCGATTTTGATTCCGCCAAGTAAGACGAAATAGAGTGCATCTATGGAGGTACTTGCGTAGACAAGACATCCGACATTTATGCCTGAAATTAGCTATGAGAAGAATCTGAATCACGACATCATTATTCATTACTCATGTGTTTATTTTAAAAAATATCTGAAGCGAACTGTTTACGGAGCTATAATGCGAGGTAAAATAACCGCGAATTCTCCTAATGTGCAAGATTCTATATAATAAAGAATAAGGTTATAAAATATTATTTTATTTTCCTTTGCTTTTAAGCAATTTCTGGCAAACGGATTTGACAGAAGCGACGCCAAATTTCAATAATGTATTTATTTGGTACTATAGTTAGGCTAGCATGGTTCGGTAAGAACACACAAATCGACGTTTTCCCTGCAGCTATTTATTCGCTAAATATAAATACATGGAGGTCAAGTGCTCTCAAGGTCCTATATATACACGATGGGCAAATAAGAAGTATTATACATTTTGTTATTAAATTTTAACTATATTAAGTTCAAAGATTATTATTATTAAGTATTGCTTTAAAAATATATTATTCAGGGTTGGAAAATACAAGCGGAACATAATGTCTGACATATATCCACCTAGCAGGCAAATGTAAGCCCTTTATCATCGCATATTTCAGCATATTTTCGCACATTTTCGGCGTTACCTACCAAATTTGTGTCGAATAATCAGTTTTAATTGTTTAAATTTCATCAGCTTGTTAGCATAGACACGTTATTTTAGATAGCCCAACAGAAATAAGTCAGAAGATGCAAAATTTGGGGGATTTGGGTGCTAACCACTGTCACGTTTTCTAGAAATTAATCGAGCAAACAACGTGTTTTAAACAACACAAACATTTAAGAAAACATTGCTTGCTGTTAGAGGTAGGCATATACAATTGCCAACCCTGAATAATATATTTATGAAAAAAAAAAATGCAATAAATTTTGCCCGCCCTGTATATCATTAACTTTTATTTGATCCAACATTTTTTTTGAGATGATTAACAGTTATATACTTATTCCGAGTTTACAGTTTCACTGGTTGTCCTACGTTTCATTTTCTATTCAAGCAATTTTAATTTTCTACTGGGGCTCGGCCCCAATCTTCTTAATCCACGTATTTTACTTAAAATATTATTTGTTGTCTTGTTTTACAACCTAATTACTTGTAGGGGCTCTGTTTATGCTAAGGTTTTTAATGATAATTAATAGCTACTTTTAAATCTTTGGGTTTACTAGAAAATGATGTTGAGAATAAACTAATAATCAAGAAATTCTCGTTAAGGTATTTTCAGCCACGTAGACACAATTGATCATTTTCCAAGATTAGTATTTAATAAGAAATGTACGAGTATTTGAAGAGAAGTGAAGACCGTAATTTTGTACTAGTTATGAAAAGAATAAAATAAAAATAGTATTAATAGAAACAAACAATACTTTATTGCTAAATACTATAGTCGGGGCCAACTGCCATATCGTTCGATGTCAAGTAATATGCGAAATTTGTCAAAATTGGTTGAAATTGACACTCCATTTCGAAATCTTAATTTTTAATATCGGTTATCAATACAGTTAAAATTACGATGTACCTTCAGATACAGGTTTGTTAGTATAGGCCGTTTGTTTATCGTTTCTGAATATATTATAGGAACGTTATGATATTATCTGAATATTCATTCTATTTGGAGATTTGATGTTGTGCGAGTATACGTTAAACTCTACTTACAGCTTAAACAACCGGTCCTCAACCGAATATTGTAATAAATGGTAATACAGACCGCAGTAATATTTACTCAATTTCAGTGCTTATTATATACTTACAGCGAGAGATCCCCAGGCGAGTCAACCGGTCGTTTAACGACCTAGAACTCGGTTCACGTTACATTTGAGGCCCATATTAGTGCAGTAATGAAGCGAAAATGAACGTGAAACTAAAACCTGTGTACATTTATAGCTCTTTAAAATGTTATAGTTAGGTACTGCATAGGTAGCTTTATGATTTAAAAATAGCTTAGTTACTTCATAAATACCTACCTACTTCATCAATTGTCCTCCTTATTATTTTGGCGTACACCTCCAGTTACTTGCACTAATATTATTTTAAATTAGATCTCGGACAATGAGTTTGAACTACGAACGTGACTGTCCTACAGGTCGACTACTTCCAGTTTGTGTTTTTTTAGCTTTTCCCGGTTTTCATTGGCGAAGCTCGTTCTTACGTTAAAGTATTAATATACTGATCAAGAGGTATCAACCATTTACAAATAGAAAAATAAACTACATATTATTTTTTAAACAAGCAAAAACATCTGCGAACGATGCTATTAGGCAGCAAATTTTTCCACCATATGGGTCTAGAGGCGACATCTACCGTAAGAACGTTACACTTCTTAGACGGCTACCGGAGTTCCAAGTCTCCAATCTAGTACAATTTGATGATAAACGACATCATAAATTTAATGTTCATTCCTTCATCTTTCTAATTAATTCTGACATATCTGTTGAATCTATTTTACTGTTCATTTAGCGGTTTATATATGGAAGGTAGAGGCAAGGAACAGAATCTCCATATACCAAGAAGTGTCCGACAAAAAACCATAAATAGGTGGCGCTACAATACCTAGAATACTAGAGAAAAAAATCGAATCATAGACAGCGCACTTCACTCCGTCAATAACGCCTAGGTTCTTAGCTACTCTAGCGCTACTCTGGAGAGATTTGAAACTATTATTTATAGCTGACAGCTGGACACTTTTGCAACAGTTCTGCCTAAGGAGATTCTGTTCCTTGCCTCTACCTTCCATACGGTCTGTAGGAACTTCACGACCTTTCTACTGCGGCAAAGGCCCGGTTGAAAAAATCTAAAAAATAAATCATAGTTTACATTTGGATTCATTTGGCATAATTGAACCAAAAGAATCATCTCATCTCCATGAACATGACTATGTGGTTATTATGATATTTTGTAAATGTACCAAAGTAAATAATAATTGACACCAACAAGACAAGTTAACACAACAAGTTATTCTTTAGAAAGCCATTAAAACAAATTAGACCGTCGATTTTGGGCCCATCGCATTTATACACCGTGTTTTATTTATTTCCGTTAATTTCAATGGTGCATTCCTGAGCTTAAATTGAGTAACTTTCTCAAAGACACCGGTATTCTAATTAACTCTATTTCGGAGATAATCAATCATTTATTTTTATCTTATAAGGCCCTTACGAGCGTATACACTTGCCTTATGGCCTGTTTACATATTGATTAGTGTTTAGTACGTGTGTGTACATTTCCTACTAAACATAAGTACTATCTCGGACGATCGATGTTCGAGATTACATTGATACGAGTATGTTACAGTTTTCAATTGTTTGGTTGAATTAAATGTAATGCCCGTGTTTCAACAACGCTTCATGTACCATTGAATTACTAAAAAAAAAAAAAAAAAAGATTATTTAAAAAAATCTTTTTTTTAAATTTACTATGTCATTTAGTTTCCTTAAACATACTTACCCATATCCCGGAGTTAACGGAATTCAATAAAAACACGGTGTATTGTAGACCATAATGTACATATAATAAATAGTGATTCAATTTATTTATTTTTAAAAAGCTTTGCGATCGTCAACGTCTTTATAGGATTGACATAAGACTTAACTCCACCTAAACCGTGAGGTTCTTCACTAAGGAGTAGCATTTTCTGTGCACTAAACTTTATAGTGGATAGACAACTAACTGCCACTGTCTGTCATAGCTGACATGCGTGCGTTTCGATACTGTTATAGTAGTTTATGTGACTGCTACATAATAAAAGGCATTAAAATACACGAGTGTGAGTTTAAGAAACGAACAAAGTGAATTTTTTAATAAGATCATACGAGTGTTTTAATGCCTAATTATGTAGTTACATACACTATTTTATCTACACACATATTATAAACTTTCTATGAAATATTCACTAACCCAAATTAGTTGCAAATTGCCACATCGTTGCTCTCTTGGCGGAACTCGCGGATATGTGGTGGCGTCACCGAAATATTTTTATCGCTTATTTTACACGAAATTGTTGCTATAGTTACCTTAAAAACAACAAAACATATTAATTTTATACTTAAAACTAGTTAAAAGATAAACTGTACGTCAAATAAACTAGAGTCGGGGGCCTATTTCCGTATCATTCGATACATTCGAGATATGTCAAAATTGTATGCAATTGACATTTCATTTCGAACAAAAAGGCATCTCGACTGATATTAGAATAGAGGTCAAATCGAATTGCTTTTGTTTTCAGAGATGTTCCAAATTTGAATGCATAACCAAATCGATTTTGATGTAGTTATGAAGCTATAACTACATTATAGCAGATAAGAAATTTGTTGTAACAATTGTATTTTATGGAACTATTGTTTAAGAGAGGTCAAACTACGGAACCCTAAAAAGGCGAGTGGCGTGAGTAACAATTTTCGGCTTCGCCTCAATAAAGACGCCACGAGTATTTTTTGAGTCAGTTAAACAACGTTGCATACAATACTTTTTCTACGACCAAGCACTTACTTTGAAATAAAATTGTAAATTTAACATATATTTTCCATGTCATCTATCGTGATTTTGAAGGCAGTAAATTTTTAGTTCTTGGGCCATCACTGATATTTCTTCAGGCGTAGACACTAAGTGTTCGTCTTCATCCATACCGCAGTAATGTTTACTTGAAACTTGAAACCCTCCAACTTGAAAGACACGCTGTTTTTTAACACAAAAGTTTCGACAACCACAATAACCACATTCAAGAAGTAGCAAAGAATGGAGGGTACGGGCGGGAAAATGAATGAATGAAATTAAAAAAACTTGTCTATGGTTCACTAATTTGTCAGAGATGACATTTAAAATAAGGTTGGCAACAATGTATTTCATACAATATTTTTTTAAGTGGTCATTACATGAAGTATCGAAAAGTGCCAAAAAGATACTGCTTGTATGCACAAATACGTTTTTGGGGAATAGACTAAAGACTTATCTTGACAGCTATAGGGTTTTAAAGATGTGTGCACGACCCTTTAAATGACAAATAAAAGTACGGGACTAGAAAAAACTGTTTATCGTAATGTTGGCCATTATTTACGGATTTTGAAGGCATCATAGAGGGTTTATGATATGTGTGTAGATAAAAAATATAATAGTGATATTTACTATTTATTTATTTGTACCTACGTTTAAATTACAGATCGGATTCCCTAAATAATTGCCGAAAATTATTATGCCGAATGTCATTTCCCAAGCAATTTTTCACATCATTTCATTTCGCCGAATGGTCAAGTAGCAAACTCAACATAATAATTCGTATTATTTCCCAACGTAACAGTTAGCAACTGTACCTATGTTTGTACAACAACTTAGAAAGACATATTTTAAATGAATAATACCCGCTAAAAAACGCTATCTACGTAATTAGACTCTACGGACTAAGTAAGCAGGATCTTAACAATACAAAATTAATATAATTAATACAATGTCACGCTTATTGTTCGTGAATTTATAAACGAATATCGTATATGTTTATATATAGATATATAAAGAGAGAAACCAATATTGAATAATACATATAACAACTAGAAGCTAATCATCTCACGATCCCCTCAGGGGTCCTATACATATATTTATACCAATACATAGGTATTGTACCTAATAAAGTTCCCGACATTGACAATATAGATAAATCTACATATGTTGTTTTTCACAAGGCGTATAAAATGAGATTTTTGTTAGTAAATCGCAGCATCAAGTTATACTAGACCTGAGACAAAATTTTACGTGAAATATTTAGGTAGCTGATCCTTTGGTGTTGTCATTTATAGTCAGCTGTGTGTAACGTAGGACATAAATAACGATCATCTTGGATCTCTAGAGCACGTACGGGTAACTGACTATGCTAAAGCACCCGTAGATTTTGCAAAATGCAACGTCCTCCGTATAAAATTACTTTTAGGCTTTAGAACGGAGCACTTGCTGTATGCGAATGTATATCTATAATAACCCATTTTTATTTAAAAATATGCCCTAGGGCTCATAGAATACGTTATACTTATTTACTATTGAATCACCAAAATTGCTATCTACCAACTAAATGTACAAATATCGTTTATACCGCTCCCTTCTCTCTAAGGCTCGTGAACTCGTGATATTCGTAAATCTAATTAAAACTATTTATAAGCTCCTTACATACTTAGAAGAATATCCCTACAGCTCCTCGCTTGGTGATCTTCCAGTGTAGGTGTTTCACACATAGGGTGGGCTTTGTTCGTTGTAAGTCAAAGTGGGGCATTGGCAGTCAGCCTGGATATAACGACAGCATTCTATCGAAGTTACGATTTTCCTGACTGCTGATGGCGTTAAAAATTTTCGCCCGGCGGTTTTTTCTTTAAAAAAAAGGTTTTCAAACTGTCGGCGATGCTCATGCTATAGTTTCAAGGTCGAATCCATCCAATTGAAAATAAAAACAAATAAAAAAGCTCGTAGGTAATCAAGTTTCCAATAATTAACTTATTATGTGCACTACTGCCGCGTAAGTTTCCAACATCTCACTAAAACTAAAATTAAATCTCGATGCACTGCAATATGTGCCCGTTGCTAAGTCTACCTGTACAATGGACGCTTTACGATTTTCATAGTAAATTGCTTTATTAATTTTAAGTAAGAAGGTGTTTCGATTCTTGCTATAAATTATTTATACTTACCTAACTACTAATATTATTTACGAACTTGTTATTTCACATAACATTTATGTGTCATATCAAAATTATAAGATGTTAGATAATAGTTACTTACGATGCCAGTGCAGAAAATAGGAAATTCGCAACGAGTGGTGATAAATCTCCTCTCTCCCCTCGGTCGTGTTTTAAATCGACACGAGTTGCGAATTACCTATTTGCACGTGTATCGCACAATTTTTTACAGTACATATGGCTCTTTATAGATTCGACACATGCACGGGAAGTGTTCATTCCCGCACGTGTGCGGGAAAGTAGCACCATATATTCTGTAAACTTAATTATGTTACACTATTATTCATTAATACACTTGTATGCCGATACATTGATTTGATACCACCAGTCGCGTTTCGAGTCCTTCAGTCTTCAAACGGAAAACCAATCATAGTATAAAATAGGAATTTACATTACGTAATTTAGCCAGGCCAAGGATAGATGACCAGTTAATAGTAAGCACTCACATACGTTTATCTTCCCTGTTATGTGATACTCACTCCATCGCCAGTTTTATATTTCCCTGTCTTTGGGGTAATGTATCTATTATTGAGAGACAAATATTTTCTTGGTGACTCGTTTATTAGATTGTCATCATGTTGTTGACAAGTAATCAAAGCCCTTAGCCAACAAAATCTACCCGTTCGCACATTGCGTATCGAACAATTTAGGGTTACTTAGCAAAAATGCCGAAAAAGAACCCGTTATAGTTTTGTAAAGTCTGTCTATTCGTCCGTATGTCGCAGCCGTTTTATTTGAAATGTTTTAAGTACCTAAGTATATCTTAATTCAATTTCTATTTATTTATTTCAGAATGCATAGGTCCATAACATTGTTAGTATTACAAGTACTTACATTTAGGAGGTAGTGCTTACATGCAACACATACATCGAAATAATAACCAAAACTAGTTAACAGGTAATAAAAAAAATTAAACAATTAAATTTAGTTGATAGTCAAATTCAGTAATTACATTAAAATTGTAATAATTATACCTACTATTCATGTCAAATTCAATTATTAATTCCTTTTTATTTTTATTTAACATTAAAAATGAGAGTTAGTTGATGAAATTCGTGTTTAGACGTTAAAATATATAAAATACTTTTACTTTCAAACTACTTTTTTTTTAACATGTTGTTTGTTTCGTATAAAGGATGACTCACGCTAGACCGGGACAGGGCCGGGCCGGAGCGTCCAACACGTCATTCTCTATGACGGCTGATCGGTGATCACATGGTGCTTTCCATAGACAACGAACCGCCGGAAGCTCCGGCCCGGCCCCGGCCCGGTCTAGCGTGAGTCATCCTTAACATGTTATATTTCCTGGGCATGGAGCCCTTCCTTATCTGTGGACCGACACGCACTTAGCCAGTATCTATCTTTCTTTACGTCGCTGTCTAACTACCTAGAATAAGAAAATTATTTTGTTACATGTAATATTCTGAAGGGTTTGATAAAATGAATTCTTATTCAAAACTGTTTCTTTTTTGCTAAATAATCTGAGTTAGTTATCCTTATCTTTCTCTCTATATTTTAGTTAAGCATGACTTAATTAGTTAAATAACTACCTACACTCTGTACCTATCTTTAGATATTTAAATGAATGTAAACAAAATCTACTCTCAAATGGCTCCTTAAGCCAGTTGAGCGTAGATGAAAACATTACATGATCAAATAATGTAGGTTAAAGTCAGCTCGTTCAGTGACATATCCAGGCGGTTTTGTAATAGTATTTGGTTGGTTAACCAATAAATGTTATTACTACCCGAAATCGTAAGAATTGTTTGTTTACTTTTATTTAAATACCTAAAGATACAGAGTATAATGTGTGTAATTTGAACTTTTAAGTCAATAAAAAATAAATAGACCGCTTTAAAAAAAATACAATATTATCTTAACAAGCCTCATAAATTGACGACAAGGAAAGCCACTGCTGTTCTTATTCTTATATCTTATATGTGTCAAAGTCTACTTACCACGTCGCTAACCATGAGGCCGAGATTTGCTTGTGCAACACGAATAACCTGTCAAAACGTCCTTATTGCAGGCGACAAAGTGGGACTTTCTGCTTGGAAACGACACATAATTATTCAAACAAAAGTGAAAGCTGTAGGCATATTTCCATTAATGTCCCCAAAATGTTATTCAAATACTGGGACCTAAGAATAATACGAGGTGTTATTTAGCGCTACGGTAAAAGCTAAAGTGGATGAGATGGTGAACTAGGGAGTCAGTACAGGGGATAAATTCCAATTCCAAATTAGGTAAAAGAAGTCATTGCAAGAGGCATAATATCAGCTATTAAATACCGTTATCCGTGCATAGCTTAAAATAAGCCTAAAAGTGTTCGGACGAAAGCAACGCCCAACAAGCAAAAAAGTCTCAAATTGCGCACTTTATAAGAGTGGTGAGCTTATAGCGCTCTTATTATTGTTTTGGAATAACAATCGCTCTTATATGAGTCTTAGACAAGCTAGGACAGACTTTAGTAAGGTCAGTCTTATTACCTAGTCTTATATATGTTTATAAGAGCATTTTATAATACTATTATAAGCCTCTTGCTCCTACAACAACATTTACAAAGTCTCATTGATCTTGAGAGTACCTGGTCTTATATCCCCATTCTCTAAGTTCATTTGATTTTATATTAGACTTTCTAAATGCCATTGTAAGAATGCAAGACTAATATCAGCATAGCATAATACTATTATAAGCCTCTTGCTCCTACAATAACATTAACGAAGTCTCATTGATCTTGAGAGTACCTGGTCTTATATCCCCATTCTCTAAGTTCATTTGATTTTATATTAGACTTTCTAAATGCTATTGTAAGAATGTAAGGCTAATATCAGCATAGCATAAGGACACTGTAAGTACGTACGTTTTTGATCTTATTTAAAGCTATAATAAGAACAACAGCGGCACTTTAGTAAGATATTGGAGTGATATAGGATCAGGATACTAAATCACACAAGACAAGTTCAATATAAGATGGTTTGATCTTAAATCGATTTTGGGAATCCATAAATTTAACCATTTCGCATCAACAACCTTGTCACTTAAATAAAAAGACATTTAGTTTATTAGTATGTGTCTAGTAATCAAGTAAGGATAAACAAATATGTTAAGGGTTTTACTAAGTAAAGCAAGAAACCCTACTTAATTCAACATGGCCATATCATTTGTATTCAGAATGCCAAAGTTAGTGTAAATAATCTTAAAATACTCTAATAGTGCGCTTGAAAAATACACCTACAGCAATGGCTCACTATCAATACAAATAAATAAATAAAATAATTATAAGAGGATACAAATACCCATATTTGATCAGGCGCATGAAGTTTGAAGCGTAAAACAGGGTTTACTTTACAGTAAATAATATTTTCCCACGTGAATACTTACCGTAAAACATGAACACACACGATGATAACGAGCACGTTATTATATTTAAACATAATTCATAAACAGTTTGATAAATATTTACACTTTTTTTTTGTCACGCTGCAGTTAATTTTATTCGTACACTTATACTTTACAAATAGAATGTTTCAACTCTGTGTGATCTTCCAAAAAATCAAAATAAGTTTATTTAGGCTTACAAGATACTTATGTAAAAGCGATATTAGCCTGAGGTAGCTTAAATTAGTTTTGGGAAAATTACTGTAAACGCAAACAGCATTCAATTAGACTGATATTAGAACGATATTAAAATAAATACGCTTATAATTTGTGCCCAAATCCGGGCTTATACGATGATATAAAATCAATATAAGAGCGAAAAAATTGTAGTCTTGAGACTGTTGTAAGCGTGTTTTTGCTAGTTGGGCGATGTTAGTTTTTTTCCTTAATTATCTCACTAGCTTTAATCCACTAGACGTACTTCTACTTACCGTAAACCGCAGCCTAAGCCAACCGTTAACTCTAACTTTATTCGTGTGCGCTTCGAAACAAAGTGGTAGGTAAGTTAATTTGTGAGTCCCATGACTGATTGACCGTGCACCTGCCAAAAATGGGTAAAATATATTAATTAAAGAAAATGAATAAGTAAAAAATAATAATAATAATAATTTTGTATCAAACTGGAATTTGTTACTCGAATAATTATGCGAGTAATTCAATCTTTGGCACTAACGACAAATCAAGGATACGGAAAGAAGGGAAAAAGCTTTTTTTTTTTTTGATAAAAAAAAAAACAATGTTTCTTTTGTTGGCAGGTTTTATATACACGGATAGCTGTAGGGTTGTGGCAGAGCTCGCACGGGCTACAGCACCTGGGGCGCGTGCAGTGCTGCGCGTCGCCTTACCCGCGCCCCGAGAAGCAACCGCTGAACTATGAGCCACAACGCACATTTGTCGGCAATAAAGAAGCAAAGGTAACATGCTATTTATATATAATTTGCCCCCTCCCACATCACCCTTAAGGTGACAGTCCATTTCTGACTGCAGCTGCACTACTGCTCCGACATTACTGCAGCGGCTTGAACGCGTTGGTGTTATTGTCAATTTCCATAGTAGAATCAATGACAAGACCGACTGCACTTAATATGGTAATTTTAACGTATTTCCGACCGCAGCTGCACTACTGCTCCGACAGTGCTGCAGCGGCCTGATTGCGTCGGTGTTATTGTCAAATTCCATAACCAACTGCACGTAGCATGGTGATTTTTAGTGTTTGGTGCTCATCCAAGTCAAATCTTTCGCCTTTACAGAAATGTCTTTGGTCACATATATTAGTAGCTCTAAGCAAAGAGGATAATAACCACTACATTCTAAGGAGTATATTACACCCGCGGATAAACAACCCCGATAGTTTCTGTGTTTCGCGGTAGTTCCTCTGTATCTTGGCGTTGCTCTTATTGTTTTATTTTTAATGTTTCCTGATAAATTCATTAAATAAACTGTTCTCTCCTTTTTTCATAGTTTTCCGAGAACAGCTATAAGCTAGGGCAAGAGCGATAGAGAGGCAAATATACGATTTTCAAATTAAGATTTTCATGGTAGGCAATAAGTAGATAGTAGCTATGTATGTATGTATATATAAATTATTTACATGACCGATATTAGGGAAAAGACTGATGGAAATCCGTGGGCTACTCAATAAAATACCATATTAAAGAATTCCAAAATGTATTGTGCATCCGCACAGGCAAACGATTACGAGAGAGTGACTTATTTACAAATGTGACATCTGTCTAGAAAACTTAAATTCTATACAACCAGAGTTTATACTGGTACATAAACAAACTCCATGCTTGTGCTTTACATACAAAAGCACATGCCATCATCATTGTTGTAAACTCCAACACTGGCCCTTGAACCAATATAAACTCATGTAAATCACATTACACACATTAAACACAATAAATAATCTAAGCAAGACACATCTGCTGTCTAAAAACAATAAAACATTACAACAGCAAAAACATAGCAAAAGTATAAATTTATCAAAGTATCCGTCGCATATAAACTGTAAATAGTCAAAACATACATGTAACGGATCTAAAACAAACTATACTTCCGCAAGTATACCTACTGCTTAGAACAATCATATCATTTATTCAAAGATAAAAATAAGTATACATACTTATCGTGTTTTTCCTTTGCCAATGGTTTCGTTAAAACATCGGCCACCATTTCATCAGTAGACAAGTATTTTAAAACTACTGTACCGTCCTCAACGATATCCCTGATGAAATGATGTCTTACGTTAATGTGTTTCGTTCTGGCGTGGTACATAGAATTGGTGCACAACTTCAGCGCAGACTGATTGTCATTAAACAAAGTAATCCTATACTGTACCCCGTAAATTTCGAACAGAAACTTGCGTAGAAAAAGAGCCTCTTTACAAGCATCTGACAGACACATATATTCGGCCTCTGTGCTTGAAAGAGCGACTGTCTTTTGTTTTCTACTCTCCCAAGAGATGGTAGAATTTCCAATCTTAAAGACGTAACCGGTATAAGATCGGCGATCGACCTCATTTGACGCAAAATCGGCGTCAGCATATGCGACGATATCCAACCCTGACTTCTGAAAAGTTAAATAATTATTAAGCGTACCTTTCAGATAGCGAAGAACGCGTTTCGCCGCCTTCCAGTGAGTCTCGTCATACGCGTCGTTAAACTGGCTGAGCGAGCTGACAGCGTGCGCAATATCGGGTCGCGTACATACCACTATGTACATCAGACATCCTATCTGGCCTCTGTAGTCGTGCGTACAATCCTTTTTTGTCGATTTCACGAGCTTCAGACCTGTTTCCATAGGTGTTCGCGCAGGTTTGCAATCTGACATGTGAAATCGTTCTAGCACCTTCTTAATATAGCTTGACTGGTCTAGAGTTATTTCATTGTTCTGTCTGCAAAGCCTCATTCCAAGAATGTGGTGTGCTGGCCCTAAATCCTTGATTTCGAAGGCCTTCTTCAATTCTTCTTTGATTCCTGCCGTATCTCGGCAATCAGCTGAAGAAAATAGCATTATGTCATCAACATAGAGCGCAATTATAATCATAGATTTCCCGCTTGACTTGACATAAACGCAAGGTTCGGAAGATAAACGTTTGAATTTCATTTTGCTCGTCAAAACGCCATTTATTTTTTCATACCAAGACTTCGAAGCTTGCTTCAGTCCGTATATGGCCTTATTCAACTTGTATACTTTATCTTCTTGGCCTTTGATCTTGTAGCCCTCTGGCTGCTCCATAAAAACGGTTTCTTTTAAATCTCCATTTAAAAACACCGTTTTTACATCCAAATGCTCGATATTCATGTTATGTTCCGTTGCTAAGGCTAGTAACGTACGTATAGTAGAATATCTTACTACAGGAGAGAACGTTTCTTCGTAATCAATACCGTATTTTTGGCGCGCTTTGTACCTCAGTATTTCCCCGTGGAGGCCAAGCTTTCTTTTAAAGATCCACTTGCATTTGACAGGCCGTTGCTTCGTATCGCGATCAGTCAGAGTCCAACACTTATTATCGATGAAAGATTTATACTCTTCCGCCATCGCGGCTTTCCACTTACTTGCTTCCGGGCCATTCAGTGCCTCGCGAACAGACTGAGGGTCCCCCGTGTCACTGCATACAGTGCGTGCTACACTGGCCGACTCAAACTCACTAGTTTCATCCGTTGAGTTCTCGTAGTCTTCGAGTGTGGAATCTCCTGGGACATACGTCTCATCCGCAGGGTCATCTGGGGTCTCACTACTGCTCTCAGAATCATCTATCGTAATGACGCTGCTATCTTGACAGTTTTCGTTAGATATTTCTGCGGGCTCTTGGGGTAAATCGGGTAAGGCGGGTTGCAACATTATCAGTGACAGTTACATTATTCGGAAACAAACCAATCTGAGTGTAACGTGAACTGTCATCCTCATCCGATGAAGTGTCATTCCAAAAAGCATGTTCTAGAAAAGTGACATTTCTAGCTTTTATGACATTCTTCGGGCTCGCCGGATCTATCAATCTATAACCTTTTGACTCGTCACAGTATCCGACAAAAATATATTTCTTACTTTTAGGATCCAGTTTGTCCCGTTTGTGCTGAAGGGCATAGGCTTGACAACCAAAAATGCGCAGGTAACTCAGATTCTGCTTTTTACCTGTCCATTTTTCTTCCGGTGTACTGCCCATCACAGCCTTAGTTGGAGAACGATTCTTCAGGTAGACGGCGGTGTTGACCGCTTCTGCCCAGAACTCCTTTTTCAAGCCTGCTTCCTGTAACATGCACCTGGATTTCTCCGTAACGCTTCTGATCGCGCGTTCTGCGACTCCGTTCTGTGCTGATGACCTTGGAACCGTGGTCTGATGTCGAATCCCATGCTTTTTCAGGAACTTCTGAAAATTAGAATTGACATATTCACCACCATTGTCACTACGAAGAACTTTTATTTTCTTATTGGTTTGGTTTTCTACGAGAGCTTTGAATTCTTTAAACATCTCGAAAACCTCATCCTTCCTCCTAAGAAAATAAACGAATGTTTTTCGTGACAGGTCGTCAATAAACAACAGAAAATATCTTTTTCCACCTAGGGACGGGCATGGAAGTGGTCCCATGACGTCACTATGAACTACCCCAAGGATTTCTTTAGCCCTGGTCTCAGATTTCTTCGGAAAAGGCAACTTAGTCTGTTTACCTAAGATACAGGAAACACACGACTCAAAATTATTGTTGTCATAAGAAATACCTGTGACCATACCTTTTCTTAGTAACTCCATGCTGCGGGTGTTCAGATGTGCTAGACGATGGTGCCAAATTTGTTGCGTTGGCTGGCTTCCAGTTGCAGGGGACTGGGGCGCTTGCTTGACGTTCACGGCAACAGGACGACTGTCATCCTTCAGTTGACGTGCCGGCATCGCTTCACTGTCACCTGTACCTACAGACAAAGACATGGCTTGCGAGGATGGCTCGCTACACAAGGCAGAAACAGTTTCAATGGCATCAAGTTCATAAATACCATCCCTTAGTGTACCTGTAGCCAAACCTCCCCATTGTCAAAGACTGTACACACGCCAGAACGAAACACAACTTCGTAACCTTTCCTATCCATAGCACTAACAGATAATAAATTAACAGACAATTTAGGAACTAAGTACACATTACTTATAGATCTCACACTATTGTCCTTTAACACAGCTTGAGCAGTTCCTTTCCCAGCTGTCGGTAATGCTTCACCATTGGCAATATAGACCTTCTTTGGTTTTTCAGTTGTAAAATCTGATAAAAAACTGCGATCATTGCAAAAGTGTTGCGCCGCACCGCTGTCGACGTACCAAACGTCACGCTTGACTCCTGCGGCCAACGCTGTGAGATGCGCCTGGCTTTTCCGGCCACTCTTTTTGCCGTCAGAGTTCTCAAGACAATCCGCCTTGATATGCCCACTCTTTTTGCATCTGAAGCACTTAATTGGTTTACGTGCTTTTCGAGCTGCTAAAGCCGTAACATCTTCACTTTTCTCGTTGCGTCTCGAGTTTTCTAGAAGCAACTTCGCTTTGACATTTTCGCTTGACAGTGACATGTTCGAATTTTCTAGAGCCATAATTAACGGGTCGTAATCGCTGGTCAAACCGCTGAGTAAAATCACGGCCACGAAGTCATCTTCCAAAGCCGCTCCGATGTCGCTCAGTTGTTGCGATGTATCCATGACCTTATTCACGTATGCCTTCCATACTCGCACATTCGCTTAATTTGGTGGCGAACAATGTGCGAAGCAATCCGAGTCGTCGTGACAAGCCTCGGTCCTCGTATGCCTTCTGCAGGTTGTTCCACGCTTCGCGAGCCGTCTTGGCATTTCTAATTTGTGGAAATACACAAGGCTGCACGTTCAAGGCGATTTTCGCGAGCGCCTTCTCCTGCTTCTTCGCGTCTTCGTTTTTATTTTCAGTTGTGCCCACACAATCCCAAAGATCGTCGTGGATGAGCACCATTCGCATCATGAATTTCCAAGAAGAATAATTCTGAATTCCGGATAATTTTTCAATAAAAACATTCTGATTGGCAGTTGCCATCTTTTGTTCCCTTGCGAATAAATTTGAAAATAATTTGACGAAACACACGCGCACACTTTTGGAAAATGGTAATCAGAGTAGCAAATTTACTCTTCGCTCTGCTACTCTGCTACTCAATAAAATACCATATTAAAGAATTCCAAAATGTATTGTGCATCCGCACAGGCAAACGATTACGAGAGAGTGACTTATTTACAAGTGTGACATCTGTCTAGAAAACTTAAATTCTATACAACCAGAGTTTATACTGGTACATAAACAAACTCCATGCTTGTGCTTTACATACAAAAGCACATGCCATCATCATTGTTGTAAACTCCAACAAAGACTGGAAAACTAGTTCGCCTTTGTACTAATGATGAGTGTTTTTTTTTCCTGTTATGTTACTACTACTACTAAGTTTTACTGTTACTACTAAATTGCAGGACGCATTTATGTGTTAGAATAAGATCGTAGAATGTAGGTATGCTAACCGTTATTCATCATACAATCATGTACACACAGCATAAACAACATAAAAATGTCACAACATAATATTTCTACGATGATTCTAAGACTGAACGGAGTGGTCGTATGCAATTTCCTCTCTCTTTCCTCTTTCTCTCTTTTTCCAAAGTCTGACTGAGAAAATTTTTCGAATGAAATAGCTTACACTGTATCCTCTGTATTTGTGTTAGGATACTACGAAACCATAGAAGTTTACATTTTTTAGCGGCCACAATGGTCACGCACTGTGCGGCTTAAGAGGAATTTCCTCCCGCGGGCGCTCCGGCTTTAGTATGAGCTCCGAGCTGCCGAGGTTTTTCTGAGGGTCTACAGTATGCGTTCTTCAAAAAAGAAGTGTACAGGTTTTTTCAAAAAAGGGTCGGCAACGCGCATGTATCACTTCTGGAGTAGGAGGCGTGCTTAGGAGGTTCAGTGATGCTCGTATTTAACAGGATTAATTACTGAATTCTCGTTGACAATATTGTGGCACAGTGAATTTGGCGTGATAAAATGTGAAAGTATCGTAATATCATATTATATACACCGTGGGTTGGTAAAACCCGTCAGATTTTAAGCACGCATTCCTGAGGAGCAAAAAATGTTTAGTCAAATACGGCAAAAAAATGTTCTGTGTTTTTCTTTTAGCCTATAAAAAAGCCATTTTCTGCACAAAACACGTTATTTCTTTCTACAACTTATTAAGTTGTATTATAGGTAATTACTACTACTAGGGTAATACAAATGGCAAAGTTGTTGTTTAACACCTCATGGTAGCATATGGATACTCAAACGTAAGAAAGATTAAAGAATTGAACCACGAGAGAAGAGACAGCGGTTTTAAAATAAAATCGTATTGACAGTTGCGGGGGCTTCAAACCATGAGGGTTAAACAAACTTTGCTACAGAGTGCAACACGAAATTTTCACATCACACCAACACGAGGAAAATATTTATTATTCCCAGCGTGCAGTGCAGTGCAGCGCCATCGTCCAATACATTTATTAAATATTCTTTCTATCAGCCCCTTGGCTGACGTAAATAGCTTTCTTCATAAAGGATTTCTTGTCTCGCCCATCAAGTTTTATATGGTCTAGTCATAAACTTCTATCTGCCACGACCACGAGTGCCGTCGCCCATGGACACCTGCAACACAAGAGCGATTATAAGATTTAAATTTGTGCTTTACTAAGTTTGAAATAGGAAACTGGACAGCATTAAGTGTAAATTGCGCAATTATAGCTCTTACAAATCAATTTATTCATTTATTCTTCACTGTTAGGTACCTAAAGAAAGTAAAATTGGTTTCATATGAAAACTCAGAAAGATAAATCTGTAATATTTTTCTAACACTGAAAGACTGCATTGGAGAATTTATTTTCACGTGTCGCATCGCCATCTCCGAAACCCACGAATCCCTTTGCAGAAATAAAGTAAACCCGGGATAAAAGAGCCTACCTGGCTTTTTGAGGGGACGTTTACCGCAGATTTCTACATCAACAACAACAACATGAGCCCTGCTCTCGTCTGGTTTCTGTGTGCGGTGGTCACGCATTTAGTCAAGAGGATGGAGAAGATAATTTCAAAATGTTAACTCACCTTAAGAGAAGAAATATTTCTCCTCTGCATTCATTTAATTCGAGTAATTTGGTTGTATTTCTTCAATTTGAAGTTAAATTGCTATTCATTGAATGGGCAAACAAACGATCACCATAAATATCTGGTTTTTAGGGTAGCCAAATGGCTAAAAACGGAACCCTTATAGATTCGTCATGTCCGTCTCTCTGTCCGATTCTGTCACAGCCACTTTTTTCCGAAACTATAAAAGCTATACTGTTCAAACTTGGTAAGTAGATGTATTCTATGAACCGCATTATGATGTTTACACAAAAATAGAAAAAAAAAAACAATAAATTTTGGGGGTTATACTTAGAACTGAAACTCAAAAAATCTTTTTTCATCAAACCCATACGTGTGGGGTATCTATGGATAGGTCTTTAAAAATGATATTGAGGTTTCTAATATCATTTTTTTCTAACCTGTATAGTTTGCGCGAGAGACACTTCCAAAGTGGTAAAAAGTGTGTCCCCCCCCCCGTAACTTCTAAAATAACAGAATGAAAAATCTAAAAAAATATATGATATACATTGCCATGCAAACTTCCACCGAAAATTGGTTCAAACGAGATCTAGTAAGTCGTTTTTTTTAATACGTCATAAAAATTTAGAAAAAAATTTTTTTTTCATCAAACCCATACGTGTGGGGTATCTAGGGATAGGTCTTCAAAAATGATATTTAGGTTTCTAATATCATTTTTTTCTAAACTGAATAGTTTGCGCGAGAGACACTTCCAAAGTGAAAAAATGTGTGTCCCCCCCCCTGTAACTTCTAAAATAATAGAATGAAAAATCTAAAAAAAATATATGATATACATTACCATGCAAACTTCCACCGAAAATTGGTTTGAACCAGATCTAGTAAGTAGTTTTTTTTAATACGTCATAAATGGTACGGAACCCTTCATGGGCGAGTCCGACTCACACTTGGCCGCTTTTTAGGGTTCCGTAGCCAAATGGCATAAAACGGAACCCTTATAGTTTCGCCATGTCCGTCTGTCTGTCTGTCTGTCTGTCTGTCTGTCTGTCTGTCTGTCTGTCTGTCTGTCTGTCTGTCTGTCTGTCCGAGGCTTTGCTCCGTGGTCGTTAGTGCTAGAAAGCTGAAATTTGGCATGGATATATAAATCAATAAAGCCGACAAAGTCGTACAATAAAAACTAAAAATTTAATTTTTTTTTAGGGTACCTCCCCTACACGTAAAGTGGGGGTGAATTTTTTTTTCGCTTCAACCCTAGAGTGTGGGGTATCGTTGGAAAGGTCTTTCAAAACTAATAGGGGTTTTCAAGAAACATTTTTTGATAAAGTGAATATATTCGGAGATAATCGCTCCGAAAGAAAAAAACAATGTGTCCCCCCCCCTCTAACTTTTGAACCATAGGTCCAAAAAATATGAAAAAAATCGTGGAAGTAGAGCTTAAGAAAGACATTAAATGAAAACTATAGCGGACATGATCAGTTTAGCTGTTTTTGAGTTATCGCAAAATGTTTTCCCTTCATAGTAAAAAGACTTACTTTAATTAGGTACTGATTATGCAAATTTGCCTATTTGTTTAACTCGGGTGAAAGGTACCATTCATTACACTTTAAGCTCCAGTTTAGCTTATTGTGACGGAAGAGTAACTACGGAACCCTACACTGAGCGTGGCCCGACATGCTCTTGGCCGGTTTTTAATAATATTGCGTAGCTGCCTTCGATTCGACTGACTGTGACTCTTGTAGAAAGGCAAACTGTTCTTCGTTTTCGTGTACCATGTAGCATTATCGTCACTTACTTCTTCTCGTAAAAAATACAAATATACAAATAAGTAAATGAGTAATTTTATTTATACGTCTGACAGTGACATTATTCATAACTCATTGACTTTGACAATAAACTGACGAACGCTGCCGCGACTGCACGCCGCAAACAGCAGCAGTCGGCCGCTGCAGTAATGTCGCACCAGTAATGTCCCAACGGTAGTGCAGCTGCAGTTGGAAATGGACTGTCACCTTTACTAGCAAAATAGCAGGCGCGGCCGACGAGAGTGCTGCGAAATTCAAATACGAGTATAATAAATACGAAAAATTGGTACCAGCGTACGACTTTGTTCCGGTCGCTATAGAAACTGCTGGGCCTTGGTGTGCGGAGGCTAAAAAACTAATTTGAACTTTGGGGCGGCGTTTGAGGGATAGGGGCAGTTTTTTATCAGAATACATTTTGGACTATTAAATAATAGTACATTATGATACAAGTGTGCTAAGTTGGTCATTATATATTGTCATTACACACGAGGCGACATTGTGCGCGTGAGTTGTAAGCGAGCGCGCAATAAGAAAGCCGATGTGGGTAATTCGGTAAGTAATTACAATGCACACGCGTTTCAGAGGAAGTTTTTCAACACACTGGCGAGGAAAAAACAAAACTTATAAATGAGTATTTTTTTGTCAAAACAGTAAAGTACCTTCTATTTTCAAAATGGTGGCTTACGGTTTTAACATCGAATAATTGCACCAAAGCGGCTTGTAGGCATTTATTCGCCAGTTCATTGAAATAAGCTGCCAACACGTTTTCCAAGAAAGACTGGGCGTTTTTGCTGATTTTCCTTTGAACAAAAGTTTCATATGCCGCCAATTATTATTCACCCGATTTTGATGGTAAAAGGCTATCGTTCTCGGCTCTTGCCTCTATTAGTATTACTGGCAATGTTAATTTTATGTGTTTTTCATTTTCAATGCTTGAAAATGACATTTTCGTCAATAAGTATATAAACTAAAAACATGCAAAACTATTCCAATTTTATGACTAATACGGAAAATGGCTGTCGCATTATTTTTTTTACGCGCGATTCCAATGCGCGCGCAAGGCAAAGGCGCGAACGAAATCAACAAAGAGCCAATTAAAAAAATGTTAAAGCTAATATTTCCGTATTTCTATTCGACGGATCTCCATCCGATCGATAAAATGTTATGTTTATTCATTAATGTAATTTACGAGATAATTTTATCTATAAATTATGTTTGGTGTGATAAAATCTCTTTGAACTAACATTTGAAATTTGAAACCTAATAGTTGGTAAAAAAAAATGTATGACTCAACCAAATTAAGAAGGCTCCGAGTCCATGAATATTATTAGCAATCAGTTACCTTCTTAACTCGGTCGGATAATATAATTAAAAAGCACGAGTGTTTAATTTCTAGGATTAAGAGCCAAAAATCGGTGGAATAAAATCGTCGTTTTGAGCACGTGTGTTGAAAATATTATATTCAACTTTAAAAAAACTTTACTTTTAGCTGGTTACACAAAAACGGCTGAACGAGTTATGATGTAATTTGACACAGTTGTATAGATAGATATATATTTATATAATAGATTAGAAGTCTGAGTAGGTTATGCATCATTTCAAATTTAAAAGGAAATTTGCTAGTAATAATAATAACCTGAGACTTATCTAATTATCTACACGTTAAATTCACAATACAGAGCTGCCATCTTACTTATGTGTATAAGTAGGAATTACCATGAAATTACTCTAACGCTTATAGCTATCTGAAGAAATACTAATGATATTCCATATACCTAAACACGAGAATCTGAATTCATAAGATGTTGTGTGTAGTTACGGGTAGGAATCTTTAAAGGATTGAATTCCATACATATCATAAATAAAACCATCTATGATGCTTTCAATATCCACACATAACGGCCAGCATTAAAATAAACTGTTACAACAAATTTATTATCTGTAAAAATGTTATAATTGCGTAACAATATTATCATAATCGATTTTATAATTACATTAAAATTTAAAATATATTTGAGAATAAAAGCAATTTGATTTTACCGTTATCCGTTATACCGTCCGAATATCAGTCGAGATGACGATTGATTTGAAATGAAATGTTAATTGCGAACAATTTTGACAAATCTCGCATGTTAGTTGGTAGAGTCTGGCTACCGGAATATTACACAAATTTTTGGCGGGAAATTTAAAAAATCTTGGGCTGGTCACACTTTGTATAGTAGGTATTATAGTTTTGATAATAGAACATATTTTTGATTTTATGTGCAAACGTAAGTTACCAAGAAATCAATTAAATATACGTTGACGTGCACTCAAAGTCAGCTCATACAAATATGTTTCGCCAAGATATTTTTATATTATTTTATATTGTTAAATCAAATTACTATTGACCAATCACTTCACTCCACAGATTTTCTTCTAAATATTGGTTCTCAGTAATGTTTGGAACAAAATCATATTGGCAATAAAATCATACTGGAGGGTAGAATTGCGAAAAAAAGAGGAAGAGGAAGACCCAGAATATCATACATGTCACAGATTAAAGAATGGAGCTGTAGTCACTCATATCAAGAAATAAAAACGAAGGCCCAGAATAGGCTGGAATGGAAAATGCTGCAGCGACAGACGGCCAGGCCCTCTTAATATTAATTGATTGACATAGAAAACACCCATGACCTGTGCTCATCACACAAATACCTTACCGGGATTCGAACCCAGGACCATCGACTTCATTAGCAGGGTCAGAACTACACACTAGGCCAGTCCGGTTGTCAAAGTCGTCATACGGCCTGATTCGAAGAATGATTAAGATACGTCTATGATCTTGGAAAGATATTTAAAAGATCGGTAACTAAACGAAATGTCAAAATTGACGTTTATTTCGATTCCGCGGTGTACTAATAAGATCTATCTACGATATTTCTATCGTCAAAGTGACATTGGTTGCCCAAATCGAGCTGCTTCTGTCAATTATGCGACATACAAACGATATCTAAATGAGAACTTGTCTAAACCAGAACTTATCGTATTCGTATCTCATTCTTCGAATCGGGCCGATAGTCAGACTAATAGTGGAGCTAAACCAATTTTACTATCCCGTGATTCCTGTCATATGACATTAAAGTGTGTGGTTTTACCTAACCACCCTTTATTAAAATGCGAGGGAAACAATTGATTGTGTCACACAGATAATATGACCGCCAGATATATCAACCGCAGTTATTCGATTAAGCAGTAATTTGACCCGTGATTCGGGTTGTACATGGCTCATTAATTTTCTATTGATTCGAAGTTTTCAAACGCGTGAATCGGACACACGTGCACAAATAAACATAGGAGGCAGATATACATTCATACTACGGACATAGGTATTGAATTTGCTTATAGTAGTAGTAGTAGTAAACTCTTTATTATGTAACATATAACTCTGTATTAAATAACATAGAATTAGTAAGAAGTACAAAGGCGAACTTATCCCTTATGCTTATGTACCTACGTACCTACTTATTGAACCTGTTTGTTCTCTGAACATCTTGTACAGATTGTGAACTCCTGTGGTAGTTTCTTCTGAAATGCCTTTAACACCTTCCAAGTACTGGGGATATTTCTTGTGCACCAAGTTGGTCAAGTCACCACCATCATCCAAAATCATGTTTAAAGGCTGGAACAAAAAAAATGTAAGCGTTAGATTTAGTTAATCCATTAAAACATATAATTAGTCAATAGGCAGGTCCACACAGACCGAGCGAAAACGCGCGCGCCGCCTCGGCCGAGGTACGTCTACACTGGTCGCTTTGTGCGTATACTTGCTCTGTGTGGACCCGCCTGATTAGGGCTATTGTCTCTATTCTCGAGTTTTCCTTTATTTTTGCACACTTCATTATGTATAAAGATATTATTGCAAGTGACGAGTGAGTGAAGAAAGTAGAGAACTATTTTGATAATGGTCAGTGTCGGTACTTCCATACAAGCCCAAAAGCCGGGCTTGCCTTAGTTGCCTTACCGAAATTACGTAGTGATAAGATTAATATAGATTATTTTTAAACCGCGCGCCAAAAGAACTCGTATTATTACCCGCGTGCTTTTTTCATTATAATTAATGAACTTGGGCGATAATGTATGATAATTCGATTGACACGTTTTTATTTCAACACAATTGCTCGTAACGTGGAACGTATTGAACCGCATTTAGGCTCATAATCCTAGTTATTCAACCCGCGTTGTTTTTCCATTATAAATCTACTGAACTTGTGTGATAATATAATCCGATTGATACTTTTTTTAAATTGTAATTTCATTAACTGTTTTACTAATTAAAATTTGAAAAATGTATACCTACGTATTGTTTTATCCTCGTTGGTTTGCTTCGGTTGTTCGTCGCTTATTTTTAGCTCTCGCGCACAATTTCGCCTCGAGTGTAGTGACCAACGCAGCACACTTGAATCACAATGTTCAATTATGGGGTGAATGTATTATAGTGTAGGTAGGTATTATAGTTATAAATACATATATGAAAGTACGCAGGAAATTAAAGAAGTAAGATTAATACCGTTGTTATTTTTTTGTTTAGTTAGTGGTTACGGATAGTACTGATACTAATCATGTTTAAAGACAATACAAAGGAATGTAATATTGTACCGGAACGCATTGTTTATTCCACGATTGGATATTGATAAATCTTTAGTACAAGTAAGAAAATAATAATTTTCTTTTCGAGTGGACATTTAAAGCAAATAATAGGTTTCCATTTTTTTAAGATATGCTCTTACATACCCACATACCTAACATATGATATTTTACTTTGTTTTATGTTAGTAAATAATTTTTTTGTATACTATATTATACTTATCTAGAACAAAACTAAGGTTCGTTTATCCAGTTGCTCATTAAGGGTTGCCTTTTTGTGACGTACCGTACCTAGGTAATTATTATTTGTTAACATTGCAAATAAAAAAAATCCCTTTACACAGTAAATATACTCGTACCTAGGTATTATATTGTTAATGATGTGCTGATATTTGGTGAAACGGAAAAATACTCTTGGTCGGGCCCGACGTCGGGCGTGATATCAGGCCTGATGATAAAGTGTGGATGTAATTGACACTCTAGTGGCGTAAGGGCCTACGCTAGCTGACGCGGGTGCACGGAGCGGACGAGCGGGTTAACGAAAAATAGTATGAGCAACGCTAACTGAAGCGGACGCGTGCGGCGGATTTCACCTACAAATAGCACCCGCGTGCGTGCGCACGCGGCGGGCGTCCGCGTCAGCTAGCGTAGGCCCTAAACGTTTAATTATACGGCAGCAATTCTTGTTTAATTATTACAGATCATGGAAGACTTTAAAGCCTTAACAATATTAATTAACTTTATAAAGAACATCATCGGCAGGAAAACTTCGTCGTTCTTCGTGGTTTGTTCGACAATTTATTGTTTCCGCCCTGAATTTCATTGAAACTACGAGTATTTAGTAAGGTTCCTTTGGAATACATTAAAATAAATTAGATTCTGTTACTTTAGCCGGGTTATAATGATCTATAATTTAATAAGCATATCGTTTATCCCTGTTACTTAAAGTGAAGGTCAACAAAAATGGCAAATAATGCAAACAAATATGACAAATTTTGTTCGCATTTCACGTATGCCTTACTTAAAAGTTTTACGTTGGTTGTTTTCATTTAAATATAAATAATAAACATATATTGTAACTAGTAATTGATATAAATAAATGATTTAATTACTTATATAGACTGTTCAGAAAATCATATGTCCATAAAAACTGCGAGATTATGAAGAAATGAAGGTAAATCTGTTTGTTTACATTATTTGCGTTTTTTATTTAACTTCTCTTTACGTATTACTTATCAGAAATGTCAGAATGTGGAATGTCAGAATGGATGTTCTGTCGGTAGGTAGTGATATCTATTTCTCTTATCCATACTGACTAGGTACAACATCCACTGTTGACGACTAAGCGGTTTGATGCTAGCAAGATGCAGTCGGAAGAACCGAAAACTGCATTCCCTTAGAATGTATTAGTATGTACCTGTGTTGTACATACGATAGATTTTTTGGAAATGCCAGTTTGCATTGGTTCTTAGCACGCATATATGCCATGTGTTATTATTATTGCACAAGCGATATTGATAAATATGGAAGAGGGAGATTGAAATCAATGTTGTCGAGGGAACAAGGCTAACAAAAGCGTGGAATACAAAGGAAGCGCCGAGGCGCGCGGCCGGTACAATACAATAAGTCCTGACAGTAATCTGGGAATTCGCTGCTCGTTTTTTGGAACATTCAATATACATTCCCGCATATAAACCTGTAATTATGTAGAAATCGTTATCTAGCCAATGATAATTAACCTTTGTTAATAATGATTCCCGATACCATCAAACATTTATTCAGCAAATAGGCCACAGGGGCACGTTAATGCCACTCAATGCCGCTGAAAATGACTTATTTGGATGGGCCCTATATTTTATGTTTGTAGTTATATTTATTGGAAGGGTCCTTTATATTTTTTTGAATTATATTTAATTTTTTCAGCGAGCGATGAAGGCACTTAAAGCCTGTCGCGGCCCGGAGTCCCGCAACTGCCACCATCTGAGTCACCTATCACGCAACGTCCTGCGTGCGCGGCGCGGCGTCGTGCGTATGTTGATCGTGGTTGTGCTCGCCTTCGCCATCTGCAACTTGCCTTTCCACGCGCGTAAAATGTGGCAGCGCTGGTCCAGCGGGTACCACGGCACCGGTAATTTTAGCACGCTCTTCACACCGCTCACCTTCCTAATTACGTACTTCAACTCTGGCATCAACCCGCTCCTCTACGCTTTTCTATCCAAAAACTTCAGGAAAGGTATGAGGGAGCTGGTGTTCTGCAATTGTCACGGGAAAAGGAAGAGTGATAACTTAATATTGTTAAATCCAGTGGGGGTCGGCCTGCGGCGTAGCTCGACGCGATCCACGCGCGCCAACTGCAGCACCGTTACCGTGGCGCCCAACGGAGACTCATGAGACTACCGACGCCGGAGGTTTCTTTATAAAGTGGAAGATATAGACATTACTTGATTAACGGAAAGCACGGATGAAGTCACCGATAGCAGCGGTCTTTACACTATCTCTACCATCTCCAAACGTGATTTATACGACTAATAAAGAACTCTTCTACGTACCTATTTGGACTCTTTGACACTTGTGTAGTAGTAGATAATTTACGTCTGATAATGTTAAATGTTGTCATCAAGTGATCTCCTGAGCTTAAACGAGTACATATTTATTTTTAGTATAACTAGTATTTAATTAATGTCAAAGATAAGTTGTAACTACCAAAAAGCCAACATATCGTGTCCGTGTATATTATAATTATTATTAGATCCATGATAAGCAGTTTAGTTCATGCGAGAATACATATGATTTCAATGTATATTCGAATCAAACAATATGGGGCGCATAAACTTCAACACACGAGGCATGAATTAGTAGATTATTTGTACATTCAATTGATACAGGAAGTAATTGATCGGAAGGAGAACGCCAAACGTGTAACACGCATGGATTGAAGTTGATGTGCCAAAATAGATAACTTGTTTTTAATCGAATCGTGTTTACTGTATATTTTTCGTGTATATATTTATGTCTCTATAAATATGAAAATTAAAGTCGTTCGTTAAATTTTGGTGGTGTTTAAATTAATCTAATAAACTAAGAATAAATCTCGCATATAGTAATCGGATATGTGAGGCTGTGCATGCATTTGAATGGTTCTACTCCTTCTAACTCATGTTTGTACGTGAATAAAAACCGTGTCATCCACGAGGACGCGTGCCTTGACTCGTATTGTCATGTTATCAAAAGTTAGATTTAACAAATCTGTGCGTTATCATGAATGACACAAACTATATGTAGTTAAGTATACCTGAATCTAGTCTATTTCAAAAACTATCTTACTTTATTTAAGTCTGGACAAGAGTTTACGCAGGCGTACGACGTCTAGCGGCCGGCAGCGGCCATTCATGAAAATTTTTATAGAGTGAAATTAATAGTATTAGAGAATATACTTGAATTTATTTATCATTTCTCATGCTCTGAAAGAGGGTCATTGTTGTTCTACGAGGTGTGCAGAAAGTGATACGTTACTGAACTAGAGCGAAAAGCAATTGAAATTTTGTTTTAAATTGATTTGTTATTTATACAATTTACATTCTGATACTCCCCATTCCATAAACAACGATACTTTTACCTAAATTGTTAATTTAAAGTACTCAGGAGGAAGAAGACTCTCAAGAAATACTATGAAACTTTATACTTAGTCATGTTTTTAAACACAAGTATTTTATGTTCCTCGAATTCGAAATGAAAAGTAGAGTGTTTAGCTCGTGCGAAAGGCAGCCTTGGACTATAAACTACCTCAACTAAAATGAGTGCCTTTCATCCCTTGGTTAACAGTGTACTATTGTTTTCAAATCAAACAAAAGCAACTCTGTTCCATTTAATTATTATTCAAATTTCATTGGAGATAAATTAAATTGTACTAGCAAAGCATATTGAGACCAAATATTGGACACGTAGGTTATGGTTAGGGTGGTGTGTAGGGAGAAATTGAATAAATTTTATCTCCACAAGGCTTCCTTTTATTATATTATGAAATAGTATCAGTTTAATTTGAGCCCAATGTAATAATATATAGGTTTAGTTATGATACCCGCCCAACTTTAACCACGTATTTTCCTGACTGTATTACAAGTAAATAATGTTATATCAGTATAGCCTTCAGCCGCCCAGAGACCTATAAAAAGGTCACCCATACGTACTGTTGTAATTTAACGGATCGAAGGCTTTAGGTCATAAACATAACTCAAACGCCAAGGTCCCGGGCTTAAGCAAGCTAATGTAAACCTCTTGAAAGTGTGAAGGTTACTTCGACGGCGTCCGCCATAGCACCTATAGTTGTCTTTGGCGCGGCGGGCACGACTAGTAACGACGACTTTAGGTTTTCTTAGCGTTCAAATGGTTAACCCCCTTATTCATAAACGTCTACTTACTAAAGTTAACAAGCGGCTAATAATCGTTTGTCCTTTTCCATCATACCAATACGTCGGAAAGGGACAAACGATTATTAGCGGCTTATTAACTTTAGTAGACGTTTATGAATAAGGGGGTAAATCATTATTTTGATTAATCAAAATTGCATTTGTGTTATAGTAAACACCCCTATAATGGAACAGGCGCCAGTAATGGGATGGTATAGACAAATCTTGTAAAACAAGTATTTACCATCAGTGTATAATCGCTGGCAACATTTTACCATAAACAAGAGCCAAAGAGCTGCTTAAGTTTAATTATTCATTGATATTTGTGAAATTGAAAATTAATGGCGCCATACATCCCATGACTGGAGCAAAAAACCATAGTTTTAATTTCATTAAATACATAGAATACATTAAGGACGAATTGGACATTCAACTTATTATAAACTGATCGGTGATATCCTGCTTGTAAAGGTATCGCTAAAAATTTGCTTCAGATTCCCTTAAATTTGCGATGTTTACAGGAAAGACGCGAACGAGTTTGCTAAAAAATGTGTATTGGGTCATACACATCATGTAAATACACTACATTATCCTACCTACTGAAAACCTCAAAATATTAAACTTCTATAATATTTTGAATCAATCTAGAGTACATACTACCTGAATTAACTATGTTTCGAAAAAAATATCATTGTAAGGAACAGGCTATAAATGTGAGCACATTTTATAATATAGTAAAGTATTATAAAATGCGCGTACATTTTACAAACCTTTCAGAATATGTACCTACTGTCAAGTATCCAAATTACATTGTAACTTTAGAACGGGTTACTTTAATTGAGCTCCGTGCACTGAGGCAACCTGAAGATTTACCGTCCCCACTCCCAATATCCGGCCAAAGTGTGATTTGTTCCGGAGGCTCCGGGGCAACAAACCTAAGCTGACTTCGGGCTCACAACGCGGTGGAGCCAGTAATCCCTTCCAAAGGGACTACCGCAAAACACGTTCGATGTGTTGTTTCTCTGTCGCAATTGTAAATTCGTACGTAATTGTGACAGGGAGGCAACACGTCGAACGTGGTTCGCGGTAAGCCCTTAGATTCCATGACCTTCAAATGAGCTGAGTTGTTACTTTCCACGGATAAGCCAGTACACGTGCAACGACGTGAACGTAAGTATAGATATTTTTATTTTAAAATGTCATGGTTAAAACGCGTTATCACTAATTAAAACTTTTTTCTAAATGACTAGTCAGTAGTAGTAGTTAATTTTTATAAGCTACAATTTTACAATCTAGCAATAGTTTAATTCCATGCCGACACTGTAAACTTTTACATACACTATTATTTTCTCATTATACACTTTGACGTGCGCCAAGTCACGCCAAGATGGCTCCCGTGTTAATATCAAAATAAAACCTTTTTTTAAATATGCTGCATGTTTCCGCCATGGCAGAAGATGTGCTGGAATATATTCGCAAAAAAATCCGTTACGAGCTGAAAGTATTCGAGCTGCGAAAAATAAAAGCAATTTTTTTTAATAAAAGCTTTTATTTAAATGCTCTAAAAAGAAGAAAATAAAATTTTCCTTTAAAATTTTAATCATCAACTTATAACCTCATTATACACAATTTATATGTTCATAAAAGCTTGTCGCGCGATTTAATTGTGTAAACAAACTAGTACCTCTTTAAATAAGTAACTTGATGTGCTAAGTTTAAATTTTCAAACATTTTAATTTAATTTAATACTTATAGGTACCTACTTAAACCTCACGACAAGCTTTTATGAACATATAAATTGCGTATAATGAGGTTACAAGTTGATGATTAAAATTTTAAAGGAAAATTTTATTTTCTTCTTTTTAGAGCATTTAAATAAAAGCTTTTAAACCAATATTTTTTTTATTTTTTTTTATTTAAATAACACAATTTAGCAATAACGATAATAAAATGTGAATAAAAGTACAATAGAAACTTAAACTAATTAAAAACTAAAAATCTATATCTAAAGAGGGCCCCTGGGGCATAGTGCCAAATATTTTTATTTTATTTTTTACTTTTTAGTTATTTTGATTTACTCTCAACAATCCCTTTCATTTGATACCCATATTGTAGAAGTGCATTAAAAATAACTATTCCGCCATATTGGATTTAGAATAACGTCACATATTTTTTCGAGTTACTGTCAACAATCCCTTACATTTGATACCCATATTGTAGAAGTGCAATAAAAATAAGTATTCCGCCATCTTGAATGGTCCGCCATGTTGGATTTAGAATGGCGTCACATAATTTATCATGCATTGTCATCCAAACTAAACGTGTATACAAAATTTCAGCTCAATCGGCTGAAGATATCTGCTTCAAAATTGAGTTGCAAGATTCCACCCGAACAAACATACATACATACATTGCAAGTTAAAAATAAAAAGCTTTTTATCAAGGTAATTGACAGATACAGTGACGGCAACAACGACGCCGCAACAGTGATGTAGCTGCAGTTGACATCTAAACGTCACCTTATTGCGGCATTACTGCAGTTGCGTTGCCGCGGTTACTGTAAAATTCCTTTGATAAAATGTGTGACATAAGTATTTAACTTTCTAATCGTGGCAGTAATGCGGTAACGCCAGCATCACTAGTAACAGCACAGTAACAGCGTCAACGCCTCCATTAGCGTGGTCGGAGTCTAGAAATATAGGTACGTTTAACCCGTAATTATCTATCATTAATTTTAATAAATTAATATCACGCCAAGTTGGCGCGCATTTTAAAAACCCTAAATCCATTTGTATAATTTTAAATATTATTTATATTCGTTGTAAATTAATGGCGCCGTATATTTTAAATATAAAATGTAACTATAAAATGCAAAACATTTTTGTTCAAAGTCTAAAAGCTGTAATACCTATATCATTCATGTCATACTCTAATCAAGTGAACTGCCAGGCGCAAAATGCCAGCATATGATGTAGGACGCGTCAATGACCACTAGTTGAATATGTAGCTCGTGAAATACGGCGTTGCATGAATAAAAGATTTCCTTTAGTAGGATTGGTTCTTAGGACTTAAGGATAGATTTAAGAACTGGAGCCACCGAGATTTTTGATGTAAATTTTTGGGATGTCTCTCGACTTTATCTTGATATCTATATCATTTAAGCTACTAATCCAAGTTTGGTATCGTTTTCGTATAAATCGACGATGCTAAATTTCTCACCACACGCTTAAACAATCCCGAGGTTTAGTAATTATTGATGGTTAAAAAAGGATCGCTAATCAAAAAAAAATACAACGTCAGTGGCAAACAAGTATCCGTAGACTATGTACGACTGCAACTCCAGAGGAGTTACATGCGCGTTGCCGACCCTAACATTCCGCACCATCATTAAACTTTAATATTAAAAATTATTTTTTAATTTTTTAAGGAATACCTACTTCGTGACCTACTTATACCTGATATTGGAAGATTCAAGTTGATACTCTTTACAATAACAATATATCCTAATAGATATTCATATACAGAGGATTACTATAACTAAATAACCGGCCAAGAGCATGTCGGGCCACGCTCAGTGTAGGGTTCCGTAGTTACTCTTCCGTCACAATAAGCTAAACTGGAGCTTAAAGTATAGTAAATTGTTAACCAAGGGATGAAACGGTACCTTTCACCCGAATTAAACAAATAGGCAAATTTGCATAATCAGTACCTAATTAAAGTAAATCTTTTTAATATGAAAGAGTAGTACAATTTCGATACCTGGGGCACGTGGTGACGGAGAGTCTCAAAGATGATGCCGATGTGGAGCGTGAGCGCCGGGCTACTGCAGTTCGATGTAACATGCTTGCGCGAAGATTTGCACGAAGAGTGACCCAGTGAAGCTGACACTTTGTCAATGTTTCTACACATGCCAGCTTTGGGTCAACTGCACAAGACGAGCAATAAACACGATAAGGGTGCAATATAACAACGCGTTCCGTTACTTGTGAAACTACCCCGATATTGCAGTGCATCGAACATGTTCGCAGATGCTAGAATCCCGGATTTCTATGCGGTGATGAGATCGCGCATAGCATCGTTTAGGGATCGCCTGGGCACATCGGACAATGAGATTCTCCGCACTCTGTCTGAACGTCTGGACTGCCGATTTTTTAAATACTGGGTGACAATGCATAGCGAACGAAATAGAAAATAAGTGACCAGTTGTATACATTGTAAGAACGTTTCTATGGGAAAACTTTTTGCGATAACTCATAAACAGCTAAACTGATCATGTCCGCTATAGTTTTCATTTAATGTCTTTCTTAAGCTCTACTTCCACGATTTTGTCATATTTTTTGGATCTATGGTTCAAAAGTTAGAGGGGGGGACACATTTTTTTTTCTTTCGGAGCGATTATCTCCGAATATGTTCATTTTATCAAAAATGTTTCTTGAAAACCCCTATTAGTTTTAAAAGACCTTTCCAACGATACCCCACACTCTAGGGTTGAAGCGAAAAAAAAAAAATTCACCCCCACTTTACGTGTAGGGGAAGTACCCTTAAAAAAATAAAATTTTTAAATTTTATTGTACGACTTTGTCGGCTTTATTGATTTATATATCCATGCCAAATTTCAGCTTTCTAGCACTAACGACCACGGAGCAAAGCCTCGGACAGACAGACAGACAGACAGACAGACGGACATGGCGAAACTATAAGGGTTCCTAGTTGACTACAGAACCCTAAAAAGGCCCTTGAGGCTTTGTACTAAGGATGCTGGCGGCAATTTTTCGTTATATCGCATTTCCTTGTTGATACCTAGTTTTATTTCACTAAAATTAAGTGATTTTAGGTACCTAAGGATGTACCTAAACTGTTAATCTGACTTAATAGTATTAAGTACCTTCAGTTGTTTTCCATTTTGTTTGAATCTCTTCGGATCTGCTTTTGTTTGTTTTATTCATTTCCACAACGTTGAACTTGAATCTTAAACCTCAAAGTATTCGCAACTCGAGATGCTGTCTAGACAACGGGCTTTTAAATTACGGCCTTAAAGTTAGCGAACTTACGCGTCGTCGGTGACACACGAAAACTTGACACACACGGTGTAGCATTTCGCAAATCACTAAACTCGGCATGTCATCACTCATCAACAAACGAAGTTGTGTGTTATTTGTATTAAACTTAATAATTAACACTTTATAAGTACTTTTGAGCTTAAGAATCGGTAGAAACTACTACTGAAAACCAATTAAAAATGAACAATCATCTTCCTCACGTTGTCCGCATTTTGCCACGGCTCATGGGAGCCTGGGGTCCGCTTGGCAACTAATCCCGAGAATTGGCGTAGGCACTAATTATTACGAATACGACTGCCATCTGACCTTCCAACCCAGAGGGTAAACTAGGCCTTATTGGGATTAATTAGTCCGGTTTCCTCATAATGTTTTTCTTCACCGAAAAGCGACTGGTAAATAACAAATTATTATTTATTTATTTATCATTTGTAAATAGTTAGGTATAAGTATTACGTTTCGTCGTATCATTTGTACCTAAGATTTAATTTGCACCGAAAATCAGCGCCATGGCTTGCCGTGGCAATATGCTGAGTGGGGATCCTGTTTAACATTTAAGTAATTTGTGTTGTGTGTGTTATTTTACAATTTTCTCAAATGGTTATACAAATTATGATGTTAATAAATGTATTTCTTCTTTCTTTCTAATTTGCCTAGGGTTATAATTATGTATACTAGTCACTTACCTACGACTGCGTCTGCGTGGAATTTGTAAATTCTAATTTAATTGTTAACACTCCCACTCCCGCTCCCGCTTCCACTCCCACTCCCACCTCGGTCGTTCAAGATGTTTCCAAAAAGAAAAAAAATACCAATAGCAACGCCCCCTACCGGGTCCAAAGGTATTTCCAAACCATCTAGGAACCCGTTGATATATCACACAAAATTTCATCTTAACCTTCTCCAGAATGTAACAAACACTTTTTTGAAAACCGCATCAAAATTGGTTCAGCCAAACGCCAGATTATCGCGGACTAACATACATACATTCATACAAACATACGGGTCAAACTGAGGATCTCCGTTTTTTGTAAGCGGTTATACGATACGATTTACGTTTATTCTATTACATTAGGTCGTTTAAGATGTTTCCTGAATGAAAAATATACCGACAGCAGCGCCACCTACCGGGTCCAATAGTGTTTCCAAACCATCCATGAACCCGTTGAAATATACACACAAAATTTCATCTAAATCGGTTTTAGCAAATCAAATTCGACGATATACCGATAACAGCGCCACCTACCGGGTCCAATTGTTTTTTCAAACCATCCATGTACTCGTATACTAAAACCTTCTCCATAATGTAACAAAAACTTTTCTGAAAACCGCATCAACATTGGTTCAGCCAAACGCGAGATAATCGCGAACAAACATACATACATACATTACATACAAACATACGGGTCAAACTGAGAACCTCCTTTTTTTTAAGGCGGTTAATATAGAGTATTCTATCTATGTATCTAAGTCATAAGTTTTTCTTTCTCATCTTATAATTTCAAGGGTGCATTCCTGAGCTTAAGTTAAATAAGTAAATATTCTTTGTAATACAACTGTATTATATATGCCTTTTAGTTTGCTTAAATGTACTTAGACATATGCCGAAATTAACGAAGTTTTATAATGAAAACACTGTGTATATGTATACCTAAAGGAGATCATCGATTTTGGGCCCAGGGGAAAACCATCGCGTATATGGTACAGATTATTGCAGTCATTATATACGTATTTTATTACGGAAAAAGATATTCATGAAAAATACCGCATTTATTTTACGGAATAGTATGAATAGCATAATAATATGCATAGGTGTTTAAAAGTTTCCAGATTCCTGTTTGCACTGCAGGATTTTTCCGCATTCCCGTTTTATTTCCTGATTATGTTTTTACCATCGTAATGTATTGATATTGTCGATTAAAAAGACGATCTCCTTTTCATTCTCAATTGCCGAACTGAAAATTTTCACCTATCTAATTAGCATATTCCGGTTTGACGGGTGCAATTTGGTTTGACGTTTTTTCAGCAGTAAAGGTTCATTAATAAAAAAATCCCGGTGGTAAACCTACCTACCAATATTGTATGTGTAAAGACAGTGACTGTACTTTGGGGCACAACCCCCCCGAGTGTCTTCAAAATGGACGCCTTAATCATTCTAATTTAGATATATTTTTATCTCTTACACATTTCCCATCCCACCTAGTAAGTTATATTGGTATTCATTTCATTCATAGTATTCCTACGCGAGCCAGGAATAGGTACCCAAGTTTATTAATAATATCCTCCCTGATATAAACTAGGCTAGACTAGATAAGGTCAATTTAATATTTAATTCAGACCAATTCGTAACAGGATATCTATAAACAAGTAACCGAATTTCCAAGTACAATAAAATTATAGACAAAGCGTCGTCGAGTTTCAAAATTAAATAACAGTTTTGAGGGTTTGGGGTTTAAATCAGTTATTCTTTATTGAATAGGTTGCTTTTCAAATTAGCGTTATCAATAGGTTAGATGACTATTTACTATTTTTTGTTAATCATCTCAATAAACTCTGTTTCCTGTGAGGATCCAATCTCTATATGGGACCCATTTCATTATAGCAATGCAAAAGAGACAGGTCCGATCCGTATTCAACCCTAAAGCGCACACAATTATATTATGTTCATGAAATATTATAACAAACAGGACTTTTTCTTAGGCACAAAATAAATAAACAAAATAATTACGAAATATGATAATAATAATTACCAGAGACTATAGAGCAGTAGGTACATAATCCCATTAAATACAAAAAACGTGAGTGTTTGCTGTTTGCAATTCTAAATTCCATTTTAATTGAGGGTCGGATTCTTCAAAATGCCTGCCCCTGTACCTTTCGAAATTCCTCACCAGCTAGCTGTTTAATATCGCTAGGCATATGTCAGCATAACATTCGATAAAAGGTAAAATTTAAGTGCGAAAATTGTGCAGATTTTTAACATTGAAAATGTTTATCAGATCGTTTTCGTGGGGAGTAAAATTCGACTACAGTTCCGAAAGTTATAAAGATAGACGAAAGGCAGTGGTGTCAAAAGATGCAGGAGCTCACGGAGCCCCAATTTTTTTTTGTTTAGCAGTTTATTTTGATTTTTCCTTATAAATTATTATTTATATATGAGGCAAAAATAAAATTACATTACAAACAACTAAGTCAGCGTTGATAACGGTTTCTTGTAGGCAGACTTGCGGTCGCCATGTGCGCAATGCTACCTGATATATATAATAAATAGTACTTTTTATAAATGTTTATTTTTAATGCCCTTCGACCGTTGCGAGAAGCTCGAAATCTGTATTATTTTTTTCAGTATACTTACAAATGTATGGTACCCTAAAGTGTGAGTTTATTCAATGATGATTCAAATTTCTTTAATGATGTCCCTGTCAAAGTTAAAGATAAATTTGGCATTGCTGATTTAAGCTGGAGCTGCGTAGCCGACAACATGTAATTTCCCCTTCGTAGCGAAATACGATTAAGTATAGAGATCCAGGGGGGTCGTTGGCAGTGAGTGAGTTGGAAGTGTTGTCTTGGCCTGTTACTCTAGATATGAAGAACACAGCAATTTTTTTTATTAAATTAATTCTCGTTGAGAAATTGATCATTCGAAACTTGTGCTACTTACCCGCTAATATACCTAATTAGAATAGTAGCGAGCTAGTTAGTTATAAAAATCCTCTGTATATACTCGTATATCCATTATGTATATTGTTATAATTAGAATAGAACTTCACTTACAGGTAAATACGTTTAGAATACGATTAATATCATAAGAATAATCTTCTTGTGAATACGCGAATTTGTTTTTAAGTGATATGCCTAATAAATAAGTTTATCTGGTTTAGTCAATGACAAACGGTATATTGTACCTAATGATATTAACTTGCCTGAGGGTTTTATAAACATTGGATGTGGTATTTGATTGATTTGAGTGAATTTGAAGATCATTATCGTTGAGCGATGGAAACCCAATAAACTCCGGCCCCTAATAATGTATACTTGTATAGTGATATTAGTGATGTAGACATGAAGGTTAAAAAATAAATAAATATAATTTATTTTCAGGCTACTAAGGCCCGGCCCATACATACATACTAAAACTGGAATTTGTCATATGTGGAGTCCGACCAACCCACTCGTAAGTCTGCAAAGCATTTGTAATGACAAACAGTCCAATTCGAACTACACTGACCTCAGAAGGATATTTGAATCATGTTATTTAGTAACCGTGCATTTCGCTCGTACTTACAACACAAAAAACATAACAAGTACGATGTGCCACACTGCCAATGTCATCATTAAATAGTAAATAAATAATAATTATAGGACATTCTTATACAGATTGACTAAGTCCAACGGTAAGCTCAAAAAGGCTTGTGTTGTGGGTACGCAGATAACGATATATGTAATATATCAATACTTAAATACACAGAAAACACCCATGACTCACGAACAAATATCTGTGCTCGTCACACAATAAATGCCCTTACCGGGATTCGAACCAGGACCATCGGCTTCTTAGGCAAGGTCACTATCCACTAGGCCAGACCGGTCGTCATTAAATAAAGTCAAATTAAAAAAAAATGCTTTTGTACGTTTGTAAATACGACGACCGGTCTGGCCTAGTGGGTAGTGACCCTATTTCTATGTATATAGTAAGAATAAGTATTAGTAGTAGTTTTGCTTAGTTAGGGGCTAGGTCGATCTATGTAAGATTGTCCCCAAATATAAAAAAAGACACTCTCTCACTTCATTCTATTCAACTCGGCGCATAGTTATTTTTGTGGGGTGGGTGGTGTGGCGTTTTGTGATGTGAGTATTTTTACGCTTGACCGTATCTTATTATATGCCAGCTACAGCTATACGAGTACGAGTAGGTAAGCCTTGTTAATTTAGGACACTGACCAAGATGGGATATTTCCTTAATATAACCGGAGGCTTTATCTGAAATCTGTCAATAGTAGTAAATAACATCCATAAACATCGAGATAAGGAATTTAATGTCTAGCCACTAATAATAGGCCGGATATAGACGTAGCAATAAAACAATTGACATTCGATTATTCCAATACGCAGACTGCAATCAAATTTTCCAAAATTAGTCCGGAATACTTGATAAAACTGGCAAAAAATAAAATATCAAGATTGCATGCCAAAGATATATATGAAATTTCAGGAAAACTGTTATTTGACATAATTATTGCTCTATCACACCATTTAACATACCTAATAAACAACATCTTATGCTCGAGTAAATACCCCGAATCGTTAAAGAAAACTCGTCTATGTCCCATCTATAAAGGTAAAGGCGATAAAATAGACGTAGGTAATTACAGACCCATAACCATAGTGCCCCCAGTATCAAATCTAATTGAGTCAATAATGTCAAATGATATCCTTAATCACATCGAAAAGAATAACGCCATGTCGGGTGCCCAATATGCTTATAGACCAGGTCGTTCAACCATTGCAGCAACTCCCCGGTTCATGGAGAGTGTATTCAGTCCCTGGAAAATAAAAAGAGAGTAGTTGGCATATTCTTAGACTTGTCAAAGGCTTTTGACTCCGTAAACCATTCGCTGCTGCTAGCTAAACTACATGCTTATGGCGTAAAAGGTCAAAGTGCTGATCTATTAAAATCATATCTGTCAAATAGAGAACAGACGGTAGAAATTAAAGTTGACGGAAAGCGTTATAGATCAGAACCACAACAAATGACAATAGGAGTCCCACAAGGCTCATCGTTAGGAAATGTTTTATTTTCTATATTTTTGAATGATGCAGCTTACTATATTGATGCTGAAATAATTATATATGCGGATGACACAACAATAATTGTAAATGCCGAACCTGATGAAAACTTAATAGTTCATAAAATAAACGTAATTCTATCGAAATTAGAAACTTGGTTTAAAATGTCTCAAGTTAAGTTCTGAAATTTAGTAGCTGGCAAAAGGAGTCCGACTATATTGAAATAATTACCTCGAAGGGTGTAAAACTCCAAAGTGTCCAAAACGTGAGATTATTAGGGTTTGATTCAGACTCTACTTTTTCGTGGAAAACGCATATAAATTCGATTTGCGGAAAGTTAGCAAAAGGTGTATATTTCCTTAAGCAGTTAAAGACACTTATCTCTAGTTATAATCTTAAAGAAGCCTACCATGCATATGTGCACTCAATCCTTTCATATGGAATCCTGTTATGGAGAAATGCAACAGATTTTGAGTTTTAAAAATGCAGAAACGTGCTATTAGAATCCTGGCTAACGCAAAGTACCGAGATAGTTGTAGGAACCATTTTAAAAGCCTAAGAATTATTACATCAGTGTTAACATATATTTATGAGATATTGTTATATGTAAGAAAAAATCAAAGTGAGTTTGTATATATCCAGACAATCTGAGGCCAATAAAATGTAGACTGAACATTGCAAAAAAAATCCCCAAGAGAATGGCTCTAAAATTTGAGAAAGAAATGAATCTAAATCTAAATTATTTTAGGTAATTATTAAATTAGTAAACTGAAAACAAAGATTAAAGTTGTGATGATTTTTAATCTAATTAGCTACCTAATTGACGAACCTCAATCAATAGTTACTTCATAGTAAGATTTTGCTAAAATAGCTGTACCAATATCACAAACGTTCTTCACTTTTGGGAATGAAAGAGATGAAAATCAAATCAGAGTTTCACTTTTGTATCAAAAGCAACTATTTTAAATTAATCCGATATTGACATATAAATGGTTATTCGAGGATGCAGTTCCCACGGGACCGGCAGAGAGTTGGTCTGACCCAAATGCAATAAAAACGAACCTTTATAGACTATAGTTTATAATATCGGCCCCTCTCCCAATATCGGCCACCACAATTACTATAGAAATAGTAAGCCATTATTATGGATGGTGATTAGTGTTAGGCGGTCTTCACTTTGGAGGATGCGGAAAGGCACGCCGCTCCTCTGATATCGCTGCATGACGCGGTCTACCTTTTGACAATAATTGAAAAATAATGGTTTCGTTTTTCTGACTGAGGCAAGGACCCTAAAAATATTGATTGAAATATATTTTATGTACAAGTTTTAATTCAAAATAGCGCAAAGGTCCAATTCGTCTGCACTTTTTTAGAACTTACACTTTGATGCTTGCCAGGTGAATCAAGTTTTGTTACCTCGCTTACCTGAATTAACATAAGGTAAATAATAATATTTTATAAAAACTTTTTACAAAACAAAGTAAACCGACTTCAAAAAGGATAAAATAAAATATTATCCTTTTTTAAGTGTATGCGTTATCAACTAATATGTTTGAAGTCGGTGACAAGCCAAACTTCCACTTCTAAATTTTCTGCCATTTTCCATGATTGTTAAGTATGTATGTATTTTTGTCAAAATGAAAAACCAGGTTTATAGGTTTTCCTTTTTTTCAAAATTTACAAAACATTTTTTGTTTTTTCGAAAAGCGAACGTAACGAAGCCTATAAACCAAGATTTTATTATGCTGAAGCGATCGATATAAAATCAAAGTGATTTGTTAAGATATCGTTAGTGGAAACGTTTCGCCCGAAATGGAATTTCATACATTCAAAATCTTCGTGTGCCTAACAGCACCACACGCCGACATTGCGCCAGATCCCCCGATCCTTTGCAATAGATAGCATCTTGTCCACATCAAAGTTTATCCATTGGCAATAATTGCGCTATCTGTTCACAGTCAACGAATCGGTTCCCCCATTTATTGGCTTATGCTTTTGGTATTTTCAGCGGGCTTAGCTGATAGAGAACTCGTTAAAGCGTTGAAACTTGTTCAGTCGCGCAGATTGGTAACAAATCGAATTGGTGCTCAGTTTCCGACTCTCAGCTAACTAAAATAAATCGATTTGTCAGCGTTTTCAAGACTTTTCATATTATTAGCATTGTTTGAACTAACCATCTCACAAAAGTAAGCAAATAAATCTTGAAATGTGTGCCAAAAGTACCGCAAGGTTTTTAATAGGTACTTAACTACTTGGTTTCTGCTATCATTTACTTATTACTTCGTCTGCGGGGAACGATATCTTAAAATGGTTATAGGTATTAACTGCTGGCAACTCTAATTGGTTTATTTAAAAGGTGGCAACTATATTGGGTTATGAATTTTGTACAGATTCTAGTTACCTATAAGAAACATGTACCATTTTTGCTCAAAAAAAATGGAATTAATAGAAACCTATTGCAAATAATTATAGCAAATTTTATAACTTATTTTTTTATTAGTACATGTATATTTTAGTTTTGGTTTTATTTATTATTAGTTTAGTTTTTAAGTACTTTTATTATGGCTAGTTTAGTTTTAGAGTGTCACATAATAAAAATATTGTTATTGTAAAAAGAAACAATGTTAACTTTTGACAGTTACCTAACATTTTTACGATTATATTTTTCAGTGATATGGTTATGAATAAGTAACATAACTTTATTTTAATTAAAAAGTTATTTAAATCATGATAAATATTTAAATACAAAATTAAACTATTTTATCTTCATTACTTCTTATGCTTAAAACCTTTAAGCATACGAAGTAATGAAGATAGATTAGTTTATTTATATTGCAATTTCTATGGGATGGAGAGCTGGTAGACATTTTGGAGTAGGTACTTGAAGCAAGCTGAAAATTTGTCTGATAATCTCCTATCATATCCCAAATACCTACCTTAGAGTGTCTACCAATTCTCGGATCATATGGAACTCCACTTTATGTCCTTCTACGGGAATCAAATCAATCAAATTACCATCGATCCAGTGGCGGAATTCATTAGTTTAGCGGCTTACTCGTAAGCATGAAGACGTAACTAACAGACAGGTCCTTTCGCATTTGTAATATTAATGGGGATAATTTTAATAATAGTAGTCCAATAATAAGAAGAAAACAAACCTGGCATAGGTACCTACGCACCACAATTAACCACGATTGTTTCTATATTCTGATTGCCAGGTGATCTGAATACATTTATAATAATAATAATTAGTCGGTCGGAGTGGACCCCAAGGGGACCCGCAGGACTCTCAGCTCTGGCTTGCCTTCATTGGTCGTCCAGAGAGGAGTCGTTAGAGCTAAATGCTCCAGGGGTGGAAGTGAAAACTTGCATAAGACGCGAGTTGGCACAGTGGCTGTTATCAGCCACTGGGTAGAAAGCAGCGCACACCTCTCGACACCCCTGAGCCGCTCACACCGGTGTTGCACGTCGGCATTTTCAGGGGCCCATCTAGTGGGCGGCGAGTCACCGCCTGCCTCGATAACTAGTGAAAACATTGTTATGGCAGGTGTCCGGACGTCTTTGCAATAAACCAATATCTTTGTCCTCCCATACTTCAATCCATAGACCATTATACTGTTCACTTTTACTACATTAGTCCCAATGCCTGTTGCGACCGGTTCATTGTTGCGCCTGTGAATGGGTTCCAGCAGGCGTTCTACATGATATGAAAGCTCTCCAAGGGGCCTCTACGTGTTGAATCTATATCCTCACGCAAGCCTATCAAAAGACCGGGACTTATAGGCCCGTGAAATCTAAGGAGATACAAAAATAATAATAAAATTCTTTATTGCACAGTACATATACATGCTACTTTCTATCACCGCACCGCCCGCCGTCGGCAGGATGTTCATCCTCACGCCCTAGAACCTAAATGGTCACGCACTGTGCGGTTTAAGAGGAACTTCCTCCCGCGCACGCTCCGGTTGTGGAATGAGCTACCTGCCGAGGTTTTCCCGAGGGTCTACAGTATGAGGTTCTTCAAAAAAGGAGTGTACAGATTTTTAAAGGGTCGGCAACGCGCATGTAACACCTCTGGAGTTGCAGGCGTCCATAGGCTACGGTGACTGCTTACCATCAGGCGAGCCGTATGCTTGCTTGCCACCGTCGTGGTATAAACATAAAATAAAAACACGTGTCCACTGCAAAGCAACAGTTAAGCCTGATTGAAAAAGTGAGATTTAATATTTATTTTTTTATTGAAGAGTATATTAACATGTATTAACAATATTTACATAATAAAAAGCATACAGAACGTTTAATTTTTTTTTTAATAAAGGTAACCATCGTTGAGAGGCAATTTGTGATAATGCGTAGTATAGTTTTTTTTTTTTAATAATAAAAAACAGTATTTATTGACAATAACAATATACATAATGGATATATACAGATGATTACTATAACTAGCTTATATCTAAAATAGGCCCTTGAGGCATTGTACCAAGGATGCTGGCGGCATTTCCTCGTTGTATCGCAATACTGATACGTTGTGCGAGGAAGCCGAATTCGGTCACGAATTACGTCAACAATGCGTAGTTAGTTTTTATTTTAAATAAGAAGGTATTTACTTTAAAAATATGGGACTTAAGTTCTATCTATAATGTTCTAGATAACTGCATTTCGCGCAAAAGTGCATGTTTACGCTGCACTTACGACCTTTTATTAAGGGTTTTTCAAAGAAAACTCAAAAATGGCTCAATCGATCATGTTGAAGTATTTTTTTTGTACATTATTCTACGGCTAATCTCCCGATATTCTTTCATATTTTTTTTTACTTTGGTTCATTCCAAAGGTATAGACAGGGATTAACATTATTTCGGCCTTTAGAAACGGTTTTTTTTCCAAAAGTATTCAATTTATTCAATAAAGTTTTTAGAAACATTCAAGTTTATTTTAAAGACCAATTTAGTGATGTGCAACAAGTTGGTGGTTTCTGATTTTTTTTTTGTGACATATAGTTACATGTACACGTATGGAGTGCCCCCCTTAAAATTCTTAATTCTTACAATTTCAGTACTTTGTCCAGTAGCGGATAACAAAATACACCTAAATTTCAAATAAATATGCCTCTTTCAGCACTCTAAATAGTTTCTACCGTAGATTGGGGTTACTTTGATCAATTTCAAAATTATTATTATTTATCCCTCAGAATATGGAAAAAAATTACAATATCCGTTTTTACTCCTCTATCAATTTCACTAATATATTTTAATTATTTTATGTATTTCTCAAAATACAATAAAAAAGGGGTGATCAACTTTAAACTGAACTTGGGGTACTTTGATGCCCCCCTTTTGTCGACGGAATTCGATAGTAACCCCTATAGATAGTAAAACTTCAAATCATAAAAAATAAATCCGTTCGCAGGGTTAGGATTTATAAGGGTTTTTGTGTTTATAAGCATAATTGAACAATAAAAAGCTATCAAACTTTACCAACAGTATGTACCTCATCAACAATACCATGATGTTCGAATACTTGGCGTTTCGACAGCCTGCCTTCAACCACTTCTGTCACAGCCCGGTTTAAATCTTTTACGGAGTAAATAGTTCTGATATGCTCGGGAACCTAATCGTTTTTTATATGTTCGAGGCATTATTCTAAAAAAATAAAACTAAAAACAGTTCTGAAACCATTAGTTATTTAAAATTATAAATAATCTAAAAATATATATATATTTCGAGGGGTGTCATTGATCAGTCATCAAAGTAAACCCTTATAGGCGATCAATGACACCCCATGCCACAAAAACCGAAAAAAACACAAATGGCCGCCATGATTATGTTTTGCTACAAGAATCTATTCTATGCTATAGGCCGATAGATGCCTGATATTATATTTTATAAATAGAACATTGTACATTAGAAGTTATATAGTCTATTAAAAGTACAAAAAACGAATACTTACATTTTTTTTCATCGATCGACGTGGTTTATCCCATTCCCACGGAAATAAATCACAAACTGAGGGCCTACCGCGAACCACTTTCGAAGTGTTGCCGCCCTGTCACACTTACTTACGAATTTACAAGTGCGACGGAGAGATAACACGTCAAACGTGGTTCGCGGTAGGCCTTCAGGTAGGAACGTTCAATCTTGCCAACAGTAAAAAAAATCCAAAAGATCCGTTTAGAAAGCATTATATTCTAGTTTGAACCTGAGGTAAACTTATCAAAGTAAACCCAGGAATCAAAGTAACCCCAATCCACGGAACCCACTAATTTGGGTATAAACGAGTAAATAGGTACGGGTATATTGAGTATTCACTCAGTATTTACCTGTGAGTATTTAGTCCCTACCCATCTCTAGCTCGGTCATGTCGAGACACAGTAAACTAGGCTAAAGAAGGAGGCGTGTTCACATATTAAAAATATGATACCAATTTGATTTTAACCTCTTTTCATCTTCTTGGAACCAATATATAAGAGCGAGTGGGGCGAACTGATATTAAATTCAGACTAAGCTAAGTTGACAGCGATTTTTATAGCCCAGACGGTGCGAGTGTTAAGTAAACGTCATGATTTCATAAAAGCATAACTAAGCTTGGTCTGACTCTAGAATGAAAATGGAATCATATTTTTAGATACTCTGAATATACCTTAACCTCTGGCGCTCTGATATGGCACATCGATCAATCATGCTCTGTTTTATATTTTCTGGAGCTTTACAAGTCTACACAACTGTGTCAAAAGTGGCGTTTTTATTTGAAGAAACGTCACTTTTCACACTGGCATATCAAATCCATATCGTATCTTTAGCAAATGTATGACGTATCTTAAAGTTCGAATCAGGCCGTTATTATGAAAATTGAAGTCTTTCGATTCGTAAAAATTTAAATATAAACTCTGTAAATGTAATAATTTGCAGTGATATAACATTTTACGATTCAAACAAATTTGGCTATTCCGCAATTTAAAATTATAATAAGTATATGGTAAAAGTTTGATAGCTAATAATAAATTCATTTTGGGCGTGTAAATAAGGAAGACTCCTGAATGCCTACACAACAACAATACAATACGATAGTGTATTGTTTGTGATGCATGCGTGCGTGCGTGCGTGTGTGCCCGTGTTTGAGTGTTTATGTACTTCAATGGATAAGCAATTTATGTTCATTGATGGGCCTATATAACTATCATCAATAACAATAATATTTCATTGCATACAGGACGGACTGGCATAAAAAGTGCCTAGCATGTGAAAAATTCAACTTTTTTCATAGTAAATGAATGGAAAATATTTTCTCCCGTTTGTGCTAGAGGCTAGATTGCTAGTAGTAGTAGGTGCCCTACTAACTATAGTAGGATACAAATAAAATCGATTGACATAAAAATATTGTCAAAAGTACGATTTTGTTGCTGACTGTATTTTTTTTCCAAAATACAAGTATGTAGGTACATGTCAATAATTATATTAAAAAGTTAGGGATGTTCTTCTAATACCAATTTAGCATACCTAGCAGTACGAGATCTGGTAGCGGTCCTCATGGCCCCATTTAAAAATCCACCCTGTATACAATGTAGGGTTAGATTATGTTTACACTAGAACAGTCGCGCCCTAGTTTAAAACACATTTAGTCGCTTTGGGGTCTACTGGACCCACTACTTTAAATAACCATAAAATGAAAACTATGTCAGACAATGGTTATACACATAATATTCCTTAAAAAGAAAAATTATAAAGCATTCATGAAATAATAATCAACAGTTTTCATTAGCGGACATTCGCAAAATATTCGCTAAGCTAAATCTATAAATGACATTTTTAACTTTTTTAGCGCTTTCAAATGTAATGTGAATAACTTTCAGAGCTCTTTATTTCCTTTTTTATAAGCTAAAATTTCTTAAACTACTAGAATTGTTTCATCAAAAATGGCTAAAAACGATCTCAATGTATAATTGAGATCGTTTTTAGCCATTTTTGATTGAACTAATAGAGTATTAAAACTCTTCTGAAACTGAAAATAAAGATGTTGGAGGAATTCTCCAATAGGAGAAATTCGGAATGAACATCCGGGAACATTCGGAATGATCCGCAATAAACATCTTTGTTTTCAGTATCAGAAGAGTTTTCATACTCTATTAGTTCAATTGATGTAATTTTGTATCCTTTTTTTGACAAAGCCCTATGAGCAGTTAAGTTTTATGCTAAAAAACTAAAAACATAATGGTTTTAGATCATGTAAATACTAGTCACACATGGGAAAATCTTACATACGTTAACGGTTGCCACTGGGTCTAACAGACCCATAGACACTTCAGACGTTCATTGCTCGTGAGTGTGACGCCCTGACAGACAAATGAAATGACGAATCGACGCGACGAACTTTCACTTGAAGGTACTAAAAGCGACATCATCGTGCAATAGCTAACTAGCAAGTTAGCGTTAACAATAAATTGCCTCATAGACTTCGTCGGGGGGAGGGGGATCACGCGTTTCTGATCCCCCCCTCCATTATGAGGGTGCCCTGGCGATAAGCCGGGGCTGCCGGAGGGCGCCGTGGTGGAATGTCATCGATCCCAGTGCGCCCTCATAAACGGCAAAGTGGGTGAAACGCCGGAGTGGGTTTAGTGGGTAGGGCCAAATTCTCCCCCCCTCTTGCCAGGAGAGGGGAAAGGAGCGGCGAGTCCCACACACCGTGCGTAAATGCATTCCCACTCCGTCAAAAAAAAAAAGCGTTAACAATAAAGGCCCTGGGTCCAGCAGACCCATTAGCGACTGTTCTAGTGTTAAGAAATGAACATAATTACGACTTGATAGAGATCAGACGCAGTAATTTTCCTTCATTTATACACAAGGTTTCTTCATACTGAACGACTTATGGGGGCAACAGAGGTTAACACCAAGAGTACGCATTTTTATCTACGCCAAAATGAAAGAAGGTATGAAATATGTATTTTTAGGACTCCCATATGGCGGGTAAAATCTGCTTAAGTCAAATAATAGTCACATTACATGAAGCATTATTTCAGACTATAATTAAAAACCTGGCCGTGATTAAATCACGAAAAGTTCGGCTTCGCGATGAAGTATTGACTTTGCACCTGACCTTTACGACACCCTATGAGTAGCTGATGGCCCGATTCGAACAATGCTTACAACAAGTCACAGCGGTACGATACTGATCTGTCAGTGTCAAAAGTGATATTTATACAGATCAGTATCGTACCACTGTGACTTTTTATAAGCATTTTCCGAATAGGGCTGTGAGTTCAACCCTCAGAGAGTACATTTAGACCATATTATAATTAATAATAATGTGTTTGTTATTTGTATTAGGCTCTATTCAGCGGAACCCCAATGTAGCTACATTGAATATAGATTTGCAATTTCGCTAAATAATAACGTGCTGTCGGACCAAGCAAACTCTGGATGGCATGTAATGACAAAGTGTGGAAATATCATCTATAATGACAAATTTATATGAAAATATAATTTTTATAATGACACTCCCTCACTTTCCATTCAAATCAGTGCACACATGCAAAGTTAAGTAGCTTTAGACCGACGCTATTCATTCAAATAAGCGAATAAATTTTCAAACCGAAGGTCAAGGTTGAAACCCTGTTGTGGCACGTTTCTTAGTACTTAATTAAAAACGAAATATCATTTTATATTATGATGCCAATTGCCTTTCGATAAAGAAAAACATTGTGAGGGAACCGGACTAATTTATATAACCTTCTAAGGCCCAAGGTCTTACCTATAGTACTTCTTCAGTTCGATGTTTAAACCATATTCATTAGAACAGAGTTGCATTTTTTTTGTTGCGTTAAATTTTCAAACAAATAAAAATCAACTCATTATAGGTTCAGTGGCAAACTGTTGATTTTTCATTTTTATGGTTGGATCTTAGGAGGATAAGGTCTAGTTTTCCTTCTGGGTTGGAAGGTCAGATGGTAGTTTAGATGCTTTTTGTAAAAACTAGTAACTGTGTTAATTCTTGGAAGTAGGTTGCCGAACCCCAAGTAAGTCGTAGCAAAATGCCGAAAGAAATTATATTAGGTATTTTGATTGGCATTTTCTATTAAACAATCTTGGCTAAGGCTTTTGCGCTCAATGCTGCCTATTTGTTGGCAGTTTCAATTATATTCTTCTTCTTCTTTTAATACATATATGGCCTCCATCAAATCTATGATGATTTTGCCAATGTCAAGTTCGTTGTTCACTAGTAACTTTTAAAGTGTGCTCGTAGAGCATGACGTTGTTCGGTAGTTGCTTTTAGTAAAGAGATAGCTGGAAAGCCACGATGGATTGCCGGGTGTTGATTAAAACATGGTCAAACGCGTTTCAAGATTAGTTTTTCATTGGCTGTACACTTCCACGATAGTTCACCGCATAATAAGCTATCAATATTACATTTCAAACAATATTAATGAGCAAAACACAAAAAAATATTCTCGAAACGTCTTCGCCATCTTGAATCTCAACGACAACCCTCCATGGGTAATTCAAAATGTTCGAACATTTTGATATCTCTTGTCATTAAAATCACCTTGAGAAAACAATATGTTCTTTTCGCCTTTATACTAAAGCGGGCCACTCACATACCTGCCGCAGGGGCAATATTGGAATTGGACCCTTAATTGCCTCCTTAATTGTGATGTGTGTAGAGAAGCAGGGGCAATTTTTAGATTAGGCCTGCAGCAGGGCGGCAGGGGCGCAAGACCTTCCTAGCTCCCTAGATTGTATCTAACGCCCTGCTATGTTGTTACATGTGTAACGATTGGGGCAGTTCCAGTCAGTTCATTGGCGACTACCGAACCAAACTGAGGTCACTTGTCACAATGAATAAAGAACGTGAAATTTGGACTCGGATGAATAGATGTATATAAAGGCCGGCCCCACATGTGAAATAAAAAAAAACAAAAAATATTTTGACCGCGACATGCGAAACCAAACTTTTGAATTAATGTTCGAAATATATCGCGAACTCGCCAACGGTGTAGACATTACAAATAAATAAAAAAAATTGAAAACATACGCAAGTCTTACTCGCGTGAGTTGAAAAAGGTCAGTATTTCCTTTGCAAATACCTATATTTAAGTGTAATAATATATTATTTTCTTTTTACAATATAGTTCGTTCGCGTTAAGAATGCAGTAAAATCAGTATTGTCCGCCGGCCTAGCGATGCTCGTACCCAATCAAATCGTTCCAAATTAAAAATTCAAGTTCACAGTGACCAGTTGCAGGCATACTTTCTAATTTGGAACGATCTGATTGGGTACGAGCATCGCTAGGCCGGCGGACAATACTGATTTTACTGCATTCTTAACGCGAACGAACTATAGTTGCTTTGATAACACAGGAGCCATTCTCGTCGACGTGCGTTCAGCGGGACTATCACTTACACACTGAGTGGCAGGCTAGTGTGTAGAAAATAGACTAAAATTGCTGCGACCGGTATTGCCCCTGCGGCAGGTGTGTGAGTGGCCCGCTTTAATGTATGGCTTCATTTTCATAGTAAAGGTTTTTCATAGTTTTCCACGAACGACTAATTAGCTTTATGAACCAACGAGTATGCATATCACAGTCAGTGCCAAGTTTTAACACTCATTATCCTTACATAACGGGCTGCGTACTCATTGCCAGATCACGTAAAGTAAAACCTTTTTAACAAGATAAAGCCTATTAGGATTGTAGGTACACAGATTTCGTATTCTCATTAAATTTGTCTTTTCTGCACCCCAAAAGTGAGGAAAATTGGTACAAATGCCCAAAATTGTGATCTTCTTTTTCGCGTTGTCCCGGAATTTTTCCACGGCTCATGGGAGCCTAGGGTCCGCTTGACAACTAATCCCAAGATTTAACGTAGGCATCAGTTTTTACGAAAGCGACTGCCATCTGTCCTTCCAACCCAGAGGGTAAACTAGGCCTTGTTGGGATTAGTCCGGTTTCCTCACGATATTTTCCTTCACCGAAAAGCGACTGGTAAATATCAAATGATATTTTGTACATAAGTTCCGAAAAACTCATTGGTACGAGCCGGGGTTTGAATCCGCGACGTCCGAATTGCAAGTCGCACGCTCTTACCACTAGGCCACCAGTGCTTCTAATTTTGATAGTCCCGAAAATTACATCGGGACCGGTTTTAAATAACGATCAGCGGGCGTATGATGGACAGTGTTATCTACTTGACAGAGCGGATACGATCATCACTTGGGACGCGATGAAGTCACGTCGCTAAATCTGAACACGTGCAAAAAATCTCCAGTGTCCTTGACTGAAGGGTAAATTTAATGTTTTTCTTTCTGCGAATGACAATTTTATTTTTAAGGTTCTTCAATTTATTTTTAGGTACCTAAAGGAAAAGATTAAATCAGTTACAGAGTGCTACCGACCAATGCGTAGTAATTTAGCGCAGTTGAAATTATATCATCGATTTGCACCACCTTGACTAAAGACTCCATGTGCAGTGTACGCTGCTTCTGCGTGACTTCCCGGATATTACCCGCCCCGCCGGTAAACTAAGTGCTCCTAAACAGAACAGTTGGACCCTTATGCTCCAGCTGGCCTCGACATCTGGATTCTGAAAGATTGTTAAGAAAAAATTCGACGAAACACTGCAAAACGGAACAGCCCGCAGGTCAGAGAGCCCATGGTCGTCAACTTTACTCCTGGTGCGCAAGGAAAAGTAAGAACGTATCCATAAGTAAGTATCACAGTATTGGATATTTACATTCGGTATTTTTCACTCGCACTCCGAATGAACAAAACATGGACAGTGTGAACACATATTGAATTTTGCATATTTTTCTCCAATCCTGTGGGTACACTGCTATCTAGACAAAGATAACGTTAAAGCAATAAAATGGTGTGCAAGTCGATCGAGCAAAATACGCTATTATTTTTGGAGCATTTTAAAATTTACCAATGCCTCTGGAACCACGAATGGTATTTCTAGGTACTCTGTAATAATTCGACAGTAGCAAGGTATCGCGGTACAATTTGGAATTTTATTCGGCTAGGTATACTGTATTTAATTAAAGTATTTTCTTTCTTGTTGTTGTTAATGGACCTACTAATAATAGAAGTTTTTCAAAATTATTTTTATTCATCCGCAAATGATTGCAATACGATTCCGGATCTTCATCGGCTAGTTCTCTCAGCAATCTATTCGAGGCTCCAAATAAATTTCTTCGATCGATCCATGGTCGCACCCACCACTGTCGTCCCGTCACTGCTTTTTTTGCTTTTTGCTTGTTAAAATCTTAACTCACACCTCACACCTTAGAACCGAAATAGTCGCGTACTGTGCGGTTCCAGAGGAATTTCCTCCCGCGGATGCTCCAGCTGTGAAATAAGCTCCCTTCCGAGGTTTTCCCGAGGGTCTACAGGATGGAGTTCTTCAAAAAAGGAGTGTACAGGTTTTTGAAGAGTCGGCAACGCGCATGTAACACCTCTGGAGTTGCAGGCGTCCATATACTGCGGTGACTGCTTACCATCAGGCGGCCCGTATACGTGTTTGCCACCGTCATGGTATAAAAAAAAAAACATTGAGACGTCAACACATAATTTCTCCCGTCGTCCGGGCTTTGCTCATTATAGACACTTAGTATTGCTCACGTATATTATGTACAATCTTACATAAACTGAGGCTTCAATGAGCGATTTAGCAAGAATATACAGTCAGCATCAAGAGTAGGGGATGAAACAACGCGCCAAAAGTATCTGATATTCCGGATAACTTTTCCAAATATAGATCAATCTCTAAAATTCACATTCAAAAGTATATATTTTACAGTCTTAGGTGTTCTACGTATAGAACCATCACGGTTTATTAAGCTGTTACAGAATGGTAGATACTTTTGAAGCGTTGTTTGATCCGCTACTTTTGATGCTGACTGTACCTCCATCCATCCCACCCTCCTCCCACCACCCATCCCATCCTCATCCCATCCTCGCACCCACCACTGTCGATGCTTTTTTTGCTTTTTGCTTGTTAAAATCTTAACTCACACCTCACACCTTAGAACCGAAATGGTCGCGTACTGTGCGGTTCCAGAGGAATTTCCTCCCGCGGATGCTCCAGCTGTGGAATGAGCTCCCTTCCGAGGTTTTCCCGAGGGTCTACAGGATGGAGTTCTTCAAAAAAGGAGTGTACAGGTTTTTGAAGAGTCTGCAACGCGCACCTCTGGAGTTGCAGGCGTCCATAGGCTGCGGTGACTGCTTACCATCAGGCGGGCCGTATGCTTGTTTGCCACCGTCGTAGTATAAAAAAAAAAAAAAAACCTACAACATTCATAATTAAGATAAATGATTTTCTTAAATATTGCCTAATATAAATATGTGATAGTCATTAAAAATCCTTTGTTGGGTTAAAAAAGGATGTGTATACATAGCGTGTACAAACAAAAAGTTGTGTAACGTGCAGTTCGTAACATTAATGAGACAACTTTTATTGCAGGTTCCCCATGAATAGGTGCTTCCGCTCTATAATCGGTTTAACGGCCGCAACGCCAACACAAGCAATACTTGCCAACTTGCTTCCGCACCTAAATGAAATCTGAAAAATATTTTCATTCATTATAGTTATTAGTGTCAAGAGTACTACCTTTCTTATGTATAGGTTAAGTTGCTGCGGGAAGCCTTCAGTAAAAGAGTGATTGATTAACATATATAGTGGTGTTGCCAGTTCGGTAGCACAGAATCTAAGCAACGTTGAAGGATTATCGTTAATTCCTGAGCTTAGCGTATCCGTGCATGAGCTTCAATACTTCAAGTTCAGAAACTGGGTACAAGTACATTGATGCAGTAACTGGAGTACGTACTGAGCGACTGCGTAAGGCAACAGGATTTTCGGCATTAGCTTCCTGACCATCGTAAACAGAGGCAAATAAATCATTAAAGGAAATTTCATTTCATTTTAGCATGTCGTTAAAAAATAAGAGTGTAACTACGTTTATATGGCGGCGGTCCTATTATACTGGCAACCGTAAGTACCTACATTTTCTGCAGTTTTCTGTACTTTTGTCCAAAATTCTCATTTTAAGCTCTGGTGGCACGGTAACAATGGAATTACGACACTAACATAAACAACGTGTGATTTCGCTTGAAAAGACAAAGCAGCGTGTGTTTAATTGCTTCAGCCCATTAAGGCAGCGTTCGCGGCGGTTATACTCGAACTTGACTACGACAAGTTTACAAATTGAAAATGTTTTGTTACACTATGAACATTAAGGTCCCACTTAAATTTTCTCTTGTTACAAAAGACACATTGTCGGCTAAAGTCACAAACCTCGGAGCACCTCCGAAGTAGTTGCCAGGTTTGGAACTTTAGGTATAATTGACCAACGTAGCAAATCCCTAATGTCCTGTAATGGAATTTATTTATTTTACAGTTTCTGTCACAAATGCTCTCCATAGATTGAAATGGACATTACACAAATCACGATGAATATGCGAATCAACTATGTTAGGGCCAACACACAATAACACGATAAGACATCGTATCGTGGGACAATGCGACGTCGTGTTACGTTGCGGCGTCGTGTAACGTTGCGGCGTCGTGCCGTGGAAAGATAAGACGTCGTGCTACGGCACAATACGACATCGTGTCACGTCACGGCGTTGCGTCGTGGGACGCTGGGACGATACGATGTCGTGTCGTAGCATAATACGACGTCGTGTCTCGTTGCGACGCCGTGTCGTTGAAACTAACGATGTGCATAAGATAAGGGTTTCGAAATCTTTAAGATAAGACCTACTGTCCATAATACTAATACACTGTTTATTCGTAAATGTTAGTTTTTAATTTAAAAAAAAGTAGTTTTTAAGTAATGAATTTACATAACGCTTTGGCGTAAGCTATAATGTTTTGTTAACTTGATTCAATAAATATATGTACACGGGGAAAATTCCTACATACGACTCAAAAAAGAATGATCTGTTTCAGTTCATAGATGTTTTAATAAAATAAAACGTAAAAATGTTCTATGATTTTTTTTCTTTACTATAAAATCTTTTCTGATGTTCAAGTTCTGGTGTGTTGTGATGAACGTGTTTCATGTTTCAATTTGGCAACAGGATATATAAAACTGTCTTCAATAGGTAACTTGTGCTGTTGGTTCAGAATCTGAAAATTTTATACTTGATTTTATATAAGGTTTTGAAGTCGAAATCATGGACGTAAAATTTAGTTCTCTAATAAGGCCATATTTATTAGATAAGTAATCTAACAGTGGGAGACAACCGCGGTAGTAATACGGACTGTAGTGAACCCTAAATTATATACCTATTTTAATATAAATTTCTTCACATGTGTACTGTACAACCATAGAATAAAGAAAGATATTATCAGAGGTAATTTGTCTTATGACAAACTGTGACACTGGAATGGCGGATGGTTTTAAAGTGTGCGTGTAGACGAGTGACACCATGTAAAACATATTCCTCCCTCCCTCTGTAATAATTATTTAAAAAAAAAATTACACTGCTTTATGTTTGACAATAAATGCGTAATGTTGCATAATTACTTTCTGCAAACATTATTTAAAATAATAATATTTAGCATCGGAATGATATCAGTTCGTTTTTTTTTTTAATTTATACCTACATATAACTTAAAAAATATATTTAAACCATAAGTTTTAAACAAAAAAATATGTTGCAGATCGGAAAATATCGAAAAAGTATAAATATCGATTATTTATAAATTTATAAAAGTATAAATATTCCTGAAATATTTTTTAATCAAATATAGACTAAATTACAAATTTCTACGTAGGTATTTGCTTTTATAAGTCTTAACACATGCGCACCATATCTACGGACTCAAATTACATGCACCGCGTGCAAATACTTATAAAATTATAATATTTAACATTAGATGAAATCAATTGTTAAAAGACATTAGAGATATCTGATTTTGAATATTAGTCATAAAAGTGTCTTTAAACTCATTATTTTCGGAAAATTACCATACGGACTTTTTGAAATTCGCAATCAATAATTTATCCATTTATCTAAATAATCTTTTATAAGTACATAACGTGTGATCACAAATCACCCGATGCAGAGGCAGGCCAAAAACGAGATGGCGAGACGACCTGGACTCATTTTGTGGCGACTGGCGTGAGCATGCACAAAGCCGTGGCGCCCGTGACGAGTGGCGGAAGACAAGGAAGGCCTTTGCCCAGCAGTGGGACACAATGTTGCCTAATAAAATAAAATAAAGTACATAACGATTTAATAAGTATTGGAGGTTGTATATGTGTATGCTGGCACAATAGTAAACTAATTAAGACACATATATGACACCCGTTTGAATTTGTTATGTTTTTATACAGCTGTCTGATGTAAATCACTTGCAATATAATATTCACCACGAGAACTAGTGTTTTAACTATCAGCTCCACTATTCTGCTTAAGAGCCTAAACTAGGGTTCTTCCAATAGGTCATGTGCCTCACGCACAAGTTTTGATGCCTTTTGAGCGACTCAACTCAACACGTTCCGCTTGGGAGCGTGCACGACTGTCACGCAACCTAGTGTCCGCAAGTCTAGGGGAAAACGTCAATTCACTACATCTTATAAAACTACTCTAAAACTAAAAACTACTTAACGGATTTTCATACGACTTTCATCTATCAATAGAGTGATTCTTGACGAATGCTTAAGTATATAACTTGTTAAGGTTTTATGTAAATTGTTTGAAATATAACGATATTGTCGGAAAAAATCACGCTGGCTAGCAGCTTTAATCGAAAACGATGCCTTATCCGTTTGAGCTATAACAACACAATGTATGGTGGGGTTGTTTCTCATTTATAGGTCTACAAAAAAGTCCGCGATGTTAAATGTCTATCTTTTAAGGATAACTTACTATATCCATTTTTAACTTTTAGAAAAAGATCACGTAATATGTGGCATTTGCAAAAGCTATTTACCTGGATACATTATTAACAATTATCAAAATAAATACGTTAGTTATATTAAGCATTTCATACAGATTACAATGGTCCCTTACACCATTCAATTTAAATGAATATTTCAGGAGTAATCGTAAATCAAAGTTTCATTTCGAGCCATATAATTGTACGAAATGTTAAAGACGCTATCCGCAGTTAGTTCTAATTTTTACCACCTTATGCGCTGGGATCGCTTTACTTACCCCCACCATGCACTTCGCACGGTCCCATTTAAATTTGTTTTATTTGTGGTACAATAAAGAATATTTACTTACTTTGTTTAAATGTAGCGGTACCGTCCTAAAATACGAAAATCCGGGAACTAATATCACTGTGCAAGCGATTGAAAAATTGCTTCCTTCTAGTTATATTCAACGAGATTCCAGTAGCTGTACTCGCAGCTGAACGGGCTCAAGTACTGTAGGTATGTAGGTAAGTTCCAACTGAACTCCATTGAAAATTAAATGAAAAAAGTTGGTTGAAACTCTATGCTCGGCAACGAGTGTTTGCAAATAATCCTACTTGACCGCATTGCGAGTGTATACCTACAACTTCATGGAGGAACTTGTGCCGCTTGAGGGTCTAAACCTAGTTCTAAGCAAACAGCTATCTGGCGTAGTTGCTTGAGATCGCGCGTCGACGTACGCCGCACTGCCGGCTATACTGCAACTGAAGACAACTCTTTCGTTAAGAGGTTTGACTTCGCTATGAATAAACTTGTAAACAACTTCCCATTTATACTCTTTACATAATACTTACGGTAAACTTTTAAATATTATAGAACGCTTTCAGAACTGTATTTAATAACTTGTTGTCATGCTTACTATGTTTCTTTATATTTGATAAAGTAACTAAATCAAAAGGTTGCGTTCGGTCTCAGACTGCAGCAGCATTGCTGTCGAGCGCAGTGCTACTAGAAATGTCAATTATTACGGACACTGCTGTATCACATGTTAATAACTCGGTCTATTACCTACCAGATCGGCCTTTCTTTATATCAATGATATATGATTTAATTTGTATTTTTTTGCTGCGTTGATGAAAAATAGCATCTTGGGTATGTCACCGATAATATTTAATACAATTCCAGACCATATTAAAGTACTTCACATATATGAATTAAAAAAACAGTTTACTTCGTATCTTATTGACGAATGCTACTATGATATTAGGGAATACATAAATGATGATAATTCTATGATTATTAGTGACTAAATGTATTTTTTTCTATTGACTGTGTATTTAAATTTTGTATTAGAATTGTAAGCCTATTATTATATTAATCTTGTTTTATTTATTTTTGATTGACATTGTATTAAAATGTGTAACCTGAACAAGTGAAATTTTTAGTACCTAGCATTAATATTAATGACTAAGTTTTCAGTTAGGTTAGACATAAGCATGCGTTTATTATATAACCGCACGAGACAATTTTGTACACCTGCATAGTGGGTAAAACACAGAGGTTAAACTAATATTTATGTATCTACCATCTTTTATGTAACCCATGTTTAACAAAATAAATGAATTGAATTGAAATTGAAATGAAGGCGCCAGGCATTTGATGACGTCATTACTAAGGAAATGGTCTCTTTCAAAACTAATTCTTTGAACTGTTTTAGAAGTTTAAATATCATACCGAACAAAATATCGAAAGTTGGTTCTGATAACCAGATTCTGAAAAGTACTACTGATATTGAAAAAAACCAGTAACTTTGGACTGTAAATAAGAAAACCAGTCTCAAGAATTATAAGGTCTACGAGTATGTAGACGAAGTAGGACTCAATTTAATGCTAAATATGCCTTCTTAAAAGTTTTCTTCTTGATTTGCCGTAACATAAGTCGTTAGTAGAAAAAAATTACAAAATGAAAAAAGATCCAAAAACATCATTGGCTTTCGTGGCCAGAAACTTGAATTTAACAAGAGCATTTCGTCACTTTTAAATACATATACATTAAAACCGGCTACATTACCCCTTTTCCATGGGCTACAATAATATAAATGGGCAGTAATAGGCTTATATTGGGTGATTGTATAATAATACAGTATGAAATTTTTTTTGCACTTTTAAAACTGTTATAAAAATAATTGTTTTTTCATGTTCATGTGACCAGCTGGCGGTCTTTCCACCACCAGCCAGCTTGCGGTTTTTTTTAATTCACAATAGCATCTAAACTATCATCTGAAAGCAATACATGACTGATTACTGAAGCGTCCGGTTCATTACATATCGCCCTTAACCGGTTTACGAGTCTACGCCTGGAAAACTATTTTTGTAACCATTAAATCAGTACCCCTAGTGTAAATTTAGTCGATAGCGAAACGTGACGTACGCGTTTGGGTTAAGTCTCATTTTGTATGGATTTTTGAACAGCGCGCCAAGCGGGACGTTTTGTAAAGTCAAAAATCTCATACAAAATGACACTTAACGCAAACGCGTACGTCACGTTTCGCTGTCGAAAATATTTACACTAGGGGTACTGTTACTACCTCGCGGTTCATAATATTTTCCACTTGAAAACACCGTTTTATTTATAGGTAAGTAAATTAAATTATATTGAGGAATGACATATTAGGAAAACAATAGTAGTCCAAATCAGTTGCAGTAAAGAGTAGGACACTGGCTTTAGGACAAATAAATATAATGATAAATTGATCCCATCAAAAGCATTTTCATGTGAAATGTTGCCAAGACGAAACCATAAGGCTCGCACTTCTTTTGTAGAGCCAAGCGTCTAACTACAAACCCTAACTTCAAAAACTCTACACCTTAGTCAAAATCAAAATATGTGGCTTGGCCGTTTCGCTACCGCCACATTAGCGTAAGGTGAAAAATGTATTCACTATTCATTATTATAAAATACTTCTTGTAGTAATCAAATTTTGATGGGATTTCACTTCTTTTTGTAAGTTGCTTATGGCTCTTCCATCCCCTAATTTAAAGGGTTGGGGGTGATTTACTATTAAAAACCCTGAAATACGTATCTGAGGGACATTTTTTACTACAATCTGCTTTTTTTACTGATTCCCGATACAAAATTCAACCCCTTTTTCCTTCTAACGCCCTTTTTTCTTCTAACGCCATTTTCCCTCTAACGCCCTTTTTCTCCTCATTTTCACACTTACGGGGTGATTTTGGGATTGAAAACTATTCTATATCCTAACCCAATACAAAAACCTAAATATCTACATGCAAAATTTCAACTAAACCGGTTCAGCAGTTATTGATTCCCCATACAAAATTCCACTCCCCTTTTCATATTAGGGGCTAAAAATTTCAAGTTTTTTAATTTTTTGTTTTTGTTGTTTGTGTACTAATACTATCCTACGTACCAAATTTCAGCTTACTAGGACTTCAGGAAGTACCCTAAGGGTTTTGATGATCATCAGTAAATGAGTGAGTGAGTCAGTGACGAAATAAGTTTTTTATAGATATAAATAAAATCTAAAGTATAAGAGCTATGCAATTGAAATGTTTTTATGGTTAATAAGTCCACTATTGACATTATATCCCGAGAATATTGTTTATCTGATATAACCAAAACCCAAGTTATGAGGGTTCACAAAACGACGAAGCGCTTCGACAAAAGGTAGGTAGTGCCCTTGGACTTTTGCTCGTTTTGGCGGGTGCACTACTGTGCCCCCAGATATTATGGAACCCAACACTAGTACCAATATTCAATACTCGTACAAGCTGACCCGGCGCACTTCATACTGCCCACGCCTAACAAGGAATGATCAAGAAAAAGGTAATGGAGAATAATATTTATTTTCAAAGTAGCTTTTGCCCTCGTTTTGTGATGCACTGAACTTGTGAATTAATACGGATGTACAAATGAAATCTGGGATAAATAAATAAAAATTGTGCAACGAAATAGGTAAGTCAAATATTGCAAGCGAGATTATTGATATAGAAGCGACAGCCACAGGCTGAGTGAATTAAAGACTCGAATTTGCAATATTCTTATCCCCGGAGCACCCACAATATTTTTTAAATATTTTTACATTCGTCTGCCTATTTATAATTTTTTGACAGGTTAGCCATCGAAGGCACAGACCCATTCGGCATTCAACTACAATTGAAAATTCTGTAAAAATATTTTAAACTGCTTTAAAATAAATCATTTTTTTTAAATATACAAAAAAAACATATTATTAATATTATAAAAGCGCAAGTGTGTGTTACCACTTCACACTTAACCCGCTAAATCGATTTAGTTGGAATGTGGTATAGAGATATTTTGAGTCCCGATGAAGGACGAAGAATAAATTTTATCCCAGAAATCATCTTTTAAGAGGGTGAAAAGGGGTGTGGAAGTTTGTATGGCGAACCAATTACCGCTGAAACGATTTAAGGTGACAGTCCATTTCTGACCGCAGCTGCACTACTGCTCCGACATTACTGCAACGGCTTGAACGCGTTGGTGTTATTGTCAATTTCCATAGTAAAATCAATGACGATATCGACTGCATGTAATATGGTAATTTTAACGTATTTCCGACCGCAGCTGCACTACTGCTCCGACAGTACTGCAGCGGCCTGAATGCGTCGGTGTTATTGTCAAATTCAAAAAACCATCGTCCCCTTAAAGTATGTTTTGATGCAAGTAGAACCGCAATAGACCTCCTACGGAAACGAAATAACTACCAACACGATCAAGTGAAACTGTTTTCGGATCAAACACAAGCTCAACAGACACACATGAAAAAATTGCGTGAGCAACTCTCAAACAGAATAGAAAATGGGGAAAAAAACTTAACCATCAAATATATTAGGGGACATCCCAAGATTGTGTCGCTGCCAAAAAACGACGGCAGCATGAACAGCAAGGATACACCGACAACACGACAAGACTTGAGCCAAAACTAATATCTTACCAGATTCTAACATCCTACAATGACTTAAAACCTATAGAAGGCTCATTCAACTTCTTCTACGCCAACATAAGAAGTCTTGTAAGACATGGGAAGTTGGACGAATTAAAATGTCTCGTAAAATTATTAAGTATACAAGTCCACCTAATATTGCTTACTGAAACGTGGATAAAATCGGAGGAGGAAGCAACTTACCTAGATATTCCTAACTACCTACACTATTATAACTACAGAACTGACAAAAGAGGCGGCGGAGTATCTATCTATATACATAAAAATTTGCAACACAATCTGATTGGAGGGCAATATATAAATGGAAATAATTACTTATGGATACACACACATAAATTTAACCTAAATATTGGACTAGTTTATAAACCCGGCGATACCAATATTAATACATTCATTGAAGACTTTGAGAGACAATTGCCACAAAGAAAACCAACTATTATCTTTGGTGATTTTAATATAAACTTATTAGAAGAAAATTTGGATTCTAAGATATATACTGGCATGCTTAAGGAAAACGGATACAAAGTTTTAAATCAATTAGACAAACAATACTCAACGCGATCGACTTCAACAACGAACAGCATCCTGGATCATATATTATCAAATTTAAACGGTAAAAATATTCATATAGCACTGGCTGACTCCGCAATATCGGATCATAAACAAATTATTCTTGAATTAAAAAATAGCAAGATAAATACCCATGTCAAGACACAGTACGAGGCGATCAATTACGAGTTACTAGAGAAATTAGCTGGACAGGGCTTTGACAGGGCTTTAGAGTCTAATTTTGAAACATTACATGAGTCTATAAAAAACATGATAAAAAGTAGTACAATAACAAAAACGAAAATTATGAACGCTCCAAAGCAGGACTGGATAAATAAAAATATCATACAAAAAATCAATAGAAGAAATGAACTCTGGCAACAATTGAAAAATAACCCTGAAAGCGACGAGTTACTATCAAAATATAAAAAGGAAAGAAATGAGACTACAATATTAACCAAAAAGTGCAAGAATAAATATTACTATGACTCTTTCATAAAATGTAAGAACGATCCAAAACAAATGTGGCGACTGATATCAACTCTGTCTAATAACAAAAGAAAAGATGACAGCATTCCTTCAAAACTTACTACAACCACCGGAACTATCGACAACATAAAGGAAATTTGTGAGCACTTTAATACCTACTTTGCTACAATAGGTCCGCAGTTAGCTGACGAAATAAAATCACAAGATCTATATAAAGCAAGTGATAGTACATATAATACTAACATTGCTAACGGTAATACTGACAAAATGGCAGAGTTAATATCCTGCGATGAAGAAGAAGTATCGAAAATTGTTAAAGATTTGGACTCGAACTGTAGTGCTGGTATAGACAAAATCACAACAAAATCTATTCAATGTATAATACATAATATGGTTCCAAAGCTGACGAAATGCATTAATTACTGTTTAAAGAATGGCATTTTCCCAGACTCACTAAAGGTTGCTAAGGTTTCACCAATATTCAAATCAGGAAACAAAACGGAACCTGGGAATTATAGACCGGTCTCCGTATTACCCGTATTGTCAAAAATACTTGAGAAGATCATCTACCGTCGTTTGAATAGTTATCTAACACAAATTAATTTCTTTTTCGACAAACAATATGGGTTTCGTCCGGAATCTAGTACACTATCCTCCACGATCGATCTAGTTAATAATATCAAAACGAATATAGACAACAGGAAAATAGCCTTGGGAATCTTCATTGACCTTAAAAAGGCTTTTGATACTGTCAGCCACGAGCTCCTATTGGAAAAACTTAAAATCATAGGAATTACAGGCGTAGCATATGAAATGTTTGAATCATACTTAAAAAATCGCTCTCAAATTGTAAAAATAGGTAACGAACAAAGTTCTCCTCAAAAAATTACTTGCGGCGTCCCTCAAGGTTCTATCCTCGGGCCACTTCTGTTTTTAATATATGTCAATAGCATTAGTGAAATACCATTACAAGGAGAGCTTAGTCTGTATGCAGATGACACATGTGTGTTTTATTTTGGACATTCGATAGATGAAATAAAAACAATGGCACAAGATGATCTCAATAAACTATACAAATGGTACCAAAGTAACTTACTTACTATTAACATAGAAAAAACCAGCTACGTGATATTTAAAGCTAAAAACAAAAAAGTCAACGATGAAACACCATTGACGATAAATAAAATCAAAATAAAAAAATCATCAGAAGAGAAGTATTTAGGACTCATAATTGACAGCGAGCTAACGTGGAAACCTCATATTAATAAATTGAAAAATAAATTATCATCACTACGAGGCTGTCTCTTTAATACTGTGCACTGTTTTCCGCGCCCGGTACTATACACTATATACAACTCTCTAGTGAAGTCTCGCCTAAATTATCTAGTAGAGATATGGGGAAGTGCGAATAAGACTACGCTTAAAAGTCTACAGATAGCCCAAAATAAAATAGTAAAAACACTTTTTCGATATGACTTTCTTACACCAAGTGCTAAAATTTATTCGGAAACCAAAATAATGAATCTCAACCAGCTTTATTTTAATAATATATGCATACTTATAAGAAAAATAATAGATAAAAAAATTAAATCGCAAATAACTTTTAAAACAAAAACTGAGTTAGGATTACGACCTTTACGTAACTCCAATAGTCTATGCCTCCAACCCACGCGCACTAAATTTGGACAAAAAAACATTGGATATGAAGGGGCACAGTTCTATAATAAAATACCCACACATATTAAGGAATGCAAAAACATAAATAAATTTAAGAAAAAATTAAAAGACTTTGTAATTAAAAACATTTGAATCCGGCCCTGGGAGTTTCAAGATGGACGGCTCAAGGAACAGTCAAGTAGTAAACAAAATCAGCACGCGTAATATTGTAGACCTTATTCCCATATTCTGAAAATACAATATATACTAACTGGTATATTTTGGGGTAACAATTTGTAGATCCTTCCCTACCCACTGTTCACTGATTTTGTTGTCTTTGATTTGAACTTACCTTATCTATACTTAGATAACTAATTATTGTTTTATTATTGTTTGTATAGGTAATAGGTAATTAAACAATCTGCAAGTATTATACTAAAGGGGTTTCTTACGCGTTGTGCGCGTAAAAAACTTTGTTTTGTTTAACAACCAAACATACGTTGTAGTTTTTATCTAGATTTAAGTTTTAGTTAAGTGCTTTGTAAGTGAGTACACACTCGCTATACTTACTTAAAATTTATTTCTGTATTAGCTAAATTTCTCTGAAGTGAAATGTATAATTTCTTTGAGAAAATAAAGTTCTATAAACCTAAATTCCATAGTAAAATGATGAAAAGACCGATTGCACGTAATCGTAGCATGGTGATTTTTAATTTTTGGTGTACATAGGACCGCAACTGCGGGTGCGAACCGCACGTCAAATCTTTCACCTGTACAGAAATGTCTTTTTGGTCACAGATATTAGTAGCTCTAACCAAAGAGGATATAACCACTAGGTTCTAAGGAGTTTATTACACTCGCGGATAAACAACCTCGATAGTTTCTGTGTTTCGCGGTAGTTCCTCTGTATCTTGGCGTTGCTCTTATTGTTTTTTTTTATGTTTCCTGATAAATTCATTAAATAAACCGTTCTTTCCTTTTTTCGTAGTTTTCCGAGAACAGATATAAGAGAGAGGAAAATATATATACGATTTTCAAATTAAAAAATTTCATGGTAGGCAATAAGTAGATAGTAGCTATGTATGTATGTATATATAAATTATTTACATGACTGATAATAGTGAAAAAACTGGAAAACTAGTTCGCCTTTGTTTGTACTAATGATGAGTGGTTTTTTCCTGTTTTGTTTCCATTTTTGTACAAATAAGAGTTTTACTACTACTACTACTAAATTACAGGACGCACTTATGTGTTAGAATAAGATCGATGTAGGTATGCTAACCGTTATTCATCATACAATCATGTACACACAGCATAAAAATGTGACAACATAATATTTCTATGATCATTCTAAGACTGAACGGAGTGGTCGTATGCAATTTCCTCTCTCTTTCTCTCTTTTTCCAAAATCTGACTGAGAACATGTTTCGATATTTAATTTGCTTACTCTGTATCCTCTGTATTTTGTGTTAGGATACTACGAAACCATAGTAGATTACATTTTTTTAATGGCCACAATGGTCGCGCACTGTGCGGCTTAAGAGGAATTTCGTCCCGCGGGCGCTCTGGCTTTAGTATGAGCTCCCTGCCGAGGTTTTTCTGAGGGTATGGGTTTTTCAAAAAAGAAGTGTACAGGTTTTTTAAAGGGTCGGCAACGCACATGTATCACTTCTAGAGTTGGAGGCGTGCTTAGGAGTTTCAGTGATGCTCGTATTTAGCAGGATTAATTACTGAATTCTCGCTGACAGTACCGTGGCACAGTGAATTTGGCGTGATAAAATGTGAAAGTGTCGTAATATCATATTATATACACCGTGGGTTGGTAAAACCCGACAGATTTTAAGCACGCATTCCTGAGGAGCAAAACATGTTTAGTCAAATTTGGCAAAAAAGTTCTTTTTTCCTTTTAGCCGGTAAAAAAGCCATTTTCTGTAACAACACGTTATTTCTTTCTACATCTTGGCGAAAAAAAACATTACAACGAAGAAGTAAAGTTTTCTTAATTCATCTATAGATCAAAATTGCGAGTGTTCTTTTTAGTTGAGTAATATTTGTCACTTGTCAGAAGGTATGTCTAAACCAAAGTCACATAGAGGCAGCGCCGCAGCCAAAAAGGCGTTTTTCACAAAGTTATTGCAGAAACAATTTTTCACAAGAATTGCCATTATCTCTGAAAGAAGACTGACTACTGAAAACTTTGTATGATATTTTAGCCTCTAAATGCGATTAAGAATAGAACTTCAAAATCTATCAGGTTTTACCAGCCCACGGTGTATAATATCGTGTCACTTTCTCACTTTGTCATTTCAAAGCCATTCCTGGGATAAAAGAAGCAATCAGTAAGTTGTATTACCTAGCAATACAAATGGCAAAGTTGTTGTTTAACACCTCATGGTAGCATATGGATACTCAAACGTAAAAAAGATTACAAAATTAAACCACGAGAGAAACGACAGCGGTTTTAAAAGTAAAATTGTATTGACAGTTGCGGGGGCTTCAAGGCATGAGGCAAAAAGCATATAATCACTACGCATGAGGGTTAAACAAACTTTTCTACAGAGTGAATATTATAGAGAAAATATTTATTATTCCAATTAATTTATTAAATAGCCCCCTCCTTGGCTGACGTAAATAGCTTTCTTCATAAAGGATTTCTTGTCTCGCTCGTCAAGTTTTATAGGGTCCAGTCATAAACTGTATCTGCCACGACCACGAGTGCCGTCGCCCATGGACACCTGAAACGCAAGAGCGATTATAAGATTTACTTTTGTGCTTTAGTTTGAAATAGGAAAGGAAACTGGACAATATTAAGCGTAAATTGCGCAATTATAGCTCTTACAAATCAATTTATTCATTTATTCTTCACTGTTAGGTACTTAAAGAAAGTAAAATTGGTTTAATATGAAAACTCAGAAAGATAAGATAATGTAATATTTTGCTAACACTGAACGATTGCATTGGAGAATTTATTTTCACGTGTCGCATCGCCATCTCCAAAACCCACGAATCCCTTTGCAGAAATAAAGTAAACCCGGGATAAAAGAGCCTACCTGACTTTTTGAGGGGACGTTTATCGCAGACTTCTACATCCAGGCGGTACTAGGCCGCCAAAAACGTGCTGACACCCGGCGGCTGGATTTGGCTGGATCACGTGATGCAGGTGGATTAAGTGCGCACACCGTATGTATCCATCACGAGCAACATGAGTCCCGCTCTCGTCGGGTTGCTGTGTGCGGTGGCATTTAGTCAAGAGGTTGGGGAAGATAATTTCAAAATGTTAACTTAAAGTGAAGAAAGAGGCCGGACGGCCTGACGTTGGTGCCGTGGCGGAGAGGGCGTTGCCTTTTGTGGGATGCGACTTGCGTGAGCACCTTCGCTGCATCCCATTTGGGGCAGACCGTGCGTCGTGCTGGTGCAGCGGCAGAGGCTGCTGCTAAGCAGAAACACGC